>NC_140201.1:12977678-13706458 GCF_965226575.1 Pagrus pagrus | reverse complement strand
ATCAGAATGTTAAGGGGGCTCTTTGTAACAGTTCGTACCAATTTACATATATTAATCAATCAACAAAGTACATCCTACTGTTGCAACTGCTTCTTTTCTTTCTAATAGGATAACTCCGATACCTTCACCCTGTCTGGAGTGTGGATGGTATTAAATGTAATGTAATAGAATGGTCCCTGTTGCTGTTTTTTTTATGTTTTATAAAGCAAACAGGTCATTGATGATTAAAATGGTAATTAGTTGTACCCTTACTTTAATCTGCTCTCCAAAATCTTCTACAGGGTGACTGATCTTTCTGTTCTCATTAACTCATGTGTGTCATTCACGCAAACCATACTAATGGAAATCATTCATATTTGTGGGCTGATTGGATTCGATCATTCTGATCCCAGCTCGCACTGACAACTCCGCAACCCTGGCACTGAACCTACAACTGGGTCTCACAATCTCATCAGATCCTGATTAATCTAATGAGCAAAAGTAATTAATTTAACCAAGAATGGAAGCCTGATGGTCTTTTCCCCCGACTATTATCTGGAAATCTGGCACCACGACAGCATCTAAATAAGAAAGAAGGCACACATGGAGACACAGCACATCCACCCTGAAGCCAGAAGCTGCCAGAGATGCACAAGAAACAACAGATACTCGCTGATACTCGACATCACTGAGACACTTGATGTGGTGGATACAGCTTTCTATCTTTAATAACACTTGGTTCCCATGTGTGCATCCTCCCTTGTGTTTTTCAAACAGCGAAGGCAGCCAAGAGGTATATAGTTGAGACATCACAAGCGAATGAAAGAGTGGAGGAATGAGGGGAATATAATTAGGAGGTGGGCACCGAGGCAGAATGAAACAGGGGAGGGAAAGCTCTTGAGAGAGAAGCACTTGAGGAAGATCATTAGGGGTTCACTGACAAGATGTAATTTAATTTTTTTAAATCCTCATGATCTGAGGGAGATCCACAAGTGTTGGGAATTCCCATGATATTCTTATATTCTCATATAACTTAGATTTATTTTCAGATTTAAAAAGTTATGAATATCAAAATGATTTTTGAGCTAGATTAGGCAGATTAAGGACATCATGAGTAGTCCATGATGTTTATCAAATCAAGTAGACACTTGAGCACTTCATTAACTTGGTATTTGGGTTCAAACGCTGACATAAAGATGGATGTCCAGCTTTGAAATCCCTACACATTGAAGCTGAATTAAAGGCCAGCCTTGTCAGAATCTATAAATTAAGGGACTCTCTGTACCCTGCATATATTATGATGAGGATCCATATTAAATCAGGTGATCAAACACCTCCAACAGATGCCTGTCTGAAGAAGCAAAATGCATCTTTTACTTTAAAATGAAATAAAAATCCTTCCATGATTTTCTGCTACTATAAGCTATAGATAGTCACAAGTAATATGAAATAAAACTAATAATATAAGACTACATCATGCTTCAGTTTTTCCTCTTAGTGTAAGCATTAATAGTGAACATTAAACACATTTGCAGGCCCACTATGAGCTAAGTAAGGATTTTAAATTGTGGTTTACTTACATCAATGAAAATTGACATCCCCTTCTTTAGCTCCATCTGAGCGCTGGTGTCTTCAGACACACACTGAACCTCCTCTGAACAATCCATCATTCACAATGAAGCTTCACTTGTAAACTGCGGAGGAATGTGTGCGCTTCAACCTCTTATCTGATCAGAGCCACTGGCCAGAGAGCGACTCCGCACACTGTCAAGTCAGCCGGGATGAAACACACCACTTCCGGGACCACATTTCACAACTCAGCTCTTCATTACCAGAATAACACAAGTGGCTGCGCATTTTTCGCTCCTCTTCTTTGTTGTTCGCTTCATCTTTCTGTGGATAATGTGAGGCTAGTCTTTGCATCGGGCCTGTACACGACCACGAGTTTCTAAAAATGTATGCTTTTATTTTGAAAGTAGAATCACTATATTTCCTGTCGTGTATTGTCTCATCTCAGTGTTGACACGAGCTGCTGCTTGATGAGTCAAAGCGCATCTCTGTTGGAGCCAAAGAGTCAGATGAAAATGTGTTTTTATTCTGTTATTCTGTTAAATACAGCCTAACTTTATGTTTAAACTTTAGATATAAGGTCATTTCAGCTTGAATTAAAGAAGTCGATTATAATGACTAAGACTTTTACCTCTCAAAGTGATATAGTCTCTTTATTATGGAAGGCCATTTCTGGCAGGTAAAGAAAAAATTTAAGAAAACTTTGCCTGTAAAAAAATCCAATGGCAAGTCATAATTCTGAGATAAAAGTCGAAATTATGTGGGGGAAAAAGTAAAAATGTTGGATAGAAAGTCGCAATAATGGGATAAAAGTCAAAATTATGAGATAAAAAGTCATGATTATGAGATAAAAGTCATAATTTTTCTCCTAATTGCAACTTTTTAACTCTTAAGTATGCCTTATTATCTCATGATTTTGATTTTCTATCTGATAGTCAGGACTTTTTTTCTGCTAATTTCCACTTTATTAAAATCTCCATGACCATAATTACATCAGAAATATTTTTTTCATCAGTCTTAGATTTCATCTTATTTTTTTCTTTAATTGGCAGACATTGGCTTTCATACTTTATTGTTTCCAGCTTTACATGTAGCCTACTCCCTTGTACTTACTTGAGTATTTCAATTTCTGCTACTTTATAATCCCATAACGTGCTGTACTTCTTAATCCACAACATTTACTTGTTAACTTTTGTTACTGGTTACTTTGCAGATTGCATGCGGAAACAGAGCCTTGCTTTTGAAAGTCTGCAATCAAATATGTGGGGAAAAAAGGTATTTTGTTGCACCAAAGAAAGCCTGAAGATGAATTGTATCAGACTATAGCCAAGAGTCAGGTTTCCTCATAAATGCAGAGTGATCCAACTCATAAATCCGACAAACAACAAACCCTTGGACTGATTGTACAGCTGTGCAACAGTTCCATCTAGTGGACTGTTATAACAGCACAGCAGTCAATACCACCACATAAACAAAATGAGCCATGAGCATCTTTCAGTGTGAAGCACTGCATGTAATCTACCTCTACACTACCTGTGACTTCCATGAGACAGTGGAGGTGGTACAAAGTTTATTGAGGGCTGGCACACCAGGGCTTTCTTTGCCCACAGCTGGGGGAGCCAGGTGGTAAGCAGTGGTCGATGCATGATTGCACACATTGTCTGCTTCACTCCCCTCATTATGAATTAATGGTAAGCATGCCAAGAAGAGAGATTCCCTTCAGGCTACTATATTATGCTGTAAGCTCTCAGAAATACTCTCTAACTCTGTAAACTCCTTTGCATACCCGGAAATCCCGCATAAAGTATATTACAAAGATTTTTTAAAATAAAAGATTTTATACATTTTATAGTGTGATATGACTTCTATAAATGATTGCTTTCCATAGGATTTATTTCCAGTAACATTAAAAGTATATTTAATTACATACTGCTTAGTATATGAGCAGCCTATAAATTACTATGCACTGAACGACCTCATAACAACCTACATAAAGCAGTTAAAATTAGCTCCACCTCAACCAAAACTTTCATGTTAACTTGTCCAAATTAATAATCCAGCAATATTAATTATTTAATCACGGTCCCTGTAGGAGGACATTCAAAACAAACAGGTGCATTGTGTTTATAATACTAACCTACTTTTATCTCAGTATAAAATGTCTCTAAAATGACCTTTACATCTATGATCTATATTAAAATGTATATTAATACATCAATAATAATACAATAATATAATATATATACACTGTATATGATAGTAAATACTCTGAGAGGGGCCATTCTGCATTGTACTTTGAGCAGCCTACTTTAAGTACAGTATGTTTATAATAGTCATGTTTCTTTTACTTTAGTTTTGAATGCAAGACTTTTGCTTGTATTGAGTATTTGGACATTCTGATATTACTTTGAGGTACTTGTAAGCCACTCACACGTGTTTCCATTTTACGCAACTTAATACATCTCCTCAATTACATTTCAGGGCGAAATATTGCATTATACATTTATCTTACAAGTTACATTTGTGTTGAAACGTAGCCTGTGATCAATTAATAAAGTGCGATGCTAAAAAACAAAAACAGCATGAAACTCTTTGGAGCTTCTTCTCTCAACGTAAATCAATATTCATGGTAATGGATTTGCCAATAAAAAGTAATTGCATGGTGTACTGACAGATTCACATAAGTAGTCTTCCTAATTGATTAACTTGTTCCTTAGCTCTGTGTACCTGGATGTGGTTGGATTTGAAAGCCCTATTAATTTAAGTAGTTTAACATAAATAACTGCAGTGAAATAACACCATGAGGAAGTGAATTGATTTACACATAGCGGCACATCTGTACTAGTTTATTCTGCTTATGTGGCAGCATATTCGCGGACAGCACAAACCATAATTCATCCAAAACAAACACAATTTGCTGTTGAATCCCGCGGAAATCTCGCGATGACGACACGACCGCTGTGATTGGATTGGAGCTGCTAACTGTCGGTCACGTGAGCAGGGGTTACTTGGCATTCTGGGACACAAACAGTGCTCGGTATGAATAGCTTCAACAGCGACAACAGCAGCAGCTTGCACTGTGGACTGAGGGCGACGAGAGAAATAACAACACCCACCTAGCACTGAGAGAGCAAACGGGTTTTCCTTGTCAGGCTTCTGTGTCCGGGCTGTCGCTCTGTTCTCCGGGAGGAGCGGACGGGAAGGCCAGCTACGGCGGTTCGCTCTCTGAGATGCAACGGCGGACTTTATCCACGCAGAGTTATTTAGCTAACGGCAGGAGTTAGTTAGCCGAGCAGTGATTTATGCTAGTGTGTTACGTTAGCTGGACGGGCAATGCTGGCGGAGTCGTAAAAGTTGATGTCCTTGCACCACTTGGATTCTAGACACCTCAGTCCAAAGAAGTGTTTTGTCGCTGTCTTCACCTCCTCCATCCATTGACTTTACACCGTCCTGAGCGGAGGGGTGACAGCTCTGAATATGGCGTGTGTTTCAGACAGAGATTACAAAACTGGCACTTTAAAATCATTGGACTGGCACGTTGCCCAGCTAGTTTACCCAAGATAAACACTATTAAGTTGGACAATTCGTGTAATGGCTAAGGAGAGTGACGGATTTTGTCTAAGTTCATAAATACCTGCCTCTGTTGGAGCTCAACAAATTGCAATTGCTCGACATGGACCTGCGCTGGATGTGAAGACTCACATCTCAAACGTCACAGCTGTCTCCAGGTCGGACAGTTCACCTGAACCCTGCTGCTGGTCCCCATAGCTTATTTGAGGGCCAACATGTCAATGTCAGGGTCCACGACCGTGCAGCTCTTCACCAAGCTTCTCAAGCATGCTGTGGGCAAGGCGCAGATTCAGCTGAACCGCTGGCTGCAGAGGACTGCCACAGAGGAGTGTGACAAGATTGACATCCTGATATGCAGCGCCTTTGACGAGTCAGGGGCCGGCGTAGGGAAATCAGATGGAGACCCTGAGGTTATCAGTTCCACGGGAGGGACGACCTTCAGCAACAGTGGGGAGTTCAGACACCCCTGCTGTATCACCACCTTCTGCTTCAAGAGCGCCCTGCTGGCATGCATCCTGACCGCTGTGTGCTTCTCCTCGGTTGCCCTCGTTCGCCAATACCTCAAGGATCTCCTGCTCTGGGTGGAGAGCTTGGACAGCCTCGTCGGGGCCCTGCTGTTTATAGTTGGTTTGATTATCGTGTCGTTCCCGTGTGGATGGGGATATATTGTTCTTAATGTGGCAGCTGGCTACCTCTACGGCTTTGTGCTGGGCATGGGACTAGTTATGGTGGGAGTTTTAATAGGGACCTTTGTGGCACACCTGGTGTGCAAACGACTATTGACTGACTGGGTGCTGAACAAGGTGGGGAACAGTGAACAGCTCAGTGCTGTCATAAGAGTGGTGGAGGGAGGAAGTGGACTCAAAGTTGTGGCCTTAGCGAGACTCACCCCCATACCTTTTGGGCTCCAAAATGCAGTTTTCTCGGTGAGTATGGAAACACTTTTTTGGAAACAGCTTTTCATTTTTTCTTCAGATGGACCCTAAACAGACAGTCAATTGTAATTGTAAATTTTAAATAGGGATTGACTGATTATTGGCCTTGCCGATCATCAGGCCGATTTTCAGCATTTTTCCAATTATTGGTATTGTGGCTTTTTTGTTTGTTTGTTTCTGGTTGTTTTTAAAATGCACTTCTTTGGCTCTGATGCAGCATTCTGCAGTCTGATACCAGTCAGTGTCCCGCCCACAACACTATCAGATTGGTTACAAGTCACAAGTAATAGCCATTCAGCACCGAGTAATCTGATTCTACAAAGTAACTAAAGTTATCAAGTAAATGTAACGGAGTGAAAGTATGAAGTCGCAGGAAATAATCAAATAAAGTAACTCAAAATGGTAGTGAAGTACAGTACTTAAGTAAATTGTATTTAGTTACATTCCAACACTGGTTCTCTCTTTATACTGAGATTGTTATTATAACTACAAGTGTATAAAACTTCCAAATATCACTTATAGGTCTCCTTGATTACCAATAATCTGTTTTGGTTTTGACCCTCAAAAAAACCATATTGGTTGATTCCTAACTAATACGGGTATAAGCTAGACCTGCAGCGATTAATCAATTAACCGATCAGTTGAACTAACTATTTTGATAATCTTTTCAGTTATTATTCAAGCAAAAATATCAAACATTTGCTCATTTCAGCTTTGTATATGTGAGGATTTGTTGCTTGTCTTTGACATATATGATAGTTAATTAGTAAATGTGTTTTGTTTTGGGGTTTTGAACTGTTGGTTGGACAAAAGAAGCAATTTGAAAGCGTCACTTTGGGCTTAGTTTTAGACTCAACCATTAAATGTGAAAATATTTTGCAGATAGGGTTGCAACAGTATCAGATTTCACAGTGCAAAGGTTCAACAATCGCTTTATTATAATTCCACAAAAAATAATTTCTTGACAGACATGAAACTTATATATATATTATATGATATATATTCAATTATACTAATACAGAAGATTTCAATACCTTAGATAAGCAAATGTACACGGTAAGATAACTGTCCATTGTCATACCTTGAAACCAGTATTTTGCTTCAACCGCTTTGCAGAATAGTCAACATTATCATTAGTTGCAGCCCAAATTGAAACAGAAAGGTCACAGTAATGGGCGAGCAAGGAGCTGAGCTCATTTCTTGTACTCACGACAATCAAACCTGTGCCTTTCTTTATTTTAGAATTAAATTATTTTCTTATTGTCTGCCCAACCTACCACACAGGGGGAATCATAACTAGCCATAAACCAGTCTCTTCAGGAACAAACAGAAGTATTGCATTTGTTTATCATTTTAGTTGTGATGAAGTCTGGACTTTGAACATAGTTGTCGATCTGTTACTTCACTGTTAAAGGCAGACCATAGTCCAATATGAGACATGAAAATGTAAGGCCAGTCTCCAGAGAGAAGAAACTCATTCCTCTTGTAGATAGATGAAGTGCTCCTCTGAAATGGAAGCTGTTGTAGCCTAAGGACATCAATTATTTTATCAATCTGTACTATCAGTATCACATTTTTAGGTCCTATTTTTTTTTTCTGAACTCAATTATGATCAGGTGACATTAAGATAATGTAGACTGAATTGTCGACATTTTACTCGATAAATCTAAAGTCATTGGTTAAGGCAACCCACACCATGTGACCTACATAGTAAAGCTAAGCAGCATTAGGATATTGCTTTCAGCTGCACTCCTACACTTAACCTGAGGCCCTTGACCTTCATACATGACATGAATAATTTAGACTCGCTGATTACCCTTCTCAGTCAACTCATTGATACCTCTGAATAGTAAAAGCCTTGAGGGATGCGTTACTGTATTGTAGAAACCAGATGAGAGGTCACGCAACATGAAAAAAGTAATGCCAGTTGTAGTTGAATGATTAATGAAGAATACTGACCTGAGGGTGGACTTGATGTTATGTAGCGATACAGGTTTAGATCTCTAGAGTTGTACAAGTCATACTGCTGCTAAAAAGCTTAGACAAAGTATTATACAGTATTGCTCACATTGAGCTGGAATTGCTTCACAAGTGCCACATTTTCAGAATGGTTTCCTCGACATAATTGTTTACATTATAGCCTCTCCTAAAGAATATTCATAGAGTTGTGAACACTAAATACTGAAAGCACAACTTTTTGAGTTGAGATATGAGGCTGGTTAAATTGACTCTCACACAATGCATTGCTTTAAAATGACTTGAATGTAAATAACATTGAAATGTGTCTGAGGATGAAGCGGGCAAAAGGACAAAGTTTAGTTTAATCTTGTTCAATTTCAATGTAGCCTACTTAACACACGGTTGAGAAGCAAACCATGTATTTTAATACTATCAACATGCCAAGAAATGGTTTGATTAAAATGCAGTCACACCCATTAAACTTCATATTTCACATTCTGTTTCAGTGAATAGTTACATTGGCATTCCCTTTAACTGAAGCCACTGCACTTTGTTTATGGAAACCTATCTGGTGAGAAGAGAATCAAACTAGTGTTGAAGGCAGAAACCAACAGCAGCACAAACATCCAGAAGTGGATGCCAAGTGGGGAGCTTGAAAGGCATTTATAGCTTAAAGCATGAAGGAGTTGATGCACAGGCCTGAGGCTGGAAAAGAAAAAAGGAGATGACGTAAGTGAGTTTCACAAGCACAGTAATTGCATGCTGCAAACCAGGAAGTTTTCTGGGGTGACTGATTTACTTAGACATTTCTCGCCTGTATGGATTTGGCTTTGGCTTTTGACAGTTCTACATAAGCACTCACTATGCAAATCAGAGCCGCATTGACCTAACTCTGGTAAATTTTTAGGCCACAGTTGGAAGAAATTTTACGCCTGACTTCAGTCTATTGAGAGCTGTTTCTTAATAATATTTTGGCCACCATTTTCATGTAGAGGGTTGCAAAATATTAGAAACCATGTTTTGAATATTGTAGCCTAACCAAAAACAGCAATACCTCTACAACCTCCAAAATCATCATAGAGTTGAGTCAACACCTCTTCCAGCATTTTAGGCAGTATCAGATGCATTTTTGATACTGGTATCGGTATCAGAACGACCCTGCTGCCCTCAGGTAATTGGTTAGAATAAAATTTCAAAAAAATGGTAAAAAATCAATCCTGTTCTGACTTCCTTATTTTATTTATTTCAATCAACAGTCCAAACCCCAAAGATATTCAGTGGACTATCAAGTGACAAATGAAGGGATCAAATCTTTACCTTTGAGAAGTGGGAACCAGCAACTCTTCAGCATTTGTCTTGAAAATGACTCATTTTTTTCTCCGTCAGTCAACGATAAGTGGTTTAATCCTAACCTAGACAGCTGGCAGATACTTATCTGGAGCAAATTGCACATTATTTATGACCGACACTTTTAGATAAGTGAAAAGAGCCATTTGGCACCAGTGAGGTGAGATTACCCAGGAATCAGCTGACTGTAGGTACAAGAAGTACTGCAGGCAGTAAATGTTTGTGCTGCACTCCTACACTGACTGATGGTTGATAAGCATCTCAAATTCTCAATGCTTTGGGCTGTGACTTCAGAGATGAACAGTGAGGCAGTGATATTAGTGTGAGCCAACAAAAATTTAGGTGGTTAGAATAAGGAGCTGACCTGTTGAAGTGCCCTTGAAGATCTGAGATAATTTATTTGTGAATTAATTTGAATGTAGGATGAGGGTTAAGGAGAGTATTTCTGCCTTGTTGGCAGTGATATTGGCATCATAACTCTATGTCTGTGTGTTGATTTGAGGCTTGAAGAAACTGGTTTTATGAGGGTGTTACTGTGTTTGTTGTGAATTAAATGTATCATTTAATTTAAGTCCTAAGCTAAGAGTAAGACAGTTTGTTATGCTTAACATGAATGATTCCTTTGTATCAGTCCTTCAGGATGGTCAGCAGTTCACCTGTTAAAAGGCCTCTTTCTCAAACAAACCTAGCAGATGGTCTTTCTTTGCCTGACTGACTTAAATGGCTTCTGTTCGTCGTTGCTTCCTTCTTTCAGTTTCATGGCTGGGACATAGCTCTGTGTTCAAAGGTTGAAATGTCCTACTTATGTCAGGATCGTGGCTCAAGCTTTAACAGTAGCTACAACATTGAACTTACTGTTCCAGTCTGCAGAAGTGAAAACGAGGTGTCAAAGTCAAAGGGACAGGCTCTTTACTCTGTGCACAGCTGCCACCGTCACTGGTGTTATTGGTGCTCCACAGTTTGCCAGGGTGAAATCAACAGGCGGGCTAATTGACAGCCTTGTAAAATAAGATTTTTTTAGCTGTCTCTCGGTCACTATGTACATGCAAACTCAGTATGATAAAAGGACATCAGCTTTCAAGCAGCTCAGCTACAACTGCAACAAAAGTAGGTCATATTTGTTTCTGTGCCAGTTTGCATTTGTCATATTTCTGTTGCTTACTTCAACTTCTGACAGCTGTTTGTCTTTGAAAATGCAGCTTGTCTGTGTTCGACTCATTGTCATGATTTATGAGATTGTTCCCTTTGACATATTTTAGGCTTACAGAGTCTATGATTCATCTTTATGAATGCAGCTGCATTTTGGGCAAAGGTTGGTCGTCTAATCTGGCTTTGAAATCTCACATATCAGAGCACATTTAGCGCCTGTTTTATTGAGACATCTGTCTACCACCTGTAACTCAATTGATGTTAAACTAATTAGCATTTTGTGTGTCTTTAATTGATATTGTTATAATGACAATGCATCAAATGAGAATGTGAAAACAGTGTGACACAGTGAAACTTACAGAGAATTATCACCTGATCCTGCAGCTTCCCTCAGCTTTGCATTACTTTACAGCAAGCTTCAGCGTTCAGGCTGCCACTTTACTGTTTAGGTTCACTAATCTCATTCTGACAGTGTCATTTTCAGTCGTAGAAGTAGGGCTGTGCAATATATAGTTTCAGGATTGGTTACGCAATTTGCACATGCGCAATAGTCAAGATGTGCAATGTCAAGAAAGGCAAATTAACTCAAACCCTTCCTCCTACAACTTTTTTGCTGCTTGATACCGAAGGAAGGCTTGCATGGTACTGATTTCATATTACAATTTTGATTAATTGTAAATTGTAATTGTAATTGTAAAAGCCCTAATATGCTCAAAACGTGTGTCTTGTTATTGGATATGTACCAACTAAATTATTATTCAAGATTGGTGGAACCTGAAGAAATCAGGCTGTCGAACAATCAGGCTCAGACCTCAGCATGAACCTCTTTTTTTTCTTCAAGCTGGTGAAGTGAAAGTCAGTGTGCAGTCTTCACTGGGGAATTTAGCCTGCCCTGCCAGAAGCAGGCTAATAAGCTGAATCCCCAAGTTTGCCTGTTTCCTCTGCTACATTTTCACTTCCTGAAATGTAGCCCAGAAGGTTTTCAAACCCAACTCAGCACCTCACTGTGCACCTCGTAATCCATCTTACCTGGAGGCTCATTATTAAGCCATGCTGATGTTGTATCTTTATGATCTTATTCTTAACAATAAAAGGTGAAACTAGCCATGGGTGGGCACTTCTACGCCCATACTGGCTCACGGTGAAATATGTATGTGATGTCTGCTCTGCCCTTGGTGTAAGCACTTTCTGTGGATGAGGCTACATTTCACCGTGCCCCCCACTTCTTTCTGCTGAAGTGGATGGTGCTACATTATAGGGGGTAACCTAAAACGACACACAGACTGCAGGAGTTAGCAAAACAATAGGACAGCTCAGGAAAAATGTTGGTGAACCCTTCTCGGGCGAAGTGGACATATTCAGGTCTCCATGTGTATTTTATTACAGCGGTATAACCTTTAAAACTGCTCAGTGGCCCTGCTCCATCCCTCTGCTGCCATAATGAGCTGATGAAGCAATTGGGGAATTCATCGTGTGATTTATAGGACCGTATCTACAAGCAAGCATGTTTGTGCAGTGTGCAGATAGGTTAATTATGACCTGTGCTTCACCCTTTGTACCAAAGGGTTAACCGTGGACACGTACAACAGCACAGAGGCAAACCTCAAATTTACTACACAGTCAAGATACCCCACTTCCCATTTTGTTTACGAGCACAAACTCAGACCTGCATTGCTGCTGCTCTGAATAAATCAGGTCAAGCTGAGGATGAGGTGTTTTTTCACTTGAATTTGCAGATTATCTTGATACACAGGCTTGCAGAAGCGAGTAGGAGGTTCAGTGGGAATTCTCTGTGCGGTTATAAAAATACCAACGACTAGCCCTTCCCTAGTCGTGAGACAGCTGCATTCACAGGGTGAGAAGAGACTTCAGAGGACATGCGCTTCACAACTCGGGGATGATGGCTGGGAGGAAGAGAGTGCATTCCTTTTCTTGTTTCGCAGCTCTCACAGGCTCACATGTCATGTCTCAGAGATCAGCTGAAGGCGTTTGGACTGTGTTGACACATGGTGTGGACACATCAGTGCCAGTCTCTCAAGGAGAAAAGCCTGTTACATGATTGATTGTTTTGAGGAGGAAAATCCCTGATAAACTGACTGAGGAAAAGCAGCTAGATTGATTGATTGATCGATAATGTTGCTGTCCTATGAAGTGTAATCATGCTCTTCTTGGTGTGTATTGTGATAACAGGAGAGGGTTTAGGATCTCTCATTGCAAAGGGACACTTGGGCTGGATCTTGCTAAAATGTTTTCCAGCCCTGATGACATTCTGGCTCAGGAGGTGACTTGCAGCAACAACGCCACTGCCCCAGACACAACGCTATCAGCCACTGTGCTGTCACAATGCACACAGTGCACACAGTGCCAAGGTCACATCCTCACACACCCAGCACAGACACACATCGGCTTATGTCATCACTTAATCAAGGGATCAAGGGTGACAGCAATGCAGACACTTGTTTATATTTAGGTTATTGTAATTAGATATGAAATGAGACATTGGGCTGGATGCTTGATAGCATGTCATAGTTCAGGGTGATTACACAAGATGATATTTTGATTTCTTTCACCATTCCAACCAGGATCTTGCAGATTTTGAAATTAATGAATTTACAGCAGCTTTTATCATCTTATTGTTTGTGTTGTTAATGTGAAATATTAATCTGAAACCTTACTAGCAACTACAGCTGTCAGATAAATGAAGTGTAGAAAATACAGTATTTCTCTCTGAAATGTAGTACATCAAATTTTTTTTTAAAATACAGTTCTTGAGTACATGTGCTCAGTTAGACTTAAACCCCATCCTGCACTCAAAACAGTGGCTCTGGGTTGGATGGTTTGAAAATGCTTCGATTTATTCGTTTTACAAACAGATTTCTTTATGTAGTTGATTAGTAGTTTTTAACTTCAAAACCATAAATGGAGCTCAAGTTCAGATAATGGATCTTTGATCTGATTCCAGTTTTTGTTCAACTTCAAATCTCTTGACTCTTGTTGAAATTTGTATCTCCTTTCTCTGTTCAGAACAGCGTCTATAGTCTAGACTATAGTCTAGTTTTTCAGTGTGCTTACAACATTTTATTCTTTCCAAGTTTGTAAGATGTCTCTCCTTTTTAAGATCACAGACGTGTCCTTGCCAAACTACCTGGTGGCCTCCTCTGTGGGTCTGTTGCCCACTCAGCTTCTAAACTCCTACTTGGGCACCACGCTTCGCACCATGGAGGACGTCATCGCCGAGCAGAGCGTCAGCGGCTACTTTGTGTTCAGCCTGCAGGTTAGCAGATGGCAATTAAGTGTGAAGATAATCTTAAATTTCCTGTAATAACCCTGCATTTGAACTTTTCCTGAATTTAACATCAGACATATTTTTCATACCATTTTTGTATTTTATATTTATACGTTTACGTGTTTAGTTGCATGTCTGGGTTTGCATTTTATTTGTTATCAGTTCACATGTGCTGTATGAACTAGACAGCTCTTTGGTACACTGATTAATAAGGTACATTTTTAAGTACAACAGGCTTTGAGATGGCAACAGGAAAAACTTGCTTTTCCTCTTGCTATTCATCACAGTGATGAGTAAATATGCAGAGTGTGTTGATAATAACAAAGGGACATAGCATTCTGCGCCACATCCTCAAACTTAATTAAATAAATAAAGTGCGTCAGTGTTTTTTTTTCTCCTCTACAATCAAAGCATGTCTTGTCTACCAATCCTGTCAAACCTGATCCTGGTGCTGAAGCACTATCTGCTTTCCTTGTAAGGCTGTAGTTACATAAACCTCTGGAGTGGGAATGCTAAGTCTTTGTAGATATGTAAGTTGTGTTCAGCTCACCCCGAGGTCATGAAGCTGTCAGCACGTCTCCAAAACCTGTTCAGCTTCATGTGGGGTCAGTGGTCAAGGATCAGTTTAAGATTAAGTGGCTATCAGTGTTTCACCCAGAAGTGAAAGCTTCACATTAAAAACTGGCCTTTAACATGTTGAAGCTTTTTTTAACACCAGCCGTGGGAAGCTCCATCTGGAACTGCTGATTAAGCCCAGTTATCTTTTACTGTTATGTACCAACCAGAATACATATCACACATACAGTCAAATAATCTTGAAAAATGTATATTCTTTACTTTATTTTTATTTGTCTCCCATTACCTTCTCCTTCCAACGGGGATGGACCTTCCACATGAAATACTTTTCTCTCTCAGTGTCATAAAATGTAGTGTTTCCACTGTCAGTTACATTCATTAGCTTGTTTCAGGCCTCTGACTCAGTTTTTAGTGGCCACATGTTGTCTTTAAGAAATAGTTTGATATTTTGGGAAGCAGTAACTTCCTTGAGTCTTGACTGGTTGCCTTGCAACTACTCAGCCAAGAAGTAAATGGTACATGGTAAATGGAAGGTATTTATAGCACTTTTCTAGTCTTAGTGACCACTCAAAGTGCTTTGCAACACAAGTCAGCATTCATCCATTCACACACACACACACATACATACACTGGTGGCAGAGGCTAACATGCAAGGCCCCACCTTCTCATCAGGAGCGATAACTATTCATGCGCACTCTCACACAGATGGAAGAGAGACAAGAGGCAATTTGGGGTTCAGTATCTTTTCCAAGGACCCTTGACATGTAGACTGCAGGGGCCGGGGATCGGTGGACGACTGCTCTACCTCCTGAGCCATAGCCGCTCAATAATCCAGCACATAACCCTGTAAAATGCTAATTGTAGTTTTTTTTTTTTTTTTTTTTTTTTAACTCTGACAAGTTAAATAAACAAGATATAGCTAGTTAATTATTAAGCTTTAGACCTGCTGGTAAACAGACTTTGTTTCCTTTTGAACAAAGTTCTTTTGTGGTTGTAATTCAGTTAATTGTTTACTATTTAAAACATCAAAAATGTGAGAACATTTTCATCACAATTTCATTCCAGATCCCAGCTGTAATAGATTGGGTATGAATGTTTATCAAATTTATTTCGTCTCTAACGAAATTTTAGCAACACCTCACAATATATGAGTTTAGCTCACCACCACAACAAAAATTTAAACCTTAAAACTTGCTACAAAAGTAAACAAACTCAAAGTGACTGATGTGTGCAGCTGTGTCGAACAGAACATCATGACTTCCTCCTCTGTCGTCCGCAGATCGTCATCAGCATCGGCCTGATGTTCTACGTCGTGCACCGGGCTCAGGTTGAGCTCAACGCAGCCATTGCCGCTTGCCAGATGGAGCTGAAGTCCTCACACATGAACGGAAACTCCACAAATCACGGCGGCTTCACCTACTGCAGCAAGAGAGCGACAGCTGGAAGTGGAAATTGCATCAACGTGGTGTGACGAGGCAGCAAGCTCGTACGGGTCGGTCCCCGAATTGTGAGACTGCAGAGCCTGAGGGAACCAACTGAGTTTAGACGTCTTCTGAAAAATGTTGGTGTTTTTTTAATTTTCGACATCGTACTCTGACCGCCCTGAAGTCTTTAGTCGGTACAGTGTTTCAGAAGTGTAGGACCACGCACCTTTGGGAAAAAAAGGTGCGGATGGGAATGATTTTGCGGTACATCTTGTTGGGAGATTTTGTTTAGTCTTTTTAATTATATTCATTAAGATACTTCTTAACATGTATTCTGTTACAGGAGATGTCAATGAAATAATGATGTTTAGAGATATCAGAGGTGGCTGAGTGAGTCTTTAATAAACAACAGCGAGGCATAAACTGCCTGCTAACACTATGAATGTGCAATCTGGAGCTTTCTAGAGAACCAAGGAATTGTTTTTCCATTTCAGTGTCAAAAGAATGCCAACCTATGCACCTTTCTTTCATACTACATCCGTTTTCTTTAGAGATTTTATGATTTGTCGACATCCACTGCTCATTCACGGTACAAATAATAAGGGCATTAATGTTTTTTGAAAGATTTGGCTGTGTAGTACGGTTCATTGTGTTCAAGTGTCTTATTTTTGGACTGTGGAGAGAGGAGCATGAGCGGCCTCTTTGGCTGTGTGATTTCTGCTGGCTTACGACCACATCAGCTGAATCGGCCTCGTCTGCCCGGAGAACGTTTTAATGCTTCTGCAGTTTTGATAAGAGCAGCTGGAGAGGAGAGCAGATTTCACAGCAGGAGACTCAGGAATGTTCTCTGCCAGGAAAGTTGAAGTGCAGCGTGATCAGCAGCCACATGCTCCACTACAGAAAGATTCCCACACCCAACTGCAACTGAGATGTCAAGCTTTCCTGTAAATGTTTATAATTCACTTGGATTTTACATTTTTATTTGGCTGTGAGATTATCCATTAAGATTATTACTAAGTTTTTGCTTCAGATCGTAGTTTTGACAATTCTGTGCAATATGAAGAATGGTGACAAAATGGCATGAATGTCATATTTCAGTGCTGAAACCAAACTAATCACAAATGCTCTCACGCAAACAAAATAACACAAACCTAAGTGTGTTTATTTTACTTACATTATAGTAGAGTAAGCTCGATGAGATTATTTTTTATGTGCCATAATTTGACAAAGCTTACCCGACGCCGTGACACTGGCCCCACCTGAGCTGAGGCCACACGTGACTTATGACTTACTTTATTACTTAACGTTGCTGGTAATTATAGAAATGGTCTGTGAAAGATTTTTTTATGTTTTAGTTCTTAATAATACGAAAAACGAAGCGCTCATGCTATAGGTTCTTTTGCACAGATAAGCATTATTTTCACAAGCTAGGAAGGGGTTTGGTTGGTCAATAGTGGAAACTGATGTGTCTCAGAAGCCGACAATCAAACACAACATGGACACTAAGTGATGAATGTCATAATACATTTTATTTTTACATGAATTATTGTGATGCTGCTCCTCAGACAAAAGTCTGATTGAGGAATAATAAGGGCTCCTATATGAAATATCCATCTTTATGTCCCTGTATTTGTTCACTAAAGCCTTTTTTGTAATGCTGGCAAAACTTATTGTTTTTTAATTTTAATTTTTGTACTCTTTTTTTTTTTTTTTTTTTTTTTTTGTCTTTGAGCCAGATTTAATGTCCTCCCAAACACATTCCATGCTGTCTAGAGTTATTTTCATGATAAACGTTGGTTGAAAGGGCCCCTTCCTGTCTCAATTTAGCAATAATGTTTGAAAGCAAAAAAAAAAAAAGATATATAGATAATCCCACCAATAAGATCTTTAGCCAAGTGTTGGGGATAGCTGTTTACTACCATTGTTAAAGGTTTTTCTCTCTGAAGTGAACAAAAACTGCATTTAAGTCGTATGTCGATCTCTGTTCCACTGTAAGGTTGAGTGTCAATATTCCCAGATTTGTTTTACAGTCTTTAAGCTGCCTGTTACCTCCCGCTGCCTCTGACAGACATTTCTGCGCTGCCAACAAACATCTGTGATCAGAACAGCTTGTAGCACCTTATTTGGAGAGTCCCTAAACCTTCTGATCGCTTATTGATCTTTAGCGATCAGCCTCTCACCTCTGTCATTTAAAAAACCTTATGAATCCAACCCAAACATTTCCAAGTTTTTTACTTGAATTGAAAGTTTACTTAAAGAGAGATGAGTACATTTTATGCATGCAAGATTTATAAAATCTGCTCACTACTCTCGCTTTCTGAAGGCTGGACATAATTCATTCTCAGTTCCTGGTGGGAAAATCTTGTAAATACACCTTTGTGTTCACCCGACAGTGCTCCAAACAAAGTGTGATTCGATGAAGCTGTTCTGCTCAGACGTGGAAAAAGAAGCGAGACCGTGTTTATTGCAGAAACCCAATACATGAAACCTGATCGAACACACACAAAGTATTTTAGTCTCAACTGGGATTTTGAAAACGTGAGATTGTGGGAAAATGAGCAGTTTTACAGTAAAGGCTTTGGTTCTTCCTAGGTGGGCTCTACTTAACTTAGATATAGTTATGCAACAACTGATTCCTAAGGGAAGTATATTTCATAGACACCCACACAAGACCTGAATCTGGGATGTAACTGCACACCTGAGCTGTTCCAGAGGAGGACAGTGTGATATCAGTGACTTCAAGGGTCAAGTTAAGGGTCTCGTTTGGTGCTATGAAATGCAATACTTCCCATCTGTATCAAGTGCATTACACATATGCTGTATTTTGTAATACAGAGAATTTTACAGTGTATAAATATTGATATTTATCGCTGTACGATGCTTGTTCAGTGTTATTTATGAGAGAGAAAATAAAACCTGTCTGACTTTGTTACAAATGATTTGTTCTTTTGTTATTAACTTAATACTATTTCAGTTGCATACATTTAATTTTTATGACACGCCATTGTGACTGTTTTGAGAAATTGAGCTGAAAAAAAAAACAGTTCTGACCTTTTGTCAAAGACTTAGGTTGCTTAGTAGCTAGCCCCGGACTCCTTTGTACCTCAAGAGGTGATAGTCCAAAAGTAAACAAAACTAACACTCCTCTGCTCCAACCTCCCAGTCCGGGCAGATAGGAACGCCAGCTGCATGGCTAGCTGAGCTAACTAGCTAATTATAGCTGCAATTAGAAGCAGTTAGCAGTTACTCCGGTGATGTGCTGTTGGTTTGGAGTATGGATTCAACACATGGTCAATTCTTACATAAGTCAGCTTTAAAGGAATGACTATTTTGCTTTCTTACTATAAAAGCTTATTTCCCAAAAAGTCGACCTTTTAAAATCTTATATCCGGTCCACTCTTCTTTTGTTAAATAATTTACAGCTCGGTAAACTTTAGTATTAAACTTTCTGTGACCCTGTTATCAGTGAGGAAACTCTTGACTTCCCAACAGATGTTTTCACACAGATGTGTTAAAAAGCTTTCCATCTCTGTCGAGCTTCCACACATTTAATTAAATGCCTTTTCTGTCACATCATAACCCCCAAATCCTGGCATGATTCTCTGAATATTACCTGGCTTCTTCCCTGACCCTTTGAGAGTAATGAGAGACAAAATGTTCTCACTCAGACGGTTTCCCCTTATCCTGCAAACCTCTAAATAACTGTCAGTCCTCAAATATGCAGCAGAAGCAGCAGCAGCAACACTGTACGGACAGAAATATTGCTGGCTTCTGGGGCAGTTTGTCACAGCGATTTTGAAGGGAAGTAGTGATGGATGTGGCGGTGGTGATGGAGAGTGGAGCACCACTTACGCTTGCCCTTGCCTTGCCTGTGACAAGCTATCTGTACAGGGGGAGGTGGGTATTAGTGTGGACGGTGTCTGACAGACATGGTCCAGATAGATTCTGCTTGTCAACAGTGCAGTGCCACACACACACACACACACACACACACAGTGGAAAGGTTGCCCACAGCCATCTGCTCACCCCCTAAATACAACAAAAAGCACAAAAACCCAGCCACAGCCTATCAATCAAACAGTAACAGATCAGACTCCCTTTGCATTTTACTGCTCTGTCTGCTACCAGGGGCTGCAGCACAGATTCATCTGCTGCTCTTCACACAACCCTCCGATCTCTTCCGGGCTCGGGTCAGATCTGTGTCCGATCCATCATCATCCAACCCTGCCTCAAAGGACAAACCTCATCCCAGAGCCTCCCCGCCAGCACATGGATACGTCTAACACAAGAACATTCATCTTGACGGGCCTCAAATCGGAGCCCTAGTTCTCACTGAGGGCTACGCTTTTGGAGGAACACTCCAAAAATACATCTGTGAGGCTTGTTGCTGCTCGAAAAACACATCTAAGAGGGCAGTTGTAAAAGAAAGGAAAAAAGGCAGGGTGAGTGAAATGATCTTGGAATACGTTCACACAGCGTTCCAGAGGGAAACTCATGATGTGGATGTTTATGGATTTGTGGAGGAGGAGGAGGGGAACGATGATGCTGGAGGCAGACGGATAGATCACGTGACCACTTTCTTGGCCCAGACAGCTGTTGCCTCCATCTGTACCATCACTGACCTGCTGCTGTTCTCGTCCTCTGTGCTGTAGTGGGAAACTGCTCGATGCACGAACAGGACAAAATAGTGCTCACCTAGAGGATCATGGGAAACAATTTCTCTTTGATTTCTGACGATGTTTTGCTGCTCATAAGCACTAATAACCCCTGTGGTGTCAATGGGAATGCAGGTCTTTTTATTTTCTGTTTTCTGTTGTATGTCTCTGTCATACTAATCTATTTTAAAGGATAAATTCACCCTAAAATGAAAAATTATCATTATCTACTCATCCCCATGTAGATGAAGAGTCAGGTGAAGTTTTGTAGGATTTCTGGATCAGAATAGCATTGCAGCATTCTCCTAAATAAATGAAGTCAATGGGGACTTTATTTTGACATATATTTATATTTAGGAGACATCTATGGAAGTTAGCATGCTAAACAGTTAGCCCCATCCTATTCCAAGCTTCTGTGCTAGCAGTGTTAGCACCAACACTCCCTTAGTGCTCCAAGATCATCGCACTGACCCCTAGCTGCACGTCTAACTGAGCTAACTGAGCTAACTAGCTAACGGCAGCTACAGTTAGCAGCAGTAAGTGGATAAATTCAACAGACAGCTAAATCTTACATATTGCACCTTTAAAAATGGTATAAATAACATCTTTTCAATTCAATTTGGGATCTCGGGCTTTGAGCCATTTTATGTTTTCAGTTGTTTATTTACATGGTTGAAAACTTAATTACAACTGAAATCTACAGACCAAATCTTGTTTTTTTTTGTAGGTGTACACAAACCCAGGATCTATCAAAAGGTCTAATCCGATCAACAGAGCACTCAGCGAAAAAAGACAAGTGTGTTAAATTTCGATTACATGACCTTGTCTGACAAGAATCATTCTCAGAAGGCGATAAAAAGTGAAAGCTCATTTCTCAGTGTTTAAGGCGTTAGGTGAACTCATCAGAGCTGGGCAGACTGGCTACATGTGTCCTTGCTAATCAGAAAACCAGTGAGCGGGGGGACGAACGAGGGAGGGAGGTCTGTTCTGATGACGCCTGCGCCCAGGGAAGAGTCACATCTGTGTCCTCTCTCCTAAGGTCAGCTCTTCTTCACTATGTTGTCTGCCCGCCCAGCAAACATTGAAACACACTCCCAGATTTGAAGGCTGCGTTGCAGGGAGAGGTGAGGGAGACGACTTGACAGTGTGCTGGCAGAGACTGTGAGGAGGAGGTCACATCTGGCTTGAGGTGGAACTGAGGTCAAAATGTAGGATAAAGATTAAAGGTGCTATTAAATCATTTACTACAATTTCTCTGCCTTTTCACAACAGAAATGACAAAGCAGGAACTGCACTTACTGATGCATTTGAATGGTACAGAGCCAGCGTGAATACACTTCTCCTGCTTTTACAAGTCAAAATGTCTGCTGTGGAAAGGCCCCACGTTCACACTAACATAGATTAAATAATCCTACATCTGTTTTGTTCCATCAAACATTTCTTTATTATATGCAGTGTTGCCAAATTGGACAGTTTTAAGGATATTTTAATCTATTTGGAGTGGCTGTGATAAGGCTGTTTTCAAATGAACTGGCCCCTCCTCTCCTCTGATTATAAACAGGGCTGAGTTTGAGATCCAACAACTGTTGGCCGTGTTGTGGAAATCTAAACTTCCGATTTTTGACAAACGGAGACAAAAATATCACTTACAATATTGTCATCCCTTTATTAACGCTCAGAGCACGGCACACAAAACAAAGGTTAGTATGGCCATGCACCATGATCTGTTCACTCGGGTGAAAGGTCACACGATTCAGGATAATCAAACTTAATGGGGATTGAACTTGATTACATTATATATGTGCTATAAATCTAGTCAAACATTATTATTCATGTGATATGTAAGTTCTCTCACAACCATCAAAACAAACTACTACTACTTAATACAATTAGTTTGAAACGTCCCTTTAAAGCTATTATTTGGTCATAGTTCTGTGATGAAAAATTTGCAAAAGTTTACATCTGTTCAGAAATGTAAAGTCCCAGATATTCATATGACCTTTAATGTAAGATTGTCCATCATATCCACACTATCAAAACACTGTGTATGGAAAAAAAACATTTAATCACATGGATATTTGTGCTCATATTCAACTGTTGATGTGATGTGCATTTGATTTTATATTCACATTTGTGCACAACTGTGAGGAACAGATAACAAATCGTTGGTTCATAGTTTATGGACAAATAGCTTAAATTACAAGTGGATTCACCACTCAGACTCAAACTGATCAAATTTAATTTCTAAAAATGTTAATAGTGAACCCTGGATCATCAGATCAGAAAATGTCAATGCAATTCAACTCTGCAGTGTCCTCTAGTGGCCAGCAGCCAGAACTACATAAATATACAGGGCTGCCCATACAAGTTTCTGACTATGACAGTAGACTTTAGTTCACAACAGCTATAAAAAGTTGAGAGAAAAATCTCATAACTTTCCTGGATCAAGGATACATTTTGAATCCAACATAGACAAGAAGACTTTAAAGTTTTCAACAACAACAAAATCCCTTGTGGTGAGATTGTTCTGTCAACTTCTGCTTCAAAGATAAAGAATCAACTTTACGCCTCAACTGTAAAATTAATCTCAAAACACAACAGTCTTGTGTATTTGAACATTTATTGGTACTTTCTACGTTTCTTTAGCAATTTTAGGCACAGGGGGAAAAACTTGAGCAGAGACATTACAAGATAAAACTTATCAAATCAACATTTACAGGTAACAGACCCTAGATGAGGTCAGAACATCTTCTTTCACAGAGAAAGTGTCACTGTGGTCTGAACCCAGCACTGACGTGGTTCATGCTGGGACTGTAAAACCCATAAGACAAACTGAGAGCACTAAACAAAGATGCAACTGGCATGTTTCAGCTTGTTTTAAACATTTCTACCCAGCAGAGAAGCTACAGTAGATTCCCCAGTGATCACTTGTGTAGCGTCCACAGTCCAGCTTGTCCAGTCCCACCAGGGCCATGTGATCTGGGGCCAGGTGTTGGACGCCATCCTTGGTAGCGGGGCGGAAGTAGACCCGGTCGAAGCGGCAGCGACTGATGTAAGGAACAGTCTTGTTGGTGTTGGCTTTGGTGTCCCACGTGTAGCGGCAGTGCTCCTGCCTTCCCAGTCGCTCCCACACATCACACACAGTGGAGGGCAGACCCACCTTGGCCACCTGAGATGGAGCCCAGAGAAATAATTACTAAAGATGGACACTAGGGAAATAAATTAAGCGTTAACATGTTTGTACCATATTGTTGCAGATGTTATTTGGACTTTTGAGTCATTACACAATATATTTTTTTTAAGCTGCACATAGACAAACGACTCACCTCAGTGTCCCTCAGGTTCGTGTCCCCTCCAAACAGGACGGTGACATCATCCGGGGCCTCTCTCATCCTCTGCATCACCACTCGCAGCTGTTTCATGCGCTCCTCTGCGTGGCCTTTACAGCTCTCCATGTGGGACGTCATCAGACAAAACTTCTGGCCTTTGAAATCCACCTGATTTCAAAGAGGAAAAATCCAACCTTGTATCAACTACGGTGAGCTGAATGTTAGCACATGACAATGAGAATTTCGACAACTACGTGCGCACAAACCTGAGCTACGAGGAGATTCCTCATCATTTGAGTGGTGGGGTAAGGTACTATCTCGCTCTCCCGGAATTTGACTCGCGACTTCTTCAGCATCATTCCAGTGAAGTAATTCTCTTCACCACCTGGACGGGACAAGTTAAGAGGAGGGATATAACTGTTGAGCTCAGCCTAAGTTGATCCCATATTCTGTATCCTTCTGTATCCTTACATTTAAGACGCTGGAACCAACAAATGTTTGACAATTTTGCTTAAAAATGACAATTTTTAACCCAATTATCAAAATGTTTGCATGTGTCCCAGTAAGTCATGACAGTGTCTCCAAAGTGAGCCTCCAAATGTGACATGTCACAAAGTATTAAGAAAAAAATGCCTATTGAACCGTACCTTCAATGATTAGGTAGCTCACGGCCCGTTTCTTTAAATACTGGACGTAAGGTGGGATGAGCTCTTGTAGGAACACCACGTCGGGAGTGTATCTACATGAAGAGAGGATTAGATTTTTTAAAATTATTCTTCTCCAATGTCCAATATGTGACATTTGCATCCTTGAGCTACACTGTATCTCCTCGATCAACAGAGTTTTTAGAAGATTGGATTGCCTGCTAACAAATGAAACAGAGTAACAGAGGAGCTTACAGGACTAAGAAGGAGCACAGTCCTCTGGCGCGTTCTGCGAGGTTGTCTGTATCGAGTCCATCCACGTTCCAGGAGATCAGTGACAGCTTTTTGTCATCTTCTTCTGAGGGTTTCCTCGTGGAGGCTGGGCTGTCTTCAGTCAAATCTATACTGGAGATATTTTAGAGACCATTAATTAAGTTGTTAACTGTTGGTAAAAGAGTCATGGTTAAATCTCATCACACACAGTAATGCTGAGAGGGAGAAGACAGCAGACTTACCAGGCTCCTCCTGGAGGCTTTTCCTCAACCTTCTGCCTCTTTGGTTTGGGGCTGGTCTCTCTTTCTGGGGAGTTTCCTACTTCAAATGCTCTCTCCAAGTCAGCCTCAAAGAATGAGTTCAGGGCCCTCTAAAATACAAATGGTGGGTAAGGAAATTTAGGCCCAACGGTCTGAAGATTCACATGCAATCTATAACAGATTTGTAGCAATTATTAGCACATTTTTAGTATCCGAGGCTGACCTATTAAGAGAGATAAGATGCAGGAGTGTTAGCCACCAGCTGTAGCCTTCTGTATCTGGCTTCAGCAGTATCCTAGCTAGGTAATGTCACATCTGTGAAGCCTCGGGTGGTGTACTGTAGCTACTGTACCTCCATCTCCCATTCATTTTCAGCCAGGTAGCATTGAGCCACAGCGCTGTCAGTCCCCGCTATAGCTGCAAACTCATCGCAGAGACGACCTCTGTTTTCTTCCACATTAGACACTGACGGCTTGTCTGAGTCCGATGTAGAAGCCATATTTTCTTGCCAAGAGTTTTACTTACAAAACTACACGAGAGAAGTTGGCGTTAAGTTGGATGCGAATATGTTTTCATGTTGCCTCTTCTCTACAAGTTATCTCATGTGTACCACTGAAAGGCTTCCGGGTAAACTTGCTAGTTACAAATAAATATCAATCCCAGCGCGGCGAACTGTGCTATGTGTGATTATAAGTGAACAACTATAAGCTATGTTATTTATTAATTAATATCACCACATATTGTTAGATGCTTTGTGTATTTTCCTTCCGAGATAAAATTCTGACCTAAATGCAGTTAAGCTAGCAGTTTAGCATTTGGTTTCGCCCGGACAATTTATCGAACGGAACAGCTTCCGGTAAGAAGTAAACAGAAGTTTGACATTGGTCACTTTTCTTGTCGTAAAATATGGCGTCGTTGTCTTTAAATACGATAAAACAAATAATGAGAGCAATGGTCGACAATCGAGGTTTCGACAGAGTCCTGCAAAAGGTAAATGTACACATTACGCGACATTAAAACGCGACAGTTTCCCGAGCTTTGCAGCCGGTTCGTCCGCATCGTCGCACTGTCTCAGATAGCTGTGTGTTTTCCTCAGGTGGAGGTCTTGGCTGCCACTCCAGGTAAGGTGGTGTGTGAGATGCGGGTAGAAGAGGAGCACACCAACCGTGGAGGGACGCTACACGGCGGGTTGACAGCCACCCTGGTCGATGTTATCTCCACCATGGCTATCATGAACAGTGAGAGGGGAGCACCAGGAGTCAGTGTGGATATGAACATAACGTGAGTCTACACAAAGCTAAGAGTTATGACCCACCTGATCTCCAAAAAACATTGGCATCACCTGTAGATTAACGTGTGAATTTTAATAGACATTTAAGCTCTCAAATGGACAAATATATCTAAGGATTGCATTGGTTGTGGGGTTTATAACTTCTTATGTAATGTAATGAATGAACCTTCATAGATGGCAGAAACATGGACCAGAGACTTCCCACTTTAAAGAGTAGTGCTCATTTCTTGATTTGTTAAATGACTCTTGCTGTTTGACAAGGTGTTGACTGGCTAGGATTATAGAAATACTGCTGTTATCAAACAGATAATCTCTAAAAATGTTTTTAGATGTTTTAAAAGCTATCTTTAAGTTAACCCTATTGTCATATTTTATGTAAATTTTAGTATTTAAAATAAATTACACAATTTTATCCAATTACTTTATCAGCATATAAAACACCATAATATGTACATTTTAAATTGTTGAATCTAAGGTCAGGTCTTCTTTGTAAAAACCCCTAAAAGTTAGGGGGAAAAAAATAGGGGACATGATCTCAGTGTCCTCAACTGTACCCGACAATGTGTGTGGCGTCAGCTTGCTCTGAACTAAAATGAATTTTACCTCCACACTTCTGAGTTCTATCATTCCCACTCAAAGTGACCTTGAGCCTCAGTGTGTTAACCAGGTGAGATTGAAGATTAACTTCATAAACTACAAATGACTGGGAACAAACGTCAATGTCTTACAGATACATGACCGCTGCAAAGATGGGAGAGGACGTAATCATCACCGCTCAGGTTCTGAAGCAGGGGCGGACGCTCGCGTTTGCCACTGTGGACCTCACCAACAAAGCCACGGGGAAGATCATAGCACAAGGAAGACACACTAAACACCTCGGCAGCAGCTAACTGTCTCCACTGTGTGCCTTTTTGTAAATCACATACCATGTAACTATACTGTTAGAACAAATGAAGATGTAAACTAACCTCTGCCTGTAAATAATGTAGTTAACAGTGTTACATATTCGTCATCAGTGGTACTGTTTCATGCACATGCAATAAAACAAATGGACAACAGATATGCTTTCAGAATTTGCACTGTATTGGGATATGCTCAGCAGTATTGATTTGAGAATCAACAGAAAAAACCCAGAAGTTACACGCCTTATACCCTTTCAACTGAACACACTGAATCAACAAGGAGCAAAATTAAATGTACTTCATAGTCTTTAACAAAAAAAGCCAGCAAAACCCAATTTTAATTTGATGAGCATGGCAGCAAATTATCTTCATTTTAGTAGGTCAAATTAAACAAAAAATCATCGGTTAGCTGTCAGCAACTTTTGTTAGGTGTGTTAAACATTAAGTACGTCACCATTTCAGTTTCTAGCCAACCCACACCCCAATTATAACAGAACATAAAACATCAGATTTCAGTAGCTTAAATTAATGGTGCATGAATGGCTTGAACTGTGACGATGACCTTCAACGTCTAACCAACATGTCTCCACTTTGTGTACAACGCCTTTCAAGTCACTCAAGATTTTAGCAAAGGCCTGCCTAGCATGTTTCAGAGGAAAAGCAAATGACACCAAAACATTTTTTTTAAAAGTCCAGCAAAAAAACTAAGGCGGTTTATAAGAAGCAATACCTACACCATATGATTTGACAAATATTGTTCATCTTGTTTTCTTTGCTTACACAGGTGTTTTAACGCCTATTCACACCTGACCCTTGGTCAAAAGATTGTGTAAAGTTGTTCTAGAAACCCCTTTGACATTACAAACAAGCTTTAACAATCCTTTCTTATGACAACAAGGATATAAAAACACGTCCATCTGAGAACCACCGTGAAGACCTGTGTATTGTTTGTTCCTGTTTTGATGCAACATAAAGAGTTCCTTCAATGACCGGTGCTGTTGACAGTGCGGCTCCAAGAGAACAACCAACCACTCAAAATCAATGTTCGTGCAGGTTCAAATAAACAAAACTGGATGAGTGAGTAAGAGGGAATGGAGAAGGAGTGAAATAAAAAAAAATGGGGGAACCAATCCAAAAATGGCAGAGAGAAGAAGAGGAACATTGGGAGCGTGAGGGGGGAAAAAAACAAGGATGGGAACTGAATCAGCTTCAGGTCAGGGAGGGGAGAACGAGTAGGTAACAACAAAAAAGGAAAGATCCAAGCACAAGTTCAAATCTTTTAAAAGGAAACTGGTGAAGATGAGTACATCAATTTGCTTCTGAAGGCTTAGGCAGGAGGGAGGGGAAGGGCTTTTCCCTATGTGGCTGAGTGGAGCAGGAAGCCCTAATCAGGCATGTATGGGCGGAGGTGATCCTCGATGTCTCCCACACCCCAGCAGGTCAGCTGGTCCTGGGGCAAGTAAAGGCAGAGGCTGCACAACTTGAAAACTGTGGCCTTGGTTTTAGGAGTCTGCAAGAGAAGTGGACAGAGAACATTTGTGGTGACGCATGTTCGTGTGAAACTGCCTGAGGTTTCGGTTTATTGAATCATGAACATGATTTCAGTGGATGGACTCACCTGTAAGTGCTGTCTATCCATGAAGAGAAATACAGACTGACTTGGGTTGTTCATGACCATCCCAGCCTTGTCTTTACGACCCAACGCATGTAAGCACTGCTTCTCATAGTCTCCATGATGAAATTCAAACTTGGCCTGTAAATCAGACGTTAGACTTGTGAGCCAAGAAGTACATTTTGTCTCATATATACAATATACCGATAATGGGATTTATATTATCGGCAATCAGCCAATAATGAAATTATTGCTGTTAAATAGAGCCGATAATACGTAGCCAAATTGCTTTCATTGACTTAACAAGCGCAGCATCTACGATTACAGTAGGTCATTGTATGCAACTTTAAAGTTGGTTTGCAATCTGCCAATGACACAGAAGAACAAGCGCAGCATGGTGTTGTTGTGAGGTCAAACTGCACCTGGGTAGAGCTGCACAGTGTAGAGTGTTTGATTGCAATTTGCTATACATGCTCCTCAAAGGTTCGGAGGGAAGGGAAAAGCGTTTTAACAAAACAAATCTTATTAAAGCTGCAGAATATTAAATCATCCTTCTTTGCTTACTACATCTTAACCTTTCTTACCCACAGGTGTGCATAACCTACAGGTTAGAAACTTATTTATTACAATGCAAAAATGTGCAATTATCTTTCCAGTATCTTAAGTACTGACTATCTGTTTTTCTGAAAAATACATATCACACATCCCTAACTGTTTTCACTGTTCCACAACCAATTGGTTAATCTAGTAAAAGTTATATTAATTGATAATGAAAAAAGTTGTTGCAACCCTGATCAGGATTAAAAGCTTCAACAGGCTTCAAACATTTACAGCCTGTGTAATCTGATGAGCTGCCAAGTTCTGACCTGAACAGGCCTGAAGGGTTCATCATCGGCCCCCTTCCATCTGGAGAACAGCAGACAGACAATCTTCTCAATATCGTTGCGTGGCCAAAGGATGAAGTCCATCTCCTGTGTGCAGCCTATCACATCCTACAGCAACATGAAAGGAAAAAAAACGTCAAACACATCGGTACATAGACTTCTTCAAGCTACCAGCTCCTCAGATGGTGCACCAACTTACCCTTCGCATTGACTGGTATCGGGGGGCGTGTAGTTGCACAACATCTTTTTGCAGGAGTTCTATCGAACTCTCGAGAGAGTAGCTCGAGTCCCGCACACCTCTTAGGATGTTTTCTTCATAATTGTTGGTCATCACTGGCACGACTTCAGCTACTTCAAAAAGTGCAGACTTCTTCTTCTGTAATGACAAAAAAAAAGATACAAAGACACATATTTAAGCCATTGGTTTGTCTTGGTCGTATATGTGTGTAATGGGCAAAAGCTTAAGAAAACTGGTACGTATTCCAAGAAATTATGTTTTAAGATTGTGTTTGGAATGATTGTGTTCTTCAATTTTACTGACAAACCTTTTCTTTGAAAACGAAGGCTATATAAATCTTGAAGTCAAACTGATCAGCCAAAGATTCCCTTTTCTTCCGAAGTTGAGCTCGAAGTCGATTTCTTGTCTGATTTCTTCGTGAAGTTGGGTCCCCCATGGTTAGATTTTGATGGTAGTGTCTTCCTCTCTCTTGTGCAGAATATTTTGGCTACACTCTCTACTTTTGTATTTATACGCTGGATAAAGGATGGAGCTAGCTACCCTTTGCAGAAACAACGCATCAAACAACTCTAGGCTAGATCTGTGAATTACCCACTAACTACCAACTGAAAAGCTCAACAAATCAGAAACAAAACTAAGTCATTTTTATTTTTGTAAGAGGGCAGTGTTGAGGAGGGGAATGATTAACAAGCTAAGACTACATCTCCTTATTACTTGTTCAGAAATCCATGTTTTAAGACATGACTTTTAAGCCAAATCAGCTTCTTTTTTTTTTTTATCTCAACCTGCCATCGACAAGAGATTACAACAGAGATTCAAATGAAAGAGCAACTCAAATTTGACTAACTTTTCTTCCGTGTTACTGAAATTAACAGAAACGGCTGCTACTGTAATAACCCATACCGGATATATATATTTTTTGCTAGAGAAATTGAGGAGTACAGATACTAGCAAGCAGACAAATATTCTATTGTTTGGGTCATTTCAAAGTCCCTCATCCATGGCTGTCGTTGTGTGTTTGTTTCTCTGTAGAGACTGCGTTATGTGCGTGTTACAGACGGATAGGGGATACAGACAAACATGGCAGGTAAATACAGATGCCAAGAGATATTGGCACCGGGTAACATCGAAGACTACTGCGAAAGTACCTTGACATTTCCTTGACTGTTACTGCCACTCATTTGGCCCAGGGCCTGCGGTGCTGCCACTGCCGATAGTCATGATGTGGGCGTATTTTTAGCACACTAGCTAAGGTGAGCTAGCAAGCTAATCTAGGCATTCACTTCCAACACTAACTAGTAGTGACCCAACGATAAAGCTACATCTTATCTTCTGACTGATTGGCTTAATCGAGGCCTATGTGTGGTCGGCTAGCTAGCGTACAGTCATCTTTCCACGCGTTTACATTTTCTCGTCTGGTTCAATGTGACTGCCAGTGCTGTGAGAGTCAGGAGACCTGCAGGGTTGACCGACTAGCTGGTTTTGCTTGTGCTCAGCATTTTAGCTCGCTATAATTTTGCTTCAGTCGTGTCTTGTCAACAACTACATCGACAGAAATCAGCCAGGGAAACGATAGCCAACCAACGACAAACGCTGAATGGCGGAATAAACGTTAGCTGAACAAAATCTCCCCTTCCCACGTCTGAAGTTTCGAGGTGTTCGCTGCGCTTGTTTTCTTTCTCTTCTTTTCTTCAGTCGTCACAACCTCCGACTCGCCCTGCCGCATGCCATGTCAAGATAAATCGACAATCCAGCTGAAATCCTCCGTTCTTTCAGTCGACATGTGGCGTGTTCTGTCTCCCGGCGGGCCCATATTTAACGGCGTGTCGTCCAACGTTGTTCCGTTTGGTTTCTTTGTGTGTTTTTCGGGCAGCTAATAATGGCACAGACGAGCTCGTCGGTCCACAGCCTCCCCAAAATGGCTGCACAGTCAACTACAAAGATGTGACGTGTGTTGACATGTGACCGCGCGAGGAAAAAAAACAACAGCACGAGAGAGAGAGAAAAGTGACGTCGTTACCACGTGACCGAGGGGGCGTATTTAAGCTCCTGGCGCGCGAGATCTTCAGTTAGGAGAATAGGCAGTGAACAACGAGGTGTGGCGGCAAAGGTAGGTCGATTTAATGCTTATCTTCTGTATTTAAGTCTTAATTTAACTGTCTTTACGTCTGCTACTCATTAATACACGCTGACGACCGCTGTATTTGTGCTAGCTTTAGCCTTGGTCGCTTTTAATTAGCTTGTTTTTAGCGTTAGCATACTCACTCGGCCTGTTGTACCGCAGCTTTTCCCACAGATGTGGCGACATTTAACCCTTTAACTTGTCTTCTAACAAGCTAACGACGTCGTATGTTCATTAATACACGTTTCACAGTCATACTTAGTTATATCTGGTAAATTAAACGTAAAGATTAATTTTGGCGAGTTATCTCCAACGTGTCGTCGCCTTCCGTTCCCCTTAATGTGTGCTGACGCAGTGTTAATTATTTCCCCATCAGGTCTTAAAAGAAAATGAGTTTCATTGGAAAGTCAAAACGCGGCCAGCAGACGTCTAATGAGAATATAAAGGTGAGTCGTGAATTTGTATTTATCAAATGGATTGTAATCCAAAAGTCGAGGTTTTAGTGCTGAGTTTCAGGCAGTAATAACACAAGATATTATCACGGCATCTTACCTCTCTGTGTGTGGGTGGTATCCTCACACAGGCCATTTTCTCATGCAATCAACCACTGATTAGCTATCACTGGTATCTATAGGAGTGCAAATGTATGAGATGGTTTAAATGTATTTTGATTGAATGATACTTGAAGTGGTGATTAAATAAGATGTGATTGCTGAGACTCATTCAAAGGGTAAGGTCATAACAGCAAAATGCCGCTGCAGCGTCCTGAAGTAGATGGGAACTTTTATTTTTTATAAACACAAAACACAGTACAGCCATGAATAATTTTAGTAACTTCAGGCATTGTTTTCTCCCACAACTCAAACTGCAAAAGATCACCTTTTTATATTGGCATGAAACACACTGGCAGTGTTGAGCTTTGGCCAAACATTAACAAATGGAGTTTGTTTGCTGCTGTGTAATGAGCCTTGAGGAGAAACTTTCCCACAGCTGTTTAAAAGACCTGAGGCTCTGCCCCCGTTCCCACACCTGTGGGCCTGGTGCACATGGCAGCAGTGTTAAGCCACTTCACTTGTGCCCTCTTCCATGGTGACAGTGTAACTAAAGTAAAGCGTGCAAAGTGATGCTAAGCCGTGATGAATAGAGGCTTTGAAAATGAGAACACGGGTCATGAAGTTTCTCATGTGACTCAGTCTTGTTTCTCAAAAGAAGGGGCTTAGGATATAGCATGTTTACCCTTCTGATCTGAAATTTGGGATCTACTCTCCTATAGATAACACAGGTTTTTGTCTTCCAGAGTTTTTTCGCACCGTCTCAAAAGGCAATGGGACTCCCCAGACAAACCCTGCGGGTCCTTCAAGACTCAGCCGTCAACACAGATTTGGGAAGGTCCGCTCAGGTAAGCAGTGGCTTGTTACTGGGAGTCATTTCTACTTGGGTGTCTGTTTGCATTTGATCAAAACTTTGAACTGTCCAATTTACAGAAAAAGTCTGAAGACTTTGTTTTCAAACATAAAACGGCCTCTAAATAAGATTTCTTTTTTTTTTTTAGACGGGTAAAGTCATTCCCAAACGGAAACAGTGGGACGCTGAACAAACTAGAGGCCCAAAGAGGGTGAAGGTAGAGGTCAAATCAACACAAACAGAAGAAACCCAATGTTTGATAGATGGCATGTCCACTGAAGCTTATGAACTTATGGTTAAAGGTAGGGATTCATAATGGATGCTCCATACTACAAATTGTGCAATCTACCTCATTGTTTTGTGTTTAACTTGAGTTTAATTGTTGCTGCTTAGAAACCCCTCCTTCAACGTACTGGAAAGAGGTAGCAGAGGAGCGTCGGAAGGCCTTGTACAATGTTCTACAGGAGAACGAGAAGGTGAGTTAATCACTAAGAGATGGCTAATGTTTAGCCATCAACTGAGCTGTTCCCACGCTCCCACTGACTGAGTCAACCTCAGTTGGCTCCAGCCCAGCTGGCATTGAATTTGGATGCAACTCTACACCTTAATACACTAAATGGGTTTATTTGTCCTTTTTTAAAAAAAAAAAAAAACGATTCTGCAAAGGGGGAGGGGGGGGCGCAACTGTCTTGACAACCTATCTTAACCGATATTAAAGTTCATAATGTCGTCTTCTGAAGTTTATTTTTTAGATTTTAGTCAATGATTAGTGCTCATTGTTTGAAGTTGTGTTCTAAAGAGGATTTATTGTGCAATGGTTCTGCTTTTGTCTTCAAGCCTTGTTTGATGCTCAAGGTGTTCGTTTTTTTTCTCCCAACCAGTTACACAAAGACATTGAGGCCAAAGATGAACGGATAACAAAGCTTAAGTGTGAAAATGAAGAGCTACAGGATCTGGCACAACATGTACAGTACATGGCTGACATGATTGAGGTAGGCACACTTGTATTATGGGTCTATTTCCCAATGTCTGTGTGGCATTTTAACAAGCTTGTTATGTATATTGTTAAAGCCTGGCTGTATGTTTCCATGCATGCTTCTTAATTGCTTAATTTTGTACTCCAGATTGTATAAATGTCACTTTCAGATCCCTGAGCATCATTACAAGGGCCAGTGTAACTAAGTACACAAACATGTAGACTACTCATGAAAGTCTCTTGGTACTAGTGTGTAAACTTGATGTGATTCATTGTATTATAGAGACTGACTGGTAAGAGCCCAGACAATCTGGAGGAACTGAGGGAGATGGCACTCGACGTGGATGATTATGAGGAGGAGGAGGATGAGCACAATGACAGTGAAGTGGCAGATCAGAGTGAGGAAGACTCGGATTACAGTCAGAGTGATGCAGAGGAAGAAGAGGCATCAGACCACGAACAAGCTGGACCCTCAGAAGAGCAAGATTGACTGACACAACCTGTGTATGTCATGGGACTTTGACCTGCTTGTGCCTGTCAGCAGATTTTAGCTGCAAAGTACTTTGGCAGCAACATGTGACCAACCATTTAACTAAATTGGCCTTCAACGTAATCTACTGCAAACTGCATTTTTGAAGTGCCTGCAATTTTATGTTTTTAGGCCCTGAACAGGCGGGTCTGGTTTTATTCTTTGAATTCTTGTAACTTTTGCCATTTAGAGGCCTTCAGAAATAAGCAAAACAATTTTTCACTTTGTCTCAGTAAAATTGACGATGGCCTTAATTCCAATTAGTTGCTTCAGTTTCAGGGTCCTGGCGTCATACATGCTGGCTTACTGGGACGCTTGAATAGACAGAGCTGTCGTTAATGATAACAAGGTCATGAGGAGTACTGAGACGATGACTAATCTCAAATGTGTGGTGAATAAGCCTATTGTGACCAAAGTGTTTTGGTTTACGCTGTAAAAATTGTACAATGTTATGGCACACTTGTGTACATAAAGCACATGTAAAATAAACACTTTTTTAGATAAGTCTTGTTTTCATGTTTTGAAGTAAATGTTTGGGCCAATGACTTTGAATAGTTGTGCTTCTCAGTCGGTTTTGTTTTAAAAAAATTGTTCGAGGGCCAAAGGTCAAATTACACAACATATCAATTTGTATTCAATTTTATAATTGGGAGCACATATTGGGAGCACATAAGACAATCTCTTAAATCTAAGTTCAACTTCAGCCTTACACGACAATCAAGTGGCATGTTCATACTATAATGACAAAAGGCTGATACTTACTGTCAAGGTTTTGTTAAAGCAACATAACTTTCTGGACACGGATGCATGTTTGGTCTCACCCCCAGGTCATCAAATACTGACTTTGGGTTGGTGATGAACCCGAGCCACCAACCAAAAGTGGCTGTATTTCGCAACCTGGGGATGAGACTCAATGAAGTGTTTGTCCAGAAAGTATACTATAAAAACAGCCAAGGTTCAACCCTAACCCACACACTATTTGCCATATGTCGGACGCAAATTATAACATATCTTCCAATATACAATATATATTTCTAGAGTGCAGTTGGAAGTGAAAAGCCTTTTGCATGTCATGTAATACTATGTCCATTTAAACCTCCTCAGTCTAATGCTGAAACGTTTGTTTAATCTGTCCAGCTGAAAAAAAACATACCTTGTTTCTTGAGAGGTTGCTTCCCAACTGATAGCTGAATAAAGATATTGTTAAAGCACTTGTATAATACAGTATTGTTTTAGCACTACAGTTTGTAGTAGTTTCAGATATCCCAATAACATTACATCTACTATGTTATTCCCACTGCTATAGCATCTACACCTTCAATCCATTAAATTGCAGGTGTAATATAAATTATCCTTAAATGTTTTTTGCATATCTGTAAAATCCAACAAAGGACCTTGCATTTATCATGTGACAATCTGATGAGGGGTGAAGCTGACCCACAAAGAAAAGGCAAAAACGACAAACATTGTTCTTGACAGACATTTTTGTTTAAACAGAAAACTCAAAATGTTGTTGGTTTAATTATGCAAAAATAAACTTTATTGCAACTTTTGATGAGCAGAGGAAATACTGACAATGGAGAAGAGTAGTATGCAACTAAATGGGATCAGTACGGAAGCTTTTGACCACAGAGATGGATAAAGATCAATTTCAGCAAAGTGTACCAAGTTATTCCTAAAACCACTCTCTAAAGAATTAAAGATGTGCACAATTTGACAACTTGTAGTTTGTGGTGATACAGAATCCAACAGCCAAAGAATCAACTTGACTTAACACTGGTCAACTGCAAGTTTGTAAAGAGAACGAAGCCCACTCCAAAAAAGAAATTAACCAAGACGGAGTGAGCAGGTGAATTAGATACTTTACCAAAATACTGTAATGCTATTCAATCATGGAAGAAATAAAAGTTACTTAAAATATAGACCATGTCTTGCAAAATGATGTATAGAAAAAAAAAAAACTTAACGCCATCTTCAGCTTTTAGTAACAACTTCACACATTTTTACAGATTATAATACAAAAGAAAAAATACATTTCATAAAAATATTACCACTTGTTTTTAATCAATATGGCTTCTGGACTGTGCAGCTAGAACCAGATGACAGGATTCATATATTATGGGTTTGTCTTATTTTAAGTTGTGCTTCTAAAGATAAGTCTGAGTCTTCTGGCCAAAATGTAAATGTGTTGAAAATACATTCTCCTTAATGAACTATGAGCTCTTATTAAAAGATCATTTTAAAATTAATTTCTCCTTTGGTTACGGTAAATCTTCTAGGTAATAAAGTAACATTTCTAATATATAACGTCCCATTATGTTTAGGACCTTTTAGGGAAACGAAATCTATAATTCTATTAGACTATTAGCAAATCTTAATGTTCTCCAAAATAATAATTTATCTAATATAATTCATTCAAAATAAACTCCAATTAAAGTTAAGCATGAGATCATTTGCATGGTGAAAACATGGAGGCCTTTTTAAACGATAAACAATATTTCAAACACTAGACCTGCTCCAAAATAGAACATAAATATACAATTAATTTACATAACAATGCCATCTGCACTATTACAGCATAACTCCAAAGAATATTAGATTTACAAGGAGTAAATAATAAATAAGATGCGTGAACAAATGTGAGTTTTGTCGCCGTGCACGAACACAAGACTCAGTAGTACAGTTACAATGAGAAAAGTTGGAATTAGGCGCATACCTCGGGCCAGTTTTTCCCACGTTACAGTTAGGATGCAGGGAAATAAAACAGACCCAAGACGTGCCGGACAGAACGCTTCATTCTGCAGCTTCTCATGAAAAAAAAAAGCTTAATTTCTAATCCTGCAATTAGCTCACATACTGTATGAATGTGCAGTTAGCCCAAACCGAGGCTACGCCTTAACTCAGCCTAAAGGATCCTCCTCTCTGTACAGTTATTAAAGGATAAGTTCACCCCAAAAATGAAAATTCAGTCATAATCTTCTCACCTACATGCTGATGGAAAGTCAGATGAAGTGTCATAGTCCAGTTTTATGTTTTGTAGTTTCTATATCTGCTGTTTCTTATTGGTACAATATGTCAGAATTTTAGATGGAAACATAAAAAACAATTTACTACAATTTTCAACAGAATTCAACGAAATACTAGTTTTGACGGTACAACGTTTATGTACTGTGTTGTGGCGATATCTACTAATGTTAGCATGCTAAGTGGCTAGCCCTGTCCTGGTCGAAAGCTCCTGTGATAATGTTTGTGGACTACAAGCACTACAACTTTCTATCAGCATGAGGGTGAGTAGATAATGACTGCATTTATCATTTTTGGGGGAACTTGTGCTTTAAGAAAGTGTACAATCACGATCCTAAGCCACATTTATTGCCCTCGACTAGCTCCGTACCTGGTAGTAAAAATACATTTACAAAAGAGTGAAACACGCCTGCTCGACCACGTCAAGGCTCAAATGGTCGACGCTGACTTTATTATCAAATGTATTCTCGTGTCAGCGAGGTGCAAAAAGAGTCACGTATGTACAGGAAAATTGCACTTGTTCAACTGCAAGTGTGAGAAATCTCTGGTATAAACTGCAGAGTGAGTGAACCTTGTGCCCTGTGCTGACCATCTTCACCTCCACCCTTCAGTTTTTTCCTCCACTGATAGATAGCTGAGGTAAAAATCTGTCTGAGACTGTAAACTGCTGTTAAACCACAACACATCGTCCTCTTTGAAGCCACTTATTACTGGTCCTCCCTGCCACAAAACACACATCTTTCAACCATACGAGAATCCCTGAAACTCAAAATGGAACGTACTAGAAAACAGAACTTAAAAATATACTTTAAATACAAGCACATATATTACACCGGCTGTGTAAAATATGCCATATTTACAAGCCTTACAACAGTGCAAATCGTCCGAAAGCGCCAGAAAACATTTCTAATGCAAAAAAATCACCAACTAAAACATGTGATAATAAACAGTGATTATACAAAGATCATAGTAAGTATATTGCGTGACACTCTGTAACAATCAAGATGATAATGAATCAGTGAGTTAGTGATACGAGTGTTGTGTGCAGTGGTGGATAGCTTGTTGACAGAGGTTATGTGAAGATGCATCGTTTCCACAGTCTTTGGAGCAGCTCTCGGCGGCAGTCAAATTCTCCAGTTAAACTCGATGTGAATGCCTGGCTCAGAAAGCAGGGAGAGGAAGGGGGGAGTGCGGGGGTGTGTGAGAGTGAGAGTGTGCAGGAGGGGTGTAGGTTGTGTGTCTCTGTGGTTATAAGACGGTTTGTTTGGTGTTAGTTCCTTTCAGGAGGCAGTATCAGTAAAAACAGTGATCCGATGTGGCGGCGTGGAGATCCTTAAGTCTGTGCTCGGAAGCAGATCAATAAAGTGATCAGTCATTAACAGCCCTGTGAGGTGTGCAGTGTGGGGTCGAGCTGAGGGGCGGTGCTGTCCTCGGCGGTCGGGCTGAGGTGTCATGTGTGACGTCTTCGGTGGCACGGCGACGGCTTAGAAGGCAGTGGTGACGGCGTTCCCTCGCCGCGTCCCCAGACGGATAATTTCCCCCGGGACCGTGTCCAGCTGCTCGTATGCCAGCCGCCCCTCCTCACCTGCAACAAACACAAGAGTTTTCTATAAACACTGATGAGGAATGACAAGCTACTTCTCAGATTGTAATGTATTATACTCTACACACTACTTTTATGTACATCTAATTCATATTTTTTATACTTTAGGGTATGGTGTGTGGCAGTTGTGTATAAAATTCAGAAATAGTAGTGATTTGTTAAAAGGAGACATATTATGCTCATCTTCAGGTTCACAATATTGTTTTGGGTTACTACAAGAATAGGTTTGCATGCTTTAATGCTCAAAAAATCACAAATAACTTTTTTCACTCCTGTCTCTTTAAGGCCACACTCCTGAAAACCCAGTCTGCTCTGATTGGTCTGCTCTCACACACCTGAGCCAGCACTGCTAACAACAGCAGAGCAGCTGTGCTAAATCGATTCTTACACGCCAAACTAGCCTTGAGGCATATATTATGCAAATGTGTGACATGGGGACATAGTGTGATGTCACAAAGTTACAGAATTAAAGGCGGGATTACTGGCGAGGCGTTTCAGGAGCAGTGTTTTCTGTGGGAGAAAGGAGCTTCTGTTGGTGCAGACTTATAAAACGCTAAAGGAAAGGAAAAAAACATAAAAGCAAAATAGGTCTCCTTTTAGAAACAAGCTGGGCGACATTTGATTTCCATGAATCTGTTACTCACCAAATGTGAGCAGGGTTTCTATGGCGACGTGGCGAAGCTCTTCATCAGCTGAATCACACAGTGCTATGACCGCCCGGATACTCTCCACTGCCTGCACACACAGAAAAGCTCAGTTTTAAATGATTTTCTCTTTTTTTAATGACACGTATTACATAACTCCTCAGCCATCATTGCACTTAAAATAAACAGATTATTTTTGTACCTGACACGTAGCTCACCTCTCAGATGGCTGCATCATGAAAACAGGACTATTTTTAGACAAAGACTCAAAACCAATGAAAGCAAAAAAATGTATTAAATCCCTTATGCCTCAGCTAGTGTTCAGTACTTCCTGTTGTGACTGGCAGCAAACGTAATTTCAGGCGGGTTTTTTTCAGAATTTTAATGCATTTTTGTGAATTTTCTCTCAATAAAATAGAGGAGATGATGATTACAGTGACCAACAGCTCTTTCAATGTACACATGGCATGTTATAGCTTATAACAGACACTGAAAAATCTGAATCTGTGTCAGCACGGAGGCCACTGACCTGCAGACAGCTGAGAGCTGAACAGGCCGCCCTCTGGCTCTGACCTCCAGCCTCTGACAGCGCCTGGGTGTAGCACTCCACCGCCTGTAGACACACAGAAACATTCAAACATGGCTCGCGGCATCTGTCAAGACTATTTAAAGTATCTAAACACACACACAAACACAAATACTCGGTCTCCTCAGCACTACTCACTCTGGTCCTGAAGTGGCTGCGCGACGCTCCAGACGAGAGGTATTCGGCTGCTGCCTTGTTGACCTGAGGGTCCTCTGCAGTGAGCAGGGAGGCCAGGGCCCTCAGGGTGCTGTTTCTAGGCCACAGGGAGGACACAGGCACATTGTCCATCTCTGCTAGACACTGAGAATAATCCCCACTGCACAGAGCCTCTGCAAACACATCTGAGAGCGACACAAACACAGATACATGTCAAAGATTTAAACATAAAATAGTCTGTGGGGCGTCAAGGGTTTTTTTGTGCTTCTGACACAAGCGTCAAGTTTCCCTCTGATTGTTTGTTTTTAAAAAATCCAGGGACTATCAGTGTTTAACTTCTCTATTAAAAAGGAGTGAAATCTTGTGCAAACAACAGGCCATTGTTCGATCTTGTCTTTTTTTCCCTCCTCCACAATGACTCATCTTCAGCTGTGTTTTCGTGTTCTCTCTGTATTCTGTGGACTTTCTATTCCACAATGCATGTTACGCACATTGCAAGAGGAGCTTATTTACTAAAAGGTGGTCTTTAAAGTCCTTTGAGGGCATGTTACGTTTTGGATGCTTGTGGACAGAAAATCAAAGTTAAAATAGTTTGAAGTGATGAATGCAAAGAAAATAAAAAGATGGTATTTTGGTGAACATCTGTACAAAATCAATCCTCTCACCCTCTCTGGCAATTTGCAGCAGGTGTGTCTCCATGTCTTGAACTTCATGTTGTAAGATGTAGCTGTGGAACTGAAACACAGTCAGGACGTCTTGTGAGAGTGCAGCCGCCACCAGGTCGCTCCTGTCCACCATCTCGCCCACTACGACACCGATCACTGGAGAGAAGAGAAGAAAATCTGTAGTCAGAGAAGGTAGTTTCAAGCCAAACTGAAGATCTGACTATAACATTACAATACTTTCAAACAATCAGTGTTGGAGGTAGTATTCAGATCCTTTACCTGATTAAAAGTAGCAATACCGTACTGTAAAAACACTACTTTTTCAACCACATTATATTCTTGGCACTTACAATGATCTCATCCTCCCTCGGGGACAAATCGAAAAACTGATTTACAAACCAAATGAGTGACTCAGTCGAAACGGTTATAAAAACATGGAAACAAGATGTAATGTTAAGTGTGACCTCGGGCTTGTTTGAAGATAGAAAATAGCGATTATCCAACCTGTGTCGGCGCTGTGTGGGTGTCTCTCCTGCAGCACTGCAGTGTAGCGCTGGTTCATGTGTTTGAACACTCTGTCCAGCGTGGTGTGGAAGAGTCCTGCAGAGCCGCTGCACTCTGACCACAGAGTCATCAGCTGTGGGCGCTCTGCGAGGCCGGGGAGAACTGAAAAACACACACAGGGTCAGGCGCTACAATGCCCTGAAACCAGAGTCCTGTGGGGTCATGGTGGGAATTTTCTATACAATACTTATAAAAAATAACCAATAGGCTTATCTGAAGTCTGTAAAATGTAACATTATTTACTGTATTTGCCACGTGCTTGAGTCAATGACACCAATAATAATGCTACAATCAGACAAGTTTCCTTAGCATTTGTTGTTATGTTGAATATTGTAAGTCTCTACCATCAGCAGCAGATGTAATGGTTCCCAGTCTGTCCACACTGATCTCTGCTAGATCCTCCAACAGCTCAGTCTGTCCGGACAGTTTGAGGAGAATACTGCGACGCTGCCACACACCCACACCACTGGTCAACAACTGCCGTCACAGGAGGAAACAAGCAAAGTTTGACATGAAAAACTGAATTAACGTCGACTGTATCGATTAATCTATTATTATGATGTCATACAATTACCTGTATGAGGTGATTACAGTACTGCAGGTGGATGACGATGGCCACGTCCAGGTTCTCGTTTCCAGTGGTGAGAGGCAGGGGGCTTCCTGCCACGCTGTTGCCCACCCCGGTGTCCTCTGTCAGGGCTTCACTCAGGTGTCCTCTGGCTTCTGGATGCTGGCCCCTGAAAGAGGAAAATACCCAGAGTCACCACCGAGTGGCAGCAGAATTACACAAAACAGTAATCGCCTGCACTTAGAGTAAAGTGTCGAGTATACTTCTTCTACTCTTACTTTGTTTTTTTAGGTGTGATATCTCAACACCTGCATCTGATGTTTCAGCACAGACACTTCTGAACAGCATTCACTCACCCGATCCTCTCTCCGTCTGTATCAAAAATCGGAGACCTCTGTGGGATGCTGAGGACGGGGTTGTCGTCTCCAGTGTCCTCGTCGTCGAAGTCAGAGGTGTTGAGGAAGTCGAAGCTCTCCAGGGCGCTCTCCACTGTCAGACTGAGGCTGGAGGACCGGCTCCTGTGGCCCGGGAGTCGACACTGAGAAGAGGGAGGAGGCAGGGTTAATGACGCGACAGTCTTACTCTTGCGAAAATGATTTCAGCTTCTGTTGCTTCATGTTTTGACTGTATCTAGTAAGCGAATAACTACAGTACTCAATTTACTTTATTGAGATAATAAATGACTTAATGTAGTTGATTATATGTAATTTTAATTCAGATTTTATTTCTTATTTATTTTCTATTTTCTATCTAGGCGTCCTCTTCAAAATAAAAGCCCAGTGTACAGTAGAAGGTCTGTTGACGTCCGTTACAGGATATCGTTGGGTTGTGGACAAAACAACTACTACTACTGGACGTGGTCATTTTTCGGACATTTTATAGACCAAACAACTGATCGATCAATTTAGAAAATAATCAACAGATCATGGAAAATCATTGTTAGTTGCAGCCATAGAACCAAGTAAAAATAAACAAATAAGAAGATAAATATCAAAACATGTGGTTGAAAGTAAGATTCCCCATATCAGCTCTTGAACACATAAATAAAAAAAAGGGTTCAGGCACCTTGAGCAGGTCCTCCAGACGCATCACTTCCTGTTCCAGGTCCTGCAGCTCTCGGCAGCGGTGAGTGAGAGACTCCAGCCTCATCAGCAGGCTGTGGATGGCCTCCTCCAGGCTGCTCTCCAGGAAAGCCCTGCTCCCCTCTCCTGCCCAGCTCAGGCTTCCTCCTCCCTCCGTGGAGCTCCCACTCGGCGGCTCAATTTCTGAAGAGGTCAGCCTCTTCACGAGCTGCCTGGTCAGGCTGCCCGCCTCCTCTGTGTCCAGTTCCACAGGTTTCAGTTCGTCTGTGTGGTCCAAGAAGACGTCCTCGGGAGCCACAGTAGACAGGTGTCCGTCAGAGCAGAGGGACGGGGCGGCTGAGCCACAATGGGAGCCAGAATTTCTCTGGGACTCCGTGCGCTCCCACTCAGAGTCCTCCGCCACCTCGGCTTCATCACTGGCGAGGCTGGCACTGGTGGCCCTACTTCCTCTGCTACACGTCTCCCCCTCATCTTCGTACTCCTCTTCATCTTCCTCAACTAAATGCTCCTCTGGGATGGAGTCCTCCCTTGTTGGGAGGATTTGTATCGCCGATGGGTCCGTTTCTGGAGGAGTGACTGTGATCTCAGGGTTGGATTGGCCCGGGGAGTGGGAGCTCGGGGCGGGGCTGGGGCTTGGCGTGGAACCAGAGGTGTCGGAGAAGGTGAAGGAGAGCCGCTTGCACTCGGCCACACCACAGCCACCGTTCTCGAAGACGTCGTCTGGTAAAGTAGACTGAAGGGACAGACAGGGGAGTCAATGCTTGTAGAAAAGATGTGAAATTAAAACTGAGATATAGCTGGACATCACACAAAAAAGAACAGGAGAAAACTCTCTCAAGAGGAAAAACAGACTTAAACATCCACTCTAACTCAGTTCTTCTGTCTAAAATCTTATGTCCAGATCTGTTCACACAAACAAACAACTTTAAAGCATGTCATGCAAATAAACATGCAAACACATGGCATTACACAGCTCACAGAAAGGGACTGGACAAGTGAGTCCAGACCAGCAGAAGAGTCCATTCCCATCATGTCAATGAGGTAAGGGGCACACAGAAGTCAGGTTAGGAGGGTGGAGGGGCCACAACACACTCACATAGACCTCCAGACTGGATTTGGGCCGTGGCCGCAGTGAGGCCAGGTCACCAAATGAGCGACTGCGCCTTAGCTTCTCTAGCAGGGTGTCTCGGAGCATGTGCAGGAAGGAGAGACGCTGGCGCTCCACGGGATGGGGCCGCCACTTCTTTACACAATGCACACGGGCAAATAGGGACAAGGTGTTGGGTGTTCGAGTGAGGGCGGGGTGAGTGAGATACAGGAGGGATGGATAAATGTGTAAAGTGGGACAGAGTGTGGGTGAGGGGGTTTGATGTGGAAATGCAAAGGAGAGGAGGATAGCGGGGAAATGGGTGAGGGTTAGTTTAGGGGTAGCAGCATCGTCGCTAACATTAGCATGATGCATCAACAGAAAAAAATGTGTGCCATGATAAAATATAGTAGGGTGCAGACTCAGGTTAGGTTGTGCAGGGGTTACGGAGGTGCACAAGACAAGATCTCTTTCACCTCAATTCACCCAGTTATAAGCCTAAAAACACAAGATGATCTTCTAGCCTAGAAGGTGATTTACATGACGTTCTACAACTACAAAAACTACAGTCTCTAAACCCACTAATGGAGCTAAAGCAGGTGTCTGTGTTGGACTCACAAAGAAGGAGGTGTCCTGGAAGGTGGGGGTCTCCGGCGTGCCCTGGCTGTAGACTGACACTCGTCTCTGGAGCGCTGTGGCTTTGCTCACGTTGCCCGACGACAGAGTCAGGTCCTCGACATCGAAGGGGCTGGATGAGGGAAAGAAAAACGTTGTTCTACGTGATTCATCCATTAATACCCACATGGACTGGGTAAGTCATTTCATTCAGGAGGAGAGGAGGATTATTTACTCAACTTCGATAACTTGTAACGACCATGTTTGTCCACCAGATGGCAGAAAACTAAAAGTAATGTAGACTGAATTGAAAGCTACAGTTGGTGTTTAATGGCAACCTCACATACAGCCAGTGATTGCGATCCTGAGACACCCTGGTAGTCTAATAGTTATCGTGCACACATGTAAGGTTCAGGTAAAGTTAAAGGACCAGTGTGTAGAATTTAGTGGCATTTAGTGGTGAGGTTGCAGACTGAACCTTTAAATCATATACTTTGGTTAATTCACTAAACATATTTACCTGTTTACAATTAACTATTTAAATATTATGTCTACAGAGGTATTATTTACACATGTACCTATTCAAATATCATCTTTAAAACAGTAACAATAATCTGCCTCTGTGGTTCCTTCACATTGACCTCAGTCTAAGTCTTTATAGCTCCTGATTGGTTAGTTTAGTCATGTGTGTCAGAATGAGGAAGTGTTGTTGATGTGTGGCTGATAAAGTTTTCTGTCTCCATCTTGCTGCTTCTTCTCATAAAGAGAAGATCCAACCACCACATATTTCCTTTTTTTTGTTAGCAGATCTCTCAGTTGTTTTCTTCCTTTTCTTTGTTTTGTAATTGACTCAGTATCATTGCGAATGCGAGTCGCCCCTCAGTGATCTCACAGATATAAATAAAGATTGAATGATTGAATAAATCCATGGTTTGACTTCGTCCAACATCATATTCCTCTCTCTCCTCATGCGACAACCTAACAACCTAAAGCATAAAGTCATGTTTAAGAGTCGACTTACTACCACGTGACCTCCAGGTTGAGTTTGATGGTCCCCAGGTCGTTAACGTCCACAGCCACCACCTGAGGCATGGCGGTAAACAGCTCCTTGGTCTCACAGATCACGCTGCCCACCAGCATGTGAGTGGCCAGACCCTTCAGCTCCGTCACCTGATCAAAGACGACATTTATTTACTTCTCAGGTCAAGAAAATTATAATTAAGATAATACAGGTTCTTCTGACATGAAGACGTAAGATTTAACCCGGTCATGACCTGTCAGAACGCTCAGACCTGAGCTGTCCTGGATGTTAAGCATGAAAAACAAACTTGCACATAAACTGTGCGTCTGATTTTTACATGATCTTTTCTTCACCCTGCTCAGTGTTCACTCAGTGAAGTACAGCTGGGAAATTAGCTTATCTGGACTTCCACAGTACCTTGATGTTGATGAGATCAGTGATGAGAGGCATGAAGACCATTTCGTCTCCGTCCCAACTCTGTCTGGAGTTCACTTCAATCCTTCCCTTCAACTTCCACCGCTGGCGACCGTACCGCATGAAGATCTAAAGGAAGGAATGGGAAGAAGAAGAAAGGAGTCAGCTGGAAGCCACAGGAAGTACACAACTTTGATATACTTAATAGCAACATTTTTTAGTTATGGATGGAGAGCAAGATGGATAAATCTTCACATCAACAAACTCTGACTTGTAGTTTTTTTCACAGAATAACTGTATTTAATATCTGAGGACAGTTTCCTTACAGATCCTTCGAGATAATGTTAAAACTGTCGGTTGAAAATAAATGTAAACAGCCTGTGTTACATTAAAATACAGAAGAACTCGCCTCGTACTGGTCTCCAGGACAGAGCCGAGCAAATCCTGCCAAACCTGTCAGAGAGAGGAAATTGATTTTTCAGAAAACATTTGGACAGGATACGAGGTAAGAAAGCCAAGCTACTGTTTTTGTTTTTAGATGCCTTGAGCATTTCACTTAGTGAACACAGTACGAAGATTAGCCGTTTTCTCATAACCAAAGCATCCTTTTAAAACAATGAATGAATCAAGATCTGTTATTTCAGAAATGAACATCTGCATATGTGAATGTGTCATTTGGACACATTTTTCTCATCTGACCTTTCATTTTGATATGAAACTCTCCGAGCAGGTTCTCCAGCTCACTCTCGAACGTGCTCATGTTCTGCAGCGGGAGAGAAAGATAAGACTGATCAGGTAAACAGCCTTTTGTCGCGCAGGACGAGAACAACAATAGTAATCAAGTTATCTCTGGAGACTTTGACAAAGCCCGTCAACACTCAGACCAGCCGTCTGCCTCCTCTGCAGCTAAGCCCTGGGGACAGGTGTGTGTGTTGGGAGGGTTTTAAGCTTGTTATGTAAGTGTTTGACTATAGTGTCAGCGTTTACAGATGACAGGATGAAAGCAGTAATCAGTACCTGTGTGTCACCCGATGTTTAATTCATACATTTAAAGGTCATATTAATATATATGTAACATCAAGGCTCATTTATTCTATTCTCTTCTAGCTGTACTTGAAATGACTTCATAGGAGCGTTGAATACCTCAGTGTATTCTTTATAGCGGCGGTTGACCTCTGCGATGCTCTCCTTGGTGCCTTTCGTGGAGGGAGAGGAGGAGAAGGCCTGCTTCATCCGACTGGCACCCTCCCTCAGACGGCTCTGGATGCAGAAGGCCTCGTACAGCTCGTCCACCTGTCAGCAAACACACACAGTCCCTCCATATTTAATAAATGTTCCACGAGGACAAGCGTGCACTCATACACAAACCTTCATCAACGCACGCACACACACAAGAGAGAGAGAGAGAAACTTTTGCACTAATGAAATCACGCGAGTCTTTGAAGTTTGAAACCCTGCGTACGTTACATAAAAACATCCCTGGGCATGAAGCAAACTCCTTAAAAAACTTCCAACTGCCATCTAAATTATTCTGGATGTGTTCACATCTCACTGGGATTCATTCATGAATGCCCGACACAGCTTTAGGCTTATGCTGTATTCAGTAACTTTTATCAACGGCGAGAGCAAAAACAGGCGTTACTGAGAGTAAAACGCTGATGAAACTTATGAAAAGATGGTCTAAATGTCAGGTTAAAGTGAGCCGATACAGCTGGTGTGCATCAGAGTAACCAAAACCTCCAGTGGAAGCGCCTCCAGTGGGACACTCCCAAAGCGGGGGAACAGCAGACGGCGTTTAGAGCTCATTTAGAGATGTCTGCCCGACTTCAGTATGCGGCACCAGCATGATGTAACCGAAATCCTCAGGGAACCAGAGTCCATCAACATCCGGCTGCTTCAACTGGATCGAATCATCAACATTAGATGATGTAATGCAACCAGGACAGCAAGAGTTGAGCCGATCGCTTGAGCTCTACAAAAGTAATTTATTATCTTACAAAACTGAGTTCAAACATGCACTTCTGCTGAGTCACTAACAGTAATCTCTCCACAATCAGATTCTCTGCGTCCTGTCTGTCTAAGTCTCTGGCTTCCTGAGTTCACATGTGATCGGAGCGGCAGCCGGGCAAAAAACAAAACACCTCCGATGAGCCTCATCAAAGGGAAATATTGCAGCCTGGCTGATGAGAGCGCTGAAATATTGATGCCTCGCGCTCTTTATGGCTCTCATTAGGGAGAAGTGGGAGAAAATGGGCCATTCGGGCTCCTTGCGTCCTAACAGCTTCTCTGAGTGTTTGTTTGTGCGTCTTTGAATCTGAGCCGAACACAGTCAGCATGTCTGTGAGACGGGTGTGTGCGAACATGCTTACATGTGTATGTGGTGGGCGGGTACATGTTGGCTTTAACGTAAGAGAGTGAAAGTGGTTTGCTCCAGAGGATGGGTAACGATCCAGACATATCTTGGCACAAAAAACAGCCGCCTCAATCCTCACCGACCAACCAGCCCCCTCAGCACCACCCACCCCCGACTGGGACCCAGCCCCGTCTGTCTGTCTGTCTGTGGTATGTGGTGTATGTGGCGGGGCGCAGCAGCTGAGCTGAGCCAGCTATAAAACAACCTCCAACCACAACTGTTATTCTGAGCACTCTGATTGGTGTGGAGGTGGTTCAGAGCCACCAATCGACTGTTTGTTCACAGCAAGACATGAGCGGAAACACTGATTGAATTAAGAGATACTACAATGTTGTTCTCACATAAATGAGTAGACAACAACAATGAGTTATTCATCTGGAGAAAACTGCCCGCCTCTCTAATAAAACGGGGCCTCCACAAACCGGGGCTAATGAATAGCCGTCATTCTTCTCAGGCAATCAGTAATCATATCATTATCAGCTAATGAAGCCATTTTTTTTGTCCCCAATTACAATGGCCTCTTGCTGCCTTCAAGGAAATGTCCTTTTTTTGAAGGTCAGCCAAGCTCCACTCCAGAGGATGGCCATCAGCATATTGCCGCGCCTCGGGCACATTTCACCCCAGAAAAGGCAAAACACAAACAAAAGAAAAGACGGGAACCTCAACGCAAGCAGATGGATAAAAATGTGTGATAAAAAAACATACACATGAAAGCAAAGGCAGAGTCTGGGCAGCAGAAAGAGACCTGGACACACACATCAACACAAAGGCTGTTGGTTTATATCTGGCATACGTCTCCTGTATGTATTAAATGCTTTCTTGAGTTTTTGTATGAAGAACAACAAATTAGGATTAAAAAAAAAGCTTTTTTTACTATTTTTTTTTACATTTTGAAGGTTCCTGGCTGGCTTGATAAAGTTTTTTAGTGAATTTCCACAGTGACAGATCAATAGTCTTATCTTAAATGATTAAACAATCAGGAACATAAACAAAAAAACCACCATCACTAAGACATTGGAGACATTTTTTTTCTTAAACTGGCAATAGACAAGTTTTTAGCTGTAACTTATGATCATGAAGTAAATGCTGATTGCACAACGTAATAACGACACCATCTGCACTCAGAAATGTCACTTTCACCAGGCTATTGTGTCTGCCTCCGGGCACAAAATCTCCCGGGAAAATAAAGCCTGGGTGGCGATCAAGTCATCATGGCACCATCTGTATCCACTTTCACGTCTCCATTACAGACGTAATCAATGAATAAACTCATGCTTTGTCCTGCGCTGTCGGTAGTTGCTACGTTGAGGAAAAACTGAAACCATGCGGTTGTCTTTATGACAGTAACATCCCACGGAAACGCTAGCTATCGTTTTCTAAATGAATTACAAACACAATTACAAAAAAAGTTTGACAGCAGTGTGCTGTGCTCATGTAAGGGCCACTCCACCGTCCCATAAAAACCACCTGAACCTTTTTAATTAACTCGTACCAGATGTGACGAGATATTGAATGTAAATGTAGTCTGAAGTCAGTCCTCTATTGGACACACAGTCCCTGTATTAATTACAGCTAAGCAGGAGGACAAAACCTTCTTGGCTCAGAGACCCAGTGGGGGATTATGGGAAATTCTTTATTGGGGGAATCAATTATGCCCAGAGTGATGATAACATTGTGTTGAAATATCCATTTTAGCTGTGATTATTTAGTAATCTGAAATCCAGTGCAAACTTATCCTTTTAAAAACCCTCAATAATAATACTTGTTTGGTAAAAGTGGTTTTATTTAAGCATCACTGGGAGGTTTAAAGGATCGTCTCTTTATCTAACGTACATCTGACTTTAAACTGTGGGGTTTAAAATAAGAGCAGAGAATCTTAAGGATATGGCAGGAATCCTCTTAAGATATGGACTTTATCCTGGATTGTAGCATAATGGTGCACACACACACACACACACACACACACACACACACATATAGACAGACAGACACACACACACACTTTCTGCCAGGGGGCGAGTGATTATAAGCAGATTAAAACAGGCGGGCCACATCAAACAGCATCAAACACACAAGCCCCTCTCTGTGGAGCTGTGGGCGTGTGCGTGTGTGTGTGTTTGTGTTGGTGGAGAGATTAGCATTCAGGGGAAGAAGGCAGACCATAAAGGCCCTATATTAAAAAATAATCACATGCGAACTATTCACACTCATTTTGTATTGAATCTGGCACATGATTAACACACAAACACACTTTCTGTCTCTCTCGGGGCAAGAGGAAGCGCCTGGCAGCCGCTCCACTCACCTTCAATCTCTGTCACTCATCTCTTTAATGATGCCCTGCTGAAACTATGGCCAACCCACACACACACACACACACACACACATCATAGACCCTGTCCCATGCAGGACATCATAGGGGTTGTATTGTGCCACCTGCTTCCTCCATGTGTGCCAATTACTGCTGGGACATCTGCAGGCAGCCAGCAGCACCAATAGGAACAAAAGAGCAGGCTGATGTGAGTCAGAGACACACACACAGACACACACACACACATGCACACACACACGCACACAAACAACCTGCTGATGGATGATTGTTAAGTCATCCTTCACGGCAGCTGTCCTGCACAAAGAGACACGCCTGTGCCTGAACACTAACACTGACGAACGTGTACACACTTATTGTAGCTCACAGCTGCTGAATAGAGGTGAGGATGAAACTGTAAAGACTTATTGTCCTGCACACGTGCTGTTGTGGCCATCTACTTGTACATATTTTTTTTATTCAACCTTTATTTCACCACTGAGATTCAGAATCTCTTTCACGAGGAAGACCTGACCAAGACAACGGCGTAAAAAGTTTACCCTATCTACCTTTTTTCTTAAACATACTGTACTTGTACATACATTATGGTTAACAAATCACTTCTGTCATCTAACATTCAATCAATCAACCTTTATTTATACTCCAGGGATCACTGAGGAGGGACCCTAAGGTAATGCTCCTGACTCCTCCTTCATGCACTTCCTGTTTTGCTCTCAGCGCTAAAAGCCTCGAAACATTATCACCTTACCAACACTGGATCTTTGAGGCCAGTGCTGATTTTAATATTTGGGAGTTTAATGAACCCAAAACGATATGTTGGATATAATTTGGTTATAATTGTTTGACATTTGACAGTCAAACAATCAACTGCTCCTAAATGACCTCAAATGTAGTTTCTGTGCTGACATCCCTTGTTACTTATTGGCAGACACACACACGTGACACAACATATTAACAACAACACACCTGGCCTTCTGAACTGGTGCACATACAGCACATTTATCTGTCTGAAAGTGAATAATAATCAACCTACTGTAATAAGTACCACTGCACCAGAGCCACTCTTTATATAAGGATGAGACCAGCTCTTTGTGTGTGTGTGTGTGTGTGTGTGTGTGTGTGTGTGCGATTTAATTTCCTGACCTCGATGCTTTTGTGGTTGGCCGATTCTCTTAGCTGGACACCCAACAATTGATCTCACTCAATAGCTATCTGCTGATGCTGAGGTTTGGAAAATGGACCTGTCCTGTGTGTGTGTGTGTGTGTGTGTGTGTGTGTGTGTGTGTGTGTGTGTGTGTGTGTGTGTGTGTGTGTGTGTGTGTGTGTGTGTGTGTGTGTGTGTGTGCAAAGCCAATAGCTGTAAGAGGGCAGGCATGGGGCATTCATGGTTAGTTAATTTAGCATTGGCAAAGGCGTTCAGCTGTTTCAGGAGTTGTGTTAAGTCACTGCTGGTTACACCTTTCTGGTTTTGCTGCTTCAAAAGAAAAGCATTTATATAACTTACCGACAGCGGACTTTTATTGCGAGGCATTTATAGGAAGTGAAACGTGTATATTACCAAATTAGCCGAGTGGCTATTCTTCGATACTCCTGCGGGGAGGAAGAGTATTTACAACCGCTACTCAAGACAAGCACATCGCTAGTTAAAGACACCTTTGTAGCGTAAATGCAAATCTGTGCGGTGCTGGTCTAACGTGCTGAGTCAAACTGAGTCGAACCGAGCCAGCGCTCGTCTACAGAGAAGCCCTGTGAGTTGCATCCAACATTTTCAGAGCATCATACTTCCTGTAGTCAACTTGTGTAAAATAAAACGTTTGTTCTCACAGAGACGTGAGGGTAAAATCTCAGTTCTCAATACAAACGCTTGAGACTTTATTTAAACTATTTCATCTGCAGCCTGTAACCTGCACAGAGGCAGACAGTGAATGAAAAGATGAGGGTTTAGCAAAAGGAGCACGGGTGTATATTTAGAATGAAAGAGCACAGAGAGTGCAAGATTTAACTTACTTTTTAGTTATGCTTTGACTTTTGAGGCTCTTTACCTGCCTGACAAGATAAATCAGTCACTCTTTCAAATATTTACAAGCACATTCAAATCTATTTTTGCACAGAGCCCGAAAGAACAGAGGAGCCTGGTGTTGGATGTGAAGTAGAAAGGCTGCGAGCGCGTGTTTGTTTTAACTCCAACCTCACAAGACAGAACAAGCAGAATCTGCTTCTGTTTCTCTTTGTAACCAAAGTGAAAGCAGAGTACGCATGCAGCCCTGCGTTTCTAAGAGAACCTCACCTATTTTCACTCTCATCAGACCTTTCTTCTGTGTTCGCTCCATTTCCGCTCTGCCAATCGCTCCTCAGTCTAGTCTCATAACCGCTCTGACCCAGATTCACCGTCGCCTTTAACCCGTCAGAAACACTTGAATCTGACCAAGGACGGTCTGTTCTGTTGCATTGTGCTGTACATGCGCTTGTTTATGGACATCTAAAGGTGAGTTTTTATTGTCCGTCAGGATGCATGTGAACATAAAGGGTTACGGTCACCCAATAGATGGCTCCTTTGTGCTCCTCGCGACTTCAAAGGGTCCGTCTCCGGGTAACCATGGTTATCTTCAGAGCGGTGCTGTTGTTTGGGTGTGTGTATTCTGATTGCCTGCTGTCACGTCTGATTTGAGGCACAGCGTGGGAGACCATTACAGGAATACTGAAGGGGAGGTGGAAAAAAAAGTCACAGAGCTGCGTGACCTGGCAGGGGATTAGTGTCCCCAACTGGCAACCATGGAGGAGGACACAAAGGAGGAGGTAGGAAAAAAGTGTCCCTACCTTATATTAAAACAGCTGGAAACTTCCCTAATACATCAACACATGAACCTGAACCTGAAGGAAAAAATCCCTCCAGGAGCCAACTTGATAAAACATTTTTTTTTAAAAAACCAGTGGAGCGTGGACTGACCCTGCATGGTCACTCAAAAACTCAACATGAAACCAACAGGAAGTGAGGAAAATCTAGAAACTTGAGCGAGCACATGAATACAATAATAGTCAAAGAAATAGGTCCAGATGTTGGGATGCTGGCCGCTTTTCTTTGGTTTCTTGCTGGGATTCAGATGACAGAAACTGACATGCAACTGCAGCCGGCAGCTGGTTAGCTTAGCTTAGCATAAAGACTGAAATCAGGGTGCAAAAGCTTGTCTCCATGTTAGTGGTACGTGTCCACGGGACATTCATTCATTCATTCTGATAGCATTGTGATGCATTGCATTGCATTTCGAGAATGCGGAGTGTTGCATACATTTCTGGTCATTTCGATATGACAGGCCGATAAAATGCCGCTTTAATTAAGTACAAGCAACGTGAACTTTTGACTGAGTAGTTGTATCATGATTTGCACAGTGAATGTGTACAGTTTGAGAAGCATTCTGCGTCTGCATCTGCCAGTGGGCCAATCACGTTACGAGCAGGTGTAATAATATCAGATACCAGAAAAATCTTCTACTTCATCCACAACAGACAGATATGAAGATGGTATTGATCTCCTTATCAAACCCTCTGCAAGAGAGCAAGACTGTGAATCTGAACCAGTATTGTGGTTTCTGAGTGTCAATGTCACAGATGTGTAGAGGCTTCAAGTGAAACGCGGCATTGTGATGTGAAATCTTCAACAGCACTTAATGGATGCTTCTCCGAGTGAAGCACAGAAATTGCCAAAAACAAATCAGCTGCTATCAATCCATCGCGGCAGTTCTTACCTTGCTCATGTGAAACTCCAGACGTCTCATGTACCGCTCGATGGTTTTGATTTGCTGCAGAAAGACAGAAACGGCACAATCATTTACTAGTGCCCATGACTACATGTGGTTTACATCTGCAAACATAACGATTCATATGTTCATGCTATATACAGGATATAATGAGGCAGTTTGCAAGCCTGAGCTTACGTATCAAAAAAGTGACATTTGTGATCGCTAATGACGTCACAAGTTGGCAAAATGTCTAGTTAAATGCTATGTGTTGTTTTTAAATGCCAGTATCTAACAGCTTATCCCTCTCAAGCCGTCTCTTCCTGTTCCCTCACATATTTTCTTCCTCTTTCATCACTTCTCCTACAGTATTCCTCAATCCATTCAGCCCCTCACTCCTTTCTCCCTCCTTTTTCTGCCTGTAGTCATTTTTTTCCCCTCCTTCCAGTCTTTTTTCTCTCTTCACATCAAAGATTTCCCCCAACACACATCAAACTTGGAGCAGTTGTTACCATAGACCCTCCTCTCCATCAACTCACCTTGTCAAGATCATACAGCACTCCCTGGAGAGAGAAAACACACACACAACCACACAGTTAGTACAGAAAGACAGCACAGCTGAGGCTGCGCTTAAGTAATGCAAAGCAGACTGTAGTTGTCTGGCATCAAAAGAAAAGATCCTATTAAACATCCACTCTAGTGCAGCCTTGAATCCTTATGTGCATTGTAACAAATGAAAATGTGTTTGCAGTGTGTGGGTTTGTGATGCTAGTTGAATCTGATGTATTGTTATTAAAATAAAAGATAAAGTAGATCTGGAAAGGGATCCCAGCTGCAGAAACTTTTGTTCTTGTTGTATTCATATGTAAGATATTTAAGATATAAGCAAGTGAGCGGTGAGCGATGGAGGGTTCAGAGCTGCTGCTCAGCTGCTTCCGGCTTCCTCTGGACCAGAGTCTGATCCAGAGCCATTAACCGAGGGGAGGAGAGCTCAGTGACGACCGAAAAATGGGATTTATCTTCACTCCCGTTTATCAGGCTGTGTGCAGCAGCGATCCGTGGAGGTGACCTGGCTGTTTGTGTCGAATAAACACTTAGGCCAGCAACGTAAATAAACACAATTGATCCTGTGGTCAGACTCACTTCGCTGGCAGTGAACACACCATTAAACAGCCATCGCTGCTGCTAAAAAACATTTGTGCTTGACTCAAGCGCATTTAGGATTGAACTGTTGCTTGTATGTGAACTGATGTGTAGCTTCTCACCAGGCGAGAGTTCCTCTTCATGTCCTTCATCAGAGACATGAGTTTGTCCAGCTCTGTCTGATGAACTTCAAGGTATTCACTGTGAAAGGAAAGGAAAGCATTTAAGGTTTTTATACAAATTATGTAGCAATCTCCGTGAGGGAAAATTACAAAGAGAGTGCGGTTAAAAAGATAACAGTCAGCAATGCAAGCACACCACGAGAAAATGATATGCATGTAATGACAGCAGTATACAGTAAACACATTGGTATGTTAACATTTGTGCAGTAATGTAAATAAGAAACAGAACATGGGCTGTGAACGTACACATTCAGAATGAGATTACTAACATTTATGGACTGAAACCACCCACTAACGTACAAAGAAATCATTACTCAGGAACATTTTGAGTTTATGTATAGAAGAGGAAGACATTTTTCATTGCTTGACTTTATGAGGCGTGTGTACACAGTTGTTTTAGTGTACATCAGTGTGTAGGTAACTCACTCCAGGCCTTGTTTGAGTGCATTGTAAACTTCCTCCAGTCTTTTGGGCTGCGGCTCTCTGGAGCTGCTGCCTCCCTTGTGTCCTGACAGGTGGGGCTTCTTTGGCTTCGACTGAGGCTTCTTCTGCACCGCCGTGTTCCCCATGAAGGAGTTACACCTACACACACGGAAGCAAACACACACACAAACACGTCAGTGAGTGCACTAGAGGGTCCCCTGTGTGCAGAAAACTTTCTTTTAGTCGCCTGTGCAACGATGTAAATCATTTTCAAACTTCAAAAAGACAGTGGAAACTATTTCTGTTTGTTGTGATATCATTTCTGGGAGTATCTTCAAATGCTTCACATCCCTAAAATCTGTACAACCTAAGCTAAAAGGTCAATCTATCTATGTCAATAAACCACAATAATTATAAAAATGTTGAAATTGTGTCATAAATTCATTTAAATTTTACTAAATAAAACAGCCAAACAAATTGATCCAAAACACTTCTAAATGTAGAAACATGAACAAAATATTTCTGGACTGCAAACAACGATCTCCAGCAGTTGATCTTCATACAGTCAATTAAACATCTACTAAAGACTAAAAGGTATAATTCTATCAAATCTGAACACATGATGCACATATTTCACTGCAACTTAACATCTGTAGATTTATGTAGAATGAATGGATAAAAAGACACTCCTAAAAACTGCAGAACTTAACTGGGAATCATCACATTTTAGTATTTTTTTCAGGATCAAAGTAATCCAGTGATAACCGTCTGTACGCTCATGAGCACATTGCAAAAAGGAACTTCTAATAGCTAGTTCGGCATGCTTTTTATGCTGCAGCTTAGCCAAAATGTAAACAAATACAGACAAATATGACAAAACTATTGCTGTTTACACTCGCTAAAGCCCCCAGAATGAAAACTGAAAGCATGATCATGCCCAAACTTGATTGGGGGATTGGAAAGGTTTTTTTTGTTCAGTTTGTCGAAGGTCTGCTCTGGCTTTGAAGATCTCTGATTCGCAGTAACTCACACAGACACAACATTACATCTCGTTAAATATTTAGCATGGGATTTCCACTGAATTTCAGATAGCCAGGCCTGCAGCTGCATGAGACAACGTAATGTTAGATGAAATTTCTGTATCATTTTACAGCCTCCTGAACTTGCCCTTGAGCCAGTCTCAGCATGAATTAATCTCATTTGTCTGATGGAGCGGGATCGTCGAGTGTTTCCACACCGAGATAACTCAGTCACACAGGACTGACGCATTTAACCTAAATATTATTCAAATATCCTTGACTAAAACACAGCAGCGAACCTCTTCATCAGTCACAGCAGTGTGCTGCATCACAAGTATGCACACATATCTGTGAACACAGGCAAACATGTGCTTCTCACAACCCCCATTTTCTGTGTTTGACCTGTGTTAGGCTGCTATTTATCTTCTGCTGGAGCACACGCACACGCACACGCACACGCACACACACACACACACACACACACACACACACACACTGAAGCACAATCACACCCCTGGCAATCAATGACATTCACTCTCTTCCTCACAGTCCTCCAGCAGTTGACTAACAACAGCATGACTGCCAACAAAATGCCAAAAAATGTAGTTGGAGTAAAACAGATTGTAAGATGATATATTTGTATAAAAGGCAACGACATTCGATTCCTTATATGGCATCTCGTATGTAGTTCAAGGCGGCAACTAAATATATTTTCATAATGAATTCACCTGATTATTTTTCCAATTTATGAATTAATCGTTTGGACTAAAAAACATCAGAAAAGCTCGAAAAATGCCTGTCACAACTTCTCAGAGGCGTCACCATAAGTCTTATTTTGTCTGACTAATAGTCCAGTACCCCAAAATATTCAGTTCACTACAATGTAAAACAAGAAGTCGTAGCAGAAAAAACACATTTTCAAATCAAATTAAGAGGTATTTTTGATTGAAAAGGGATGTTGGGATGGGATCAAACCATCACCAAAAGTATTACATCTGCCAAGGAGGTTAGGTTTCCACCATTTGTTTTTTGGTTTAGCTGGTTTGTCAGCAGGAATACACACAAACTACCACCTTGCTGTTGTACACCTCCACACACTAGTCAAGATGCTGTTCCAGAGCTGTGGCATTCAATAATGGCCAGAATTGTTTTTCACAGAATATTATGACGTCACGGTGCATTTAACCTTTGACCTTTTGGACTTCGACTTCATCATTTTATCCTATTTGACATTTGTGTGTAGAATTTTATCGTCATATTCTGAGGTATGGCCAAAATAAAATATTTTGTGAGGTCACAGTGATCTTGAACTTTGACCTTTGGCCATCGAATTCTGATCAGTTCATCCTGGAGTCATCAGTTCTTGAGATATCAGGCTCACAAGAATCAGACAGACGGACGACAGGATGATTGATTAAATGATTGTTGCAGCTCTATAAATGTGCTGTACCCACAGACCGATCATTTCTCAATATCCTGATGTTTGATGTCCAAGCAGGGCTGCAACTCGTTTTCTATTTTCATTATCAACTCATCTGTCAATTGATTTTTTAATGGCTTGTTTGTCCGACCAACAGAACAGTGCAAAAACGAAGAGTAAAGCAGCTTAATCTAAAGCTAAAATCAGCAACATTGCTTGATAAATCACTTCAAATGCTTCACAAATGATCAAAATTGTTGATTGAGAACTCGAAAGTGTTTTCAGCACCATGTCTAAGCCTGGTTTCTATGCTCAAATAAAGGAAAAAAAAGCCAGTTTAGCTTTCTCACCTCACATCAACCCATTTTAGGTCATGCTCATCTTACCCGCTCATGCACATTTCAGCCTTTAAAACCATTACAGATTTAGCTGACAAATGACATTTCTCTCGACTTAATGAAACAATCCTCAGAGTCATCTCAGGGACACGGCGACGACAACCAATTCCAGCGCTCAGCAAGTTGGAGTGCGCCGCGTCTCGCAGCATGCCGGGAGAACGCAGCACAAGTTGAGCTAAGCTGCCACAAATGTAGGGCAACGCTGAATGAGAGCGCTGCGTAGCCTTGGGGGTCACGCAAGCTGTAGTGAAGAGGGGTGTCTTGGCAGAAATACACATATGATGCAAAGACGATTTCATACTGACTTATAATTGGGAATCTGCAGCCTTGCAGTATGCATGCATGCGTAAATGCACATGGGTTCACACATGGACGGTCCCTCCTCAATAACACTGACATACTGAAGTGGCCTCAGACGCCACATCTCTTGCTTTCCACCTCGCTCATTATCAGAATGGTTACTTGTCAGTCGCTGTCAGTCGCCCACACGCCTGAGTCATACCAACCAATTACCCCTTTCACTGTCTGAGCAGAGAGAAAAGAGGGGGAACGGTCTTCAAACAGGTTCTCTCAGCAGGACCGGGGCTGCTGAGGAGGACCAGGCATCGACAGCCTGCAGTCTGAGATCGAAAGAGATATATTTCGGGATGTGAGCTTTGTCTTGTGATAATGGAGCGAGAGCCGTCACAGATAAACTCTTATCAGACTCCAACTTCTGTATATGAACGAGACAAGTAACAGGAAGCTGAGTGAGCTGTGCGGTTATACAATCGAGTGCTGATCAGCCCTCAAGAATTCAGTTTCTTTACGGGATCTTGAGACTTGCTGTGGCTCGTTGATCGTCGTGAAGTTTGGAACCAGATTAACGTGTCAGTGAGCTTCTTCTTTCTCTGTGAGTGATGTTCTGCATCAAGGTCTGGTTACAGTGAGGGATTATTGAATAAGACATTTTACAAAAACATCAAAGTGGCAAGGAAATTAAAAGTTTTATGTTTTAGGCATTTACATAGTTTAATTTCAAAGAATACTTTCTGAGGAGTGAGTTGCGCCCCTTTTCTTTAAATCCTCTTTCTAGGCTTGAACATCCGTCTCTTCTCACCTACAAAATCACTGACTTTCCATCGATTCACAAGGTGTCAGAGCAGCAGTGAATGAATGGCAGTCAAGTTACTATGGTTACTGCTTTTACAGCAGCGATTTCACTACGTCATCTGAGGACACAAGTTATGTAAGAGTGTTTTAAGATTCACCTGAAAAAAAGAGGACGTTGTCTCCCTGTTTTTAGCCCTAAAGGTCAGTTGAGTTTGTGAAAAGAACAAATAAAGAGCAAGTAATCCAGCATGTTTCTGGCGTGAGAAAAATACACTGACACTGGACGTCACATTGGGAGTGAACACAGCGTCTGCGACCGACAGATGATAGTTTGACAATAGGGGATTAGGTACAGAGGTGATTTACAGCGGCACTGATGCCAGGGACGAGAAAATACAACAAGCAGGGACAGGAGAAGTATGAGGGAGAGTCGGCCGTTGGCGTGAAGAGCTGAAATACTGTCACGTCTCACTCTGTGAATCAAGGATATATTTCGACCGTGTGTTCTATCGAGTTTTATTTCATTTATGTCGAGTTTGAAGTGATTTTACATAAGTTAACAAGGCAGATAAGCTCATCTTAGTGCGGTAAAAGAGAGCAACTTGAATTTCCGTAGTAAATCCCAGCTCTGTAACAACTTGTCAGACGTAATGTAGGTGCTAACTACAAACAAAACACATTACATCATAACAATGTTATGTGTTGAAAACTTGTATGTTAAAGTAAACGCTGTGATCCTTCCCTCTCACTGAAGTTACACAGTGCAGAGTGATAGAGACAGAGACACCACAGACACCGTACCATCAACATGATTCTGAAGCTGTTATTTTAAGGCTGAAAAGTTACATAATGATGCTTTAAAATAAGTAATATACAAAAATGTTTATCATAATGATAAAACAGTCTGTTAATGCCTGATCTACTGTCAAACGTTCATTCGATTAAATGCTGATAATTTACTAAATCATTGATCATTAACATGTTTTTGAGCTTCACCTCAAAATCAATACTTTTTCTGAGAACATGACGCTTTAAACTGGCTGTGGAAAATCAATTTGCCTCAGAGTTTAGAAGAAATGCGCTCGATCACACTCTGACCTCCATTGTCATTTCAGAAATGAGTAACATCACCTGACTAACAGTTTTTAAAGGTTCATCCTTACCGAGAGCGTCGCTCCTGTAGCGTGCTGAAACCGGCGAAGGACTGACTCCGGATTATACCATTGGGTCCTCCGGGGGAGTGGGTGCCGGCCGCCATGATCTCCGGGACGCGGGACGACACACCTGAAGAATAAACAGACACAGATCCATTACATGCAAATCCGCCGTCGGCAAGAGAAGGACTCAGAGTCATGAGCACAACGAAAGCATCTTCTGAACTCAATTAACACCTGAACCATGTTGACAGAGGGGTGAATTGGAGTGCGGGGAGGATTTGTACAACGCAGAACAAAATAGGCTCTGTTGGCGCAGCTTGAGATGTGGATGAGCAGCATTCAGAGCCTGTACTAACATGTCTCAACTCCTCTGTCACCAATCAGCTGCAAACATACCTCAGTTGTTACTGTTTCCGTCCTCAGGCGGGTGTCACAAAACACGACTCTTGTCACTTTCCTGTTGTGTGTGCTTCAACTCCTATAAAATGTAATTCATATGACTGACAGCTGTTTAAAAGCCATAGAAGTGGCACAAGCAGAAGTCACAACATACTTGAGGATTAGACCACAGATCTGCTGCAGCTTTAAAGGCCATGTTTGCCCTCACAAATCTAATTTATGTCTAATAAATTCCAAGAAAACCACTCCAGACCCTTCAGTGAGCCCAGTTATCTAATCAGCCTCTCCTAAAGTTAAGACATCTTTTATCAGCGTGTCTATATTTAGCTGCTGCAGCCCGTCAGATTTCAGACCTTCAGACCTTTTCAAGCTGAAGATGTGGAGCGACTCACGCGGGCGCTTTGGGAACGAGCTGAAAATAGAAAGAGAATCGTTCCCGTACGGCTGTCGGATGATGATGAAGCAGAGGTGAGGTGTCCAGAGCTTCACAGCTTCAACGACCAGGTTAAGATTTAGTCCAGATGGATGCTAATGGCAGCAGGTTGACATTTAAACATGAAGGGCAGTTCAGGGAACAATGCTTAATGACAGATGAAGCAGGGAGGCGACAATCTGCTGCAGTATTGGGTCCAGTTTACCATTAATATCACTATAAAACTCAGTGTTTCCTCCATCAGCGCTCTTCTATGCCACAGCAACCTCTGGCCTCATGTGAGTAATGAGTAACATGAGATTATAAATTTGTGAAAAAGACGTATCAGCAGCAGATTTTTTGGGTTGAGTCAAATCAGTTTTGCAAAGTTGTATTCTTTAACCGCAAAGTAAGAGAGACAGAAATGAAAAACACAACGTTCTGTGTAAACGAGACGAGATCCCTCATCTTTCTCAACACGTTCAACGATCCAAACATTCATGAGTCAAACCTGCAGATGAAAATCCTGAATGGAGCAAAACTTCAGCTCCACTGACCAACGTGCTGATCTCAGTGTGACGACTGTAAACATTGTAGTGAGGAAGTGGAAGTGTCATCTCTGTCTTTTTAATCTGCGCCATTTCACAACCGAGCTGCAGGAAAAGTATAGTATAACACAGAAGTGCCCAGAGGAGAGAGACAGATTTGTCAAATCAAATTAAACTCTTCTAACAAGCAGAGGAGTCGGCCTGCGAAGCCTCACCGTTCAACTCTCCTCGGCGTCTCTGCCTCACACACAAACGAGACAAATAATCCCGCAGAGCTACCAGTTTAACAACTTTGCCAAATGAAGTGATGAGCAAAACACTGCGTGTTTATTGTTTGTGTGTGTCACTCTGTTTGTAATGCTCATTTTTTTCCACTGATCCATCCATCTTTCTTCTCCAGAGGACAGACTGCCTCTGTGTGGGTGGGGGGCAGGGCCGGGCTCGTTTCATCATACAATAAACAAACGCACACACACACACACACACACACACACACACACACACACACACACACACACACAGCCGTCCACAGACACCTCAGCGCTACAAGGGATTGAGCCACCTGATACCGTCTCCTTTGGTCCGTATGACAGGGAGCCACACAAAGAGCGGGTACAGGGCCCGAGGAAAGACTAGAGCCTTGTTTTGTGGTCGGGGGGACAATAGGTCGGTGAGACTGATACTGTTCAGACTATTTATAGCAGCTATCTCACTTAAACACCGAGGAGTCTGATGGCTGTGAGTCAGTAAATGAATCATCTGGACCATTGGCTGGATGGACGTCTGGTTTGGAACAGCATGGTCCGGTTTGATTGGTTAAATGTGGCCAAAAATATCTCGTTTGGTTTCTACACCTTAAACTAAAAATGCTCTTGACCGGGGTTGTGATCAAAGCGCCGCTATTTTCACGATAAACACGCTTAATTTTCTTTCATTTTCTTCAATAAAAGGTGAAAACAATGTCACAAAAGTATTAAAGCTGCACAAATCACTTCTCGGGCTAAAGCAGGAGCAGGAAGGGAGGAGAAATGTGACTCCTGGTTGCTCCAAATGTGTTTAATTTACATGTTGTAGATTCTTAGCTTGCTTGCTTAGCTTGCTCAGAGTTGGAGGGCTGCGAGGATAAGACTTGTGTGCAGTCACCGTGGCTAAGCTAGCTGTTGCCAGTCAGTAAATACTAAACTGTCTTGTCCATGTCTTGTTTTCTATTTCTAGAACATGAGACCAGTGAGGGTGGATGTTTACTAACTAATATTGTCAGTTTTTAGATACATCATTCATTTGGACAAGTGGACAGAATTTATACGATCATGTCATCATGATGTTATTCTGCTGAAAGGCACTCAGTAATATTGCATTATCGTCTCCCCACAGTTGGCAGCAGGCAAAACAGGAGAGCAGCAATTTGCCTTAATGCTCTGAAGCGTTTTGGTCCATTTTCGTCTCTGGAAGCTCAACAGCACAGTCTTCTGCCTCTCTGACTTTCTGACTCACTCTCCTAAAAGAAGAGCGGTGGGTGGCACATGATGGTACATTTTGTTACCTAATGCTCTGAACAGGCTGGACACTGTTCTCTGCACTTACGCCCGTGTCCTGAAGACTTCCAGTAGATTTAGACGAAGCTAAACCATTAAAGGAGGAGAAGATGTGGACACTTGAAAACTACAGCCTGTTCAGTTTCAGTCTCTTCAATGTTCCCAAATGGTACAAGCGCGTAGCTCTGCTCATGATGAGGACCCGAGGGAATAACAGAGAACGACTGTCATCGGAGAATACATGTGGAAATACCAGCACTCACGCAGCTCAAACAGGGGAGACGGCTTCATATTTACCTCAGAGTTACACAGTGCGCTCACTAAAATTTAATGCTGACTGTACGGGGGGAGATTTCACGAAATTAACTCCCTTTGTCCTACATTCAGTTTTCAGGGTCTCAACCACCCGCTGCAGGATAGATGAGGAACTTTATAAAAAGATAATCATCTTGTTTCATTCTCTCCCTCAGTAATGAGGCCAGCACCTGTGTTTTAGCTTTTGCTGTTTGTTTATTGCAAATCAGCATAATGATTAAACCAATTATCAGCCATTTTTTAAAAATAGAAATGAGCAAGTAGACGATTATCTTCTCCTGTTCCACCGACCAAAATTATCTTAATCCAGATGAGAAACGTACATCCAGACAAATGTTTCTACCTGAACTCGACAGGCGCTTTCCAAATCCAAACCTGACTTTGTGTTACCTTGACAAGCGGTTGTTGCCATGGTGACAGCGTGCCTGTTTGCCCTGATTACAGACATGTACAGTGAAGATTACTGTGAAAAGGCAATGACACAAATATGTTTGTTTTAAGTCTATGATGTGACGGTCCCGACCTGTTGGGGTCAGGTATCCGTGCTCTAATCCAGATCCAGACATGCGTGATGCTTATATCGGTAGTGGGCGGGATGATCTCGCTATTCATTCACAAATATCTACAGAACAGCCTCAGAGTTGAGCTTCAGATCAATGTTAATGAGAGAACTATTTAAAGATTAAGTTTTTATAAACATCCGTGAGCTAACCAATGAGGATTTTCCTTCACCATGCGTACAGACATGACGCATTTTACATTAATGCATTTAATGTATTAATGCGAAATGCGTCATCTGTAGTGGACACTCATTTTAACCGAGTACCCACTCTGCTCTATTTTTAAAGCAAGAATGTCAAACATTCTCTATTTCCAGCAGCTCAAATGTGAGGATTTGCTACTTTTCTCGGTCAGATATGACGAGAAGTCGAATATATTTAGGTTTTGGATTGATAGTCTGACAAAAAGACATTTGAAGAGGTCATTTTGGGTTTTAGTTAGTTGCAGCTCCGGATTGAATATATACATTTATAAATATATATTTAATTACTCAAAGTTAAAGAAAATTTAGCCAGTTTTAAACTAATTAAAGCTCCTGTTGGTAAGTCTGTTGCCGCCATCCCAAAGCGTCAGTATTTGACAAGTTGGGAATGAGACTGAAAAATCAACTAACTTACAAACAGCAGCTTTAAAGTGTTTTTCCATTTTGGCATGAGTGGTTTGTTAAATCACACTCAAGTCCAGGCTTCTGGATTTTCCCAAAACCTTTCCCAGCCTCAGCAACCCCTACAAAACAAACTCATTTGAATTAATGCTTCCCACGTATAAAGACACACACACACACACACACACACACACGTACACACACACAAACACACACCCTCACAAAGAGCTGAGCTCAGCCACTGAATCATAAAAACCTTTCCTCTGCACCTCTTAGTGTCACCGCTCATCGCGTCTAAAGAGGCTTTCAGGACGGGAACAACAATGCCAGCTCGCAGCGTGTTCTGGTTCGGTGCCAGTCGTTACCCATGTTGAATACTGCTGCCACTCAGTCCATTCACTGGCCTTTCTTCTCTGGCGCTCTCACGCTAACAGCCTTAAATGCCCCTCGACGAGGTGCGTGAGCGTGCGTCTTTGTGGAATATGCGAGCATTAGATTGATCAGTATGCTGAGCTGCGGTTAGTGAAGGGGGGCTGGCACAGAGAGCAGGACACCTGATGTAATACCAATTTGTTGTTAGCTCTCCAAGGTCCATGTGCATTGATGCATGAGTCCCACCAATGAGTGTGTGTGTGTGTGTGTGTGTGTGTGTGTGTGTGTGTGTGTGTGTGTGTGTGTGTGTGTGTGCTCTGAGTGCTGGTGAGAAACAGACTGGATAAGTGAATGGGGGATGAGAGAGTGTCTGAAGGCAGGACAGGAAGGAAAGGAGATATCGATCTGGGCCACAGAAGACCAACACTGACTGGATGAGCCAACTCTCAATGGACCGCTTCCACCTGCGTGATGCACTAGTGCTCCTAACTTTTCATTTATGTGCACCGGCATATCATTTAGCACCAAATAATACATTTTAACTTAATTAAATAAACATGTTTTTCTTCACACACAACAAGAAATGCTGATAACCTTAATTGTTTAATAACTAGAGCCCTGTACTGCGTGAAAAAGTTGTGTTTATTGTCTATTATTGACATTAATGTCTGAAGTTTGTTTTACTACACCAACAGTATGTTTCCTCTTTATTATGTGCTATTTACGCAGCAGACGTTGCGAACAGAACTGGAGTAAGCCTTTTCCTGGGTGACAGGTCCACACATAAAAATCTGAGAGGAAATTCAGAATCATAACACAGAAATTGGAAAGTAACATGAAAGTAGGGCTGCACAATCGATCCAAATATAAACAAAAATTGCAATATGTCTAATCGGAGAGGCTGCGATTTTTGATGAAGGTAAAACGTGACAAAACAGCGAAATACTGAAGAAGAGAATCTGAGAAGCCGTACTGGCACCGTCAGCATTTCTCAAAATGCGAGCCGTTGGCTCAAGTGTGTAAGGGCTTGAAAGAGCGGCATGGCTCCTTTAAGAAGAAGACGGTACGTAGTGCACGTGTGGTTGAGCGAAGAAAGAGAGAGAGAGAGAGCGACAGTTGCAGTGCTCGGAGTTCACGTTTGCATAAATATTTAAGGATGTTATGTCAGATTTTGGTGGGATGTTGGCTCTCTAAAACTGAAAGAATAAAGAAACAGGCTGAGTTCATTTTCTAAGGAAGGTTTTGTTATGCACCTCAGTTCATAGCATCGATCTATGACACACAGCGGCACCATCACACAACTTCACTCTCTCTTTCCAGCCAGCAAGCTGTTTTGTTTTTAATTTTGAATCGTTGATTCATGTTTTGACGTTTGTGTTCAGGTGACTCAGACATTTTGAATTGATTTTTTCACACGTCTCTGCAGCCGAGGTCACTTCCCGTCTTTTCATCAATGGCAGCGTGACGCACTTTCTTCTTCCTCCTTTATTCCTATTGTTTATTCTCACTGCTTCTCATCCTTAACTTTCTGTTGTCACTTTTTATTCAATGTATATTGTTTAGAAACCATTTCAGAGACCTTCGCTTTCTCCAAGAAGTATACTGACGAGTTAAATCCAGTTAAAAAGCTGTAAATTCATACCGATTTCTTTCATCAGTCAGATGTTTTCTCTTTTTATGATGTTTTTTAATCACAAAAAGTGAAACAGACGACTCGGAGAAGAATGTTTAGGTGTCAAGATGATGAAAATGTGCAAAATCAGCTGCAACTAAACCACAGGAATGTGTCTGTAATATCTTCTATATTCAGTGTGCGTAAACGAACACTGCAGCATCTCCAAATTCTTCACACTAATAATCACATCAATCATTCTGAGCTTATCATCTGCTGCACAAACACACACATTAATACACTGCTCATTGTGCCCACTTCACTCCTTTCTTTTACACAGGAGTCTCACACAGACTCCCAAACAGCTGCACGCACATAAACACACACACACACATTCACCTCTTGAATCATCTGAGTGTGTGTGTGTACGCCAATTGTGTGCATGAGTGTGTATTTATGTGCAAAAACCAGCGTCGGGTGCGTGTTAACAACAGGAGCCTAATTCTTAATGCCTGTATAAATTAGCCTCACCATGGCAACAGCAGACAAAATGGGATGAAGTGTGTTACGTAAAACAACGGTTATGAGCCAACTGCCAAGAAGTAGGACACACGCCCTCGTGTTACAGGGCCGAGGCTTTTAAAGCACCAATCCTTCATTTGGAAAAAGCTGTTTTTATATTCAGAACTTTTACAGATGCTGCTTTAAAAGTGTCCACAACTTCATCAAAAGCGTTTTATTGTCCCTTCCTTTCTAATTTTATTTCTTTGTATTTTTCGTGTGGCAGGAAGCGCAGATAAAAATAGGTGGAAATTAAAGAATAAAGCAGTCAGCAGATGATGAGAGGCTCGACAGGAGAAAGTGTATAAAAAGATGCAGCAGCCTGGTTACAAGACACAAACAGACCGGCTTCTGTTGAAACGGAACAAATCCAGGAGATTACAGTGATAATACACTGTATACATATGACTGGAAATGGACTGACATGTTCCAACACACCCCTGCAGGTTGCGAGCGCGTGCCTGAACGCTGCTCGGTTTAACCCTCGTGCTACATGTTTGTGTGAACTGGTTCAGTGAGGAGGGTAGCCGCTGGTGCAGCTCCGGACCGGGCTAAAACTGGCTGCCGGCTGCCGTCCCAGAGCCAAAACACACAAGATTGTTTCTGTCTTCATCCCGCAATCCTAAATTTAAAACAAGAGTGCAAGAAACCTGACGGAGCTTTAGTTTAGTTCTACTGAAGCACATCAGCGTGTTACGAACCTCTCAGAGGAAACTAAGGCAGCTTCACTTTGGTCGACTTAGCGCATGCAAATGAAAAGTTCCCTCAAATGTACTCTCAAAGATTTAAAGCCTGCAGCAAGACGTCCTGAAATTTCAACTCATGCCGACTTTCTAAATAATTCCACGCATGCATAAAGTGCACAAGATTAAGCTCGAGACGAAAGGCAGCATGTTTTAATCCCACTTTCATCACGCGTCCCATTAACCTGTTGACCGTGTTGGAAAGAACATGTTTTAAATCCAAAATCCCCCGCAGGTAAAGTGTGCGACACCGGCAAATCTGCCTGCAGAACACACACGCAGGCAAGTAATCACAAGCACAGTTATGTTTACGAAGGATGACACCAGAGCGGTGCATATGCAAATTTGCTTCTACAGAACTGTACAGCGGATAAGATCATGATATTGCTTCTTCTGAATTCAGGGTTTGGCCATTTATAGCTACTTTTACAAGGCGAAATGACTCCAGGACGAGAGCCTCATTATCCTCAGTGCTGAGGAAAAGCCTTTCTGAGGAAGGAGTGCTCATTCATCTTCACTGAAAGGCTTCTCAGAGGTGCTAAAGGGGAAAGAGAAGAAGAGGGAAAGGGAGGAAGTGGTTTTCGGGTTGACAGCGCTGAGGAGAAATATGCCAATATCACCTCATGAGGTGGTGATGGGACACTTTTTATAATAAGGACGGTTCACAGAACAGTTAGCTCAGTTCTCTGTGAAGGCTCACTGCTGGTAAAAGATGTCCATGTACATATTGTGAGTTATCTAGGTATTATCACAGTGGATTAAATGTCTGTGTACATATTGAAGGTGTCGCCGTATCACCACATCTCTGTGGAGCTTTTTAAGCACCTTTCAGCTCTGTGTTTTGGTTTTCAGGCAACTTTACTGTTTTTACCATAGTTGGTAGAGATGGATCAGATGGACAAAAGGATGAATGCTGATACTGCTCTGCATCTGCTGGATGTATAACAAGCCGACAGTTTGCCAATGTGTCAGCCATATCAAGTTAAAAGGTAATAGAATGTCTAATGCTATTGTGACAGCTTGTTTTTGCTGCCCCTATATAGAGGCAGCAAAAACAAGCTGTCAAATATTGTTGTCTAAAATGACTCCAGTGAACTGAAACAATAAACTTCACTGGGAATTTAATAATTAGAAATGAGCCCAAGTATCTTTATTTTGCATTATATTCTTTTAAAAAAAGATACGCTGATACTGATATATCTCTGATAAGCCAATATCGCACAATAAAATCAACCAACAAATATAGTGGTTAGAGTCTAGTTCATAAGTGTGAAGAAGTGAAATTAAATCCAGACAACAAACACGCTCGCTTGACTTCGTAAGTGTAAACTAATCTTCCTCTGGTTACCAGCATTCATAACTCCTCAACATGTCCACACACACACGGGAAGATGTTGTAAATAACTAGACCTGACAGTGACGCTGACAGCCGGGAATTCCCCGAAAGCTTTGAAGCTGAGAATAGAGACCCTGTTATGGATGTAGTCACCTCTACTCCGTCACCTGTGGGAGGACGTTCTTACACTCTCACTAAAGAGTCACCGGCTCCAGCAGTCCCATCACACATAACAGAGACACAGCACACAATAGACACAATGGGCAGTACAGAAGTTTCAACACAACCTGTTCGATGCAGGTATGCACGGTATACAAAAAGAATCAATAGCTTGGTCAAAAGTCATCTCTACAGATGTGAACAATGCCTCTTTATATTAGTCACAGTGTGTGGAAAATGCCTGAAGGAACACAAATGTTTGACTAAAACAACAAAGACACACGGCAAAGACAAAGTAAGTGATGACACATTTCACAAGTCAGCTTGTGGGACCCCACACAAAATGAAAAGTAAGAAATAATAACAAAAATCGCACACTGCTACATTTAAAGATGTGACGATTTATCAAGACATGTGTTAAAGGTTCAAATACCAAAGAAATTTAGTTGAAAACGTTTAAAAATTAACTTAAATTATCAACAGAATATGACAATATGGCGTTCAGGCTACGTGTTGCAAAGTTAGCTCTAACCCGTCCCAGTCTAAGGCTCTAGTGCAAGCCGTGTAAACACCAACACTCCCCCTGTTCCTTGAACTCCCAGTCCAGACTGCTAGCAGCACAGCTAACTGAGCTAACAGACAGCTACAGTTAGCAGTTGTTAGCAGTTACTCCAGTGACATGCTGCCCCCTATTTGTTTTGAGTTTGAATATGATAATGGGATAAGGGAAAAGCTTTAATATATTTGCCAAAAAGAGATACCACTCTCATGTCTGTATGCTAATTAAGCTACCACCAGCTGCAGGTTAGCTTAGTTAGCATATTAACTGGAGACGGAGCAAAACAGCTTATTTAGCTCTTTCAAATGGTAAAAATGTTCGCCTATCAGCAGCTCAATAATTAACATGTTATTGTCTCATGTTTAACCCCCCACTTGTTCCCAGCACTAAACTAAGCTAAGCTAACTGTCTGCTAGCATTAGTTTCATATTTACTGTACCAAATTTGTGGCCAGAAAGAAAATAAGCCCATTTCCTCAAATCACTGTTTAAAAGAATCATTTTTTTGTTCCTTTATGCTTCAACCTTGTGTATCAGGAGATTTTCTGACCAGAAATAATCATGCTTCCTGAAATCGTGACCCAAATAAGATTCATCTGATCTCGGATGTCCTCCCGTGGCCAATGATTTACTGAAAAACAAGCAAAGATTTTGTAGGTCAACATTAAACTGGTTTAGACGCTCCAGACTATACATAATATTAACCAGAATCAGCTGATGGTTACACCAGTCATCTGATGTGTTTGCGGAGGGGACGTGACTGTTGTGTGAGTGCCAAAGTGTGGGAATTGAACAGACTGTGCTGTGTGCGTTTGTGTGTGTGTGTGTGGATGTGAAACGAGGCCAGTGCCAGCTCCATCACATGGAAGTCGAGACAGGTCAGAGATGTTGCCAAGAAATTCAAACACGCAAACATGAAATCTGACACTGAATTCTCAGATTAGAGTGTGTATTGGGCTGATCCAGTCCTGTTTCATTTATGTGTCACCTCATTCAGCACAAGCAATTAGTACTCTAAATATTCCTCTTTTGAGCCTCCATATTTAACAAGAACCAGAGCTCATTTCTCTCCACCTCATGTTCGAAGGCATCTACATGTTCTTTACAACCCAGTGTGGAAGTAAATCTCCCCACATATCGTTATGTTGTGATTATAGCCACTCCAATTCAAATTATAGGTCATCGGTGTCCCTGTGAGGGAGCGCACAACGGAGAAATTAAGGCCAGGACATGGAGTGGAATTTGAACGTACAGATGACCAGATTAACTGAGGCGTGTCTGGACTGAAGTTACACTCAGGCAGCTGCCGCTGACATTTCAGCAGCGGAGAGCAGCGTGTAATCACTCGTGAGAACTGTAAGCCACGGCGGTAAAAGCACAATCCAGATTAATGGACTCGAAGATTATTTTTATGACATTTAATACATTATTAGACAGTGCAGGAGAAAGCAGCAGCAGCGGCAGAGGGGAGACAGGAGCTTAAGTTAAAAGCACGTGACGCGTCTCTCGCTGAGTGTCCACATGCTGTCAACAAAGTCATTAAAGGCTGCAGCCAAGTGAAGAAGCGCCATGACAACATTATGATACTGCTGCACAGCCACTAGTCAGCAGGATGATCCACTCAGTATCAGTGCCGCTTTGCAGGGATTATAAACAAACAATAGAGCAATAAAAACATATTAACCACAGCCCGTCAATCATGAGCACTGATACTCAGATTACAGTTTGTACTCTGAAGAATAGTTTGTCCCCATGTAGACCAGTCGAACAGATTTCTGACAGTGACACCGTAACACAGCAGGCGGCTTTTGAACGCTGCATTATTGGCTGCAGGGGCCTCGAGGAGATGTGGGTCCCACTTCCTCGAAAAGCCTTTTTCTCCTGAGCTTCTGTGACCATCAAGGTCTGGAGGTGGAGCCGGTCGAACTTACTGGAGGTCTCACAGACAAACTTTCATTTTTGTGAAGGTCAGTTCACACTTCAAGAGAGACTTAAAGGAGAGCTCCACTGGTTAGATACATCATACTGTGTTTGCAGGTGTTAGGAAGCGCTGTTGCATAAATGAAAAAAGTTGTTTAAAGCCTGTTACGGCCCAGAGGGAAGCTGTGTGAACTCTGAGGAAGATCAAGTATAAAAATGAAACAAATCTGGAGGTGTTAGAATGAAATACGCTCACTCGACCTCGTTTCTGCTTGAGGCTAGCAACTAAAACGCAACTAGAATAATGCACCCACGTCTCCAGTGGTCAGTAGTTGAGTTGCACTGTGGGTAATGTAGGCATCAAGCATCATCTTTCATTGTCCCGTACCAGTTGAAGGACATTCCTCCCAAAATGTTAAGCAACATGTTGATGAAGGTTCTCAGTCATCCAGGTACCATACCATGACCTGGATGACTGAGAACCTTCATCACCATAAACAAGAGTACTGTGAGCTCCTATAAATGTGTGTAGAGGCTGATGAATCAACTTTTACTTCCTGAAAGACTGTCCTCTGATCCCCACCCCCACTCTCTCTCTCTCCACCATGTGCCATGCATATTGCTCTGATACATATCTGGCTGACATATAAATATCCCCCTTTGCATCTGTGCCAGCATGAGAACCAGTTTCCCCACTACTTTGATTTCTCCATTACGTGCGGCTCGGCCTGAATGCGACCACCTATGCCGCGGCGCTGGAATGCAGAAACCATTCAAACAGGGTTTCACCGGTTATTTCAGCTCCATTTGTTATTTTTAGCAGCAAAAGAAAACATTCTTTTCACTGATAGCTGCTACTGTGATAATACAAGCCCAGTGGGTTGCACAGCTATGTGTGATGTAGCCGACCATGGGAAAGCAGCCAGCTATTGTCAGAACTCATAACTGGAAGGCGGCAGGACTTTGAGGTCCGCCACTCGGCTGTGTAACGACGATGGTAACATATGAGATTTAAAAGGTTTAAAGGGCAAAACAATGCATGAAAAACTGCACTAATGACCATCTTTGAATTGAGGAAACAGCTATTTGTGCTTCAAGTATACAATTGTTCAATGATGGCAGCCGAATAAACACACTTTGGCCTCCATTCATGGCCCACGTGCTCCACGTCTTTGAGAGAATATGCCTTAAATCCACACACTCCCTCACCAACAATGAATTAAACACTGTGGGTGTCATTTACAAACAGAAGTCACGGTGGATTTCTGCCCCACTCGTTCCTCCTGCAGCCTTGACTAAACCATTACCATAATGTTAACAGGAGAATAACAATTTATTGAGCGGCTGAACAAAAAAAGAAACACACGACGGGAGAAAAAAGGCTGCAGCAGGAGAGGAAAACGACAGAAAAGTACGCGTCCACATGTTCCTGAAAGAAGCTCTCCCCGGCTGAGAAACGCACCAGAAGGGACGACTGTTCCCCCCTCTCCCTAAACTGTGGCTGCACAGCTAAATATTTCAACTAACAGAGGAGATTATCACACTGTTTGGGGTAAAGACTCAGCAGGGGAGCGAGGCACTGAGGAGATACGAAGTGAATTTTGAAGCTCAGCTCGCAGGCCCACTTGGGAAGCAACAAACTGGAAATTTAACAGTTTTTATACTTAAACTCTGAACACTGATGTGAGCATAGCTGCTACAGGAAAACTCGAGCAATAAGTAAGAAGATGAAACAGCAAAAACAGACATGACAGCGACAGAAACAGGGATAATTCAGACACTGGCGATCAATGTGCCGTTTAAAACTGATCATCATGTGAACTCATTCACCTGCCTGCTCTCCCTACACAGCTGTTCACATACACTCGGAGCACACATCTGGCACTGCTGCGCTCTCCTGTATGGATTACTGTCGTTTTTACATCTGCTTTTATCTGCAGTTTAATATAAAGACAGGAAGGGAAGACGAGAGTGAGAGAGAGGAGGACGGGTGCAAAGGGTCAAGAGCCACTTACAAACAAACGCAATGTTCCCGGCCTGTTGTCGCCTTGTGTTTTAACCTGAGAGCCTGTTGTCCACGCGCTGAACGTTATTTATTTCTTTATGTGTATGTAGGCGACGGCCATTAAGCGTAAGTGATTACAAGGGACGTGCAGCGGCATCACTTAAAGTGTGAGCTCATGATATTCACACAGAACGATTAACTCATAACCGACAGTATAATTGGGGCTCAGATGAATCGTGTGCATCCTAATCCATGCCTCTGATAGCCAAACAAATAATACACCTCATATCTACGGGAGGATTTATTCAGTGCTAACAGAGGTAACTGAAAGGTCGAGGAGAAAGCGGCCAAGCTCTAAATGCCGTTTTAATGTACAACTGAATTTTAATCTGGGTTGACCTTTTCCCTTTACAGCACGGGTAAAAAAGGGCATAAAAAATTCAATCTTTCAGCCGCTTCCAGCGACTTTTAGTGCTCCCAGGCCATCCTGCATTACCACATCTAGGGCTGCAACTAATCATTATAAGTATAATTATAACTGACATAACCGTCAGTGCTGAAAAAAATAGAATAAATTGAATTGAATCGTGGATTTGAACAACTGCGACAGCCTTAGTTATGACGTTACCTAAAACATAATCGTCACATCTTTGAGGACACATCTCGTTGCAGGAGGAGAAGCACAGTTCAAAAAGCCACAGGACGAAGCAGTGTCGCCGCCCCCGCCTCCCTCCTCTTCCTCAGTTCATCTGTAATCACAGGGCTGTGTGTCACAGCCACCCTCAGGCGGCTAGGTAATGGGAACAGCCACTTCCCAGTGCATCCAAATACTCGAGTTTGTAGCAGAAAAAACCCAATCACAAAGGGTGCAAATAGTCTCCTCTCAAAACGACACAAAGGTGTCTGGGACTATGTGAGTCACAGCGCTGAAATTCAACGCTCTGTATTCTGCGCGAGATGAAAAGTCAAAAAACAACATCTGCACAAACAGCGAGGAAGAACAGCGAGAGGCAACAGAAGATGACAACCAAACAGGCAGAGACGGAGGAGGCTGGCAAGAAAAGTGCAGCAGTGATTGTTGCGGAGAGATCCGTCACAACTTTGACAGCATGTGTAGAACTTATTACGAATATCTATGAAGAAAGCTGTCACGCCTGCTGCTACTGGATGTGTCACGCACCAAAACTGTAGCTCTTGTTGATCTCATGCTGGAAAACAAAGGCAGAGACAGACATAAAGACATCGTGACACACAGACCTGAACCAATAGTGTCTCCTCCAGCTGTTGGACGCTGCAGAGGGAGCGCACCAAATACCAAAACAGACAGATTATCAGCTTAGGACCCTAAAACGCTTATGGCAATCATAACGCTGCTACGGCTCCAAGCTGCTCTGACCAGGAGTGTGTGTGTGTGTGTGTGCCAGTATGTCAAATATCATGTGTCGCACATGACGTCTAGTTTAGAGCATGTGTGTCCCGTCATAGCATGGTCACACAGTTGGTGGAGAGGATTAATGGGGAACACCTCCACACACACACACACACACACACACACACACACACACACACACACACACACACACACACACACACACACCCCAAGAATGCCTCTCTGATCTGCTCGGAGACAACAGGGGAGGGGTGAGGACGGGTTCAAACCCCCCCTCCATAATAAATTCTCTGTCTGTATCCAGGAGGAAAGTAGAGGATGGGGGATGGACAGATGGGAAGGGACTGGAGGAAGAAATGGAGGAAGGGAGGGAGGGAAAGTGATGAAAAAAATAAAAAAGATGGTAAACCCAAGGGTCCGACAGCAACCATTCATGTCCATGGATGCCCTCCCCACACACTCACACACACGCTTAACGTCGGGCACTCATTAGTCCATTAGCAGCTCATAATCGTTCTGGTTATCATTCGTCATACATCGCTGACTCTTACTCATGCGGTCAGGAGAGGAAAAACACACAAACACACACACTTTGCACAGACATGCGTTTGTGTGTGCATGTGCCGACTTTCACATGACACACATGCAACTCTCCAATTACTCTTGTGGTAATGCTCACATGTCACCCAGGGCAGCTTAGCCCTCGCGAACTAACCCATAGGCTAATGCTAATGTAGCTACACTCACTGATACGCCGGTGCGATGAGCAGCGGAGCGGCTGCGAGGACGACCGAGCGGACTGTGGACTGTACCATCTTTCAACCGATCTTAAAACAATATGAGTTAACAGCCACGTTAGCAGCTCCGTGAGGCTGTTGGCTACTGAGCTAGTGCTGCGGTCGGCATGGTAACATGCCAACAATGACAACGCTAACATGCTGATGCCCCTTCTGGTGTGCCCCATGGGACAGACATCAACCTTGATATAAACTTGTATAAGTAAATTAAATTCCTTATACGTCTGCATACGTCTCCCCTTTCCCATCACCATCCAGACACAACTCTTCCAACACTGTTGTGCTGCTCTTTGTGATTGCTACGGACGCCGATTACATGTGAGAAGAAAGGTTTGGGTGATAATTCTCTGTAGGTTCACAACTACGAGCGACCCCTTTCACGCTGTCATTTGATGTATTCTTTAAAAAATATAGATCATAGACGCTTTGAAGTCCTTTCTGTCTTCCATCTCATCTCTTCCTCTGTTCTCATCTCGCCTCCCCTCCCCAGAGACGCCACCTTCCACCTCCACTCCTCATTCCTTCCAGCTAGTCTTCTCCACTGTCCCTCCACTCCCCGCCTCTGCCCCTCCCTCCACATACCACTTAACCCCAGTGTAACAGCCACAGCCCACCTTCTTGACACCAGAAATTCCCAACACCCGTAAAATACCTCCCACCCCCCTCTGACGAAGCTGTGATTGTAGGGTACGACATGTCGGGACAGGCGAGCAAAGCCAGACCATCATCTTGAGACCAGATAACCTCTGACTCAGAGCAGACGGGACAACCTCTTTATCAGACTCTGGTGTCACTAAAGCAGTCTAAATGGAGGTTTGTCACTGTGATGAATCACTCGGCAAAAAACAGACCTGCTCCAAGCATGAGAGGTGTGAGAAGTTGGGAGAAATAGCTCCGTTTCTGTTGTATGCACTGTGACAGACACATCAAAACAACTGTCTTCTGTATCTGTGAACAGAATGACCCACTTTCCCCACAGGGAACATTAAAGTTTCATCAAAGAACCAGAACAAAAATCGACCTCTATGGGTCGTATCAAAGCGGCCTCTCAGACGTGGAGTCGGGGTCGAGTTAAACTTGGAAGTCTGGATCATGGAGACTCAGCGGGAGATCGTGCTCCATTATTTAAATAGTCATTATCATTTAACTTTCTCAGAGCATCCAGAGCAGCGAAACAACCGAGTGAAATCATTTCTCCCCCCTCGTCCCATCGGAGCACTTTAACTTTCTGCAGCCTCCACGCCTTATGAAATAACTATCAGCTGTGAAAACTTTAAGGAGGCGCTCCTCCTGTAAGAATGCAAGGCCAACGGTTTTCCCCCCGAAAAAAAACACACATAGGCTCACAGATGGGAGGACATATGCATGTGCATGCAACACATGCACACAGCCACCCACACACTCACACACAGGCAGGCAACATTCCCAAGAAGTGCAAGTGGGTGTTGTTTTTTTTTTAAGGAAAGGTCAAGTGCTGTGAGAGCGAGACGTCGATAGACTTTAAAACACTAAGAGTTCTTATCGTGTCCGCTTGGACAATGCTCTTCCAGGTCATATTTCTCCTCCTGCTTGTGGTTTAATATTTAGATAGCCTTCATTATCTGCTTCTATTGTGAGACAGCCAGCGAGGTAAGTCTGGAGCGGGAACAATAAGTCGATTCATTGATTTGTTGACAGAAAAAGAGTCGGGATAATTGCTTAATGGTTTAACTGACAATCCAGTCTGACTGGCACCGTTTCTATCAGCCTTCACGACTCGGTGATAGACGAAATGATTGAATAATGTCACATTTGTCCTGTGTTGTTGGCACTTGCTACTGTGAGGTAAACGGAAAGCGATCCAATTGTTTTCTGTGACAGCAGCGCCAACAAATACGCCACTTGGCAACGATATACGGGTGAAAGTTGTCTGTTGATACTTTATAAATCTTTAGGTGTTGGACTTAAAGGTGTTGTTGAGCACTATAAATCAACAACAGCACTAACAGCCTGTAGGCCATGCTTTGAGTGAGATGCTTCAGTGTGCTAACATGCCCATAAAGACTTTGCTAGCAGGTAAGAAAGTATCCACAAGCTTCCAGGGGAATTGATTATGGTGACGCTTCCTGCTCGTCGGAGCTAGCAGCGGCAGCAATTTCAAGGCTCGAAGCATTAGCTAAGCAGTAATAATAGTGTTAGTAGTAGTGGCTAGAAATTAGGTGGATAATGTTAACATACAAGTTAAGAATTGTTACAGGATGATGATGGTGCTTGATTAAAAGTCAGATGATCAAAGTTATTACAAATCATCCTCTGGGGACCATGAAAGTCTGGACAAAATTGTTGACAGATCTGGAGATCAAACACAGAAATGTCACACGGTGACGCTGACGAACACATTAGAGGTTCATCCCAGTCATAAGATTCATCATCTGGAAACCATGAATATCTGTGTAAAACTACATATCAATTCATTCAGCACTTGTTGAGGTATTTCACTGAATAAGTGAAAAAATGTGACCTTCTGGTGGCACCACAGAAAGTGTCAGATGATGACCAAAAGCAAACATTTGAAGACGTCACCTTGGAGTCTGGAAAACTGTGACAGCATCGTTTTCTGACATTTTCTGGACAATTACTCGAAAGTTGCTCGTTCAGGTGATACTGAAATTCCTAAAAAGAAAAAAAAATCACATTCGGCTCAATTCAGTCACCATTGCAGTGTTGTGTTTTAGTAGTTTGGGGAAAACCCAACAAAACGACAGAGCGTCTGACTTCCCTCCAAACCACACAGTCATAATTCCTTTAATGAGGCTTCGGAGAGAAAGAGGAGGAAATGAGTGCATGTGTGTGTGTGTGTGTGTGTGCGTGTTTGTGTGCTTGAGACCGAGAAAGTGAACGACGGAGGAGAGAAAGAGGGAGAAGAAAGGAGGCTGCGACCGAGGGAGCAGATGCAGGGAATGAAAAGCCGGCTGGCGTAAAGTAGAGGGAAGGTGAGGGAGAGTTTGTGTGTGAGAGTCTGGGAACAGACGTTGGTCCTGCATCCCTGCAGCCTCGTCTCGGCTTGGCACAAACACGCTACCCCCTCGTCTCCAGCCCCCTTCAAACAGCTTAACCATGGCCCGAACAGGCTGGCAGGGAAGCAAAGCACTTCCACTTAACCATATCAAAGTCAGCTTGGCGCTGCACTGAAAGAGCATTTAGCCCTGAAAAAGTGCCTCTTTTTTTTTTTTTTTCAGAAACAGCATGAGCAGCCGAGGGGGAATGCGTCGCTGCAAGCTGCATGGTTATTTGTGCTGAAAATTTTCCTGTTGTTTTGTTTTTTATCTCTTGTTGGAGCTGGCTGAGGACTGAGGACTTGGGGGGATAGGCTTGACAAATTGTTGCTTTTGATCAACTTGGAGGACGTGCAGCTGAAAAGATAACGTCAGCTCAGCTGGCAGGTTGTTAAAAGGAAGGGATTTTAAAAAAATATCAAGGCATTGACACATTTCTCTAGATAGGCAGGCTGGTTTTAAAGCCCAGAAAGCAGGGGAGAAAAGTGATTTGCAGACCATCTGGCAGGTAGAGAGCTGCCCACAACTGGAGATATCTCCTGACAGAACAGCTCACTTCACATGCAGTTATTCTTCTGTACTCCTGCCATGTTTATCTGCTCTCGCTCAGCTGGAAGATCCACTGTGGGTGGTATCAGCGCGCAACAGATGACAAAAGACCGATGCCCTTTGACCTCGAGCCTCAACAAACCTGGAGGGGCATTTCTTAAATCACTGACCTGATTCTCTCACGTTTCACATCTCAACTGCGTGTCCTCTTGCACCCCGCCTCATCAGGACAGCACTCACCCACATGCATAAACACAGTGACAGCTTCACAATAACACATCTCCCAATTTAAGCTTTAATCACGTGTCTCCAGGAAAAACACAAAGCCTCCTCAAGGCCAGACATTACTCACAACACATCATCTGTCAAAACTGACGCCAGAAACACACATTTAGATCTGATCTCTCTGAGTCACAGTTCAGCCACTTTTCAGTTCAGTTTCTTCAGTAATATACGACAAACATGGAGCATAAACACATTTTTTCACCTACATTTTCATAAAAATGTCCCCAAAACAAAACAGAATTTCATGCAACTTACAATCCTGTGCACTACTCAGAGATCCGTGTAAAGAAATCTCCACTTTCACATAAGAAAATTGATGGTTTGTGCGTATTTATCCAACAATGAGTCGCATCCTTGGTGAGCTCAGTTCACGCCTCGCTGTGATCCACTAACCTACTGCCCCGGAGAGCCTGAAGCCTCCCCCCCACACACAATCCGGAGAAAGGAGTTGTTTTCTGAATGAGCGCACCTCACACATCCATCATGTATCACGAAGTTGCACCGTCCGATGCTTCAACGTACCTCAGCAAAACTTCACAACAGCGGCTCCTCAGTGGCGTCTCTGCCCGTCTACCTGCGCCTCTCCATCCATGCGTAAATGCCAGGAGAAAAAGAAAAGTGCGTTTTCGCTTTTCACGCAGAGCGCTCCCAGCTGGTGGCGACGTTAGATTAAAAAGGAGGAGTGAATCAGTCCCATGAGAGTGAACCAGCCGCCCGCAGGAGCGAAGGATGTTCGTCGTTTGTTCCCTGGTGAGGATCCACGCAGCGGCCGTCCACAGCAAACACTGAGCCCCTCACACACATTCCAGTTTGTGTTTGCGGCGCTCCTCCTGAACAACGGCGAGCCAATCACAAGCGGAGGATGTCACAGGGAGGGCGGGGCCTGTCTTTTTTGTGCCCCCATTGTGTGTGTGCCTGTGTGTGTTTGTGTGAGGATTTACGTGCGTGTGGGTATAGGTGCGCGCGCATTGGAAGCATGAATCAAACTTGGCGTATGGCCTTTCTCTCTCTCTTTGTCTGTCTGTCTGTCTCTTTGAATGAGCTTTATTGGTATGTTTTTTATGGTAACAATTTTAGATGATAGACTTAAATCAGCCCACCTACGGATGTTCTTTCTCTCTCACTCTTTCTGTGTCTGTGACGAGCAGAAACAAACACACAGGACCTCACAAACAGGGCTGCAGCTAAGCTTTTAAAGATACTAAGGCAAGGAGCCTCCCTGTCCATTTGGTTGGTTTGTCAGCAGGATTACACAAAAACTACTGAACGGATTTCCACAAAACGTGGATGGAGGATGGGTCTCAGCCCAGAATAGACCCCATTTACTTTTGGTGCTGATCCGGATAAAGGAACAGATCCAATAATTTTTTTCTCACCTTTTTTAACATGGCGAGAGATAACATGTGGATCTTGATTAAATGTGGCTGCTATCTATGAGTGAGTACAATTTGATGTGGGTCCAAATAATAATAATCTAGATGTTTGGATTTAAATTTTTTTTATCTGATATAGGATTAGGCTTGATTTAATTAAAGGGGACTGTCGGGAAACATTGTGACTGGGCTACAGCTAAATTAGTTCTTAGCTGGTTGGTTTGTAAACAAGATTGCACAAAAACGGCTGAACAGATTTCCACAAAACTTGGATGGAGGATGGGTCTCAGCCCTGTAAAGACCCCATTAACTTTTGGTATGGATCCACTGAGTGTCATTCTAGTTGGTTATTTGATTATTTTTCAGATAATTAGACCGATAAACAATATCACATATGCACAATCATGTACAGTCTGTTGTGTGTGGAGTGTATCTGATGGAAACATGGGGTCGCAACAAGGAACAAACATAATGCACACAGGGTGGGAGGTGAGAGTCATGAACTTGTATTCCTACTTTTTCTTTCTCTATTATATATCATTTTATTTTAGTTTTAGCTTACATTTACATGTTAATCAATTGTATAAAGACATGTTTGTGGTAAATATTTGTAAATTGTGTTGAAAGCAAATCCTAAAGAGCTTTACGGGGCTTTAAATCCTCTAATGTGTAACTAACTGTCTATAATAGAATGTAAACTGCACTTCAGGGGACTCAAACTCCCATTTCCCCATATTTTGAGCCAGGACATGTTGACCTCTGTATTCTCAACAGGCCTGCACACACATACACTGTAGTCTGTGTTGTCTTGCGACAGGCATTAGCTGCTGCTTCTCTGCTCTCTTTGCACACCACTCCGGCCTGCAGGGCGAATCCACGTCTGAGCACCAGATTTAACCAGCTGTCACCTCCTGAACTGTCTCTAACATTTCTCTTTGCCCTTGTCCTCTGGACAGCAGTGGGGCCATTTATAGGAGAGAGATGATATCTTTTCAGCCTTGTGGGTTTAAATTTAGGCCTTTCTTGTTCACTTAGACCTTAAACCAACTTCTGCAGAGGTACAGTAAAAAACAGCTTCATTCTGCAGTGAAAGAAGCTTTATTTGTCCTCGTAAATGCATTGACAGGTTGTGAAAATGATGGTGTGATTATCTATGATTACACCGCTAAACAACGGGAGGCTTTTTCAAAAATTGCCTTTCCAATCCGTTCAGTGGGTTTACAGCGGCTGCTTTCCTCCTGGACGGCAAGCGACAAGCAAATTGAATTAAGGAAGGGAACCGTGAAACAGACAAACACCTGCATCTTTGAGAGCCACCGACAGCGTGAAGCACACAGGTGCTGCTATGTGAGGGCCAGGGGAAAATACTTTGCTGCGACAGAGCTCGGTATTAAGTAGAGTGACTCGTCTTGAAGTGCTCCTGCCAACATAATTGCCCTCCATAAGTGGATATGCTGTTCCGCCGAGTCCATACAAATCCAATTCAGCTTGCCCTTCTGAGGAGCAAAGGGAGCAGAAAATGGCTTGTCCCTTTTAATTCATCAGTTTGGTATTAGTGAAGGAAGGGATTTCATAATGACTCGTTGATATCATTAATCCTAAAGGGAAAATTCAGGGATTTTTCACTTCTTAGAGGACAAATTTGGCAAGAAAATGAACTTTGTGCTCTCAGTTCTGAGAAAAATCATCTTAATTGACAAAATGCCAAAAGGAGGATCCTGGTAACTTCCCCCCTGAAAAAAAACAAAAAAACTAAAGCAGCAATGAGAAGGCATTCCTCCGAGGGTTGTTGGTTAGGAGTGAATAAGAAAAGCTGGCAGAGAATTTAAAAGCTATATAAATTGGCGTAAATGGCTCGAGCGCTGGGAATGTATCTGTTGTGAGATACTGAATAAGGATGAAAAGAGTCAAGAACAAACTTGAGGTTACACGATGATAACCAACCACACTCCATCCACTGAGGTCGACCGTGAGATTTAGAAGAACGCTACTAAAGAGACCTCAAGATTATTTTTTAAATGTCAATTGCTAAGGTCAAGAATGAACCTTCACGCTCAGTCAAGAAGAAACGACGAGACAGCTGTCCTCGGAGGGTCGTTACTTGGGGATCAATGAGATACAGTCAGCCGTCATAACGCTAATTGAGCAGTGATGGGCTCGATGCAGGGAACTCAGTCATGCCTTTGCAGATATAAGTGGTGTAAGGAAGAAAAGACTCAATACAGGAAGCAGAGGGATGAAGGAGAGAGAAAAAAGTAAAGAAAGGCAAATTAATGCACGTTCAGAGCACAAAGCTGCGGTACATGAAGACCAAACCTAAACCAAATGCAGCCAAATAACAGTAATTTTGTGAGATCTCTCTTATTAACACTTTTTTTAAAATTAATTTCAGGAAGTTTCTGCGCCAGGCCAAGAAACAATATATAGATATATACTGTATAAAACCACTCTCAGACATCTTACTCTGCATTCTTCTATCCTCTGAAACGCCGGGTAGAGCACATCCAGCTAACTCTGTAGGGTTTCCATAAGCCCCTCAGCTAGCGCTAACACGCATACATACACACACACACACACACACACACACACACACACACACCCTCATTCTTCCTCCTGGACTCTCAGCTGCTGAACAGCTCAGTCTGTAATTATGGCTGTCATCAACAGCCCCTGACTAGCAGCTATATATACTGAAGAACCAGCACACACTAACACAAAGAGAAGACCATACACACTTGAACCTTCAACTACACACACACACACACACACACACACACACGTTCACACAAACATAACATTACCATATAGCTGTTGCCAATCAAAATCGCAGCAACAGGTAATTTAGCACCGGGTTAATCTGCATCGTCGGCTCTAATCCGCTCAAGAATTTCTCTCAGGAAGCAGAAATTTTCACTTTGGCTCACATACAGTGTAATGAACTAAGTACACTGTGCATTTTTTATTAACTTTAGATCATAACGTTAATCTTTCCTGTTGTACTCCACTGTTTTCGGTCCAAAGAAATGACTCAATGATCTGATTAAAATCACAATGAAATGAAAGGAGAAAAATGCTTTTTTGTCTCGCTGAGTAGGCTGAATAGTTATACTGTAATATATATAACCAATAAAAATAACATATGTTAGAAAATCTATATAGTTACTCTTTTAAGTCCCATCACAAAAAAACTTGCAACTTCACTCCTAAATGATTGATTGTGACACCTTCCTTCCTCTTCCTCTCCCACTCACTTTCAAACATGATTTACGCTGTACTTAAAAAACATACTTTTTCAAGCTGAAAAATACATATTTTGGTAGCAAGACTGCAGAATATTTACGATCCTCAATAAACATTCAGATATAGGAATATTATAAACAGTATGTTCCCAAGTATGTGTGTCCTTTCACTGACTCGGTCACGGTACGAATGAAACCAACCCCCCACTGACCTCCCAGCAGAGCAGTTCCTTTCCATCTGTACGAGCTACGACTGCTGTCGGTCACCACCATCGACCTCCTGCTCCACATGTAACGCGGCATTGAAACACCTTCTGACGCTCGCTCTGCCTCCAATTCTTCTGTTTTATTCAGTTAAAGCATTTATGTCCTCCATTCTCACTCGTTTTCTTTTCCGCTGAACCTTTTCTTCGTCTCTGCCCGACAACGTCTGACCACTAAACCAGGATGAGTCAGGGAGGCCACATGACTGGAGGGCAGGAAGGTCAAGGCTAAGGGATGTACAGGCACAGCTGACAGCGCTCATGTGTGTGTGTGTGTGTGTGTGTGTGTGTCTCACAGTGAAAGTGTGTGGCACTAAAATATCTGAGGAAACTGCTGCTCCTTCTCCGGTTACTATCGCTGTTTCGGCTGACTCATTGTTGGACTTCTGTAGCTGTAAATTCACTTGAATCCAAGTATATTCTGACACTGTAAACTGAAATTAAGTTTCTGTTAACAGCACGGATACTGTATGTGTGTGTGCAGCTGTACTGCCTCCTAAATAATTATTAATTCAGCTAGTATACTTCTGTACAAAAAGTTGCATGTTATTGATGTGTCTCTACAGAGGTGAACAAATTACAGGCTGTATTCTGCCCTGTGGCACGGCTCCATGCTGCTGCCCCTTTAGTCTGTAATGACTGGTTGCTTTTTGCAGGTAGAGTCTCTCCCCCGAGGGCCTGCGAGGCGCCTCACAGGCCTCCTTCTTAAATGTTTTTTAAATTAGTTTCTGCCTATAGTCTGCCTCACCGGATGTAGTCTGTTGCTTACAGCCTGTCACTGGGCTCCTATTTCAGACAGCATTTTATTTACCCTCTGCTGTCTGCGTGTCAAATTCATGTTGTTATGGGAAGGAGCTTTAAGTTATGTTACGCAAGTTAAGCTAAAGTACGTAAAAGTTACGAGACTGGACGTAGTTATTTTAACCAATAAGTTTGATCTTTTCCTTAATTTTAGAGCCTAAACCAAACCAAACTGCGACCGTTTGACAACATTCATAACCGGTGAAAAGTCATAATGTCAAAATAAGTGAGCTGTTCACCATATAACAAATTACTGCTAACTTGACTGGATGGTAAGGTAAAGCGTGATGTTTTGAAGCTGAAGGCCACTGACCAAGCTGCCATATACACGTTGAGAGTGAAAACATGTCGCTCTAATCACCCGTGTTTCACTTGTAAAAGCTTCGATAAAACCATCGTAGTCTACCTGGGAGGAAAGTCAAGGCTAAGAGCCAGATAGTTTTTTCAGGAGTTGGTGGGGACCAAAACAGAGCAAAAGGAGAGTGAATATCACATGTATGTTAATCAAGTGGGCAGAAAGACAACTACAAATGAATGCTTATGCTGCTTCATATCCACTGGATGTCTAAATAAGCAACAATTTGCTAATAAGTCAGCCATAAAAAGTATAAATGTGATTATATATTGTGTTTTCAGCTCTTTCCTCTGCTCTGAAGTGGCCAAAAAATCTTACCACACTTCAATAAAGAGCTGAACTTTTTTTTAGAAGCATCTCACTGTTGGCTGTTTGTGTCCTGAACAAAAGTGATTCTGGCGCCGGGCAGAAGTCTGAAAGACACAGTAGGCGAATCTGGAGAAAGATAGTTGATTCTTGAGTCTCACTTCCAGACCGTGGGCAGGTGCATGATTGATTTCTGGTATTTAGACCGAACACCAACAACCAATTGTTGAATCTCAATATTCAACTATCTTTCTCCACAATTGTCTACTCACCAGCCATAAATTGTTAGCTTGCTTCTTAGAAACGTCTCAAACGTCCACCAGGTTACCCCTCTCTGAAGACTCATGGGTGGTCTGTGACGTTTTCATGTTTTAAACAGGATAATCTCATTGTGAGAGCGGTTCCAAACCACTAAGTGTAAACCTTGCACGCCCAGCGTTGCCCGCAGCACAGATTGTCATGGTGACCACATGGGAATTGAAAAGCAAAGGTTAGCAGCAGATATACGCCACATGTAAACATCTGTGACCGAACAAGTGGGACGAGTTTACACTTGTGCCTGCGAAGAGAGGGAGATTTCTCCTCTTGCATCATGTGGCTTACTGAATGTTGCAGCATTAATTCACCTTCAGTCCCCAAATGCAAACAATGTTTTCTTCTCTTTAAGCCTCCCTTCTTCTTTCTTTCTCACTGCAGAAGCTAATAGTTGTCTTTTGGCAAAAGTAGGTCAGTGGAGGCAACTGTCAGAAGCAGGAGGAGGGAGCTGCAGAGCGGTAATATTCCAGCTACAGTAGGTCCCCTCAGGTCAGAGCGATTCCCAACAGAGAGCGAAGACCACTGACGCACAAACCACACTACTGTCATGTTCTTCAGTGTGTTGTATCTCTGCGGACAGAGACGACATCTGTGGCCAGACAGCGGAGGTGTATGCGTGGGTGGACTGTCAGTGTGTGACTGCTGAGGATGGAGGACAATGCTGGTGTGTGCACGAGGTTGCAGAGGAGTGGGTCAGTGCATTTCTTATAGTAGGGCAAGTAGATCAAATTAGTTTTAGATCATTCTCCAACATCTAGCAGTGACCTCTTTGGCAGCGTGCGGAGGAGGAAGTTACTGTATTTGTGTCGCAGAAAAAGTTGAGCTCAAGTTGACAGACAGCAGTAAACATTGATTGAATTATTTCCTGGTCGGACTACGACATAACAGGGCCGAACCACCGCTCTGCTGCGGGGGGAGCTCCTTCTTCATTACCAGGAAACAGTCATTACCCTCTTTCCCCGGCAATGTTTACGTACCTGTCTTTAATGTGCTTTAAAGTTGACAAGCCTTGACAAGACAAGCCTGAGGGTGTGGAGCAAATCACGGTGACATTGCTTCCTTGTAAACAACTGCCAATCGATATGCACTGCTAAAGTAGACAAACTTGTTTATTTCTGATTATTTTCAAGTAAACAGTTGGAGAGAAAGGTAGTTGATGATTGAGCCTCACTCACAGGTTATCAAGAACTGATGCGTCAGTGATTAACGACCCTGGAATGAGACTCAACAATCAACAATCTTCTCAGATAGCAAATTGTACCCGGCACGCTCATCCTGTCCACATGCCTCACGGAACGATGGCACTTGGGGACGGCCCGAGTGTCATCGTTCAACGCTTTGTGAGGGCCAGACGCACACATCTCGCACAATTTTGCTACCTAGGATTTCTCTAGAATCGTCTACTTCCGCTTTAAATACGATGGTCCAACCTCTCTGTCGTTCTGCTGTGCTTGTTTTATGTACTGTGCTGCTTTGTTAGCGTCTTTGACAAATCAAATCTATCCAACGGTGACACCCCACTGCTGGTAGCTGTCATTTTGTTTAGTCTGCAGCCCAACGGGTAAAATTAGGTGTCCAAGTTTACGTAAAAGTGTTGTTTTTGTCTGTGTCCGTTTGTTGGTTTGTCAACAGGATTACACAGAAACTGCTCAACAGATTTTAACAACACTTGGATGTAGGATGAGTCTCAGGCCAGAATATATCCCATTAACTTTTGGTAAGGATCCAGCTAAAGGGACATATCCATGAATTTTGCCTTACCTGCTTTAACAAAATGTCAAAAAAACGCGATAGGGCGTTGGCCCACCGGATATGGAGATGCTTGTCGATATTGTTGCCATGAGCCACTACAGGCGAGTTTTAAAGTAGGGATTTGACCAAATAATGTTGCATAAGTAAACACAGAAGTACTGTATAAGGTTTCTAGACAACATCTGTGGTGCCGTCCAATCACATTCACTCAACTATGTAAACTGTAGCATCAGGAGCTGTGACATAACTACCAGTTTTATGGGGCCAAACAAAACTTAGCTGTAAATCCTCTGTAACCTCTCTAAGATGTAGCTCAAAACAGTTAGAAATGCAGGTAAAGTGGCTTTTCAGTATTCCTTATACTTTCTAATTCTTCATCAAACAGCTTCTCTTGTATCTCTCTCTATAAATACTAAGCTGTGAAATGGTGCAGATAAGTCACCGCCCTCTAGCTTTCCAGTCGGTGGAGCAGGACTCACTGTGATCCTGAGCTTCAGTGGGCATCATGTCGGCTCAGAGGAGGATACAGTTTCCTGGGGTTTGCCACACAAGGCAAGTCCAGACAAGAGACTGAAGGAGAAATGGATTTGTGAAAGCTGACCTGATTTCTTGCAGTCTCATCCATGAGCTCTGTATATCCTGCTAATGCTCTGTGTGAGTGTGTGTGCAGTATCATGTGTGATGGGGTGAGCCATGTTTCACCCTCATGTATGAAGTTGATATGAATATAACATGTTAACTGAACATTTTAAGCTCCCTGTGTTGTTGGAGCGGAGTTAATAGGCTACACCAGATTGGTCAACGAGCAGCGTGAGTATGTTAATTTAGAAACAGCTCCACAAGTGTCTGTCTTGGTTTTTATTAAAGATATTTTATTTCAAGAAAGTAACTTGGTTAGCATTAATGCTAGCAAACATCAGGCATAATCCTAAACTAGCAAAGCTAGACTACATGGTTTAAACCATATTTTTTGCTTATTTTTATATGTGCTAAACTACTCAAAATATTTACAATGAGGTGTATTTGGTTAATGCTGCTAAGAAAATTTTAATTAAAAAAATTCAAGCTGTTTCATGTTGTAAAAATAAAGACTACAAACCTCTGACTTTAATATACAATTTAAATTTGTTTATTTAGCATTAACATTTCATCATGAGATTCATGTTTGAATTGATTTAGGCTCCATTGTGTTAGTTAGAAGTTAGTAAGGCTAACTGTTAAGTCAAACTCCTCAAGAATTAAAGCTCATTAAGTAACTAAAGACTTGGCTGTAGTTAGCGATAGGATGACAGAGCCTTTCAGCTGTGGCTCAGTTTTAGCCTGGATAACTTTTCCTCATATTTGTGTCTTGTTTCTTAGATTACCTGAGGAATGCTGCCCTCCTACCTTTACAACTTGTTTCAAGAAAAGCTCCTGTACTGTGAAAATGAGACCTCGGTTGGGTAATTAACCCTGCATGTTGTGTCAAGCCTTTACATTTACCTGTTCACTCCTTAAATCTCAGACGCCCTTTGGGCAAAGTCTGCAGCGAAGGCTTAGAGAGCATGGGTGAAAGCACTGCATTAGCTTACAACCCATTCATGTAGTGACACCTCACACCATTACAAACACCCGTCCCTTCAGGATTTATTTACTCTCATTAAATCTGTCGGGGACTTTAGCTGAGTGGAAAGCTCTAATAACTTGTGATTGACGCGCTATTGTGACAGAAGAAGTTTCCAAAAGCAAGCCAAAAACAACAACAAACAAACAATAGCTGTTGAGCCCAGCGATTAGTGGTTTTGTTATGCAATTGGTGGTCAGGAGATGAGAGGAGAGCGTCTTATTGCACAAGGAGGAGGAACAATAGAAAACATTCCAGCATCAGCGAGGATAAACAAACTACAGACAAAGACACAACTGTATTAAATGACAGGAACTAAGTTCGGTTTGACACCTACGGACGCAAAGCACCAACACACAACACGTTTAAAACACTAGACTGTCAGAGGAAGAGTTATTTCCTCTGTGATTCAGAAGTGTGAATATAATTCAGGGTGCTGCGAGGCCCCTAGGAGCTCCTCACTTGTGACTGAAAGCAGCTCTGTCATGCTTGCTGACCTGACCCAGTTAGTCAAACATGGGATTGTTTAGACACCAAACACCGACACTTCACTCCAGCTACGGCACCATCGATCTCATACTCAACTATGTTTTTACTATCATTAAAGTCACGCTGCCGCGGCTCTCAATCGTGACACACTGCTCTCTTGTGCTTTGCTTTTGCTCGCTGTTTGCTAACCGCGCCGCCAGCAACATGAGTGGACTAGCGGAGCAGCAAAATCTGGCCCTTTGAATTACTCATGAGGAGGAAGAAGGAGTTAAAGAAGCCATTGTGTTTATTTTGGTCTCAATGGAGCCGCTGTGCACTTTTACTGATATCTTTGTTTCATTTGGTGCGGCCATTTCTTCTTCTGAGAAGTGCTTCCACAAAGGGGGGGCTGTGCATGCGTGTGGTAAAGTGTGATAACAGGGGAAGAAAGCAGAGCTGTGTTTGGGTGAACCTCCGAGTTAAAACACTTTGGTTGTATTTTCTGTGAAATCTGGATGGAATCGTTCAGGTCAGATGGGTGTTTGGTGGAGAGGTGATTTTGCAGCGGCTCATGGTTCAGGCCTTGGCACACCGAGTCTGTTTTTTAATCCTCATAAACTCAGTCTGACATTGCCTTCGATTTTCAATAACCAGTCGCTGAAGACCAATGCATCTGCCTCAGTATAACACTGATGGGTAGCCGTGCAAACATATCGGTTTTGGCAATATCGAGAAGGCATGTATGTAAAAGCAGCGTCTGTCTTGTCTGTAGTCGTCGCCATTGTTGTTATTACGCCTCCTTTTCCTCAGTGCACTGCTTAACAACAGCTTGACAACCGCGCTAGTCTTGTCCGTGGCTAATTGTTAGTCTTCTCGTGGCGCTCGTTGGACCTTCTGTTTTTTTCAGACAAGAAACCGCCGTCTAATGTCACGATGCCAGACGAATCAGTCGACTTGGTGGAGTGGATACACTCAAAGGTCTGGACCGAGACGAGTCTTTAGTGTCTGAGTCGTGATCCAAGTGACCTGATTACACGAGAAGCCAAAATATCCGTCTACGTCCTCAGAGGGTCACTCAAAATTACTTCTAAACATAGATTTTGTGTTTATGTGCCCTGGTTTTGTAATATCTGTCTCTGAGATTTCTCCCTAAGCAAAAGGGGGTTGCAGGGAAGACAGAGAGCAGCGCTGGGAGCTTGGGCTGTTATTTAATTTTACATAGATATGTTGATTGTTAGTGTTACAGTAGTACAACTTAAGCTCTGCATCAGCCAAATCACATTTTCTGACACTATGTTTCATGAAGACAGCTTGGTAGCTTCATTCTGTGAAGGAGGATGACATCCCCAATCATTATCCTGCCTTCCGAGCTCGGTTTGGACAACTTTTTTACCGAGCAGCGAACTTCAACAGGCATAACACCAGACCTACATGAACTGCTGAACAAATATAAGATGTGGGCGGCAATTCAGAGGTCTGAAACCCCACAGTGGTGCTAAATGTCATATGTGGTGCTCACAGCAATGAAAAATGACATTTAAATACTCACTGTGAACATACCTGAAAACCTGTACACTGTAAAACAACTAAAGATATCATGGATACCAGTAAAGCTGAGTGAGGTAATATATCATTCCTATACTGGGTGAACAGCCCCTTTAATCCAGACACAAATCAGCCCACCTACTATTTACCCACTACCTCAGTTTACTCAGACCTCCATGGTTAAATGTGTATATGTATGCAGGAGCCACATTTCCAAATACAGAGCTTACAACCCGGTCAAAGCGTGTCCCAAATTTCATGGCTTGAAAAAGGCAGTCAGCCGACTGTGAGTCCCTTTTCATGTTTCTGCAGGGGACGAAGCTAAAACACATTGTTCCCACTCAGTAAAGCTAACAGGCTTTTTGCTAATTCATACAACCTGAAGTGGACTGAGAGAGAGTGTGAGCGAGGAGGAGAGGCAGGGACAGAGGAGGGAGAGAGAGTGAGGTTGGCGCTGCGTATTTGTTCCTTTCAGACACTCTGACATTTCTGCTGCCAGGCTAAAAGTAGAGCTCCTTTAGTCGTAATTCAGCGCGCTTCAGCACAGCAGCGAAAGGATGACAAACGAGAGTAACCATGCCTTATACAACCTATTGTGCAGGGAAGCCAGCAAAGACATCCGATACACGTCTTTTTAAATGCTTTATGACGACTGTCTTTCACTTAATATTTTATTTCTACGCTGCCAGCACCCTCAAAGACATTCTTACTTGACACCACACCACCCGCTGAGCCACTGGAGGTCACCGCGTGAGGGTGACGGTTTGGCTCGGCCCAGGCACGAAAAGCACACGCGTGTATGAAAGTGCAGTACCAGCAGGCGGCCATAATGATGGGAGCAATGGACCACAACAATTCAAATAGCCGGAAAGTGCATTTCAGAGGCAGATTGGGGTGGTTGTGTGGTTTATTTATGGGACTGTAACCTATTTGACCAGAATTTGAGTCGTGTGTGAGGCGGTAGTTATTTTAAACAAAACCACGATCTTTTCCTAAACCTAACCAAGTAGTTTTGGTGTCTTTATTTTGGAGAGGCAGGGCGAAACTCGAGAGTGACATAATGGACCCATTACAGGGTTTGGCATCATACCAGGTTTGCAATCCACAAGTTTCCTGTTACCTTGGAAGACGCTGGTTCTGATGAATGGGTGTGGCTTAAGATGGATGTGGGCGGGGCTTCCTGGAAGATCAATTTAATCCTGAAATTGATATGAGTTACTGTATTTATAATGTATTCATAAAATGAACATTATCTGTATTGGATACTCTTTTCAGCTGAATACATGCTCAACCCTGGTGTTGCCTTTAAGCGCCTTGAAGGTTTTTTTTTTGCTTGAGACCCCCCATCACAGGTCCATCTGTTGTGAGCAGTTCAGTTCAACAGTGATTTTCCCTGTTTACACTGTTTCATCTGAATATTTTTAGAGACTTGAAGAGTCTTTTGCAAGTCACTATTTTGCAAGGAATATACAACAATTCCCATGTTGGGATCCAACGCGTACGACAGTCGCAAGCTCACACTTCAGATACTTCAAGCTGAGTTCATTCAACACTAAATTATAATTTTGTTTGTAGAAAAGCTCAAAGATTTGCAAATCCAGTACTAATGATGAAACTAATTATTGAGAGAGAAAATAAGCCAGTGGTTGTGAATTTGCATTCAGCACAGTTAGAATGAAACATTTGAATATTCAGCACAAAGACACACAGTATAATTTCCATCACTAAACCAAAGAGCTAATTAGAACAGAAAATATAAGTGATCCATATTCTGCAACCTTCAGCTCCGTCTATGAATAAACACGCTGATGCCTGCCGGCCATCCTCCAGACGAAATATGTGCGCTGTGATTGGCTGGTTTGTTGCAGAGAGTCAGCTGGCTGCATACCTCCTGGCTGCGATGTTCAAAGGGAACGTCACATTACCATCGGTGTATCTCAGGCAGAAGTGGGTCAGAGGAGGCATTATCATACATTACACACCAAATGATGCAATATCTGGGAATATCCTCGTGATCACTGTCCACTCATTATCAGTGGAGCTGCTGCTGCGGCGCACTTAGAGTCGGCATGGAGCTTAAATATGTCTTAAAATATATAAATTTGTGAGTACAGCACCAGCAGTCGTTGTGTAATTAAACACTTCAGTGAGCAATCAAAATATAATATGTGGCAAAGAAATTGTAGGATATGTATAGTTGACCACCGTCACTGTTGTGTGCGTTTTAAAGGGAGCAAAATGATTCATCAGAGTTAAAAGGCTTTCGTGACATGAGACAGGAAGTGGAAAGTAACACATGAGGATCTAAGCTACAAAATAAAAACAGGAAATGACGAAACCAAAACCAAAACCATAAGAAAGATTGATATCGCTCTAATGTCTGGCAGTTTAATATATTGCTACAACCAGCAGCAGGTTAGCTTAGCTTAGCATAAAGACTGGAAAATTAAAGCACAGTAACAGTCTTTTTATATCCGAGGATAAACTGAAGTGTAAAAATGACTCACTCCTTATCCCTGCTTGAGGCTGGGAGCTCGAGGCTACATTAGCCGCTACTAGCATTAACACAGAAGCCTCCGGCGGTCAAACTGATTGTGGGTAATTTGGGCTCAGGTGGAATAAAAAAGATGCGTTATTTTTGTATGCAGGTACAATGCTACATATGGTGGAGTACTCCTTCGAACACAAAAAGCATTAAAGGCGAAGTACGTAAGAATTGGCCCATGTCGAATTCATATTCAAAACAAATAGGGGACAGTACATGACCACAGTAACTGCTATGGGTTGCAAGCTGAAGCTGCCATTAGCCTATAAACTTGGTTAGCAGTGCAGCTATAGCGGTCCAGATTATTAGCTCTGGACATCTGGGGAGTGTTGGTGTTAACACGGCTTTCGAAGTAGCTCTGGACTGGGACAGTCTGGGGCTAGCTGGCTAGCATGTGAACTTAACTCACACATGGCTTTTCCACAATCATGGTCAGAGATTTTATTTTTCGCACGGCTCCAAAAAAATGAACAAACCTCGATTGTTACATCACCTGACATCCTTCTCCCCTTTCCCCTCTACCTTTGAATAACCATCTACCGCTCATCGCTCTTCCAGGATCCAACTGAACTGTAAGTTGTGATTACAGCTGCTTTTAAAATGAAACCGCTCTCAAAAAAAGTACATGTTGAAGAGATTTTCTCGTGGTGAATAATGCTTGGTTAAAAACATCTGCCTGTTATACAAGAACGCCCACACTGCAGAGGGCACGGCTCCTCTCTGCTTTCTAAAAAAGGGTAAAAGTTGAAAAATCAATAAACAAACTCTGCACACAACTCCTGCACAGACTAACTGGAGACTAAAGTGTGCACTTCTAATTAGCCAAGGATCTATTGATTGACTAATTATGGCAATCATTGCATGTATTAACAACAAACATGACTTCAATTAGTGGCATAGTGAAGCTTTTCTTCTTCTTCACTAAGATAAATCAGGCTTTGATGTTTATCTTAAAGCATCAGCGTGTATCAGAGTCTACTCAACCGTGCAGCAAACAACCCCACCTACGCAGCTGAGGAGATCCCTCTGGGCCACCCTTTAGCCTTCACCCTCTTCTTAACCCTGATCGCAACCACAAGACACAAACCAACCAGTCTGACCTCGCTGTAATCCTCGAGCAGCCCACCTCTAAACCCACGCCTGCTTTCACACTTCGCAACTGACCCTTGGCGAGCCTACCGTCCTCGTAGAAGACATCCTCCGCTTCCTCGCGCATCATCTCATCCAGGTCATCCTCTGCAATGTCGGTCATAGCCATCACTACTCCTCTTCTTCTTCCTCTTCTTCCTCTCCTTCTTCTCCTCTGCCCCTCGTCTCCCTTTGCAGACTAATCGGAGCTTCAGAGAGAGTGACTGGGCTGTAAAATTGAATCAATGCCGGCTCGGCCTCTTCGCTTCAGGCGACAGTCCGATCACCGGCAGGCTCCTCGCTCGAGTAGCACAGGACTGGGACTGAGCTGACTGAGCGTCAACTCTCACGAGGGCGTGTGTGTGTGTGCAAGTGAGTGTGTAAGTGCCAGGTGAAGTGTGTGTGTGGGTGAGAGAGAGGACTCCCAGCGACCTTCACTAAGTTTCAGCAACAGTGGCGATTTCATAACATCCTGTGCAAAGCTGAAGTGAGAGTGTGCTGTTTCGAGAGCACTTGTATGAGTAAGTGTGCGCATGTGTGTGTGTGTGTGTACTGTATGTGGAGAGTCAGTGTTGTGTGCATGTGTGTCCGCGTGTGTCCATATGCACAGTATGGCTCTCCATGGTGAGTCAGCTCGGGCAGCTGGTGGTTTACAAGAATAATTAGATTCTGTATTTTGAGCCAGCAGGGACATGCAGTAAAGGGTGTGAAAACGTGTGTGTGTGTGTCTGTGCGCGTGAGCTTGTGTGTGCATGACATGGCGGGTGAGATGTGAGGCCGGCTATACTTGTCATTCCTTCACAGCTCACTAGGAATCATGGGACCACACTGATTGCTCCCTCTATTTTTTCACTTGGCCCACATTGAGTGGGCCTCGGCAGAGCCGATAACGTCTGGTGTCGTCTCCATGGAGCCGCTCAGGATAAACACACTCACCTGCTCTGAGGAAAACAGATCCAGACACTGTGGGAGGCTCTGTTTGTACCGCTCGTTTAATCAGAGTTCTTACATTTGGGACTTTTGCGTCACATTTGAGTCACATGAGCTGCAGCCATATTTTGAACAACTCTGCAGGTCGCTCGGCACCACTAAAGATGTTTCCAGAATTTTAAAGGAGACCTGTTATTATTTTTACCTTTCCTTTATTGTTTTAAAAAGGTTCCAGTGCATGTAAAAGATCTCGAAAGCTAAAAAGTTCAAAGTCTGCACCAACAGACGCTCTTCTCTCCCACAGAAAACGCTGCTCCTCGAACGCCTCGTCAGTGGTCCTGCCTTTAATTCTGTGACTTTATGACATCACACTACGTCACCATGTCACACATTTGCATAATTAATGTCTAGTGGCTAGTTGTTGGTAATGCAGCTCTAACAAAGGTTCAGGTCTTTGCTGTATTTTTCTTGCCACACTGTCGTTCACTCCTCTCACACATGCTGCCTCATAACTTCCTGCTGTCTTTATCTGCGGCTGTCAGTTAAGATATCAGCTGTTCTCATCAGCTGGGCACGTCTATCAAATAGCACAGTGACATTGTTAGCCTGTAATCTTGCTATTGTCTTTTTTAATATGAATCTCTCACTGTCTTGAGTACATTGTTCTTCATCATCTTCATTTCATCAGCCTATCAGTGTCTGCAGAGTCATCAGACACCACCGGCACCAGTGTCTGGACCGCATTGAGGGATTTCTCTCGCTGCTGTTCGGGGCAGCAGGATCACAGATCTCCCTGTAGAGTCTATTGCTGCGTTCCAGACAACTTCGGTGGTCATGTTTTACTTTCAGATTTCTGAAATAATACTAGTTGGCACTAAAAGCAAAGTGCAGCTGAGACTAATGAACATGTCATTATATTTGCAGGTATCTGGTCATAAACGGAAGTATTGGACAGATCAAAACCTTCGATGAATGAATGATTGAATGAATGAAACGAAAACATTTTCATGACTGTCAACCAACAAAATGATGGGCTGACACTGTGATGACTCGAGCCACACTGCTAGCTAGCTTGGCTAAATACACTGTTGTAACAATGCTGCACGTATCTTGGACATAGAATGACCTCAGCCACTGACACTTTCTTGTTAGGCGACATCACCCAACTCAAACTCAGTACAACTTGTGAACCAAACTTTTAATGTGCAATGACAAACTTTCCAGCCGGTCACAGGCAGGGTGACTCTAATTTAAGAAAACCTGAAAAAGTTTTGCACCATCCCCAGGAGGCCCCTTACCAGTGCCTCTCAAGCATTTCATGTTCACTCCCAAATTACTGTTAGCATGTAGTCTCGTCTCTTTTTGACCTTTAATTTATTCTAAGATGAAAAAGTAAAAAAAACAACACAGACACAGAATTTCTTCCCCTTTCTCAAACCGGGCCTCGGCCTGTCTTCGCTGTGCAGTTTCTCTGACTCACACCCCATTTACACAAACCAATTCCCAACCAAAATAGAAACTAGGCCTCAAGTCAATTCATTATCACTTTTCCTTCAGACTTCCTCTCCCCTGCCACCACCTCCCTTTAAGGCCAAAGCTCGAGGGAGCGAACCTGGAGACAAACTCATTTTCACCGAGGCTAGTCCAGGCAACTCAGATATATCACATCTATCAGGAGGTGGGATGTGCGGTACCAATACATATGAAGTACATGTACTGTGTAATGTGTTGGGTTAATGACAATGGATACAAGTTTATAGGATGGGAGGATATCTTATTATTCTGAGGTCAGTGAGGAGGCTGCTGTGAGAGACATAAATAGAGACAGCGAGGGCTCATGTGTTCGCATGTTATCTGTCTGTCTGATCCAGGAACCAAAACTGCAACAGCGGCTAAAAGTGGAAGCAAGAACAAGAACTCTGAGCTGCTTTGACCACAACAACCCAAAACAGTCACGCACATCACTCTTTATAAAAACCAGCAAAAGCTACTGTAACCTATTGCAACTGCATTACAGCTCACTTTAAAATGTGTAGCAGTAAGTGGACGTGTCATCACTCGTGCCGTCATGATCTGCTGATTTGGACTGTTTTAGTTAAGTAGTATGTTCAGTTTGCAGCTAGTCTAAGCTGTGCAGAATTAGCTTTCACAAGCATATATCACAAGGTTAAATGCAGTATACGCAATCTGATTGCTTCTTTGGCTTTTGCTGACTTTTAATGAGCTTTTAATGAGGAAGAAACAGAATGTGGGTCACCGCTGAGAGACGTTCAGTCATCATCAGCGAGGAGCTCCACTGCTGAAAGCCACTGATTCAGTCAGTGACGATGATGATTCAGTAAATTTAGCTCAGTTTAAAGAGGCACTGCTCACTTATATGTGCTTTTTGAACTGTAAACTACATTATATAAATCTATCAGTTAATCATTTAAACGCACAATATGTTATTTCTGACACTATGGGGTTTTTCTCTCCGAACAAAACAATAGATGTCCCGAAAGTGGCGCCAGCTTGAGGTTTACAATATTTTTGACACATTAGTGTTAGTGTGAGCAAACAGCTCAACAGAATATATAACAAAGATCTACTTTTTTTGACTGAACAATAATGAACAATATTATAAGTTCATATTGTATAATTTTTCAATCAAAAAGGCCAAACATTTGCTGATTCCTTGTTCTCCAGCTGAGGATTTGCTTCTTTTAAATGACTATAAACTGAGTATCTTTGCATTCTGTAGCGTTCAGTCACACAAAACGTGATTCCTTGAAATTGTGACAAGAATTTTAAACTATTTTTAATCAAGTAAATAATCAGCTACAGGCCTATTCCAAACACATATTCACACATAAACATAAAAATCAAGTCATGGGCTGTGTTTCACGCAGTGAGCAGGGCGGGATACGGCAGAATGAAAACACCCTGCTGACAGTATGGAAAGAAAACGTGTTCACAGATTTGTCTAATCCAAAATGAGAAGTGGCAGAGAACAGTAATATGCATTGGGAACAACTTTCCAGAAGCAACAGGAAATTACAGAAAGTGGTGAAACTAACTGAGAAGCAGACCAATCAAGAACCATGAAGGCGCAGTGCAGGGAAATAATCACTATGTAATGTATTAATGACATATAATATTGGGAAAGTAATTTCACAATCATGCCGCTCAGCAAGGCTCCATACCAACTTTGATTATTGTTCGTCTGTGGCAATAACCACATGAACGACTTGCAATCACTGAATTGTAACCAGTGTTGTGGTTCACAGCCGACAGTAGGGACTCTTAAACTTAGTGCTCTGAACCTAGAAACATGATGCAGGGAGAAGCCAAACCCAGTGTCATATGCAGATCCATCCCACTCCCATCTGTTCACCGGCATAATCATCACACGTTCTGGTGATTGTATCGTGATTAACGTGCAAAACATTCCTGAGAATAAACCCAGAGTTACAATATTCACAGCAAAAATGGTGCATACAAATCGGAGCGCTCAGACATTACAACAACTCTCACAAGCAACATCTGACCATGAGCTACTTCACTGGCAGAGAAACGGGGTCAAGTTTAGGCTGCGTTTGCCTTGCTGCATTTCAATGACTGGTTACATTGTTGTCAGCAGCAGATAGAGAAACCCCCCCCGCTTCGGGAAATGCAAACGCATGCTGCTGGGATGCAAACACACAACGCCAGACACACACATACACACGTCCATATAATAATACTCACACACAAAGCCACCAAAACACAGCACGGACAAACAGACAGGAACGTACACACACTTCACACACACACACACAGTTGTAACTACGGCATTGCAATGAGTAGCACAATCAGACCGGCTCTGTACAATGGTGTTGTTTGAATGGGGTCAAACAATGGAGCTCTTTGGCATCTGAATCGAGCCAGATGATGAGTGTCCCAGGAGGCTGAATAGGCGGCTTCAGCCTCCTACACACTCGCTCCTCTGGCCCTGACAATATGCATCAGTGCGCCGCCTGTTACTGTGGACTAAAATATCCGTTATTAGCATGGAAGCAGCGACTCATTAGCATCCAGGCTAATTCTATGGTGCGAGGTAATTTGCATGCATCGAGCATCTCGCACAGATGCTAAAATGGCCCAAAAAATGCTAGAAAACTAGAGGAAGTAATTAGCTTTACACTACAGTATCATTGAAAACCTCAAGATGTTTCACGGTTTGGGTTTTTGGTTTGTTGTTTCCTGTTTCATTTTGAAGATTATATCCTCGTGCCATGTTTTACATTCCACTTCTTGTCTTTGTCTGTTTTCCCGCCCTTTTTCTGTGTTCATTTGTGTTCATTTGTTCATTAGCCGTTGTGTATTCAACGCTGTGTTTTTCCTTTACTTTTTGTTGATTTTCCTTCTGTGTCTGGTTTGTTGTCACTGTTGTATTTTTGTTTTCCCTTAGACTTTCCTTTCCCTGCATTTTCTTGTACTTGCATTTTGAAGTTCGAACTTTGGATATCAGCGTATCATTAAAGCTTGCTTTGTGTTCTTTTACCTTCCTGCCTCCATGTGTCTTGCGCTCCTTTTCAGTAAAACCATAACAACATGGAGATGTTCAAACATTGTTTACTGTTGCTTTTCTGGATTGGTCGAAAGACCTACAGCAAAGTAATTTTTTTTCCTTTCCTTCAGTGTGTTATATTGGTTCCTGTACATGAAAGTTGAAAAAGTCAAAGTCCACACCAACAGAAGCTCCTCTCTCCTGCAGAAAACACTGATCCTGAACGCCTCGTCAGTAGTCCCGCCTTTAATTCCGTGACTTAGTGACATCACACTACGTCTTCATGTCACTTATTCACATAATTTATGCCTAGTGGCTAGTTTGGCAAGTAAGAATTGATTTAGCACAGCTGCTCTGTTGTTGTTAGTGGTGCTGGGTCAGGCGTGTGTGCGCTGACCAATCAGGGGAGACTGTGTATTTGGGAGGAGGGGCCTTAAAGAGACAGGAGCTAAAACAGAGTGTTTCAGACAGAGAGGGCAATAAAGCATGTAAACCTTGTCTAGTAGTAAAATGAGCATAATGTCTCCTTTAAAAAACTGTTTCATTATCAGTGCTCACAAACAGGCCAGAAAACAGGTTGTCTAAGTGTGATTTAGAGCCAATGTACACGATATGTGCTGCTTTAATAATAACACGTTAAATCTCTGTGTTCTATAAAAAGACTGAAGAATATAAATAAAGAAATACAGAGTTAAAGAGACAACGAAACTATAAAGGTTACGAGCATGAATGAAGAGTGGAAAATACACCCGTCACACACAAGGACACTGTTGAAACACAAAAGCACACAAAAAGCCGATTCATAAATCCTGTGGAAACTGGATTTCTGAGTAAAGGAAACTTGAGTAAACTCGTGCTGCAACAGCCTGTCACAGCTCGGAGATATCAAACACACGAGTCGATGGGGAAGTTTGAGGAGGAGACGGATGGGAAAAAAGTTCTTGATGTCGGCGTGCACTTCCTCTGCTGAACCATGACAGACGGATACAGATGAAAAAGGACATAAATATAATGTCCTTTTTGGAGGATGCTGCAAGAGCTCCTGAGGTCAACCCTCCTTTGATAACTCTCACAGACTAATAGAGGACGTCTTCTCTCCTCTCCTATCGCTCCCACTTTGTTCCCTAAACCTCCGGCGTCTCCTTCTTCTTCTTTCTCTCTCACAATGATGACAAAATGGGATGATTGTGAAGCGCCGCCTGGTTACCCTGGTAACAATAATGAGGGCATTGCATGGTAAATCCAATTTGCCACGGCGCTCTCTGACTCATTTGAGGTGCACGTGTGTGAGTTAGTGTGTGCGTGCGTGCGACGCGCTGTGGCTTCATGCGTCTGATGGAGGACAACCATAATGTACCATACGCCACGCACATATATTCACACACAAAGAAACACGCAGGCTCACATCTTTTCTCCTTGATTTCTTGACAAACTGGAGAGCCCAGACAAGTACGAGACAGTTCAAGACAGGACAAGAAGTCAAAATTGCACCGAAGATACAAGCAGGTGAAGCCTAATGAATAAAACTGAGAATAACTGCATAAAACATCCTGCAATCAGCGTAAACCTCTGATTGAAATACCTCATGAATACCAGGAGTCAGAGGTATTAAACCAGAAAATTAGTCTGTGCAAACAAGAGAGCGTCAGAATGTATGAACTTGCAAATGAGACCTGAATTTCAAATTATTCTTGTACAAACTTGGTTGACTTAAGTTTCGTAGTAGCATCCAGACAAACACCACCTGGACAAACATGCAGCCGGTAATTGATTCATTGATTCATGCACAGATTAATGTGCAGCAGGAAGCAAAGTTATGTTAATAAATAACCAAAAGTACCTACTGTAAGTATATCGATATCTTTTCATCTTTAAACGGTTGTACGTCCTGACTCTGCGGTGCATTCTGTTAAAGAGTAATCCCAGCGGTCGCCCTCTTGTCAGTGTGAAGTCTGAAACTCCTTTCCGGCTGTCACCAATTTCTATTTTCATGCTCTCTCCCCGTCTCTCCCTGTCCCTATTGTATTTTGTCTTTCTCTGTTCCACAATTGGATCCTTTTCTCTCGCTCATTTGCTCTTTGCCTTTCTGTCTCTGTCCCAGAGTGCACAGAGGGCATCAGACAATGGCAGCAATACAGCCGCAACACGCCAGCTGTGCGGACTGGCACCACAGAGATGGCAGTGCCCATGTTGTGCCCTGCTGCTGCCGGGCACACCTGGAGGGAAGAGATAACAAGAGCACTCAACCGCATGAATCAGCAAACCGCTCACAGTCTTATCTGTTCATTCGTCTCTGACCCTCTGTATTAAATCTATATGGGTGAACGCAAGACAATATGGAGTAAGATCACGTTAAAACAATGGCGGTAGCTGCAAAGTTTGAATGTTAAGGTGTCTCCATAGTGTTTGCTGAACTTTATCCATAAATCGGGTGCAGAAGTTATGTGCATGGTCCAGGAGTTTGGAACGTAGTGTCTGTTTTCCAACACCTAACAGTTAAAGTGTTAGCATGTTTGGCTAACCAGCTTACTATCTACAGCAGTGGCCTACACAAGCATCACTTTCAGCGTCAAGGAGCATTTCATGGTATGTTACAGGGTAATTTATAAAACAGCCATATGTAGGACTAGCACATCAACAGAGTAGTATTTCTCTGCTACACAGTGGACGTGCTGTTTGAGTTCAGAATTGAACCAGCGACCTTCCGATAACAAGACACTGGCTCTACCCATGAGCCACAGCCACCACATAATGTAATGTAAAATACAAACAGGTGACCTAAAAAGCCAACGTAGAGTATGTCCTGGGTGTTAGGAAAATCAGATTATTATGTATTAATATAGCCTATTTGTAATATTAAGACAAACTTGAGCTACAATGTAAAAATCTCTTAGGACTGTGAACCACAGATGTTATCTTAGACTGAAAACCCAGTGACTTCAAGACACGAGAACTGGAAGTGCAAAAATGCTGATTTATTTCTGGGTTTTTGGACTCATTCCTGAGGAACTCTTTTATTTTATAGAATAGCAATTTTTGGAGTGTGATCTGCCACAGTTACCTTTGTAAACTGCATACTATGCAAGAACAAAACAGGGGGAGCAACAGATGGTGAATGGTCAATAAGAACCAAAGACCAAATGGGAAAAGTGCTTGTTATGAAAGTTATGAGTGTACTTCAAATGCGAACAGCCTTCGATTCACCTTGTTATGACTGAGCAGATTTCCGACGGTTAATATCTCCCCACAGCCCCAAGCAGTTCATTAGTTACTGCATAATCTGGAACTATTTTTGACAGGGAGGTCTGCATTTCCCTGTTGGGGAGATCCTGAAACCAGATGAGGAGGGTTGCAGCAGGGTGGGGCAACAGGGTGGTAAGAGCTCCGAAAACCACAGTTTCCTCTCCCACGCCACCCAACTCATCCCCCCTGTCCTCCTGTTCACATCGCAGCCAACACCTGCTGGCTACAGAAAGAGGAACTTTCAAAGACTAGAAAACACAGGCAACTGATGCAATATGTGCTCCAGATCCGAATTATTAACTGCTGTCATGAGCTTCACTGTTATTCTTTGAGCTGTGAAACTCAAAGTGTGACATGATGGTCAACAGATCCACTTCAACCATCAACCACAAACATTTGTTTTCAGAGGATAGAGCGAGCAGGCAGAGCTGTGATGCCTTTAAAGAAATGCTACCAAGCCAACAGGAAGGGAGGATATCACAACACAGCTTCTGAGAAACAGGGTGTGGACCTGGAAGGAAGGTTGAGCAATAGTGTGTAAAATACCATTAGGTGTCTATTGCAGCTGTATTTCTCTGACAGTACAACAGACGTGTGCCACAGTAGCCAGGAAGGGTGTCACAGTTAGGAAGTGAGTCGAGGATGTTTTCAGAGTTGAGGACGACACAACTGGTCACTCAAAGTGTTACACATGTAAGTTTTCTGCCCCGGTGGTCAGAGGGACAGGGGCAGAGGGAGCTGGGCTGGAAACTGTAGTGACAGCTCATCATCACGCATGAGGGCGTCTACGAAATACCATGTATGTGTGTATGTGTGTGTGCGTTAAGTCACTCCAGAATGATGACATCTGCCGTGACTACACATCTGTCCTCCCTGGAGTGTGAGGATGTGCTAGTTACACCAACCATATATGACCTACATACATCCACTTTTTTGGCAATTAGCAACTTGTTCCTCAGGCTCAAATTATACATTTGATAACCATCCAAAGATGCAGCTATGTCAGATATTTCATACAAATCCTTACATTAAATCATGCGGCATCACGCTTAGATTAAAAAAATAATAATTCTCCGTTCAAACTCCACACCCACAGTTTGTAATGTAGTTCAAGCTGAGATAACCCTCATGATATAATTATAGATATTTTGTCAGATGTTAGAAGTGAAGTGCTGCAGAGCCACTGAGGTTATTATATAACTGTTTACAAAGGTCGAGCGGTACTCCCTATGACGAGCAAACTGACCTTTAAAAGTAAACCAAACTTAACTCAAAGCAGCCATAGAGGAACCTTATTTTCATAAAAGAAATAGAGTTCAGCTGAGAGAGACAGACCGAGACTCTACCGCAGCATTAGAGAGTCGAATCAAGGCCTTCTTTCCGGTTCATCAGCATTTGAATGTTTCTCCTCATCTGCGAAGCCAGCATGGGTTTAACGAAGTCCAGCCACGCAAGAGCACACACACACACACACACACACACACACACACACACACACACACACACACACACACACACACACACACACACACACACACACACAATTATGTTAGTCTGGCATCTTCCTGAGGGGAATGGACACTCAATGAAGCCACATCCTGACCACCATGAAAACCCAGGAGTTCTACTGAGAAGCACAAAGAAGAAACTGGCAGCTCAGTGACACGGGAACCATGAGCTCATGAGCCATGAGTGTTGCCATACACTCAGGGGATGCCAAATCTTCCAGCCTTGGCCTTCAGACGCTGAGACTTGCATCAAGTTTGATCAGTCGACCTTGTGTTTTTCAGCGAGAGCTTCTCATGTGTGTCCCAGTGAATTGAGTGAAACGATGGGGTGGCGGGAGGCGGTTCTGTCGTCTATGCAGTGTGTTTGGTGTGTGATGACAACATGAGTATAATTTGGCAAGTGCACTATAAATCCTGAGACAAGAATCTGGACACACATTGAAAAGAGGAGGAGACGGAGCCAACAGATTTATACAAAAGAAAGAGGACAGTGGATCGAGTTCTTTCGCTGTATGTGAGAAGAAATGTTTGGAAGATGGACATTTTCTCAAACTATGAATCAGCTCGTCTTTATAATCCTGCTGCAGTGGGACATTAAAGCAAAAGAAATAACAGCCTCATCTGCTCATCGATACGACACTCATTACTGATATTTCTGAGCATTTGCTGGTATTGACTGTGTAGTGTTTTTCCCTCGTGATGTCTCTTTCAGAGTGTGTTTTCTTTCAAATATTGAACCTTGTGAGTCATCATGAACGAGAACAAAACAGCAGGTAGACAAGGTCGCCCTGAACTCTATAATTATCTCTGGATTGTTAAAACAACAACAACAACATGCTACTTCATCCAGTCTATTTACTCTTTCCATTATAAAGGTCAGGCTTAGATATATACATTTAGATAACGCAGTCCCCTGCTGCTGTTCATTGGTGCGCCGTGTCAATGCAGCCGCCATATTGGTACAGGGAAGCAGTTCATGTATGTCTATTGGTGCAGAAGGTCTATCCACAATTAAAGGATATACAGGATATTTGGTTGAATTAAAAATCTGTGTTTTCATGCCAAAATGCTTGTAGATAGTAACAGAAACATTAAATTCAATTTTAGTAATATAATATTTAATATTACATTATTCCTAGCCCACAATATCTTGCACAAATTATTTTTGCCACATCCTGTCATTTGTCAATCCTCTTTCTTGGAGCGTTTGGTAAGGGGTATCACTCATTCGTGTAGATCTAGGTTAGCGACTATCAATGAATACTAATAAAAGTAGCATCAGTAGTATTAGTGTTTAGCCCAGTTAGCTTACACTTCAAAAGCTTTGAAAGTGCCGACAGTGTGTCAGTTATAATGATACTGTCTTACGTAGTCCAGTTCTGCCGAGCACCGTAAGTAGCACCCATAATCCTTTTCCCCAATAACTTCTTGAGGAAACTTGTGGACACAGATTTAGTGTCTGAGTATTGTTTCTTTTCATACTGCGTTGTAAAATTGCTGCCATGATCAATTTAGATCAATTTAGCAACTAGCTGGTAAACATAGCTGAGCATAGCAGCTGAAGAGCCAGATACTTGGAGTGAATATTGCACTTTGATTAATTAGTCGACCAACAACACGACTCCAAATGAATGATAACGTTGCTCCATGTCTGCTTGATGTGTTAGTAGGCAAGTATTTGCTAACTTGGCTGAAAGGTGGTCAGATGTGTGTAGTGTGTATGCGGCTTGTTTCCTCTGCCCTCAAGAGGCCAATAAAAAAACAATAATCGCAGCTTTAAAGTCCGTTCATTAAAATTACAAAAGCATTTTCTCATGTGGATAGTTTTGGCTTTATTTGTTCTTCCTTATGTGGCTCTTGAGATTTCTCTGAAGTTGAATAAGTAGCACAGTTATTTTGGAGTATGGGGATGAAAGGTCGATGGTTGGGTCAAACAAGTACGGGACAAAAGTCGACCGGTGAGTTATTTTAACTTAGTAACAATGTTGATTTACATCCTGTAGATTATCTAACTGAAGCAACTTACCAAACATAGTTATTGTAAGTCAAACCACAATGTTTTCCTAAAGCTGACACAACTGTGAGCGCACGATAAAGGTCCACACCTCTCGATGGTGCGCTGCAAAGATGGTAATGGCAATATGTGTTTTTGGGAGTCACTGGCAACCGACATCGTTAGGTATGAGGATGTGTTGTCTTTTGTTGTTTGGATGAACAGTTTATCATCTACAAGAGTTTATAAGCGTATATGGAAGCGCTGCTGTTAAACCCAAATGGAAATCAGAGCTACAACCGAGATAAACAAGCACAACACGCTCCCTTCTTCTTCTCCTGACTGTTTTATTTTGTTCTCTCCTCCCTCCGTCTCTCACACTCTCCTCTTGTCTTCCTCTCTCTCCATTAGTCTTTCTCTGTGTTCACAAGCAGCCCACGCAGCGGCCCCGCTCGGTGACTTTATTGTGTGAAATTACAGAGAGAGGGCCGACATGATTTTACACTCGCATGTGCCCTGAAAGCCTGTGGATTGAATTATTATTCTAGTTCTGGAGAGGGCCGGAGAAACGTACAGATAAGCAGGAGACAAAGAAGAAATAAAGGAGAGGAGGGAAGAAGGGAGGCAGAGGGTGTGAGTGAGCAGCGAGAGAGAGTCGTTTCCAGCCACAGCTGACAACTGGAAAATGAGCCGAGGCAATATGTAATCTCCTCTGATGTAGTTTCACATCCCGACGCCGCCTCCTGCATCAGTGGCAGCAGAGGCTACAGTAGTGAGGAGGCGCGTTGCTATGGAGTGGGAAGATTTTCAGAGAGCGAGCACCATTACAAATCTGGTTGGAGAGGGGAGAGGAGAGGGGAGGAGAAGGGAGGCAGGGGGGGATAATGAAGATCTGGAGGGAGGCAGGGGGGGAGGTCGCAGGGCACGAGGACGATAAGTGAAGAGTGAGGCTGAAGACAGAAAGAAAGCAATAAAGCAAATGCAACGAGGGCAGAGGTGAGGGACAGGAAAGAGGCGAGATGACAACAACAGAATGATGTAGAAGACAAATGTGCGTAAGTCAGACGGGTCAGAGAAACAGAACGGTGACAATCTGGCAAAGTGTTTTATCTAAATCACCTCCATTAAAGCTTCAGCTCCACTTACAGTAACACAACGACAGGCTGACAGATAATGAGCTCAGAGAGAGGTTTGGATGTGTTTTTGTGCATCTCCTCTCTTCTCTATGTTTTATTCATTAAATCAGTCAGATGATCCTTGTCAGTAGCACTTTGCCCTCCGCCTGGTACCAGAAACAGGAAGAATAGATTTAAATCTTAAGAGGAAGAAGAAAGTCTTTTCTGTTTTAAACCCACATTACGACATCGCCGAGTGGAGCAAAAGTGTACTCTTGGTGTTGCTTCACTTCCCTCTGAGCTAAGAAGAGGAACATGAGGTACATTACTGTAAGTGTGTCCTGTATGTTTGTGTTGAACTGAAATGAAGGCAGTCATTATATTATTAAACTGTGGAGGCCCCCTACTGGTGACTACTGGGAACACAAAGATGGAAAAAGATGGAAAAAGATACAACACTTGCATGGTGGCCAGGTGGTAAGATGTTGGTCACATAAATTAGAAATCATGGGTTCAATCCCCACCTGGGGCCTCATTTATAAAGGTGTTCTGAGGCTAAGTCTTCAGATGTTTTCCGACAGTGTGCTTTCATTTATAAAAGCTGCTGCTGAACACAAAAACTAACTTGCTTATGCAGCTTCTAAGAATCCCATTTGTAACTTTCACACCAAATATCAAATCTCACTTACACTTATATAATGCCAACACAGAGAAAGACACCAGAGAGATGGACCAAAAGAGAAAATCAAGCTTTTTAGAGAATAGGATCACAGTGATAGTGGAGCAGATTGAAGCCAGACAAAGCGTATTAATCAGTGGACTTGACAAACGAAGCCAAGCGTGCAGGTTGGGAGTTTGTTGCCGCTGCACATTCTTCATAAAACTCATGCATGTTTTCTGCTAAAGTCATCGCAAGTCCTTTTATAAATGAGGCCCCAGCTGTGCCCAGACTTCTTCCCTTGGAGGGCCAGAACTTAAACTCACTGGTCGGCCAAAAGCAAACACCTACTGTGTCGGATGCAAAGTGGTACTATGATCCCAGTTCCCCTAAATGACAGACTTCCTGCACAAAGTGTCCCTCGGCCCACCATGCTCAGAGTATGAAGAATAATTAATGATGAGGGATCCTGCATATTTAAAATAAAACAGTTGTGTGCTGTGGAACACAAGCATGCAGAAAGGGCACTGGAAGAGCACTTCATGATGTTTTAGCTGTAACAGAGGCATCCACTTCTGCAGTGCTTTGTTAACATGAGCACATCGCCTGAGTCGGTCAGTGGTTGCCGTAAAGTCTGGGTCACAATGTATGCATTCAAACCTACAGTAGGTACCAGTGAATACAGAGAATGGATGGCAAGCTAAAGACATGTTCATAAAGCCAAATATGTCTCCGCTTGAACGGTCTTTCAGCAATAATCACAATATCAGAGACAGTGACAAGATGAAAATATAAGTCCAACTGTCTTTCACAGTTATGAGCTGTCTTCACAAATACATACACACCAAGGGCATGGTGGCCAAGTGGTAAGGCGTTGGTCTCGTAAACCAAAGATCATGGGTTCAATCCCCATCCGTGCCTTTGAAAACAATGGATAGCAAACTAAAACAATGTTCATGAAGCCAAATGTGTTGCTCTGATGACAACACCCTAAAGTCTTTCTGTAAGACATCACAAACCTGGAGGACTTAGGAGTTCACTTCCTCTTTCAGGACACTTGCACATGCCTGAGATGAACCACTGTCCCTGCGTTGTTATTTTTATCATAGATTGGTGTAGATACAACTTTGATAAAGTCATCCTATCTGTTGTGCTTGGCAGAGCAGTTCATACCAAAGTGTTTCTATTTTTGCTTAGATGTGCTCTAAAAATATAAAATGTTCTTACGACACGTTCAAGGTCTCGTCTCTGTGGTCGCCGCTGGTTAAAACAAACTACCAGCTCAATTCTCCTATAAATGAATACTGAGATAATCAGCAGGGGACAAGGCTCTACAAAGACTTCTCCTGAGGAAATAATCTACAACCTTCTACCTCTGCTCTCTGAAGTGATGCTGCTGCTGACAGTCAGATTACAAAGAGCGGAGAATGAGATTAACATGCAGTTGTGACAATGTAAAATAAGTCTTCTTATGCCTGTAATAGTTTCTCAGGACTTGTTGTTTAATATTTAGTTTGTCAGCATTTTGACTGACTTGTGTCTTTGTAATGGCTGGCACTGTAAAAAAAAAAAATGTAATGTAACAGCTCAATGTAACAGGGCGGCCGTGGCTCAGGAGGTAGAGCGGGTCGTTAAGTAATCAGGGGGTCTCTGGTTCAATTGCCCGGCTTCCCCGCCAACACGTTGGAGAATCCTTGAGCAAGATACTGAACCCCAAATTGCTCCTGATGTGCAGGTTTTGCATGGCAGCTTCAGCCATCAGTGAATTTCCACTTTCCAAGCACTGTGAGTGGTCAGTAGTATTGCAAGTGTTCAGCCGGTCGATCAGCAGTTGAGCACAGAGTTAGCGAGTCCATCACAAACACTCTCTGGACAAATACAAAGCTTTAATGCTCTTTGAAGAAAGAGAGGTGTTTATGGCCCCCAAGAGATATAAACTGAATAGTTTAGCGTGCAGAGAAACAATTTTCTGTCTCACTGTCTTCATCTCTGCTTCAAACATTTCATCATACAAGCTGACAGGATGTGGGCTGCAGACAAAACTGCACTTTGCTCAACACAGAAGTTTTATAGCTACTAAATTAAACAGTGTGCACTCAGTTTCAATCGATCCACACTGCTAATGTACCATTAACACTGTGTGCCATTTTTTGTTGTTGTTGTTTGTGTATTTCATATATTTTTTAAACAAATAAAAATGCACAACACCAGATCCAAATAATAAACCACTGGACCCACTTGGAACGACCACACGAGTGCTGTAATCCACTCTCCCTACAATCTGATCTTACACAATCAACACAGATGCTGTTTCAATTAAGCATTCACTGATCGAATAGACCCGCAGTGTCAACTGACCACCACCTGTATGTGTGTGTGTGTGGGTGAGCCACAGGATTCATAATAAAAGCTCCTAGCTAACATGTAAGCGTGAGTCTTAATCATGCAGACGTGTCTCAGTAAGTGTTTAACATTTACCTCCATATTATTTGACCCTGCTCGTTAAAATTGCCTCGAGATGTGCGATTTGAAAATGGAGGTTGGTCTGGGGATGATTCCAGATTTATGATTAATGCAGAGAGAAGCTATTAGAGAGAGTTTATGTTATGAAACTGTATGCAGCCTCCAAAAACGGAGATATTCCCCAGGCAACGCCACGCTTAACATCAATCTCATCTGACAACCAGTCCACTGTGGGGGGTGTTCGTGGTTCCTGCTTGGTGGGAAAGAGACAGAACAACTCACTGAGTCACATCACTAATTCAAAACACATAATCTGGAGGATTTTTCAGTATATTGACCTGCTTAAAATCATGAATTAACATTAGAAACATTAGATAACAGTGTCTATTATCCACAGCATGCAGCATATAAGGACTTTCAGCACACAGTCAGCAGGAGTCACTAACAACGCTTCACTTGACAAGACAGAGATGACTTCACCGGGAGCTTCTCAGGTTCACAGCAGCACTCAGACAATTAAAAGTAGAACCAGAAGACAGACACAAAGTATGAGGACAGAGAAAAGTCCAACTAGCCTCTGTGGTGATCTCAGTGATCAAAATCAGCACACAACCACTAATCCTCTCATTCAACCCACTTACGGTTGAAGTGCCTGCGTCTGACATGAGGCCTCCAGGGTCGGCTTCGTATCCAGTTCAGGCGTCGAGGCAGCTCCATGATGCCAAGCTGGTGCCAGTGTGTAATGTCCAGTCACCCATCAAAGAGCAGCACATCGGTGCGTCTGCCCATCCCCAGGAAAGATGCTCCCTCCAGAGCATCAGTGGTGCAAAGCAGCCCGCACTTGTTTCAAGCAAATACCTTGTCCTCAGCCTGTCCTGCACTCTCTGGGAGACAAACCTTACAGTAGCTGTTGTGCTGCTCAGCTACATTTCCCCTCCGCTGCTTTATCTTTTATGCATGAGACAGTGGAACCCAACTCCCTTGGTCCCGGGGAGGGACGGAGCCAGGCCTCTCCCCAGGAACGAGCACCTATCGACGGGCAGAGTGCACACCCAGCTGAAATGTGATGCCCCCCAGGGAGGTAAGGTGGATGGATGGATGGGAGGAGGTGGGACTTGGACAGCCACCTGAGGAGGCTGGAGGGAAGACGGTGAGTCAAAGACAGGGACAGTTTCTGTGTGTGTGTGCAGATATCTTTGGGTTTTTTAACTATGATTCAGAACACTGAGGTGAAACATTATTTTGCCCACAAACAAAGCGATATAAATGCAAAATCTACATAGTATAGATGTCACAAAGTGGCTCGGGGAATGTGAGTTTTCTTCTCTCTTTGTTAAGTTGTGAGTTACATAACAGCACTTCTCCTCTCTGAGGCAGTTAGTAATGTGAACTGCAAGCCCAACACTTTTCCCTGCATGTTGATGATAAATGACATACAAGATACCAATTCGCCTGACTGCAGATGAACCCCCTTGGCACAGTAAATTTTATATATATATATATATATATATATATATATATATATATATATATATATATATAACCATCATACATTGAGAGCCTGAAGTGAAATATTTAAGTTGCTTGTTTCGTCAAAAACAATTCAACACCTTAACATATTCTGTTTGCTGTGACAGAAGAAAATCTCACATTTACAAAGCTCAATAAAGTGAATGTTTGGCATATTTGGTTGGATGATGACTCAAACGGTTAAGTGATCAGAAAAGTAACCCCAGATACATTTTCTATCAACAGACAAATCGCTTAAATTTCTCCAGTTGTCTAATTTAATTTGGAAAAAGCTATCCAATTTTATTATGGTAGAAAAACAAAACAAAACCTTCATGAACAGCAGACTGAAGTTTGCTCCAAAGCTTTGATGCAGTGTTTAGTAACACATTTACAAAAATGAAGGTACCTGGAGCAGTTTGACAGCGCTGAATGAAGTGTTTACAGACCCTGACCTCTAGTGGCTGTGAGCTGCCCACTGCATCACGTCTGCGTCCAGTTCAGGTCGAAGACGCAGTAAAAAAAATACAAGTGAAAGTCACATTCTGTACTCGTCTTTATTCAATACAACAGTACCTTCCTGCCTCAGTCTGGGCAAGACTTCCGCCACTGAAATCAGCCGATATGAGCTTGATATTTGGTTTGTCCCAATCCCCCACAAAACAAATAAAAACAAACAAAAAAAGCAAGTACTTTTAAAACAAGTCAGACACACAACACAGCATTGTCAAACACAACCCAAACGGTACACACATATGTTCAGAACCCAATGAAACACATGAAATATAAGTTACACTGCAACATTCAAGTTTTCTGAGTATATAAGTTCATTACATGACAATATAGGGAAGTACACTAAAATATTTTGTTTACTGCAGATATATTGTGGTTTGCTTCTGAACAACACTCAAAACTGAGTAGTTTAAATGACCACAGTGAACTAAACATTTAACAAATATCTGTGTGCTTCTGTTGGCTGGTGTTGTGGAAGTGCTCGTGTCAAGACACTTAAAATGGTTCAATCTAAGGCCAGAAGATTTCTAAAATCTGAAGCTGCTTTATTCATTTCTTTTTTAAAACTGACCACCTGAAAAACATTTGTCGAACCCCAAAGCAGCATGATGATGATTGTGCTCACTGTACACAAAAGCTACAATATCAAAAATAGACAGGGCCTTTGGCAGATCACACTCACAGAAGGCACAAACAGTTCATAAGGACCAGCGTACACTGCAAACACCACGGTTGGACTCATTTCTACACTACAGCTATGACTGTCTCACTAGACAGCAGAGACACTTTGCTACAGGCTCACTGCACTCTGAGCAGACAGATGGACCACCAGCCTGTTTCAGACCTTTGGTTATGAATAAATGGTCCAAGTACGTCATATATCAAAAAGGCAACATTACAGTAAATCTCCCATCTGTGATACAAACTGTTAAGACAAGAGAGGGTAAAAAAAAGAAAGAAAAAAAGATAAATAACGGCAACAGCGTGTGCACATCAGCATGGTTGATCCTGAGGTTTGTCTCTATCCCACTGAGGAGTACCTAATGTACAAACATCACGAGCTTAAACTTAAAAAACCTTTTAGTTACCCACAACATTTTAGTAACATTCCTCGTACCAGTCTGTGTTTGTAGATGGCTGAAAACTGAGCATAACCAGGTGACGGTAATGGCATAAACAAAATCACACAAGTTATGGCTGGACATTTGTAGTTTTGACCACTAGGAGGCTCCAGAAATCAAAAATTGCCCTGAAGATGCATTTAAAGCAGTGTTCTTCAACCCTGGTCCTTCACGGTGGAGATGTTTCCCCGCCCCAACACACCTGATCCAAATGAAGGGCTTCAGAGGAGCCTGGTAACGAGCTGATCATTTGAATCAGGTGTGTTGGGACTGGGAAACATCTAAAAACAGACCAGGATGGAAGAACACTGCTAAAAAATAAATAATGTACATGCATCACTGACAGATTTATGATCATATTCATAGTAGTATTACCACCTGTACAATAAAACCATTTAAAGCCAATGGACACATCACAACCGGCTAAACATCTCTTCTTTCTAAACTAGCTAATTATTATCCGTACCTGTCCGTTTGGTCCTTCACGTCGGTAACATATTAGAGTAAAGCTTTTCTAAAAAGAAGATGCTGTAAAACTAACTGAAAACACAAGATGTGCAAATGTGCAGCAGTTTACTGAGGTCAATGAGTCCAGGGAAATGTTGGAAACTTACTGAATGCCAAACTCATAGTTTTTACATTTATACGAGTACCACACACTTGCACATCACCTTTCCCATTTAAACCTTTATACTGCAGCGGAAAGGACCCGCCCACTGACTCAATTGAAAATTAGGGTTATTCTTCCGACATTTTGCTTTTTGCTCATGAATTACTGAGTAGCTTTAGGATCGTACACGCCCTATGAGTGTTGAATTAAATAGGAAAAATTATAAAAATGGTTACCTGTAAAGGTTCATTTCAAAGTCTAAACCACTGGTTTGAAAGCACACAGGTTCATCTCTCACACATTCAAATGAGAGTCGTGATCCAGCGCATGTAAGGCATTCAAACATTTTTCCACAACAACCTCCTGTTTGTGAATGACTCACTGGAGCCGCCTTTGCAGAGTTGATTCCCTCTGGATCGGGTTGTTGGTTTCCATTTGTTGCAGTGTCACCTCGAGGCTTTCACTCAGCTTATGTGTGAGTTGCAGTGTGTGGGCACGTATGGAAGAAACGCACAAACACTGCTTTGTGCAATAGCATGTGGACATGCATTTGAGTTAATCTATACAGTGCTATTGTTGGTTTAAAAAATGTCAGTCCTGCGTCTTCAGTTCGATGGCTCATGTGTGAGTTAAGAGGAGGAGAAAGATTGTTGACCTCATCTCTCAAGTCTCCCCATCATTCTTCCTTTAATCGATCAAGCTGTGCTCATCTAAACGCTGATTGTCTGCTGCTCGCGGCTTCCTTTGTGTCCGTTCTTCCTCTTCCATTCACAATTTCACCCGTTTCATCCGTTAATCCATCTTTTCTGGGTCTATATTGTCCAGGTCAATATCAGGGGAGGCCACACAGCACATGCACAGTTTTTGTGTGTACAGCGAGATCTTATCTGCGGTGAGAGAGAAAAAAAAAAAAGGTTTGTGCTTATCTTAGAAATGCAGCGAACTGGTGTTTTCTTTAGAATAACAGCCTAAAGCATTACTAGTCAAATGATTTTAGCCTAAAGCTTATAAGATCAGGATGAGGTACTACTCGACTGCAGAACTATAGAGCCCTTTACAGTATGTGCACTCTCTTATACTGTACACTGAACTTTGAAACAGTAATCTCAATCACTCTTCAGCTCTTAAAACTAAGAAGAGGAGTGTTTACATGTGCCTATAGTAGCTGGTTTACATGCAACTTAAAACTAGTAAGCTACTTTCAGAGGTTATCCATAATTACCTCACACAACCACGTTCATTGTCCTGGAAAATGTAGCTTTGTAGTTCTGTACTTATAACATATCCCACACACAAACGGTGTTTTACAACCAGACAAAGATATTTGTGTGTCAATTCTCTGTATGATGACATACAATTTTAATTATTTTCCTCTACTCATAGTTTAACAAATTACATTATTTATCCTTTTTCTTACTCACCATCTCCCACAGAACACTATGGTTAAATTTCAGTCTGCAAGCACAATTTTTCAGCCCAATATTGTTGAAACAGAGCAGCCAATACTGCTGTAAACTGTGACTCAGACATGTCAAGAGAAATTTAAAATAAAGGCGTAACTGAAAGATAATGATGATAATATGGATCGATGTTTTCCACTGGATCGTTAATCACTGAATCAACGTATCAGTCAAGATCGATGGATAATTTCACCCCTAATGACCAGAAATGCTGGATGCTGACAGAACCACTGCAGCATCAGTTGAAGCCTCTTACCGATAATTTTTCCGAGGAAGGCTGGTCTTGAGCTGGACGGCAGGTGGATGCAAATGAAGTAGACTGGTGCACCAGACAACGCCACTGCAATTCCCACCAGAGAGTTGATGGTGTCACTGAAGAGGGGAACCACTACGAGGAAAATGCTGCACACGCAGTAGACGATAGGGAAGAACAAAGACAGCTGCAGGGAGAGGAGACAGGGAGATGACAAGGGCAGAGTGAGAAAAAGGCGGAGGCAGAAAAGTGGAACGAGAGTGGGGCAAGCAATGGGAAGAAAAAAAAAGCAGGAAGGTTAAAACTTAACAATCACATTAACAAATACCCAATTAGATCAACCCATACTGCTGATGATTTAATTGTGGCTGTAATGGCCCTTAAATTGCTCGGCCAGTATGCAGGACAGTCAATGTTGGGGCTAGAGAATCTAATTAACCAATATATCAGATTCAAAACATCATCGGCTTTTTAACATCGTTAGAACTCATGACTAAAGCCGTTGCTGATGGTGGTGAGGCCTACCATTTAGATGCTGTTGAAACAAACCCATCAAATCTAAGCTTGACAGCAAAGAGCAGCTTTTTGCATCCTCTTACTTGTTATGTTCACCGTTAATAGTTTTCTGTTCCGCTGCAGCATCTAATGAGTGTTGTGGATGGTGATGATTTATTAAAAATCACTGCAATGTTGGCAGTATATGCAAATAAACAGTGTTAAACTTCTCTCAATTTTGCCGTTTCTCCATTTCACGTCTCTGCACGTTTATACAACACTGTACAGAGACACGCTAATGTGTCTGAAAGGCAGAGTCACTGTGGTCGGTAAACAAGCATGTCAGCATTCATAACGGATCGGTTTTTTACCTTAACAGGTCTGTGCAGATCCGGAGCTTTGACACGAAGGTAGATCTGGCTGGCTATTGACAAGCCAATAAACAGCCAGTAATTAAAACTGAAGTAGTTGATCAACTGGAAAACATCGGGCACAGCCAAGTAGAACAGAGACATGGCACCCTGAAAAGAGAAGAAATACACACAGAAAAAAACATTGTTTGAGTTTGGTGAGAGGCCAGCATCAGGGACACAAGGCTCTGGATAGATAAGTTTATTGTCCACCTCACTGGAAATGTTCCTTCTTCCAAGCAAACAGAGAGAGAAGCACAGGGTCAGCAGGCAGGCTGTGCCCCCAGCTGTATATTTGATGTTTAAAACAATCAAATAAAAAAAGTTTATTTTAAATAACAGAAATGTTTGATACTAACATTGAAGAGCAGGGCAGGAATTGGGGTGAAACGCTTAATGTGGATCATGCACAGGACATTAGGTAGGTGGCCTTCTCTGGAACCAACGAAAAACAACCTGCAGCAGAAAAAGTATGTGAACAAACAGTTAAAACCTGATTTTAAAAAAGGATTTTGTAAAATTGGTAGCCTAGTCTCAGCTGTGCTTGTATTTACTGACCTGGAGGCAGCGATGATGGAGGAGTTGAGGCCACCGTAGCAGGAAATGGCCACAGACAGAGGGATCAGCCATCGGCCCCAGCCCAGGACTTCATCTGCAAATGTCTGAGGAGACATTCAACAAAGTGCTTACTGCTCACATTAATCTATTGGTTAGATACCACTGCACAACACCCATCTTGTCTTGTGTTGTTTATTTACCACACTCTGTATGTGTGATGTTTTAGCCCTATGGGTACTAAGCTTGATGGTGTCACTTTGGGTCTGCCTGAATGTGCTTTGGATACAACTGATCCTGTAAAATCTTTCAGAGTTAAATGTACTGCCCCAATAGAAATTGTCAAGTCATGGCAAGATGAAAAGTTTCTAACACTTTCATTTACATTCTGCATCCTCAAAATCTGATTATTTTCTAGATTTGAGTGACAATTTTCAGAGGTTTCCAATCCTCACTGTATATATTCAAGTAACTGCTCTTCTATTCATCAAAGTGACAAACAGTACGAAGCACGAGGTTTTTCCACATCAAGGATTCAGCGGTAGACTTGCCAGCTGGGTGACTAGAGAGGCGGTGCCAGAAACTCTCTCAATGCTGATATGCCATCATACGATCTAATTACACAAAAAGCTAATAAACTCTGTTCTCTGGGTATAAAGTCCAAGCAGTGCTCAATGACAGTTTTTGACACCACTCCAAAATCACACAAATCAACTCATGGTTACATTGAGTAACTATTTGCTGTGTCTCTTGGCTTAAATTAAAGAAGCACACAGGCCATGGCTTGTTGGACCATTAGTATGACTATAAAAACAATTATCAAATACCATTCTCAACAAGCCTTCCTCCTCCAAGGCACTAATCACATCATCAATTTCTCCATGTTCCTGTGCGGGGCGCTAACCTCTTTAGCTAAATGAGGTTCCTGTCATCATCCCACTCGTAAAATCACAGATAACCAAAAGGCAGCACCAAACCAGATACTGGTGCCAGTGGCTGCCAGCCAGGCTGAAAGCGACGACGGGAAGGAAAGATGAAAACCTGCAGCCCCTGTGAGGCTGAGCAGCTGCTGTCAATTTGAGTAAGTCCTGTGATGTCCTAATAGAGTTACTGGGTAGACTTGAGTATGTGCACAGTCAGACTGATCATATAAAGCTTCTTTAGCACACAAGGGGCCCACATTGATCTGCAGATACTCACCACGGCAACAGCGTCACTGTTGAGCACTTTGTCGGCATCCATGACGACGTAGTAAGCCACATTGGTCAAGATGTAGATCACTGTGACAATGGGCATGGAAATAGCGATGGACAAGGGCAGATTCCTACATCGGCAAATGACAATGACATTAACTTAAAGCTCAATAAGAAATGCTACAGCACATGCACATGAAGACTTGATGACTTCAAATTCACAAGTAAGATTACTGAGTTTTAAGTCAGACAGTATTACATTTACATTATGTAAAAGGTACATAGTAAAAAAAGGAAAAGTATTTTATGAAAGACCTCGTACCTCTCTGGGTTTTTGATCTCCTCTGTGATGAAGTTAAGTGTGTCCCAGCCAGAGTAGGAATAGAGTGCTGAATAGAGGGCCAGGGCCATGTCACCAGGGTTCACCTTGGAGCCTTTGAACGAGTCCTCAAAGTTCTGGTCAAAACCTATGTCAACACAGTGTTGTTAGCCTGCATTTTCTATACGCTGAAAGGTCAAGTTTAAACATACACAGGTAATACCAGTATACTGGGCATGTGCATACTGGTGTTAACAGGTAGCAGATTGCATACTGTTGTTGATGGCTTTGTTGCAAAAAATACTACGAATAATTTTTACTTTTACGGACTGAATTGCTTATTTTAACTAAGTTTTGATTATAAAAGGTTACCAGTATACAGGCTGGTAGCATTAAAGCAACAGATGTGTTAACTAGTGCAGTTATTCTCTCAAATTTCAGCAAAGTCAGAGCAGTGGTAACAAAATAATGTGTGACAAAGAGGTCACCCCACCTTGTGCCAGCTTAACCAGGCCAGTAATGATGATGACGATAAGCGCTAGGACCTTGGCTACAGTGGAGATGACCTGAAGAATAGCACCCCATTTCACTTTCATACAGTTCACACAAGTCAGCAGACCTGATGGAGAGAACGTCAGAAAAGAGCAGTTAACCAATATCAAATCTACAGAGTGTATATTGAATGATGGACACAGGCAGAGAGGGGTAGATGAGCAGGGGTTAAAATGTACAGTCAGCAACTGAGAAATTCTAACTCATTTTTTATAATAAAATCAATTAAAAAGAGGTCTAGAAGAATATTTGATTTACTGAAGTTGTGAGTGTCCATTTATATATCATCTTGTAAATCTGTTGAGCACTTTACATGGGGTGAGAGGAAATAACTCCGACCCGAGGTGTTACATCTGGGCCTTTAAGGACTGACAGAGGGATTTCCACCTTAAGCTAGCTCACAGATTGTCCTGTTGTTAAGGTGACATTCCTACAGAGTTTGAAACTGCTCAGTCACAAAATTCAAACAGGCCTAACAGGTTTAGGCTTGAACAGCAGTTGTATTTGCACAGCCTTGTACTTCTTAAATGCCCTTAATCTCATAGCATAACAAACCTTAAGTGTTGCAACTTCCTAAGCTCAGTAGACCGAAGAGGAAATCAACATGTGCAGTTACACACGTATCCCTTTAAGCGCAAAGGAAACAGACTAAAGAAACAGACTAAGTCAAGCAGCTATTTGGAGTCCCAAAGTGTAACCACAATAAAGTGTCTCATCCAATTAAATGGATCATGCATGGTTTATCATGGATCAGAAAAGCTGCCAACAATAACTACAAAGACCAATTTAATACAGTGCTTCCTTAAAAAAATGTGACTTGTCACTGTGACTGTCCCTTTCAGCGATCATGAGAGATTCTTCTATACTCTTCCTCATTCAAGAGTAGAGGAGCAACGATTAGTCGATCGTATTCATTCGATTCAAATAATGATATCCACGCTGAGCAAGCGATGACAGCAGAGCCACTCTGGGTTGCAAAAACAGCTGCATTGTGTCTATTTGGTGCAGTGGAGTCTTTCAAAGTGATGCTTTTGGTTAAAATTACATTTCAAGATCAGTATTTTGTTCATGATCAGGATGAGGACAGACTGTCCCGATTCTGACACAGCCGCTCCACTATGGATTCTCTTACTATGGATGGTATGCAAAACACTATACTATACTAACAGATACAGCAGGTTAAGTAGAGCATGAAGTCTGTTAAGTAAAGGAAGAGCCTTACCTATGATGACAGCAGCAATGAGGCGGACAGCCACATAGGGGGCAGAGCAGGTGGGGTAGAAAGGTTGGACCAGGTAGTTGGAGAAGGTCAGAGCTATCACTGCCTGACAAGCTGGCTCAACTATCAGCAGTGATGTCCACAGTCTACGGCAGAATGAATAAGTCTTAATTATTGTAATGCATATACATAACATTTTGTGTTAACCTCAAGTAAAATAACGACAAATAATATAAGCTTGAATATGTCAATTAAGTCTTCATTAAGTGACCAGACAGGATTACAGTGTGCTAAACCTGATGCTCCTCTGTCCAACCCTGTACTTCATGCGCCATTTATACGAGCCAATTGACTAAATCTTACTTTACCCACACTATACATGATGTCTGGTGGACTTGAAAGAAATAACGTGTTATAAGTATTGATTCTCTGTTTTGTTGTTTACAGGATAATGTGTTAAAATAAGGTGTTTACAGACAGCGACAGTAAAACAAATATATACCGGATAAAAGCCAAGAAACCTCCAAAGGCCTCCAGGATGTAGGCATAGGAGGCTCCAGATTTGCGGATGGTGGTACCCAGCTCGGCATAGCATAACGCACCAAACACAGAAAATATTCCTCCAATGGCCCACACCACCAGGGACAGGCCAAATGAGCCCGTGTACATGAGAACCCCCTGCAAGTACACAATTCAGAGTAGAGTATTGCGTTAAAAATAACTACTTCATTTGTGTGTTTCAGTTTGGTTAGGATGACGTGTAAGATGACATTTAATCTCTGGTGCAGACAAAACAAACAATGATCGGTGATCTAACCAGAGCTGCAACGATTCGTTGACAACTATTACATGAATCATCTACTATTTCAACTATTTTGAAAATCAATAAATCAGTTAGAATAATATTTTAAAGAATGGCCAGAATTCTGATTGCAGCTTCTTAAATGTGAATATTTCCAGTTTCTGTCATCTTCGATGGCAGTAAACTGAATATATTTTGGTTGTGGACATTTTATAGACCAAACAACTAATTGATTAATCAACAATGAAAAGACTCATTAGTTGCAGCCCTAGTTCTTACACAATGATAGGACGAATCGGAAAATATACAGTAGATGTGTGTGAACACTTAACAGTAAAAATATAATATAAACACTTGAAATTACCTGATAAATCAGGTTTAATAATGTTTAAATAACGGTATACATCTTACATTTTTCAAAACCGAAAGAGCAAGAAACAATTGTAATTTTAGGTGGTCTTAAAAGAAATTTAAATCAAGGCTAACTATTCCCCGTCCTGACAAAGCAGAGATTCTTACCTTGGGTGAGACAAAGATGCCAGAGCCTATCATATTCCCTACGATGAGACAGACGCCGTGAAGGAGGGAAATCTCCTGCTTCAGCCGCACAGCGCTGCCCTGAGATGTCGTGTCTTCCTCAGCAACCATTCTGAGCAATGTACAGCCTCAACTCAGAGGAGAAAACAGCGGCGAGACGGGGAGAGAGAAAGAGGAAAGACTGGTTCCAGGCAGCGGCAGAAGAAACAGAGACGGGGTGAAAGAACGGAACAAAATGAAAAGAGGGGTGTTGACCAAGTCGAGAGAAAAGGGAGGTGGGAGTGTCACTGGAAGACTAAGACTGTGTCTGTCTCACATAGCCATTGTTTAATCCAAGGAGTAGCTCTCCACTGGGATAATCTATAAGAAAAACAAGGAGACACTGTCACAGAAATGCTCGATACATCTCAGTAGACTGTCTACTCGCTCACTCACTGAATCAGGATCATTACTCGAGAAGACGAGTAAATGATCCTGATTCAGTGAGTCATTGGTATATACACAAAAAGGTACAAGTACAAGGTTAATTTGTCATTTTTTAAACAAGGGTTTAAAAATAAGACTTTGTTTGAGTCCATCTTAGAAAATGGAGTGCTGATGATGAATGAAACTGCTCTGTAGTCTGGTGGTACAGCAGCAGATACTTCTGTATCTTTTGCCAGGTGGCAGCAGGGTGAACGGACTGTGGCTGGGGTTGGCGTTGTCGTTGTCAACATTTACCTATATGAGGGCTGTACTGATTAGCTTGAGGCTTAATTCATAATGTTGAGATTTTAAAAATCTTTTACCTTCATGTATCTATTAATTCTGTTCAGAGGCAGGCAGAGTCGGCCTGTCTGCTCTACTTAACGGGCCCAGAGACACTGAGGCAGCGAAGAGGGACACAGAGACGAGACGTGATCACCATGTGCTTTCATGTTGGTTTGCACTTCATGCATACACATGAAACTACTGGACATTTGATGGAACTATTTTCTTATTGCTATCAAAGACATGTCTATCGCCGCTATATATTGCTATTGATTTAGTGCCCAGGCCTATTATCAGTATCACATTATTAGTAGAATTGGATTCCAGTAGTGGCTGGGTAGGATTGTTTCAGACTTGTGATCTGCTTCAATCCCCTTTTGCTGGCGCTTAGCCTTTAAAGATATTTCACTGCAGTCAAACAACTGCCTTTATTTGCTGATATGCTGTAACCGCAACTTAACCACAGTCAACTTGTTCCAGCTCTGGCTCTGGGTTCACTGTCACTTTCCAGACACCTGCTCTCTCACTTCCTTAACCACACCTTAGAAAGGAGCTGCACTACTCTTATAACAGCCCTAACACTTTTAAAATAAGTTACTGAAAGCGGAAACACAACAACCCAACTTCCCTCCAAGAGTTCAATTTCATACCTACGTTGTATCTGTCAATCCTGTACTTCACTGGTAGTCAGTGCAGAGAGGCCAGAAGAGGGGAGACATGGTCTCATTTCCTGGTACCAGTGAGAAGTCTCAGAAAGCTGCAGACATGATAAGGCGGACTGACTGATTCATACATAAAGAAAACTGTAGTAATTGAGGTGAGAGGAAAGTATGAACCAGAATTTTGCAAATGTTTTGAGTACTGCATCAGAGTTTGTAATTGAATTGCATTAAAGCAATTCGTACGCAGTCCATACAGAAGCTGTGGTCATACTTGGCAAGAAAATGCATCTTTACAAATCTGAAGTGTGAAGTCTGCAGAAAAAAACATGTGATGTGAAAATGCTCTGACTAGCATTTGCTGCACCAGACACAATCATCATCATCATTATATATTAATTTATTTGAACTTGTTCAGCGTGGTCAGTAAGTATTAGGTCTAAAAATAAAATGTTCAGTGCAGACACAGTGCCTAAACTTAAGCTCAACTGTCTCAAAAATATAGTTTAAAGCATGATGTCAACTTCCTGTCGCATTACGAGCATGCACAGTAGTAAGAGGTCTGATGGACAGGCACCATGTGTCCCATTACTTGGCCAATGAAATTAGCGAGCATCACTTCTGCCTGTTAAAACCAACAACATGGCTGCTGCTCTCCTATTCACAAGCTCATCCAACATCTGAGTGGAGGAACTGACTTTATCCTACATCACTCTGAGCGACATTTGCCTCTTACATACCCTGCGTTCATAAAGAAAACATGTATATATACGCTGACAAAAGTTATTCAACTTTACGGTCCACGGCTTAATAAGTCACACACAAAGAAGCATCGTCCACTCGCGTGTCAGAGCAAAGTTTTCCGCTCTGCTGTCAGAGGCGTGGACTATTTTGCGGTCGCAACGTTAACTAGAAAAACAAGTTAATACTAATGAATCCAGCCGGCCATGTATCTCTGAAAACACCCGCTCCTGCTCCTGTTATTCCGCTCTACCACCCCAAAAACACCATGGTTAATGATTTAGCATCAGATTGATTGATTGATCCCCTTGTTAGCACTGGTCTGACGCACGCGCGACAAGAGGTGAAGGGGGGGGACCAATTAATAATTAAACGATATTAATGTTAACTCACGAGCTGACATCGGTACTCATCCTATACTCAACGTGCTGCTATGTGGCACATAGCTAACAGAGCTAGCTCAGCACGTCACAGAGCAACCGTTAGTGATGCTACACATGTTCATGCTAACATTAGTATGTGATTTACGCTGGCGCGTTGGTTTGAGGGGAAACGCCTCGACTAGGTGTCATTTAATGGCTCAGGATAGGATCCGGAAGTAAAATATTAGAGTAAAATAATTACCTGAGTGTTGCCGGCCGTTTTCTGGTGGAGAGGGCTGCACATGTGCTGTGTTTGAGCTTCATGAGATCAACTTCAGCCAGTCAACATCTGCAGCTAGCTGAGCTCCTCCTCATCACCAACCGTTGAAGGATGGTTGGCACCACCCGCCGGCAGACAGAGGGGGGGCCGCGGCGTGCAGATGATCAAACAACCGGTAAAAAAACAAAAAAAACAACATAAATGTTTATCAGATACTTTATCTTTAATCAATTGCAGCGATTTTAACGTCGCCTCCATCTCTCAGCACTGTACAATTCAGATACACGCACGAATATTAGTGGTATTACCTTTGTGCCAGCGCATTGATTTGAGTGTGATGCGGTCCCACAGGTGTGCCGCTGTGAGATGGCTGTTGATGATATGGCCGAGTAATGCTTTATATACGGTGTTGTGAGAGAAAATAGTACCCAAAAGTCACTGTGAGTAGAAATAAAGGTAGTGTTTTGAAATATTACTTTAGTAGAAGTAATTTTGGAGACAAACTTAAAACTCAGAATTTTAACATTAATGAGGTAATAATACAAAATCTAATATGTATCTTTAAGGTCCCAAGCACACTGTTTGAAGCTAGACAGGTGGCAGGGTCCGCCACATATAAACAAAGTAAAACAGTATGACATTGTGTTGTCCTTCAAGGTCAGTTTGTTTATTTAGTTTATTCAGTCATGAAAAAGAGAGAGTTTGAAGAAATGTTCTTCCCCAAAACTACATAGTGCACCTTAATTTAAAAATGTACTTAAGAACAGCACTGAAAATGTGGCCTACTTAGTTACTGTTTATTTACAGATGATTTGCTAACTCCCTGTATTTAGGATTTTTCCCCCTTAAAACACATTATTTTAGCTTTTTTACAGCATTGCTTCCTTTAGTTTCGGTGTATTGTAATCTTTTTAATTTATATTCATACAACATGATCTGGCTGTCTTTTTTTGTTTGTTTTTTGAAAGCTGCTATATAATAAATCGTTGTTATCTTATACCCCAACTTGAATTTTTCATGCACTTATTCTTTAAATGTGCACAGCAGAACTACAGCTTTATCACAAACCACAACTAAAACTCTGCTCTGGTTAATCAGTGACCACTCACGAGGTCCCACTCTTGACTTTTGTATATTAACTAAACAGAAGCAATGTTACGTTGCTTTATTGTCTTTGCAAACATGTGCTTATTGATAAGGAACCTGCCGGTTGAGGTGGTGGTACTTTGTTTTGTACACATACTCTTGGAGTTGGATCTCATGCAGCTGTTAGTAAAACTAGTGGGCCAGTAACTGCAACAATTGGTGAATTAAACTGGACATCTCTCACTGAATGAAGCAGGATATAGGATGAATTATTCTATAAGGTCCTTAAGGATAAGTGTTGTAGAATAAATTCCTTCAAGATCATATAATTTGAGATTTGCTGCCACCTAGTGATCGTTGTTTTAATTATTCCACCCATTTATTTAGTAAGCTATGATTTCACCATCAGTATTTTCTGCAGTTAGCCTACAAAGAAGACATCACTGGTATGATTCAGCTGGTTGACCCTGTGCGTGGATTATAAAGGATGTTTTAGGCTTTGGGTGTCAACAAATAGGCCAGATGAAGCCTGTGCAACTACTTGTAATTCATCTTCTAATGCATCACACACATGGTTTGTCTTTCCAAAAACCAGCCATAAAATCTGAATTTTATGAAAATTATATATAAACATTAAAAAAAGTATCCTAAATCTAAATCTTATCCTTTCTAGAGTCTTCCTCTTCCAGCACCATGGACAGAGAGTGTGTCTGTCCTGCTCATTAGCACAGAAACAAAGGGGGAAACACCCACATTGTTGAGGGCCTGAACTCTGCATCACAAGGGGACATTGGATTTGTCAGGCCTTTGGTTAGAAGAGGCGCGTCAAGGGAGTGTGGTAGCCAATATGCTCTAGAAGGCACATAAACGCTCATTACTGGCCCAGTGTCAAGCCAGTCAGATTGTATATTAGGACTTCCTGACTGTAATTTCAAAATAAAGCGTTTTAAAGTCTTGTGCATAATGTAATGTGTGGGTGTGTGCAGTTTTTTTCCTTAGGCTGTGTGACTCCTCGATTCATCCTCTGCATGCCACCATATGATTTTATTGATTTTTTTATGTAGCATAAGTTTAATTCTACAAACCAGGTGTAAAAATAACTCATGAAAAACTTGTAACTTTTTTAACCTCATGTTTTACCATAGCCGTCACTGTGTACCCCTGTGCAGCCTAATTAATGATTATTTTATTTATCAATTAATGGGCTGATTATTTTCTCAATTGATGGTTTGGTCGAGGGCTTTCACAATATCAGATTTTCACCACACAATTATCATAAGCAGACAAATTCATGATGACGATATTATCGTGATAGCTATAGACATTTTGGGGGAAATTGCTAGCAATCAAATATATCTATAACTTTGTTTACTGTGTGCTTTGTCTCTCTTTTTGGCAAATGAATCACCTCAAAATATGTGGGAAGGTGGCGAGATAACCATAACCGTAAAAAAATAAGTGTACAAAATGAACAATTACTATCAACTACTCAACTACCAGTGAAAAGCAAACCCGATGAACCCATAAAAAAAGCTGAACACCTTTGCTGGATTATTCAGAAAATATTATGTGTATTGAAAGCATGATATCAATATATCAATTTTTTAGTTTCACGGTTATCGTGAATATCACAATAGTGCGACACCCCTTTAAATGTCAGAAAATAGTGAAAAATACCAGTTGAAGTGAAGTAAATACAGCTTATAATAGTCGACCAAATGCCCAAAAATCAAAGATAGAAAACATTATTACATTAGTACCCGCACATTTGAGAAGCGTGGAGCAGGAAATTGGTTTGTTTGCTTGAAAAATGACTAAAATGATTAATCAATAAAGCCATCAAGATGGTTTGCTGATTAATATCGATTAACCGACACATTGTTGCTGCTCTCTGTCATGCCAGGGTAGGTAACGACCTCATGAAACTGTGTGAATCCACGTCGTTCGTGTCTTTTATTCTGAAGGATGCGCCTCCACACTTCCGGCGGTGTTCTAGTTATTTCCCGCCGACCTGACGCAGCTCATTACAGACCACCAGGCGCACCGGCAGCCCCCGTCTCTGCTGACTCAGTGCCTTACCAGCATTCCCTTCACCCCGAGATACAGCATCCAGCAACCGACGCACACTCCTCCGGCCAACCCGCCCCGGCACCACCACCACCACCGTACAGAGATGGCTAAGACCGCAATCGGTGAGTTTTACTTTTTAATTTTCTTTTCATTTATTATTGTAAGATTTTCCTGAGACGAGAGCGGCTTCGCAGTTTTGAAGGATGCAGGGAGGCTGTGGCGACACCCATGGCACAAAAGGATGCTGAGGGTTGATGACAGGGAGCGGCCAAACTCCCCTGCAAGTCTTTAAATTCATTACATTTGCACAATCGTCTGTTTTTCTTTCAGCTAATAAAAGTCTAATATTTTATTATTATTATTATTATTTTAAAAAAGATCCTAAATAGTGCGGATCAAAACGAGCCAGTTTTGGATCCAGCTTGCCATATCAGTGACGCATATTTAAAAAAAATCATTTTAAAGCTGCAAAATTATCAACAATTGGTACATATCGACACGAGAAATGCGTTTTTTCTCCCCTCACGCATCAGACATTTAGTCGATGCCTTGCCTGCCGCACCTGCCCCTCACCGCCTGACTCAGAGCCGTGCGGCATAATGCAGCGCAGGCGACCCCACCCAACATCTCCGGTCCCCTTCAAAGCCAGCTCAGCCTCAGCTCTCCAGGGTGTGGAGTGTGTCTCACCTCACCGTGACGAAATCTCCTCATGAAAACTGGGTCATGTTAGTGTAGAAAAGGGCTGTGGCGAAGCTATTTTGTGGGGTGACCGCTAAAAGGCGTGGATGAGGGAGGGAGAGAGAGAGAGAGAGGGAGGAAAAAAAGGAGCATCCTTTTCTAGACTGGCTCTGCAGTCGAGGGATGAATTTACGACTGGCGATGAAAAGGAGAAGATCAGACTCCAATCCTATTAGGGAGGTTATAGACTGTGAATGTGGCTCTTTATGTGGATTATTATTATTATTATCAGGCCTTTGAAAGAAATATAATAAGATTGCATGTTATGGCCTTGTGTGTGTGTGCCAGCCTGATGATCTGCATATGAAGGCCTGGTGTTTTTATTACATTTGATCTCTTTGTGAGGCCTGTAAACACTGGATGTGACCTGCAGAGACACACCTGACATTAAAGGGATGGTGTGGGTGCTGAAAAGTGCGATGCGTGTGTGGCCGGTCGAGGGGATAGTGTGTTTGTTTTCTGCTTGACTAGACACTTGATGGATGGAGGGGCATGCAGACAGACAGCGGCGAGGGTCCTGGACGCCTGCGACTAAACCCTGACTGTTATATTTATTCCCCTCTCCTCCTCCTCCTCCTCCTCCTCCTCCTCTGGAGGACTGGCAGAATGGGATGGGCAGGGAGCAGACACATCATGCCAGTCAGCACCCGGCGGGTCATTGAGTTCATGTTGGCGCCTCGTATTTTAGGTGGTTCACGTGAAGACGCAGCAGCTATCTCACACACAAACCGCTCCTCTGTGCATTCGGCCCTCTGAGCCTTATCCTGCACACTTGTCATATCCAATTAGGTGTGGTCATTCAGCCAGCACCCTTAAAATCAATCCCTTTGTGCACAGAAACACAAGCAGGAAATTGTACCGAGCAACTAAATCCAGCGGTGGGTCTCATCTTCATCATCTGCATCGCTAATGCAGTCATGTGCACACAGCTCCAAAGTCTCCCCGACTCATAATTCATCCTGATTTATCACCGGGTCCCGTCATCGATCAATGCAGCACACTCCCATTACTGCTTCGTGTGACTGTTGCTCTTAAAGGAAGAGGTGACATCAATCCGATTGGTGATGGTATGCCATACGCTTGTGATCTGTTCATCATCCTCCGGGTGAGACGGTTCAGACATTTTAAGCGCCCTAGTCTGGCAGAATTGAGATCCACACAGTTAACTGCACTTTTTATATTCAACAAACAACTGTAAGATTAATCAATTAATCGCCTGACAGGAACTTAATAAGCCGCCGTGATGATGATCGATCATTTTGTTCATTTTTCAGGCAAGAATGCCAAAAAAATCTCTTGTTTCAGCTCTTTTTCTTGGTTTTTTATGACAAAAAACTGGGAATCTTTGGGTTTTTGATTGATCCTCAGACACAACAAGACATTTGAAGGCATCACTGTTGTATTCAGGAAACTGAGATGTGCACGTTTACAGTTATCTGACCAAAGACTCATTGATTAATTGAAAACGATCACGTAAGGGTGTGGTTTAGCCCATCCCTCCTTCCTCAAACGACCAGAGCGACTCTTGGTCATCTGGGAGCCATATTGTTTTCTTTTAATAGCCAATTTTGCCGCTGTAATACCTTCACAATTTTGCCATTATATGGCTGCCGGGTGGCTTTGCTGTAAAGGGGCCTGAACGTGCCGAAGACAGACGCCAGGCTCATTCTGTTGCTGGGTTATAGGAGCCAGGAGGGCAGAAAACACTCTGATACACCGGGTCACATTAATGGTCTTGCTGATCTTTATACTTGGATCACACTGCAGTGTTCAGTCCTACCGATACTGAGCTATTTTCATTTGTATATTTTGTGGTTGTTATGGGGGAAGAAGCTAATGGGATCTGATAAAGAATAAAGAATAAAGCCTCGTCGACGGTATCTTCGATGTTTTTCACTTTAAGCAGAAAGACAGAGTCTGGGAGAGATGAAGGCACAGAGGAGGAGTGTGGCTGAGAGAGGCGAAGGCAGAAAAGTACCCAAAAAAAGAGGTGTGGTGGTTTGCGCTAACGCAGAATTATAGCTCCTGGGAGAAAACGGGATGGAGATGGAGAGGGAGGATACGCCAGCAACAGATGAAACGGAGGGTGCTGGTAAAGAGGGATGCGTGCGGGGGAGGAGGAGGTACAGTAGATATTGATGATCTGTGCTCTTTGGCTGATGGATTGAAAGAGGAAGTGCAGCGTGCTGGCTGTGCTGGCTGTGTGTCTGTGGTGGGGACGGGAGGAGCAGCAGCTCTCTGAGAGGATGCAGAGCTGACTGGTTGAAACCAGCCTGCTGGCGAGGACTGGAGTGGAGTGGGAGCATTGAAGTGGTGTCAGCTCCGTCTGAAATTATTTTGTCTCGTCTCAGATTGACAGACTGACCCAGCGTGATTGAAACGCAGCCCGGTGCTGGTGTTTGGACACTTCCTGCTGTGGAGTGACACGATCATTTGTCATGTGCCTGATCCCCCGGGAATCAGTTTATTATCACAGGAGCTATATTCTCTCTTTTTTGCACGATAGAGAATCTCATATATTTCTGATTAGGGATATGAAAGACAAATCGACACGGCTCTGAGTTAGAGAGCTGGTTCAACTTACACAGAGCGCTTATCTCCCAAGATAACAGAGACACGAGACGTTCTTTGATGCATTCATAGTCAGATAAAACTAAACAAAGTAGAGCAGAGCTGCAAGGATTTGTCTTTTGTTTTTGTGGAAAAATGCCAAATATTTGATGATTCCAGCTCTTCAAATGTGAAGATTTGCTGCTTTTTATGTCATTTTAAAGGGAAGAGAAGAAATTCAAACTCAGAATTTTAATATTTACAATATTAACGAGGCGATAATACAAACTCAGAGATATTTATATTTTCCAAAACTGAATAAACAAGCTGTCCTCAGAAGAAAACACTGTTTGGATGAGAAAGGTGGCAGGGTCCGCCACATATAAACAAAGTGACACAGTATGAATGAGAGTTTGTTTATTTAGTTTGTTTAGTCATTAAAAAAGAAATCGAATGAAGATGTTTCTCTTCTGATTCAAATGTTTTTTTAAAACTACATACTGCTCCTTTATATGTAACATGTTTGGTTTTTAATGATCCCTGAGGAAAATTGGTATATTACAGTTGCTCCTCAGAATAAATAAAGAATAACCAGATATAAATAGAGAAGACAATAACAAATAAGAGTAAGTAAAAACAGAATATATAAAGTAATAAAATATAAATAAAATTTAAAAAAAAAAAATCTTTAAGCTGCCGCCCAAAACCAGAACTCTAGATCTACTGAGCCCAGAAAAGGCCTCATCCACAACTTGGCAACCACTAACCATGAGCCTCTGCTGATGTGCTCCATGAGCACTTAACCCAAATTACCTGCTCCACTGGAGTGTTAACTGTTTGAGTCTTCAGCTGTCAAGTGCTCCTGTGTGTGGGAGAAAATGGCTGCTGGGGTCTTGACATATACACAGCACCTAATGAGCCCCTGACAACCCGACAACCCTCCAAAAGCTCTTCTCCCCCCCTCATGTCAGCAGAAATGGTGCGGTCCACTAATTACGAATTAAAGTGCCATCCACCTGAGGTGGCTGCTTCCATTAGGCTGTCCTGGGGGCAGATGATGGCGGCTGCAGGTCCCACTGGGAGCTGCCCCCGCTGCTGCTTTTAAATCCCCCTGTCTGCCTGGTTATATGAGGAAGGTGTTAAGCCCCACCCGAACATTTTCCCCATCTTTCCCCATCATTTTTTTTATTTTCTGCTTCTCTACCCAGCTCCACCTTTATCTTCATTCCTTCCCTTTCTTTCTGTACTTCTGACTTCTGCACCCCCTTTGCTATGCTCCCCTCCCTCTCCCACTTCCTCCTCAGGGAAGGGGTTAACAAGGCCATCAGAGAGTAGTGAGAGCTACATCTGAGAGTTGATCACATTACCGTGGCGTCTGCCAGTCTGCAGGGCAGAAAGCGAGACACAGAGACAACAAGAAGAAGAAGAGAGAAAGGGAGTGGGCAGGGAATATGAGCGAGGAAGAGGATTTGGATTAATCATACTGTACACCGCACCCCACCATGGAGAAGCTCTTTCACAGTAAATCTCATTTCTGGCTCTGCAACTGTAGCCTGCTGCAAATCATGAATCAATGTGGCACAGTTCAGCCCCGCAGGCCTCGCGCTCTGAGTGATAAATGACGCCACGATATGACAGTCGGCATGCAAATCTTCCGCTATGGGGCAGTGCACCTGAACACAGCAGCCATGTGCTAAACGCAGAGTATTTCACAAACTGCAGTGGGATGCAGATATTTTTGCCGTTCTCCCTGCAGGGACTGCTGCTGAACTCAGGGCTCACATTACAAAGCAGTAGGTGCCAAAAACACAGGAATAAAAAGAAATCAAGGTTAGAGAAGGTTGCCTGTTCTTTTCTTTTCAGTTTTTTCTCCATCTGCCCTTTGAAGCGCTTCGTCGCTCTCTGTTGAGGAGGGTGCCAAATGCAGCCAGTGTGATTTGATGCCAGTGTTGCTCCAGTGCTATTAACTTTTTGGATCATAGCTGGACCCGGGGTGGAAAGTCATTTTGCTGTGTTATACTGATAAGCTAAACCCTCGTCTGCTATCTACAAGCCACAGACAAAAGCAGATAAGAAACAACCCAAAGATTATCTACATATCTGTCGTTCTTTGCTTTCTAAATTACCTGAAATGCTCTAAGCTAATCTTTGTTGTTTTCTTGGCGAACGGCTCAAAGGCTGTAGGGCGTTGGTCTGGCAATGGTAATAAATAATACACCAAAATGAAATGCATAGCTAATGATGTGTGGAGAATCCTGTGGGGACGGCAGCGTCTTGGCTGTTGGGGAAATTAGGCCAAGAAAGGACACATCCCTCCTGCTCCCCTCGCGGCTCGCTGGAAACAAAGGCTGCAAAATGCCGACGAAACCCAGAGCAGTTCGGCTCCACGACACTTCCTTTGAAGAGGGTTTCTTCTTGGAAGACTTGATGAATAAATATTCCTCTAAAAACATCTGGAAATTTACATGAAGGCCCTCCTGTGGAGTCAGAAATGGGTTAATGATGCTTCACATTTTTGTGTGTTAGTAGGCTAATGATATGTTGTCTGTGTGCATGTGTGTTTTAGCAGTGCAGTGTAACACACGGTCCTGTTTGCCTCCACAGCTTACAAAGAGAAGATGAAGGAGATCTCAGTTCTCTCGCTCATCTGCTCTTGTCTGTACCCCGAGACTCGCAAAAACATCATGGGGGACTTTGAAGGTACGATTTTCTATCTTCTTCCTCAAACATACTTAAATGAAAAGTCACACAGAGACAACAAAGGATTTTTCTGTCTGTTTCTCTTTCTCATTAATTCACACACACGCAGACATGGACATCAAGCCCATTAACAAGCGAGCCTCAGGCCAGGCCTTTGAGGTCATCCTGAAGCCGACCTCCCCCGTGTCCGATGCTGCCCACTGCGTCACCAACCCCCCAAAGAGGGACCTTTCCCTGGAGGACATCCAGAAGAAACTGGAGGCAGCTGAGGACCGGAGGAGAGTAAGGATGCGTCCAATCAATATTGCACCGAGCTACCACAAAGCACTTTGTTTCAAGAGCCACAAAAAGCTGCAATAAAGCTTATTGTGACAACAAACTTAACAAATTCTGACCCAAAACAAAAACATAATTTTACTGGTGTGCTGAATTAACTGCTTGACTTTCCTTGACATCTAATCTGAAGTCTGGTTGTTTGGTCAATAGTGCATCACATTGACTAACGCAGCTGCAAAATTGCCGTGAAAAATCTAATCTGACATCGGCTAATTCCTGCAACTCATTGATTCGAACGTCAATACAGTCAGCCGAGCAGCTGATGAATCCAGCGACCCGCCAACAAATCAATCACGTGATCAATAACACAGTTTGACAGATGTTTTTTTAACACCAGATGTTCAATACTGTAGGTCAAACATACATTATATCAAATTATCCTAAACGCCAGGCGAAGGTGGAAAGAAAAAAAATTCTCTTACATCCAGACGTTGACACGCTGAGTCTGATTAGTTGCACCAGCTCTGACTCACGCTTAAATTTTTAGAAAAATCGATGGGTGCTCTTCAGTAAATCAACGCCTCGCTGTGTGACTCATCTGACTCATGCTTTCTCCTCCAGTCCCACGAGGCACAGGTACTCCGGGCCCTGGCTGAGAAGCGGGACCATGAGCGCGACGTGCTAATGAAGGCCATGGAGGAGAACAGCAACTTCAGCCGCATGGCCGAGGAGAAGCTCCAGCTGAAGATGGAGCAAAACGAGGAGAACCGGATGGCTTACATAGCCGCCATGATGGAGCGCCTGCAGGAGAGGGTGAGGAGCAGAGGTGTACATATAGTGAAGTTATAAACCCAAATCTAAAAATGTCAAAGCTTAAGACTTCAGTAATGTATAAACCTGTTGCGAAAAACCTGTCTTTAGAGGCATCCTATCAAAAGCAAACAACCATGTAAACAGGAAGTCACTGTAGCATCACAAGCCATAACTTAACTGCTATGCTACGAACTAATAACCGATTATGCTAACGTAACTGACGCTATTTAGCTCGTCCTTTAGTCTGATGTTTTGTCATTTGAGGTATATAATGTTATCTATGAAATATAATTTGTTATAAATAATAATTTCACCAGTATTTCAAGGTAAAACAACATATCTGATAACCTATAGGCTAACATTAGCATTCAGCCGCTTCCTAGCTAACATTACTGTTTATTTACGTCCAGTGTGTTTCACTGCCAGGTTTAAATAAATGTGTCCAAGATGCGCGTGATATTTTAGGATTGATTTACGCCTTTCCTTTCATATTGTGTAACTCTATCAAACAGTAATGTTAGCTAGGAAGTGGTTGATTGCTAATGTTAGCTGTTGTCTACTGAAAGCTAATAGGTCATCAAATATGTTGTTTTATCTTGAAATATGTCCTGATGTGAGGCAGTATCAGGCTCTCTTGGCTAAGCTTACACGACTTTCAACCTAGGAGAAAGCAGTATGCTACGCCACCCTGACTGTGACGTCAGAGGAAAATGGCCGCCATGTTAATACGGTCTATTTAACTCAGAAGTTGGAAGTCAGAGCTGGGAATGTTCCAGTACAACAAGTCGGAAAACCAAGATGGAGGCCTCCAGGAAACTATGCTGTAACTAGCTTGTTGGGGGGGGGGGGGGGGGGGGGGGGGGGGTACATCTGTTGACAAAGACAAAGACGCATTGTCACTCCAAAGGCAGAGAAAGTAGAGAAAGAAAAATGTCCGGAAAGACAAAAACATGACCTCCTCAATCTGCGTTTGTGTTTCCTCCAGGAGAGGCATGCTCAGGAGGTGCGCAGGAACAAGGAGTTGAGAGAAGAAGTGACAGCGTGAGCAGCCCCAACAGGTTCTACGTCCCACCCTCAGACCCCCAGCCACCACCCCCGACCCTGAGGAACACCCCTCTCCCCACCTTTTTCCCACATGTCCCCACCTTTCCACCCCCCTGCCATACTCCCCCATACTACTATGAAACTACCACAGCCTGAGACGCCACCCCGAGACAGTGGGAGGTTCAAATGGGGTTGGGGGTGGACAAAAAAAAAAAGCAAAAATAATTTAAAAAAAGAAAGATTAATGTCTCCCGCCCACTCTTCCCAAAAAAAGAATGTTTTTGCTTCATTTCAAATGAGAAGAAAAGAAAAAAAAATCAAATTGACAAGCGACAGTGGGTATTGGTTTTTGTAAATACTTCTTTTTTTGTTATATACAGTACGATACAAGCAGCAAAAGTATTGATTGCAGTGTGCCATTTTTTCTATATAAGTTTCCTCTCCTTGCATATATATGGATGTAATGATTTGTTCATTTTCATGTTTGTTCATTTCAGCCTGGGAATCATCTCAGGCGTAGGTGTTTGTTGTGAGTTTGCCAGCTAGCTGATATTGTGCTGCGACGGGCTGCGTCCTCACAAGACCCGCATCCTGGCTCCGCTCCCTCGTCACTTGTTTGACCCTGCAGATCTGGAAACAAAAATCGGATCTGTGTTCTGTCGGGGTGATTTTCCATCCAGTTTTTTGCCAATGTTCCAATTAGCGAGGGACATGCGCAGGGAAGTTGGCAGAAGGAAAGGGGGCAGTTTGCTTCCTGTGGGGACTGCAAGCCATCGCTGCACAGCCACTCCTGTGAGGTAGATGGTGACTGTGCCGCAGGAGAACACTATAGCATTTAATGAGCCCATCCCCATCCTCCTCCCCTCTGTCTGCAACCTCTCCATCTCCACATACATGAATACATACTGTAGAAGCACTCGCTCACACGCTCTCCACATGGGCAGGCATTTGGCCAATCATAGCACAGAGCTCAGCAGGAGCTCGCTAGATTCTGTCCATCTGGCACCGGAAAAGCTCACATTAACATCCCCCGATCAATGGCGGGCCCCTTGTACTCTTCAGAAAACAAGCTTCCAATCACATTTCCGATCACACTTTACTGTAATATACAACACAACTGAGGTTAAGAACTCCACCTGAGATCAGACTGTGAATCTTACACCGGAGAAACGACAAATAAATCCCACCTTTCTCCTTTTTCATAGAGGCTAGAGTAGTGCTCAACATCATCAGCGCCTACTGGAATCATTACACTTCACTCCACTACGAAGGCTGGCACGAGAAAGATATTGAAGCCATAACAGGTATCGCTGCAACAATGATCCATGAACACAGTATTGCCATCTGTAAAGGTGTATATGAGTGTATTAAAGTACCCAAATAGTTTGTAACCAGGGGTGTCGAAGCCTGAGGTTGAACCCTGTCGGTCACACACACACACGCTAAGGCCCGTGGATGTGTGTGAGTGTGTGTGTGAGTGTGCGAAATTTCAGAAAGGGCGGGTAGATAAGCGAATGTTTGTGCCATGTGATTTTGAAGTATAAACCAACACCACTACAGTGTGTAACGGCTGTCACGAGTACATCACAGACAGTGACGGTGATCCTACCTGCCTCTCTCTCTCTCTTTCTCTCCTCTGTCCATTTGTGTGTTTCCCCCTCTCCACATATATCTTTGTGAGCAAGCAGTGGTTAATAAAGATTTGGGGTTCAGTGAATGAAACTGGCTTCGAGACTGACTTCTTTCAGAGGCTTTTACACAGATTGCGCCGGGTCGAATTTTACTTTCGGAAACATTTGAAAATTAACCAAAATCATCAACAGAGTGTGAAGAAATAGCAGTTCTGATGTAATGATGTCTGCTGAAGTTAGCGTGCTAACCTGTTAGCCCTGTTCCGTGCTAGTATAGTGCACAGTCTGGACCACTACATGCACAGCTAAACGGGCTAAATAGCTAACGGTAACTCTGGCGATATGCTGACTCCCATTTGTTTTTGATAATTGAATTCAACAGGTGGCCATTTTTTTTAGACATATTGCATCTTTAAACAAGAAATCAAATTAAGCAGATAAATACTTTATTGATCCCTGAAAGGGAGATCAGGTTACATTACAGTTGCTCCTTATTTAATTTAATTTAATTTAATTTTAATTTAATTGTACTATTGTAATCCCACAAGGGAAATAATTTTTTCTCACATTACACACAGACACACACACACGCACAGTGTATAGAGGAGATGAGTGAAGGGGCTGCCACATGCACAGCGCCCAACGAGCAGTGTTAGGGGTCGGTGCCTTGCTCAAGGGCACCTCGGCAGAAATGTCACAGCATGGAGAAATCAAAAGTATAAAGAGAAATGAAATAGATATAAACAAATGAGATGTAAAAGCAAAAGAAAAATGTAAAAATATGTGCATTAAATACGATATGAGACTACTATATATACAGATATAGACACATGTCAAGATATATGCCTCATACTTCACTGTAGGTGATATATTGAAATAGATATTAACAGTTAGATTATTGTTCAGTTAGTCAGTAGAACAATGTGTTGAGACATAAATTACTATCATGTTATGAGGGTTGTTTTCCCTGTGGATTGATCCGTCTATTATTATAACAATTAATCATGTATTCATTTGGTCTGTGAAAGTCTATGAAGTCATCATTTCCCAGGGAGCTAGTTGCCGTGCCAACCCACAGTGGAGTTCTGCTGATTTCATCACAGCAGAAAGTATCAGCTGAGCTAAGCACAAAAGTAAGAAGCTCGAAGTAAGAGGTGACAGTGCAACTTTTTCTTAATATCCATTTATGTTTTTGTTATTTTTAAATGTGAGTAAAAGTGAGTAACTTCATGTGACTAACGACTAAATATAGTGGGATGCAGAAATGGCTTACAGAGTTACGTCAAACGCTGAGAACCACTGGATTCTGATCAACTTCAGTTCAATTTATTTTCAATAAAACGTGCTTTGATGCAGTGTAAATCAGATATTTAGCATGTAAAATGAATGTTAAACTTGCTTTTTTGACTTTCCTGCGTTTTAAAAGAAAACAAGGCATGATAAATATGTGAAATCAAACATGTAAACAGGAAATGCTATACCTTTTATTCCACTACATTTATGCAACAACTGAATTTAACACACAGAGAAGCACAGTAAGTTCTTATCATGTTTTAATCAAACAAAACAGTCTGGTCTCTGGAGAGCTTCAACTCCAAAGCAGTGCATGCTGGGAATACTGCTGTAGTGCTGATTATATAATGTGATGAGCTGAGTGGACTGAGTGGTACATTTGCTCGTTTCATAATTTCAAGCACTAAGATTTCAAGTCAGGTGAATTCATGTTGACATGGTCTGAAAATTGTATTTTAAACGGGTGGCGACATTACCCACAATGCAACCAGCAGAGCCACTGAGTGACATCATCGGAGGGACTTTATCAGATTACATGCAGCCTCCTCTGGAGCCACAAAAGGCTTTATACTAGTTTTTCACATACGCAGTAGTAAGACCTGTAAACACACTTTAATGTGCCGGTGGAGTTATCCTTTAAGTACACTACTTGAGTAAATCTACTTAGTTACATTTAATTACTGATTAATATACAGCTTGCTTATAGGTGAAAGCATCAGTAATGATAATGTAATAATGCAATATACCATTGTCAAAGGTTTAAAGGTGTCGCTCTGTATTACTTAAATATGAATGCAGCACTTTGAATTGTAACAGATTATTGTTATATTGTGAATATTAAGTATAAATGTCTCAGCTCTGCACTCACACTGTCTCTGGACCATCATCCATGTTCCTGTTCCAGGCTCTCAGTTGATGAAGTACCATGTATGACCAGCTGGGGGAGACAAAAGACAAGCTGTCTCCACTATAAATCTCACTGACCTTGTGGTTTTGGCTGCAGTCAGGCTTACATCATTACCTGGCCTTGCATCATCCTCAGTAATAAAGGAAAAAAAGGTAAAGAATGGGGATGACGAGAGACATTAAATAGGGAAAAAGGGAGAGTGGACATTTGAGAGAAAACAGGGATATTTTGGCGAGTAGGTAAACGTTGGGGACGGCGTGCAGAGCCGAGAACAGAAGGTGCAGCTGGTGCGAGGCTGAAACGATGGCAAAGAGACAAATCTGTTCCCTGCACACTTCCTTTCTCACAGTTTTTGCTCCCTCTCTCCTGCTCTCTCTCCTTTGATGCCCCTGTTGCGTTCCTTTCTTCCCCCCTTTCAGTCCATCCCTCCTTCCTTTCCTTCTTCATCCTCTTCCAACCTTCCCTCCCTCCTTCTTCCCTCCTCCTCTAGTTCCCACGCAGCACATGGGGCCAGCCGGGCTGCTATTGTCCAGGATATCCCCTCCTTGTTAATGGTTTCCTGTGCACACACAGAGGGCTGCTGAGAGAAACAAGCAGCCTCATCTGATACCAGGCGTCGCCACGTACTGTTGGCGGCACACACACAGGCATCAATAAGCAAACACACAAACACACACACACACACATGCACTATCTCGAACTCTCTTGAACAAACACATGCAAATGCACACACTCACACATTAAAAGACGCTGATAAAGCCACAGGTGATTTATCTGAACTCTTTTATTACAGGGAAGTTGTCATTACCACCAGCAACAACTCTGGAAAAGCGGAGAAATCTGATTTGTCCGTGCTCGCTTGTGCTTTTTTTTTTCTTTTTCTTTTTTTTTTTTTACAACCATAAAATGTACAAACTCACAGTGAGGTTTACAAGGAGAGCAGGAGTCTTGGTCTTTCTACACGAAGAACTAAAAAACAAAATTAGCTGACTGATAGCGCTGCAACTTTGAGCAGGAACAAGATAAAATAACTTTGCTGACAAGGTGACGAAAACAATCACCGAAGCGTCAGTTACATGCGGAAAAAGCTGGTAAACATATGTGAATTCTCAACTGTTAAAGGGGCGCTACGTAGTTTAGGAGACAAGATTCAAACTCAGAATTTTAATTTTTTCAATATTAAAGAGGTAACAACACAAACAAATATGCATCTTTTCCATAACTGAATAAACAAGCTGCTCACAGAGGAAAACAAGGTCCCCAGAACACTGTTTGAAGCTAGAAAGGTGGCAGGGTCCGCCACATATAAACAGAGTAAAACAGTATGTAACTGTGTTGTCCTTTAAGGTCAGTTTGTTTATTCAGTTTATTCAGTCAGGAAAACAAAGAGAGTTTCTCTTCTTCCCCAAAACTACATACTGGACCTTTAAGGACAAGATTTACTGTAACATAACATGAGGAAGGCGAGCTTAAACAATGGCTTGTGGGTAAATCACGGCCTCAGTTTATTTCAACCAAGCTGGTAGATAACTTCTGTTCCCAGTATTTAGTCAAACAAACACCTGGTTTCGGTTATTCCACCCCATAAAATGCTGTAAAAAGGGGGTGACTCTGAACTCTCCACCGCCCCACCCGCCCCTCCATCCTCTCCGTATGTAACCAGGGCACCGACACCGGGTGGAAAACAAAGGGGGGGACAGTTTCGCTCAGGAACTTTGACGGGCGGCGACTGCTTGACCATCTGGAAAAGCCATTCCTGATAGGCTGAGAAGAGTGGGTGAGACTTCTAAAGGGGTGGGCAGGAACAGAGATCAATCACTATAAATCACTCGTGTTGCTTTTTAGTCACGGTCTCCCTCCTCACTGCTCTTTTTTTCTCCTTCTATACAAAACACATTAGCAAGAAAATAAAAATCCTACAGCTATAGGTGTATCCTCTGTCAACATCATAGAAAAAATAGCACTTTCTTAAAGAGTCTTGTCCTTGAAAGTCCGGCTCAAAGCGAGTCACTTCAGTCAGAACGCTCCTATCTCCATCCCCCAGGGTCTGTAGGGTTTGCCCACGCTGGACGTCGGAGCTGGTGGGCTGATGGCGGTGGTGGGGGAGATGAGGGGGAAGGCGCTGAAGGGGAAGGGGAATGCCGAGAGGGAGGAGATGAGAGGAGGGGAGAGCTTGGACGCTGATGAGGACACCAAGGCGGGGTGGACGGTGGTAGGGGCGGCGGTGGAAGGAGGAACCCGGATCGGGCCTTGATCCGAGTGAGGGGTGGCGCTGCCGCTGCGCCTGCCTGGGACGTGAGAATCAGATGAGGATGATGAAGAAGAAGAGGAAGAAGAGGTGGTTGAAGTGGATGCGGACGACAGAGGAGTCTGTGGGCTGCTGGTGGCGCTGCGGGGTAAAGGTGCCAAAGGTTGGTGTTGGTGTTGGTGCTGCTGGTGCTGCAGGAGGAGGGGGTGGGTGAGGTGGGCAGGAGGGGATCCGAACGCAGAGCCCCAGGCCAGGTGGCTCAGCCCAGAGTGAGCCTCTCTTTGACTGGCGTAGTTGTTGAGGTGGGAGACCAGGCGGAGACGCAGAGGGTCCGTGCTGTCCAGGCCTTCGATGATGCTCAGGTAGCGGGCCGTCTCAGCCAGACACTCCCTGAAACCCAAACCACGGTAGTCCATCGCCAGGGCATGGGCGTCAAAATAACCTGAGGGGACGGGAGGAAGAGGGAAGATCAGTTAAAACTGTCAACCGCAGAACAAGTTTGTCCAGAAGTGAAGGAGTCTGGCTGACATGAATCAATATGCCCCTGGCTTTGGGGCTAATCACTCAAAACAAGACACATATGAATGGGAAACCTGACGGACCAGTTTTGAGTCATTTTAATTACTTTATTATACTTTTTTCTTCTTCTTTTTTTATGGTTCAGCATTCAACGTCCAGTTTCCCCTCTCCAGCATATAAATACAGTTTGACTCTTTAATCAATGAAAGATGTTTCCCTGTAAAGTTTACACACCTTTGCCTCCAGCAGCGTGAAGCATCTTCAGATGGTCAACAGTCATCTGCAAAATCTCTGCTTTCTCCAGTTTGGCTGAACCCTTCAGAGAGACACAAATGAGACAATTTAAGAACATGGAAAATGACATAAATGAACAAAATACTTCTACATTTCTGGACTTGAATGTTCACTCTGCATTAGTGAAATTAAAGTCTGGTTGCCTGTTGCTCACCTGTTTCTCAAAGGCGCTGGGGACCAGCCTGCGCAGCTCGCTCAGGCTGTTGTTGATCCTGTCACGGCGCCGTTTCTCGATGATCTGAGCAGAGACACCACATGTGTTATTTGGCTGTTTTCAGAAATTCATGCACAAAAAAAAAAAAAAAAGTCCTTTAAATATAAAAGTATCTACTTACTCCTCGACGCCTCTTCCTCGCCTGCACCTGAGTGGACGTGGTGGGAGACATGGACCCGAGAGGAGAGCTCATGTTCCTTAAAACAGAAGAAAACGAGAAGATTCATAAATATTTTTGTCCTGTTGGGCTTCCCGTTATTTTTTAATTAACTTCACAAGAGGAGTAAATAACTTACCCATTCTCATCCGCGCTCTCCTTCTCCACCTCTATAGTCTCATCCAGCTCGCTGTCCGAGGAGCTGAAGTCGTGATTCCTCTTCATGTTCAATCCTCGACAATAAAGTCCTTCAGTGTGTCTGTGTCTGTGTGTTGTGTCTGTGTCTGACGTGCGTCTGCCCAGGTTTGCCCGGAGCGCCTCCGTTTGAAGCGCTCGGCTTTCCCACGGTGTCATTTCAACTGTGGTGCCGGCCAGCAGGGGCGGGGCCTCCGGGCGGAGCAGCCAATCCCAGAGCGGCGGTGGGTTTGAGTGACAGCGCAGTTGGTCCAAGCGCATCCCAGTGCGCGTCGACGAGTCAGAGAGGAGGGAAGAAAGTGAAGACATCTCACTCTGTGGGTGTTACTGGAAGCTGTCAGTGAGAGCTGACCCTTGGTGTCAGATCATGTAACTTATTTAACACAATAAAACAAGATCTCAGGTTTGAATTAACATATTAACACATTGGTCGACATATTGTTTATCATGAAGGTCTATATGTATACATCGCTGTTTTTATTTCCTGGCACTTGTCGTCCATTGTAGTTTTCAAATTTGAGATCTAAAGTTATCTTTCGACCTTTGAAACAGTAGTTTGGCAACTCTCCCACAGAGACTGTGTGATATGATCAAGGAAATATCCTGAAAGTAAAAGAGCTTGTGAATGATTTATTTTGTTAGCTCGCTTCCAAGATCAACAATGAACTTTCATTCTTTGTCTTTTGGTAATACCTGAAGAAAGATCTGGTCCCTCTATGTGAGCTGAGCCACTGATAACTGTGCAACAATGACCCTCCTCCAAACCTCAAGTGAAACTGACCTTTTAAAGTAAAGCTAATGGCTTTCTGTTGCAGCTGTTTCACACCGTCCATCTTTGTAGTCTTGTCATTACTTCTAAAGTGATGGATACTATGATTGACTTTAGCTGAGGTTAGGAAAAGATCCTTCTTATGGCATTAAAAATCAGTTTGTCAAATACTGACTAGGTTTTAGTCTTCAGGATTAATGTACACAGACACAAATTTTACATTTTAAACTTGGGTGTCACAACAAAAATTTAAAACTTGTGCCCATGTACACAAATACTATAGACTATTTCACAAACTGCTGTGATGCTGGTTTGGTTGCAGGCATATTGAGTATTAAGGCATCCAAGCCATGTCTTCATTGGTTAAGTCAAACCACACCAGTTTAATTATATACCCGCTAATTACGCATCACAACTTTGCCTCAAAGGGCTCTATCCTTAAACCCTGCTTTTTGAATACTTTCAAGGTTTTGTTCATTTTTAAAGGGGCACTGCGTAATTTTAGAGAAGAAACTCAAACTCAGAATCTTAGCATTTACGATATTAACGAGGTGACGATACAAACTATGAAACATTTATTTTTTCCATAAGTGAATAACAGTATGAACATGTGTTGTCCTTTAAGTTCAGTTTATTCAAAATGTTAAATTTCTTCCCCAAAATCTACATAGTGCACCTTTAATTCATCACATCTCTATATGATGTCACGCTCTTGTCACCTGGGCCTCGCTCTCTGCTGCCACTCACTGAGTGTTTGTGCACAAACGTAGTGATCCATCTTCAGGAACATAGAGGATCTTTGGAGAAACTTTGACAGCGGCCCAATGGACTTTCGGTCCGTGACTGGCCCTCCCTCCCTCCCCCTCCTCCCCCGTGTGTGTCCCGGTGGTGATGAGGAGTGGCTGGCCGGCTGTCAGCACGCGCTGGCCGTGGGAAAGTTCCCTAACCGGCGCTGATAACCAATCAGAGGCCGGCGGCCGTCTCCGGCGCTGGAATGAATGGAGCAATTGGTCGGGGCGACGGGCGGTCTGCGAGCGAGCGTGTGAACCTGTAATCCAATACTAACTCAGCCTGGGAGGAGAGACAGGGAGCACCGCCGCAACCAGAGGAAGCCACCAAGTCTAATCTTACCCCACAGAGAGACCTCATGCACGGCAGAGACGCTGTGGGGACTTCAAGGACTCTTGTGTGCTCACTCAACAAAAGAGCATAATGCAATCAAAGCCCGGTTTCCACATCAGCAGCACCACCACAAGACTGGTGGCTCCTATAATGGTCACACTCCCCAAATAATTTGACAGAGCTGCTGGTGTGTGTTTGTATACAGGGAGAGCTCGTGTTACTGCATGTGGAGCTGGAGCTCTTCAGTGGAGGGTCTCCTGCAGGGGCCTGCGCCATTTAAATGACACACTGTCAGTCAGGAAGGGATGATATTATATAAGACAGGCTGTTGTACAACTGCAGTTGTTTTACATCAACATGAAAGCACATTGTTATTTTACAGTGCCTTGTAATTATTATTATCTGAGGGATTTATTGGAGTAATATAATAGATTGTAGTTATTGGTCATGTTATTGTTAGGCCTAGCTAATAAAGATTGTGTATCCGCTGTGAGTCAGGTGTTTATTAGTTTGTTTGCAGCGTGGTGAAGAGATGAAGGGACACCGCTCTCTGTAGGCTACAGTAAATATGAAGCTGATGAAAGCTTAGCTTGAAGTTACTTTACGGACGAGAAGAAGAGCTTTTGGCAATTACAGCCAGCAGCTGATTAGCTTAGCATAAAGACTGAAAACAGGGAGGGAAAACAGCTAGTCTGTTAGGCCACAGTCGGGCCTACAAAATATGTCTACCAGCACCTCTAGAGCTCACTAATTAACATGTTATATCTAGTTGATTTAACCTGTAGCCTACAAAAACGAAGGCAATTCGCTGTTTTACGGGATCTGTTAGCAAGACTGTTTCTTAAAGGGGCATTATGTAGATTTGGAGAAGAAATCCAAACTGAATTTCAACATTTACATTATTAATGGTAATAATACAAACTCAGAAATATTTTTTTTCCCCATAACTGAATAAACAAGCTGTTCTCAGAGGAAAATAAGGTCCCCAGAACACTGTTTGAAGCGATAAAGGTGGCAGGGTCTGCCACATATAAACCAAGTAGTAACAGTATGAAAATGTGTTGTCCTTTAAAGTGAAACTCTCGCCAAAAAGCAACCGAGGCTTTATTTATGATTGGGTATGAGTCAAACCTTCACGTACAAGCACACTCATGACCAAAGAGGCACTTTTAAGATTTACCGTAGTTTCGTTTTGGGGCAAGCTCATTTTGAACGGGAGTACATAGGGCATACCACGACGGCATCAAAATGTCTATTTTTAGACCACTAAGAAGGCTCCACACATCATGAAACTTTACTGGTAGCATCACCAGGGTCTCTACTCATGACACGAGCAGTAAGAACATTGTTTGTGTACACAAAGTGTGTGAAAAAGACGGTTTTGAACTACTTACGCTTAGCTACTGGGACTCCGGCGCGCCGCCGCCATTCCAGGCAAAAAGTGTCGATCTCCGGTTACGTGACATCACCGGCTGTTGATGCCGTACTGTTTGTAATATGTGGCTCCCTTGTCAACATGGACGTCAGTGTTGCTTTTGACTAACGACAGAACAACGAATTATCCGCGAATTCATCTGGAAATAAGCCCGAGGAGCGTCCCACCGTTACTCTCCGTCATGATGGCCGCACTCGGAGATCGACACTTTTTGCCTGGAATGGCGGCGGCGCGCCGGAGTCCCAGTAGCTAAGCGTAAGTAGTTCAAAACCGTCTTTTTCACACACTTTGTGTACACAAACAATGTTCTTACTGCTCGTGTCATGAGTAGAGACCCTGGTGATGCTACCAGTAAAGTTTCATGATGTGTGGAGCCTTCTTAGTGGTCTAAAAATAGACATTTTGATGCCGTCGTGGTATGCCCCATGTACTCCCGTTCAAAATGAGCTTGCCCCAAAACGAAACTACGGTAAATCTTAAAAGTGCCTCTTTGGTCATGAGTGTGCTTGTACGTGAAGGTTTGACTCATACCCAATCATAAATAAAGCCTCGGTTGCTTTTTGGCGAGAGTTTCACTTTAAGGTCAGTTTGTTTATCCAGTTTTTTCAGTCATGACAACAAAGATAGTTTGTTTATTTAGTTTGTTTAAGTAAAAACACTTTCACCAAAACTACATAGTGCACCTTTAATTATTGAGCCTTAGAGGGCAAATTTTGTCACCATCACTTTTAATTCAACACCACCACTAACACTTTTCAGTTTCTCAAACTCATTAACATTTTTAGCCAGCCACAATGAGGCCAGTGCATATGTGCTGCGCTCTTCCAGCCTGTTTTTTTTCGAAATGTCACTTTAAAGGTCACTTTGTATTAATAAAGCTCCTCAGAAACGTCCCCCTGCAGGCAACGAGACTGAAAAGCAGCGAGGAAACAGAACCGTGATTCATCGGACATGAACGCAATAAAGCAATATGAATTAGAAACACCAGCGTTCATTCTCTGAGGGAATGTACTGTTACTGCGCTGATACAGATCAGCAGAAAACACTAAATCAAAAAAAAAAAAAATGGATCACACACACACACAGACTCACACACAAACACATATGCAGTACTATGGTGATCCTTATCAGTGGGAAGCAACCAAAGGCGTAATGGTCATCACAGAGAGAGGAGGCTGCCTTGTTTGGTTTATATGAATGAGAGGAAGCACTTAGAGCTGTTTTCATCTTATTGTTGTCGTACAAGGCTGCGCTTATAGCCGGACAGACACACAGATGCACTCCCACATTCATCGAAGTGATTATTGGCGAGCTGCGTGCGTGTCGGGAAGTGGGAGTTGCGTTCACATGTGTCCGAGTTCATGCAACCTGAAGCCTTTGTCACAATAAACACAGGTGTGCGTCCACATTAGTTGCTGAGTGTGTGTGTGTGTGTGTGTGTGTGTGTGTGACTGGGGGGAGTGGGAGGAGGGGGAGGAGGGGAGGGAGAGGAGGTGGGGGTGAGCCCTCTTGTTGTATTTCAAGTTCACCCAGAGTTCCCACGCTGTTATTTTCTGCACGGCTGTCTTTGTTCTACCGGTCTCATCACATGTTGTGATTAGTAGGGCCTTTCAGGGGCCGCCCTTTGAAGGTGAGGGCCCGCAACACGACATCATCAAATCCTCCTCCTCCTCCCCCTCCTCCTCCCCTCTCCTCCCGCTGCAAATCAGGCCACCAAACCGACTCAAACTCTGGGGCCAAAATAATCAGGGCTGCAGTGACGGTTCACCTCCACTGCTCCCTCCACTCTCGTATTCATTTCTGTTTTCTTTCACGTCTGATTTCCTGTTTTCACATATTTTCTCTTCATCTTTTCCCCCTCTCGGTCTGTACTGTTGCTGTCAGATTAAGCTTGAAAGAAGTTTTGTCTCTCCAAACCTTCTCTCTGGCTTCTGAACACTGATAGGGACGTTAGGGTCAGTCAATGATATGACATTAAAGGTGCAATATGTAAGAACTGGCCACCTGTTGAATTCATACTCCAAACAAACAGGGGGCTGCATATCACTAAGGTCACCGCTAACTGCTGCTAACTGTAGCTGCTTTTAGCTAGTTGGCACAGTTAGCATATCACCAAAGTAACCGCTAACTAATGCTAAATGTAGCTGCTTTTAGCTAGTGAGCACGGCTAGCATATCACCAAGGTAACCATTAACTGCTGCTAACAAGTGTGTTGGCATTGTTTTGGCGAGGGGCTAGCTGGTTAGCATGCTATCGTCAAAAGATATTTCTACAACACAGTACAGAGACGTCTTAGAGGTAATGTCAAAACTAGTATTTCTTCACATTCTGTTGATAATTTTAGTCGATTCTTGAATGTTTTAAACAAAACAATATTGCACCTTTTAAAACATTTTTTTTTTTGAATCAAATTTGAGATTTTCCTGAAATTTTGGCCAGAAAACGAGACGTTTCGCTGTCCTTTTTTTCCCTTCTGTCCTGTTTCACACTGTACAGTCAAAAAAGGGATTTAAATTCAGCTTATTCATAAGCCACAAGTAAATTTTCTTCAGCACTAGCTTGTCATCAGCGCCGACATAAATGGAGTCTAGACTGTCTTACCAGAAGGAAATGGTTGGAGTTGTGTGTGCACACTCACGCTTTGAAGTTTTAAAGACGGATTCCACCAATAAATTCACTCGGCTGCAGCACACAGTCCATATTTTTGTGTTATGTGTAACTACATCTGCTGCTGATATTTGTACAGTGGCCCACATGTCATTAGGTGTGTACTGTTTGGTTTAGATTTGATTTCCTGCAGAGAGCTTACGTGGATCTACACGACTTCACAAGTGTAAATTAAGCTGAGCTGCAGCGACGACAGAGTGACGTTGATGAATGATGTTGATATCGTGTTCAGGAACTCTCAGTTACTCCTTAACCAAACAAAGTCCCGCTGAACTGTTAAACGTGGGCTGGCTTCTAATGAGACGACATTTATCAACACAAGGGAAACGTTTCATTTCACGTCAACTGTGTCTGTAATAAAAATATTACTCATTAATGAGGTTGATTGTACAGAATGACACAATAATTGTAGTCGTCTGGGTCAAAATGAGGGCAAACTGTAATTAAAGTACCAAGGAAATACATTTGGCCATGTGAACCAGCTGTGGATGATAACAACAACACTAATAATAAAGAAATCATCACTTAAAGCATCCGTTAAACCTGCTCACCACATCCTCTGCTTTGGTCCAATGAATCACATCCTGACTGACTCAGCTGACGACTGACATTAATTAAAAGTTAACGCTGACGTTTTCTCTCTCCGCCTCATGTTCTCACTCAGCGCGTTGTATAATACCGTACAAACCGAACTACCTACAACGACCTGCATTCATTCTTTGAAGCTTTCTTTGGAAAAACAATTGTGGTTCATCATTTTGAGGTCTATAGAGCAACATTATGTAACTTTTTACCTTGAAATAACAGCTTCAAAATCATTTTGATGGTACAGTGTCACTTAAGATGCAAACTTATGCTTTTGTTCCAACAATGACCTACTTCCTGTGCAAGGTATCTGCCAGGATGATCAAAACTAATTAATAACTGGGGATCCTACATATTTAAAAAGTTAAAAAATATATATCATTTTGCCTGCAACATCTCACGCGGCGCCCTGACAGCTCGACTGGACCAGCAGGCGACCCGGGTACTGGAGGCCCCAGCAGCAGCAGCAGCAGCAGCAGCAGCAGCAGACCGGGTTCAAATGCTGCGTGTCTTATACCTCTCCCTCTCCTGTTTCCTGACACTCTCTCCTGCCAAGCAAAGGCTAAAAAGCCCCAAAATAACCTTTATATAAAAAAAGGAGCATCTCACAGGCTAAATTGAACCTCATGGCGGGCCAACTGTGGCCTGCGGGTGCCACTTTGGGCAGCCCTGGACGAGAGGAATTTAAAAGTGATGACAGATAAATCATGTTGTTATTGTAATTGCAATATGAACATCCGCAATAAACACACTGCAAAAGGATCGTTTGACTTATATGTGCCTCTCACACTCAGCAAACGTTGTTGCTCTGCATACAGCAGCCCCCAGCAGCCCTCAGATTACTCTATGTCAACAGTGTACCTGTGTATTAAAGCATAGGACCTGCATAGCTAATATTTAATATTTGTTTTTTGTACCGCAAGTCATATCGTCATGGCAATACTGAACAATGCTATCACACATTACAGATTTTACAAATATGGTGCAGGCCCGATACAAACTAGACAGAAATCATAGAAAAAGTGCAGCAGACGTCTGATAAGGTTTTAAATACATATTTGATCTCTGAGTGAAAAACTCATAATGGAGGAACATGAATTTATCAGACACAAGACCACATTATTCTTAAGTTACACTTAAAGAAGTTGCATATTGGACCATGATGGTTAACCAGTCGTGAGGTCACAAAAACACGCTTCTACAAACACGTCTAAAAATCAGATTTAACGTAAGCAGAGAGAAATCTAATATCTTCAGCTGATGAAAGCAGAAACGGTCTTCTCGTGCATCTATCTGCAGTGAAGCTCAAACAAACAAGAGAAGTAACAATAAGCAAACAGACGTTTGAGTGGAGGCGCTCTTTAAATATTTGCTACGGCCAAACACTACAGCTTTTGAAGGTGAGTCACGGTCAACCACAGAGAGCCGCGGCGTCTGCAGGTCAGCCGCAGACAGATGTTCGTCCGCTCCAAACAATACGCCGAGCAGCTCTCTGGTGAAACCCTGCGGAGGGCGAGCCTTGTTGTTGTTTATAAATAGAGCTGCGTGGAGCCCTGAGGAAGGCCAACTTTGTTTCCCCTGACAGGGAGAGGAAGCAACGGCTAATTCTGCCCCAGACGTGTGTGACACCCGACCATTGTGCCTCAGAGAGAGAGAGAGAGAGACATTGTTCATGAATGTAAGTAGCTGTAGGAGGGTGTGCTGTTTGTGAGGCAGGGGTGAGGCCTGTGTGTGTGTGTGAGAGAGAGACACCCTATATTGTCCTTCAGGAGGGTGGGAGTCTGAACGTGGTTTCATTGTTTGCTGTTGTCTATCGCTGACAGTTCCCCTGTGAGTTTTGTTAACAGGGTCCTGAGTGTGTGTGTGTGTGTGTGTGTGTATTGAGGAAGTGAACGACGTGTCAAAGTTGACCCACTGACACTCATCTCTGTCTTGTCCCCCCCATGGGAAGTGTTGGAGGGCCTCCCTCTGTCTCACACACAGAAACAGAGCGAACGAGGCAGAAACTCAAACGTCTCGATGACACAAGACAAACGTTTTCTTTTGAAGATGCTGATTTTTTGCAGCTGCTTTTTTTTTTCTCCTGTTGCGCTCTTAATTATTATTTTAAGAGGATCTTGTTCTATTCAAGCACATTTTTAGCAGTTGTTAAAATCTGTCCTTAAACAGTGCTTGGCCGTTTTAGGCCTTAATAGGATATAAGGCCCTAAATTCTTTCAGATTATCAGGTTCAGCAACAATGTTGTCGTGAAATGCTTTGAAAACAACTCGTAGTGCAGCCCTGTCTCAGAGAAATTACTCTTTTGCAACATTAAATGCTTTTTAGGACAAATGTAACGACATCTGATTTATGTTTATTATTAAATGATGAGGTAATGATTCATTGCCTGGTGCTTTCAACCATGAAGATACTACACGAAAATTGAGAAAGTCATGTGAGTCCACAAAATTCATCATATAAGCAAACTGAGAGATAGAGAGAGGTTTTATTGTTTTTACACAAAAAATATGTAATAATAAGTTAATAAATAAAGGTGCAAAAATACATTTTTAAACATGATGGCTGGTAGGGCAACTATGAAAGCAGCTTATTACAACCCATATATGCAAAACAAGCGCAGCACTTAGTGTTTTGTTATGCACATAACTTAACGTAAGCTCTTACATAACATACGTAGGTGTGTGATTGAACTTACAGAAGTAACACAAATCATTTTAATCCAAACCACAATGTTTTCCTAAACCTAACCAAGTAGTTCATCAGTCTAAACCCAACCGATCTGTGAACATACTGTAAGATGAAGGTCCGGTTCAGTCGTTGTTCTTCCTTCCCTGTCTGGGCCACTCAGCCTCAAGCCCACTGGGTTCTGTTGAAGATGTAAATCTTTAAAAATGACTCACAACAACATACAGTGTCATTGTTTAGAAGAGGCTCCTCACATTGTTTGCTTGTTGGGGGACTATTTTCAGCTGCGGATTTATACACATTTGGTGCCCAGAGGGAATATCAGCACCAAGACAGTGTTTGTGGGATTGTCTGAGAATAATTGTCATTGTTCATGTTTATGTTTATGCGATGAAGAAACACAGTCACCCAGTGCAACAGTGTGACTCATGTATATGTTTTTAATAGATTTGGACAACAATGAAGGCCTATTTTTTGGCTGCACCTGAATTGGATCCATTAATGTTTTGTTTTTTGTTGTGGCAAGACAAGAAGGAAACACAGAATATCACCAGACTTATTCTTTAAAACAGAATAATAACACAATTTTAATATCCTACATATAAAGTATGTTGTTAGCATTAGCATAACTGAGTTCAGCTGAACAGCTTGAGGGCTAAACCCGCTCCGCTCCCTCAGACACCTGTAGCACTTCCCAGACAGCAGGCTTGATGGACATATGTTGCAGGGATCATGTCTGTGATTCATTTTTGGCTACAGGAAACTCAGACGACCTGAACTCAGCCCCCTTCATCTTCTAAATGGTCTTCTAATCCTCAGTCTGGTACATATGATATCTGAATTCGACAGGTGGATGGGAGGCAGACCTTAGTCGACTCCCATCCAGAAGTACCTGCTGGTGAATATTCACAGGATGTCATCCTGAGCGCTGTCTGGGAGCGGAGCGGCTGGTTTTTGTGGGGGTTTGGGTGTGACTCATGTCTGGAGTCAGCGAAACTCCTGGTGGGTGGTCACTGCGAGGAGAGAGTGAGAGAAAGTCATGGAGAACAAAGGCGCTGATTTAACTTTCATCTCAGCTCGAGGTAATTATCGCTTTGAGTTTGACCCAGTCACACTTTCAAACTGGCCTTGTGCCCCTGGAAAACTGTGGACTTTGTCCTGTTTTGACATTTCACATAACGAAGAGCATATAGGACAGGAGTGGCAGCTTAGATCCAAGAAAGGATAACCTGCTGGCATGCGACAGAAGTCACGAGTAGTGTAAGAAGTTCACGCTCTGTGCCTCAAGACTGACTGAGATTGCCTTAAATTTGATCCTTTGATACGGCTGCAGTGTGATCTCTGCGCCTGGCATGAAGGTATGTCAGCTGTGAGGCGAAAAACAACATTGGTTTCATGCATTTGTCGAATGTGCACACACACACACACACACTCCCAATGCACACAAACTCCTAATCGCTCATCTTTACCCACTAATTCGATAACGAGCCTGAACAGTCGAAACATGTTTTAACGTTTGACTTTTGGCCTCGAGAAAAAAACGAAAGGAGAACCAAACGAGCCTCCCTTCAGTATCTTTGCAGTCTTGGGATCGAGCAGCCCCCCCCTCCTCCTCCTCCTGCAGCGAGGGGTTGCCGGTCCTCTGACCCCGGTAATGATGGAGGGTCAGGAGTCAGGTTGTGTGAGGGAACCGTCTACGTCTGCAGAGCGCGTGAGGAGCGCCTGGGAACCAGAGCTCGCCGTGTGATCCCGTGAAATTGATCTCTCCAGAGGGGACCAGTGGTGTGTATTTATTTTATGTGTGGTGGTTGTGTGTGAGTGTGTGTAGGAGGGGAGCGACCGCGACAGGAGACACACCAGCGGAAATGGCAGATCCCAGTGGTCGGGCTGTCGTGCCGTGACCAGGGTGCCCTGTCTGCCTGCTTGTCTACAGCAGGGATGACAGGAGACAGTGGAGGGAAAAACTGAAAGCTTTATTGTTTCCTGAGAAACCGAAAAAGAAACAAATAAAAACCCCAAATTAGCATTTTCTTCTTGAAATAGCTAAATGCTGCACAAGGCTACCAATCTCACACAGCCAACAGAGAATGAAAGGAATAGGTTGACATTTTGGGAGATACGTTGACTTTCCTGCAGAGAGTTAGATGAGAACTCACTCTCATGTTTGTAAGGTAAATACTGTATGTAGCTGGAGTCAGCAGCTGGTTAGCTTAGCCTAGCATACAGATTGGGAAAGCAGGCCTATCCAGCTGTAGTGACGGCCCATTGCTCCAAAGAACCTGGCTGGTTAGCGTGCTAACTTCAGTTGGACATTTCTGCAACATAATACATAGACGTCTGTGCCATAATGTCAACACTGTTGTTCCTTTAAAAAGTAAGTTCGGAGGCCTTTTTATGCAGGCAGTTGTTTCTATTTCAGCTGTTTTTCGAGGATGAGAACTTAATCTGTTGAGGAAGATGAAGGGATGTAATTTAACATTTTTACTGAAGCCAATAATCTGACTTCCTCCTCTTCCACCGTCCTGTGTGCACAAGTTTAATAACGCATGTTGTTTTTCCTCGCGCTCCGGCCGCGTAAATGCATCGACTAATACCATTTCACGAAGAGTGTATCCTAAAGAGAGCAACACGCGAGAAGAGGTTGTTTTGATGTGTGAGTGTGTGTCAGTATCTGTGAGACAGACCCCTCCAGTGAAGGCCGCGGCTGCTCTTTCATCTTCAGCATCTGCTATTCTTCTTAGAGCTCTCGGGCCGATCCTCCCCTGTCTGTCTGCTCTGCCTATTTAGATGCGACCACTTCAGTCGTATCTGCAGGCTCGTTATGGCAGCTACAAAACCAATCCCTCCTTGTGCTTATTCAATCACAGAGGGATCTCGTGAGCTTTCTTGTCTGTCTGCTCCCTCTCAGAGGCTTTGCACAGACATTTCGAAACAATCAGATCTATTAGTTGGGACTTGTGATGTCTGATCCCTCCGCTGTACATGGGGCCGCCGTGGAAATGCGGCACACCCCGCTCAGAAATTCCTTGAGGTTTGAGAAAAAATGAGAGAGAGAAAGTTGGTGAAGTATCCAGTCGGAGTTTACCATATCTTTGAAGCAATGCCAGGAATGTCTTTATGAATTGATATCAACTGTTTTATTATGTGAAGGATGGCGAGGGAAACGGAAGGTGTCACATCAAACATCAAGCACTTTTTCAACAATGAGATGAGAAATAAGAAGAAATACAACAATGTGTTTTCCTTATGCACAATTTAATACAATGTACCTCATACCAACCATACTGTAAAACAGCAATTAGGAGGTTATTGAGGAAAAACTCTTAAAGGTGAAATGAAAATATTCAAAAATGTATTAAAATTATCAACAGAATGTGAAGAAATAACAGTTTTGATGTTATGACTTCATGTGTTGTGTTGCAGAGATGATACTGGAGTTAGCATGCTAACCAGGCAGCCTGTCCTGCTCAGGTCCAAAGCTCCTGTGTTAACTGTGAATACACAAACACTCCCAGTGCAGACCACTAGCTGTACAGCTAACGGAGCTAGTTAGTTAATGGCAGCTAATGTTAGCAGCAGTTAGCGGTTACTCTGGTGGTATGTTGCCCCCTATTTTGCTTAAAGTATGAATTCGACAGGAAATTCTTTTGTATTGCACCTTTAATGGAAGAGTAGTTGTACAGTAGAAACTTTCTAATTACTCATATTAAATGGATGTGGTGAGGTACAATAATAGGTTTGGGATTAACTTTATTTTTGTTATTTATTGTTTTGATTCTACTTGTACCACCACTTTTTAAATGATGTTGTTTTACTTGTGGTTATATGAGTCAATTTATTGTCGTTCAACTTCATATCGTCCATTAAAGGTGCCTGTAGTTTTTGATGAATCGTCTTTCTGAGAATTAACACAAACATTATCAAATAAGAACCTGTATACGATTTTTTATCATTTTTTTAATGTATTTTATTGATATTCGGTGCTAAAAAACTCTCCGGACTGAGATTGGCTCCTATTTTTAGAGCAGAGTGCTCATTGGCTCCTACTGTAACTTTGACATCGTTGCAATTTCATATAAAAAGATCACCTCTAAACCTCCAATTAATGAACATCACACACAACATAATGTAAAACAGTTGAGAATATAACAGAATGAAAAAATAGTTTTCGCTTTGTGCCCACACAAGTCAAATCCAGGTTTGTGGGAAGTCACACACTCACCAGGCTGAGAGAGAGTCGGTCTTACGTGTTGTCATTACATCACTCAGAAACAAGACTCAAAACATTAATTAGACAGACTTCCCCGGACTGTTTAGACTTGTGAGTGACGTGTGTGTGTGCATTTGTGTGCATGCATGCATGTGTGTACTTGTGTGTGCGCACACATACATGCTCTTCAGTGCATTGTGAGCAAACGCTATGATTTGAGTCGGGCTCACCAAGCTTTGGCTCTGCTGTGTGTGTGTGTGTGTGTGTGTGTGTGTGTGTGTGTTGTCACGGAGTGGTTAGCGCAGCGCTGATTGCTGTTTATTTGGTCTGTGGGTTGACACAGAGCCTAGCAGTGAGGAGCACTACTGACAGCTCTGTTTTCATTGGGTCCCTGTGGCCGTACCAACACTAACACTGGGGTCGCGCTCTTCCCTCTGTCCCCCGCACCCTGAAACTCCCACACTGGGCTTCCTGTCTGAGCTTCGAAATAACACACAGTAAATCATCATGATTACAACAAGATATTCTCAAAATTGTAGAGGACAATACTGAGAAAAATGCTGTTTCAAAAAAGCTCAATAAACTGAATCGTGGAGACAAAACGTGGCTGATTTTTAAGAATGTCATAAGAAGGAAAGTCGAGACATGATGATGTAAAGTCATGTAAATGGCTAATCGCTTATTTACTATCTTGCTGAAAGTTAGAAGATTTATACCACTGTTATGTCTGTACAGAAAGTATCATCCTACAGCCAGCTGCTGGTTAGCTTAGCTTAGCTTAGCATAAATACTAGTAACAGAGAGGACCAGCTAGCCTGCTATCAATAGGTGTACATCCACCTAAGACCACTTCTATGATTTTTTTTTTATCTGCACAAAAACCAACCCAGGCTAGCTATTTCCATTGTTTCCAGTCTTTTTGCTATGCTAAGCTAAGCTAAGCTAAGCGGCTGCCAGCTGTACAGACGCATGTGAGGTATCAATCGTCTCATCTAACACTTGGCAATAAAGGATTAAACATCTGTTTTGACCATGGATGTGGGAAGTAGGGGTGCTGAGTGTCCACACGATATGAAGACTTGAAATGAAATGCAGATCCTTGTTATATACCCTCCTCTCCTCTATCTAACATTTGTACCCTCACATAATAACAAACTGTGAGGCTGTTTATCCCTGGTATTAACATGCTTCGGTGATCTGATCAGAAGTGGACAGCTCAGTGTCCGTCAGTTTACACCTGGTATTATGTGTCTCGAGTGACCACTTGTGATCAGAGCTCCTGTTCACATCAGTGGGACATTAAACAGGATGTTTTTACACAAAGAAAGGAAGAACTTGTAGAGAGTGTAACATCAGCCGAATTTTCAAGAAGGGCTGAGTAATTAATAATTTGTCATAGACAACGTTTCATTAAGTTCATAAAGTTTCCCCTGACTCAACAACTTACAAAATTGAATGATTTTTTAAGGGAGTCTGGGGAATTTGTCCTCATCTCCTTGTTAACTCTGTAGCTGCAGTGGCTGCTTTGTAAATTGTTTTTTATCACTATTAATATTGTGTTATCCTGACAATTTAAATTATTACAAAACATGAATGTGGGCCCACAATTTACTTTGACGTCATTATGCAGGACACACTGACCTCTCGCAACCCCCGACTGTGACTGACGACCAGCATCCCTGGCTTTGACCTGCTTGTGATGTAAGGGGCACCGATCGATTGACGGATTGACTGAAACCTTTTTCATACAGGGGACAGCAAGCTCTCTAAACTGAAGTGTACGTGTCGATATTTCATGATACAACACAATATTGCAGCTAAATATGTCACTGACATGGCCACAAAAACATGACAGCTACATGAAAAATAAATGGCAATGTAACCAGGAAAACAGCCACAGCTGTAAAAATATCATGAGTTTTCCTTTAACATTTTTTGTTTTTTTCACAGTCTGCAAGTTTTGAATCAAGCAGATTAGTTCCTTGATTTTCTGGCCGAACTTTCTGAATACTGTGAACCACCTTCGCTCATGACTTGTCATGGTTCAGCCCCTACACACACAGACGTAAGACAAACACACACACACTCGCACACACACTGACACATGCTGACATGCTCAAGATGGTATATGGTACATGAACACCTAGTCAACCATGTAATGTGACCTTGTCTCAGCCAGCACACACACACACACACACACACACACACACACACACACACACACACACACACACTGGTAAAGAGGTCATCGCTTTACCATCTGGTGGTCAGACCCCCACCACACACACACACACACACACACACACACACTGCGTCACACATAATGATATAATAACCTGTACTGTCCAACGCACTGGACTGCCATGTCTGTCTATTCACCCAACCTAACCACACACACACACACACACACACACACACACACACACACACACACACACACAGCTGACATCTTCCTCTACTGTGAAGAAGTGATGAGAGTGCTGGTGAAGGAGAGGGGTGGGGTGGGATGGGATGCCGAGATGGGCCGGCTGTGTGTATATGTGTGTGCATGTGTGTGTGTCCCTGCTGTAACGGCTGCTCCCGGCCGTCCACACAGCTGTCTGCTAGACACACTCACACACACAAACACACACACACACACTGAGCGGCTGTGAGAGATCCCCCCCACGACTGCTTCCCAGGCCTGTGACGGAGCGAAAGGAAAGGAGGGGAAACGGCTGGAAGGGATTACACACACAAACACACACACTTACACACCAGCAACCACACGTGAAACGTCATGCATACAAACACACACGCACACACGCACAAACGTGTTATCTTGAAACAGTTTTGGTGCGAGACAGCTGACGAGCAGATTAATGTTGTTCTCCACCTGCTTCTGTACGAGCATGTGAGGTAAAGTAAGACTTAAATATGTTTTTTGAACGTCAACAGAGAAGTTTGTCTTCTGCACTTCGAATAAACTTAATCACTGACGTCTGTGAAATACAAACAAATACAGGAAATACAACCAAATATGGAAATGCATTGATTTATTTGATTTTTTTAAGGACAGCGACAAACAGCATTCTGGTTTAGGTGAAAGGAATCGTTGGCGTATTGATAATACCACGACACTTAATAACTTCATCAGATGTCAACACAGAGGCATCGGGCTCTCTAACACTTTGTCACCAGGAAATTGTTCATAGTTAACAGGAAACAGGACCCCAGTCTCAACAGGAAGCAACGTGCAGCCACTTTGGTGAAACTTTTAAGAAGGATGTGTCCATTTAACACATCTCCTCTTCATCGCGTTGCGTTAAAATGTCATTCACAAGTGTGTGTTGTCCGAACAGGGCCGTCAGATTTATTACGTGAATGCTCACATCCTCTCATAGAGTGTAGGTTTCACTTCTGGAAATGTTTTGATTGCAGAAACTCTGCTATTTTAGTTATTTGTTGAGGGCCTCATGGTATTTTGGACATGCCATGTGAAAACATGCAGCAGACTCAGGAATATTCCCCGTGTTTATGTTTGTATCGGGCGCTTTACGCTGTGTTTGTTATCCCTGCAGATGGAAATAGACAGAGGCTGGAGTTTCACAGGCACAGGAAAGGCTTTGTTGGCCGTCCGAGCTGTCACTGCAGGCGTCAGAATCGGCATTGATATGCTGTAGCCCGAGTCCTTGATGGCGATCAGGTTCAGTCCGGAGGTATTGTGTGCATTCAGTGGGTTTTTAATGAGAGACTATGCAAAAAAACAAAGAAAGACGAAGAGAAATAATCAAAGTCACTTGACAGGATGAGGCTCCGTGAAAATCAAAGTTGTGACATCGCGGCTATGATTCCCGACCCCAGATTTAATGCCTGGTGTTCACCACACATATTTGCTTTGTAGCTTTTGTGCGATTCTCATGAATATTTGGGAGCATGTTGTTTGGGCGACAGCGGGTTCCTCTCTGTGTATGTTTGCGTGAGTGTGGCCGGTGTGGTGCGTTGAGTGAGGACTGTTGTGGTTATCGATGAATGCTTCTTATGAGGGACGGTATAACGAGCTGGGCAGAAGTTAAGAGGGTGGTGGTGTGTTTGTTGTGTGTGTTGAGAGTGTGGGAGCGAGACAGAGAGGAGAGACAAAGACACTGAGACAGCGGGAAAATAAGGAAGCAAGAAATACACAGAGAGCAGAGTCAACGGTTAGACAGAGAGAGACGCTCAGGCCAAACCATAAGGAGCGCTGGTGTGTGATTAAGACGGCAGTCAGAGACAGGAAGACAGAAAGTGAGTCTACCTAGTGTGTGTGTTTGTGTGTGTGTGTGTGTGTGTGTGTGTGTGTGTGATACGTTGGCAACCTGATCTAGTGGGAACGTGGAGTCAACGTGGGCCGTAAGGAGCCACAATCATAACAACAGGAAACCGTGAGCACAACCCGGACTGTTCGACACATTCACTAACACATGTATGAAGAGTTCATACACACATGCACATAGATGATCATCATTTGGTATTGACATTATGCTCACATACTAGTAACAGTTATGTTATATGTTAGTCATATACTGGAACCACAAATGAAACCACCAATTTCCGTGAACCAGACGATCCTGAACAGCGGCTGGCGCTGGCTCTGAATAGCCAAACGATCTGTTCGGAAAAAATATAATGATTCACAAGTCATTGTGTAAACAAGATGAACACAACATGTATTTATTTTTCAACATGTGGCAATGTCAGATGGAGAAAACAGACTTGGTGTGCAAAGGCTTTATTACCAAGCCACCAAAGCTGTTATAGCTGCAGGATTACGTGTAACCTCGGTGTGTAAACGGTACGTTAGCAAAAAAAAAACACAACCCTGTTCCACCATCATCACATTGCAGTTATTAATCTTCCATGACCACAAACAGATACATGACCTCATGACTATGCATCCTGCAAACAGCTGTTTAAAAAAGGTTACCAGTATTGAAAATATGTTTCTTTCACTCACTTCCAAAATAAAAGCATGTGTGCCAGCCAGATGGAGATCTCTCAACAAAATCAACAAAGAAGTCCCACTTTATCATGTTTTATCATGCACAAATAAAATAAACAAACAAATAAGAAGATAAAACAAGAAAAAGTTGAAGAGGTGCTCAAACTCAGCAGCCGTCCCTCTATGTCCATCCGTCTTCTCTTGATATGATGATTAAACGACAGTATTCACATTCAAGACATCATAAATAAACAGTTTGACCCTGAATTCTAATTATTGATATTTCACTTGTTGTTAGTTATAATCCTATTTTATTTGCTTTATTTTGGGTTAAATATCCATGTTAGCTATTAGCTAATCGGTTCCAGCCTTAAACTTGTGTGCTCTGACCCAGAAAGACATCTGCATTAAGATGAGATTAAGATGGGGACCTATAAACAAGTGTCCCTGCTCACACAATAATGGAGGAGGAGACACTTTCCCACATTGCAGATGATACAAAACTAACGATCTTGTATTTTTTTTTGTCTATAAACAATCATTTGAGCCATCAGTTAAGTCATCCCACTGATTTATAGCAATTCCTCAAAGTGTGTGAGCGTGTGTGTGTGTGTGGGTGTGTGTGTGTGTGTGCACGCTCATGGGTGTGGGATCAGCAGCAGCAGCAGCTGGTGGATTATACAGGGCTGATGCGTCCCTCACGTCCTTCAGAAGTTGTCGTCATGCTTCCTGTATTTTGGCCAGTAGTACATGATGTCACTTCCTGTGCTGGATAACGTGGGTGTGTGTTTGTGTGTGTGTGTGTGTGTGTGTGTGTGTGTGTGTGTGTGTGTGTGTGTGTGAGAGGGTGTGGACCATGCCGGGACCCAGCTGCAGTGGGCTCCCAACTGTCTGTCCTGAATGAATGTAACTAACACACTCACACAGAACAAAGGACAAACATCATTACAGGAATCTCGACGTTTCTTAAAAGCAGATAAAAACGTTCGCACGCTGAGTCAGTGTTCATTCTTAGGTGGTGACAGCAGAAGGTGGAGGATGAGGCCTCATTAGTGAGGACTTTTCCCCCTTTAATGCCAGCTATGTCACGTCCTAAACGTGAAACTTCATCCGTTTTCTTTGGTAAATGACTGGACTCACAATTTATGTGGTGTCTGTCTGGTTTGGCAGTGATACAATTATGAAAAAATGCTGTACTGAATGTGATGTTAGTTCATAAGACTCATTTTCTGCTTCTTAACAAGAACAATAAATACCTAGAAAACCAAAAACCACTTCCACAAGCTGTGCTGCTTTTGATCTGTGACATTTCTCATAATAACACATAATAAGTTTATTCACCCGACTTTAAGTGGTGAGTTGAGGACACATTATAGATTTGTCCTTCTCATCCACATCAGAGGTAAAAACTGACTCTAAATACTTATTGTGAAGTTCAAAGTCATAATAAAACAATCCTCTCACTCTCGGCTGAATGTAGATGATCCACGCGCTGCTTCTCCACACAGGGGGAGCTGGCGTTCGTCTACTGCAGGTAAAACACTGACTAGGAATAAGTACCTCATACAACCCCGCATCAAAAGACCTGAACTATCCCTTTAAGTAAAAGTAACAATAACCTACTATACTTTATGTTGTGTTATACTTCACGTTCTGTAAGATCATCACGTGTTTGCAGTGTCGCTGTCCTGTGAGATCCACATATCTCTAAAAAGTCAACTTTTCATGAGCTCAGAAAAACAGCCTGTTTTCAGCTTTGTTATGACGATTTTTCCAGCTAATCCAAGAGGGTTTTTAAGAGTTTATTTAGCTGAGAAGTAGGAACATTTTCTCAACTCATACAGGGGAAGTTCATCCAGAAAAGTTCATCTAAAAGTAAGTCGTGACTAAAGATATGAGACAAACACAGTGGAGTAAAAAGTATTTGTTGTGGAGTAAAGTTACATAAAATGGAAATACTTAAAGTACAAGTACTGCTGATCCCGTCCTAAGGCCCTGTGGTCGGTCACATTTATCGTTGACTGGAAAGCCCCGATATTTCACATGAAAATATCATCTGTGCATGTTTACAGTCTGCTTCATGACAGAGCCTTTCCTCCAAAAAATAGCTCCCTTCATCTTCTCCTCCATCAGTCTATCCATCCTTCCATCTGTCCATTCCTTCATCTCCCTCCTCTTCTCCCCTCGTCTATCCGTTCTTGTTAGTGTGACCCCGTTTCAGAGTCTATGGTGGCAGTCGGGGCTGCTGGGACACGTGGTTCATTGACTGGGAAGGTCTGGCAACACACTCTTTCCTCTCACACCATTTATTATCTGGACTGAGGAGACTCCCAGGACCCAGGAGCTTGTGCTCACACGGACACACAATCACACACACAGAGGAATATAAGCAACAGTCAGTGTGAGAACTTCGCCGAGGTCTCTTCACCCGAGTCACACAGATGTTCCTCTTGGCACCTCAGCAGGTTGTGGTGGGGCTGCTCAGGGGGGCTTTCTGGGGTCTGGGGGGCCGCCGAGGGCCAAACAGGGCCCCAGAGCCTGAATGAGAGCTTCCTTTGTGGGACACAAAGCATTGTCTGTGCTGGGAAAGGCCATGAGGATGGGAACACCGCCCAGAGCTGGACACTGAGCAGCGATTCTAGCTCTGTGAGTGTGTGTGTGTTTATTTGAGTCCGAGAGACGAGGAGAGTCAGTCAGAGTGTGGGAGAGAGAAAGTGTGTCCTCGCTTATGACACACAGAGACGACTGCTGTGTGTGTGTGTGTGTGTGTGTGTGTGTGTGTTTGAGATACTCCAGACTGCTCCGTGTCCTATTCAGAGACTTACAGTGAAGTTGTGTGAAAATCTGTCCGGGAGTGTGAGAGAGCAGCTGGAACCAAATTCCTAACCAGTTAGCCAGCATGCTAACGGCGAAGATGCTAGCTAGCCGGGAACATGCTAGCACTTTGTCGCAACAACTCCCCTTCTTTAGTTCACTCTGAGCTGTTTGCTCCCTCATTTTGGCATGTTGTTTGTCAGGATCGAACAACATTTCGGTTAATACTTTGTCAAAGGAGGATTAAAAGCTCTTTAAGCAAGCAAACCTGCTAACTGTGAGTCAGCAAAAACATTAGCTTGAATGCTTAAGTTCAAGCATTTTATTCAAAAGTCATATTCCTATCATCAGCGCCAGTCTTAAAGCTATCTGTCAATCATTCCTTTTTTAGCACACAGCTAATAAGCTAGCATAATTTCCTCCATTTTCAAAAATCTATGGATGCCTATTTGGACACCAATAGAGAGCCATGAATGATGTATGTTTCTGAGCTAACATGGAAGTTAGGGCTGCCCTGGTTGCCTCAACAAAAAGCCTATGGGATTTTTCAAACGGACCAGTGGTTCCCTTTTGCCCCTTCCATGAAGCATTCCTGGGGGGTACATATCGATCAGTAGTAACTCTCACCCGCATCAGAAATATTTACCACACGGACAGGCAATACTCATGTAGCTCTCTGGTATGTCCATGTTTCTTTAGCTCAGAGCTGCCAAAGTATGGCCAGTGGACCAGATGTGGCCAACCATGTGGTTCGATTGGGCCGCATGTCTCTAGGAAAATAGATTGCTGTTTATACTGTTTCACATTTCGTGGGTTAAAATCTTCTTTAAACTGAAGCTGATCCCAAATTATTAATTATTTTGTAATATTCTGAGCACAGCCGACAGAGTGAGAGTCATACATTACAAAAAAAGGTGTTGTTTTTGGCTCGTGGCCGACCTTTAAGTTTCAGTTTCAGCCCTCCAAGGGATAAAGTTTGGGTACCCCAGCTTTATCTGATCACGAAATCTTTGTTCAATCTCAACTTTAGTTTCTCATGTTAACATGAAAGCTTTTTTTTGTAACCTGTCTTGCTGATGGGAACTTAGCAGAGAGTACAACAGCAGATCTGTTACTTCATAGAGCTCATTTTTCCTGAGGGCCTTAAACATTACTGTATTGTCCCAAAGCTGCCACGAAATCATTTATACTTTTACTGCCCTATGAGCTTCACCACACTGAGGATAAAAAAAATTGGTACCTTGAGAAATATGAGAGCAAAAATATTTTTTTCAACAGAAGCAAAAGTCAACACCAAATTAGCCCTAGGATAAATTTGTTACCATAGCAACAGACGGTCGAACAAGCAGTCCCACCCAGCTTTTCTTTCAAATATGATAAGATATGGTGCTGATGAAGGACCAGGAAGCATGGTGGCTATTTTAAGCCAAAGAGTGAACTTGCATGTGTGCGTGAGCGTGAGTAACGGGCCAGAGTGGGGGTTTCGGGGACGGTGGGAATGGATGAGGAATGTCAGAAAGCCAAAGAAGGGGAAAGAATGAAGACAAAAAAGCAAAGAAGTGGTTTATGCCCGCAGAACAAAGATGGAGAGAGGGGTTTTTTTTATAATTGGCCTTTTCCTTCGGGTCCCAGACTCCCTGGCTGAGAGGAGGAGACAGGGGGACAGAGGAGTGTATGAAGTCTCTCTCCAACACACACACATTCACACACACAGAGACCACAAAGATGGTCCAGACTGCAGAGGACTCCAGGAACACATTATGAGTTTGGGACCGAGGTGATGTGGAAACCTCGATAAACCATCACCGTCTAATTACTGTCGCCACTGCTCTTTTACTGGCCGAGCACATTATACCAAAACAAAACACACGCACACACACAATCGCTCCCAAAGCACCACACACTCACAAGAGCTTACAAAAACTTCTGAAAACACACACACACACACACACACACACACACACACACACACACACACAGCACTCTACTACAGCACATGTGAACATCAGAGCAGGTTGGCCCCGGGCCCTGAAGCTCTCTGTGGGTAGCTGTGTTTTACATAAGACAAGCGTGACCCTCATGCACCATATAGTTTATTTGTGTGTGTGTGTGTGTGTGTGTGTGTGTGTGTGTGTGTCCACTCTACAAACCACCCTGGAAAGCCCCGCTCCTTAAAAGCCATGTGGGTCTGCAAACCCTGCAGAGCTGCTGTCTCATAGTTTATTCAGCTATTTCTGGGCGCCCCGCTCATTTCAGCATTTAAGAAAGCAGGAAACCTGAGAGAGTTTGTGTGGAGGTTTACTCTCTCACAGGGAGGTTCAGGAAAGTTGAATGTTTGGGTTGTGCGTCTGGTATTGTTTTCTGGCAGCGTTGCCAGCGACAAGCCTCATGCACCCCGGAGTGTAAGAGAGAAAGGGCACCAATTATCTTACTCTCGTGATGCATTCACAGACATCTCGGTGTGTTTATCCACAGCAGTGCTGATCTTATCTTTATTTTTTATTTTTTTTAAAAGGCTAATTCATTGAGTGAAGAAGCAGGACACACAGTAGTCTGTCACAAATATTTCTCAAACAGAAGTAATGTGTAGATTTGGTGGCATATGTGGGATTGAAAAAAAAAACTACAGTGCCCATGTTCCTGTGACCTGGTGCAACAATGTGGCAAGCAAGATGTGTTTTTTATAGTTTTTGCACAGAGGAATAACATAAATCAGGTTTTATGCTGCAGCTCTGGCCATTTTGGTGTGAATCCACTCATTTTAAACTCATGTACTCATCGCGAGGAGTTGTGGCACTGAATGCAGCTTCCTATGAGAAAATAAGCCTAATGATGTCATCAGGGTTACTTTCAGGGAAACTAGATCAGTAAAACATTGAAACCAAATGTCTGAATTTTTAATGTTCAACTTTAATGTTTTGTATCCACTGAGTGCAAAGTGTAAGTGAGGAGCAATAGAAAGCATCCTGACTGGAAGTTTCCAAACTGGCACGGTTCATCACGGCCCAGGAACACATGAAGGCTCTACAGCGGAGGATTCAAACCGCCCAGAACATCACTGGTACCATCTCCAGAGCATCAGTGACACTGGTGAAGTGAGATGTTTGCACAGAGCCCAAAGGATACTAAAAGTTGACACCCAGCCCAGCCACAGTCCGTCACCCTGCTGCCATCTGGGAAAAGATACAGAAGTATCTGCTGCCGCACCACCAGACTGCACAGCAGCAAGATGTAGCACTATTGTTGTTTTCTACCAAATACACCTTGTGGTGCCTTAGTTTGGTTTGTTTTTAAGCATGTAAATATAGAGAAAATACACAGACGACTGCCAGTATGCGTACACACACACACACACACACACACACACACAGGCAGCCTGTACAGTAGCGGGCTGCAGTAGCTCCGGTGGCGGTGTCTAGTTTCCACATGATGAGAGTGTAATCCTCGCAGGTTCCTGCCTGCTGCTTTGTTTTCCTCGCCGTCTGACTCATCCCTCCAACCTGTGGGAAGGAGGGAGAGATGGACTGTGTCACTGTCATAACATGGGATTACTGTCGACAATACACTTTCTCAAAGGGATGGGAAAGATGCCCTGGAGTTTCTGTCGTCTCCTCTGTCTTTGTCCTCTCGCTTCTCTCAGATTGCACTTTTTGTTTGTCGGCCATTATCGCCTTTCCCTTTTCCTTCTCTATACCCTCCTGTCTTCCAGAGTTTCCTGGTTTACATTCATTTTCTAAATTACACACAATAAATTAAGACTATCATCCAAAAACCTGTTTGGCATAGACATAATACTTCCCCAAATCCATCTGATGGTAAGGACAACTTGTATCTTCAGTTTTTTTTTATTCTGATACACTCTGAACTCACTCAGTTCCAGTTCAGTTTCACCTCTCAACATATTTTCATTCTCACTCACAACAAAGACGTGCCCTCTTTGTTTTTAATCCAATTATCTCCCTTTGTTATAGCTTGCATCAAAGACTTTCAACAAGCGGAGATGATCACATCCTCTAATTTAACACTTAAGATTATATCTCGAAATTCTTTGCAAGAATGTTGTGTTGTGTTGCAGTAATGTCAGAGATTCAAAGCCTGTGTGACGTGTGCGGATCATTGTGAGATATAAAACCTTTGCTCGTATAAATATTCTTGAAAGTCTCTTTAAAGCTTTGTGTTTCTGCCCCCTGAGGAGTTTTCTGTCAGGGTTTTTTTTTTGTTCCTTTTGAAATAAAAGTGATTTATTTGATGCTGAACAACCTTTTCACAACAAGCGTCAGTATAATTACTAACATTATTGGATTATGATTAAAATACCTGGGATTTAAATGATGAAACCGACGGTTACACTGCAAGAAGGCTCCGATGAACCAACTTAGGAAGAAAAAAATCTTTGGTTGAGTGTAATTTCACTTTTAATGTTACTTACAGCAAATTGTAAGAGCAAGTGATCTTGAGCTTTTTATGTTTTAAGGAGGAATAAAGGATTTACTTACTACCTCACATTTTATGCAGCGGTATATAATTCAGCAGAAATGTGTGATTTGTATTTTCAAAATAAATACATCGATTTAAAAATTAAATGAAATTTCTGCAAATGAATTTTTAACTGGTTATGAAACAGTATTAATTTAATGCCTCTACAAGCCCTTACTCACCAGTCCGTTTTTTTGTGCAAGGCTTCCTGTCAAACACTTCTGCCCACGATTTGCTAACTCACTTTTCACCACAGCAGCTAAAACAAAAAGTCTTTGTAAAACTAAACTTCGAGGAAACCCTTAATTGTTTCCGTCAGGGGCTGTCAAAATAACTGCTACAAACAAAAAGTCTACTTGGAGTGTTTTGGAACATCCAATGTGGATGTGAGGCGCCCAACGATCTTCATCCTCCGCAGGAGTATCAGGAATCCCATCGCCTGTGGTTCAAAGTTTTAAATTTGAAGAAACCACTGAAGCAACTGTATATTTACTTCTTTCTACCTCGTTGACAGAAGATCCACGGAGGACCACCCAATACCGGAGAAGTGGCAGCGCTACGAAGGCCCGATAAAGATTCTGAGGCTGTGTCTTGTGAGAAGATCAGCAGCTGCAGGTAAAGGACGTTTAAATGGCTAATTTTTCTAAGTTATGACCGATGATTTGGTCATATCCAAAATATGTCACAGAGGGCCTGTGCTCAAGTGCTTCTGATGTCTTGATAAATAGCTTTTTAGTTTTTAATTTTCAATTTACTAAAAGAATAAACTAAAAGTGCAGAATCTTTATTGTTAATATTAGCAGTTTGACACTATCGGTCTTGATAATGAACTCTTGAATGTAACTTTTCTCTCGAGTCACAAAGACGAGCCTGTTGTTTCGCTCGTCCCCCAACTTTCTGACTCTCCGTGTGAATCCCAGGTCTTATCAGCTGGCACCTGCGCCACTGCTCAGCCCGAGCAGACTAAATCCAGCCGGATCACAGCTAAACACTGTGGGATTACAACACAGTTTAACACTGAAGCATTGAGACTAAGGCCTGACAGCCGTCTTGAAGCTGCCGCCCAACACGTTAACAATCAAACCATTTTACACCCGTTCGGTTTGATGTGCGGTGCGGCTTCGCTGCCAAAAGCCGCTCGTCTCTCAAAGTTTGACACCCTTACGTTTTTTTTTTTTATCAAAGTGTATCCTATAGGCTTATAAAGAATATTTATTTAGTTAGTAATAAACAAAAACGCTGCCTGCAGCGATATTTACGTTTTTATCAGCTCCAAAGAAAACAGTTTGCCCCTGACTCTCAAGATCCTACATGTACATGCAGCCACTGAGCTCTTAGGTCGTGCTAGTTTGCCCTTTGGGTGGAGTGGCAACATCAAAAGCTCCACACACACACCCGCTTCTTTCCTGGGTGCCAAAAGAGCTTAACAAAATACACAGCGAGGCTTATAACTCACCTTATACAGCACGAACACGGTGCTGTCCACCTGGCAGGAAACGCAGCGGCAGTAACGAAACCTCACCTGCACCTGCGCTGATTATCCGCCCTCTTTGTTTCAAAATCTTCCCCAACGGATCGGCAGGAAAAGAGTTCAAGTGCGCCGTGTCAAGTCTGACTTTGACGTGTGTTTTTGAACTTTGAAACCGTTCTTTCGCCCCAGGAGTGGAGATGTGGCCACCTAAACAAGGCTGGTAAGGAAAACAAATGAAGGTCGGCGTATTTTCATGTGGAAGAAAAGCAGGAAGCCTTGAATGCCGAATGCCAACAGTTCAAAGAGGGTACAGGGAAGGTGGACACACACACACACAAAAACACACATGCGTACATATACACACAGTATGTCATTCACTTTAAACAAACACGAGGCCTCACGGACCCTCACAAGGCCCTGTTCGCTGTCACTGAGGCTACCATTTGCCGTGCACACACACATTAGTGTTCGAACAACCCTGGCAGGCCTGGTTTGAGCGAGTCATTGTTGTGTCACACTCACACACACACACACACGCCTCTCCCGTTTCAGCCGCATGCAACTAGTAATGCGTACAGCCACACAGGGGAGGCCTTGTGTGCGAGGGGTCCTAACAACTGCGGCAGTAGCTGCACGGCGACCTTTGACCCCTGACAGCATGGGAAAGTGGGCACACTCAGCTGTCAGGACTCCGGTGGGGCCAGTTACCCCCCTCGGTAATGGTTAAACGATAATTAGACATCGATGTGAAGACACCCACAATGCTCAGCGAGGAATGTCTTTAGCATGTTTTTTGTCACACACACATACACACACACACACACACACACACACACACACACACACACTTCATTAGGTCGTTGTCCTGCCCTCTACTGTAATGATGAGTTAGTGTTGAATATGAAAAGAGACAAAAAGGGAAAAAGACACTCATTAGTCTAATTGACCTTCCGCTCCAGCCTTACTAGACCGTCCAATAATAGATTAGCGACCGTAACGAGGCCGGTCAGCCACTGAAATTGTGAGCGTGTTGTAAGAACTACTGCATGTCATTTAATGAGTTTGGAGAGTGGTGACTTTAACATTTTTAAAAGACAAAAACTGGAGCAAAAGTGTGAAGAATGGATCAAACAGGTCTTTTATCTGCGTAACCATGAGCTAATATCATTAGCATGTAACGTTAGCTTACTGCCCACAGTCATTGATTTGAACAAATCAATAACTGCATTTGTTTAAACTAGACCTGCAATTCAAAGTATAAAGTCTTAGTTATTGTTTGGTCTAGGTCGGACAAGCTTGACATTCAGAAACATGACGACATCAGTCCGGTTTAGCCGGGTGTCGCAGTGTTTATTAGGTTAGTTATAAGATCATTAATTAATAACTTTTAAAAAGACGTCAGTAACCAACCTATCTGCCCTTTTCCAAATCTTTTTAATGTTACGCCTACACCAGAAGGAAGCAAACCTAGCTGACAGTGGTGATCTGACATGAGGCTAACTCCTCCTCATATAACATTATCTACCCGTTATACGTTAGCTAGCTGTTGGAGTGGAGTTCGAACATTAGCTAACCTAAGATGTGACTGTGTAAGATGTGATGTACCTGTGAAGATTGGAGAATCAATATAATGTGATTTTCACGCGGTTTCACGTGTTTTAATGTAAAATAGTGTCGGTTCTAGCCTGGTGTACGTTGGAATATTAATTTTTTTATGTATTAATATGACTGTGTAGGTGTCCTTGATGATGGTGTTGATGTTTGTCTTCAGTGTTGGGTAGATGAACAAAATGTTTTCCACACGGCCAGGGTATGGAGGTACAGGTACAGGTCCACCAGCATCACCTTTCAATCTACTGAACTTGAAAATGGGTTAGTTGGTTGGGTACTTGTACATGCGCACAGCGGTCGACTGAATGGCTGCTTGTGAAGAAGTACACATAAAATGTAGCCACAGCGCTTCACACAAACTATCAATTATGCACTCGCTGCGTGCAGGCAAACATGTAAGGATATCACACTTGAAATGCATCTACACACACTGAGTCCGTTTTTTCCATCAAGACCTAAGAATATTTCTGCCCGTGTCTTTTGGTTCTCACAGTCCTCAGTCACTGCAGGAATGCCAAGTATCCAAGAACCCACCCCCCCGGCTGAGCAGCCAGTGGTTAGGCCCGTGATTTAAAACAGCTCTGGTTGTTCCCATGTCACACGCTGTGAAAGGGGGCATGCGGAGGTACAATATATGCCACGGCCCTCTGCAGTCCGCTCTCCATGTGGCTTCACATAACTCTGAATGTGTTTCCTTTCTTTTTTTTTGTTAGGTGGAGCAGAGCCGGTCACCTAGGGTAGCTCCACGCCGCTTCAAGGGACCGTGACAGTATGTTTAATGTTTTAGCCCATTAACTGCAAATTGCGAACATTACTGTAAACCAAAGTGTAGCGTAGGCTCTGGACAAATGTGTTTTTCCTACCTTCCAGTCAGTGCAAGTTTCAGTTCGTCAGCACTTTTGTAAAGCCATCGTGCACAAGCTTCTTGTTAAAACCATTAAACTTGATGTGAGAACTATTGAATTCATATCATCCGTATTTAAATGTCCATGTTCGCCTGCAGTTTGGCTGCTTTGTTTGATTTTGTGTCAACACAACCAGTGAATGTGAGCTTTTTGTACCTGTCAACATGTAGCCAACATTAATCTAGGCTGTTAGAGCTTCTTCAACATCACCAAGGAGGTTATGTTTCCTGCCTGTTTGATGGTTGGTTGGTTGGTTTGTCAGCAAGATTACACAAAAACTACTGAACAAATTTCCACCGAATTGGATGGCGGATGAGTCTCGGCCCAGAATAGACACCATTAACTTTCCATGTGGATCCTGATGAAAGGACAGATCTAGGATTTCTGCAATGAACTATTAATTTCCATCTTCTAATATAAGCAAAATGAAACTACAGTATGGTAAAGGTGAGGCCAAGCTAAGGAAATATCAGGGTTCTTCAAAACGCAAACTTAAAAACAAATTGTTAATTGGAGGTTGAGACGTTAAACAGAGGTAGGAGATGCTACACACCCAAACCACCGACAAGATCTCCACACCCTCCACACTTTGCTGCATTGGAGGTAAATCGAAGTCTGGGCTCACTCCAACCGGTAATTAATACGGTAAAACTACACCTGATTTAAGTGATGTACTGAAAGTATCTTTCACAAAAGAATTTAAATGTTGATGGACTAAATGTGATGGATTGATGATCTCAAGCATGTTTCAAGTCTCTGCAAGTTGATTTTCGTACCAGTGGCCCCCAGCAAGACGGGGAAAAAAGCCTTTATGGCTTTAAAACACGCACACACGTTATGGTTAAATAAATAATCAGCACTGACTTCTGAGTGAAAAAACACGGCCCCTTCCTTTAAAGCAGAGCTGAGTTTAGATTTGACGGGGCGGAGCAGTGCTGTTCTACAGTGAAGAAATAAATATATGTCTTTACTCTCATCAGGCTAGTTATAACGGGTCAGTGAACACACTACCCTCAAGGATCATCCTTCGATTGTTGTAATCCCTCAGACAGCTGCGACCCACAGACTCACAGATGCCCAGGCGAGAGGAGCTGAGGCTGATAAGGAATGGTGTGTGTGTGTGTGTGTGTGTGTGTGTGTGTGTGTGTGGTGAAGAACCTGTTACTGATATGCATGTGAATGTGTACATGTCTGTGTGATGCAGGTTTGTGTGCGTGCGTGTGGCGGAGAAGGTTTCATGCCCTGCATCCTTTCCTTGTCAGGTTGGCAGCTGACTGTGATTAATATTTCACAGCTAACAAATGGAAAGCACAGGCAGGCCTGTGTGTGTGTGTGTGTGTGTGTGTGTGTGTGTGTGTGTGTGTGTGTGTGTGTGTGTGTGTGTAACCTCGCCATGACAGCAGCATAATTGACATAATTACCCACCCTCCCTAAACATCACACACACCCTGTCAGACACACACACACACACACACACACACACACACACACACGGGGACAGCGCTCTACACCTTTCACTGTGTATGTCTACATGTCTAAACTGATATATGTGCAACAGTCACATGCAGAGGAGTGACTACATTATCCCACCCAGTGCCCGGACCAAACACACACACACACACACACACACACACACACACACACACACACACACACACACACAAACACACGCCACTGTTTCATCATGTCACTGTGCAAGTTTTACAAATGGTGCTTCAAGTTACTGTGTAATAGATCACCAGATCTGATCATGTAAAAGCAGAATACAGTCATAAAAATGTACCATTATTTACAGGTACATATGATGATGTGAAGTGAAGTTAATATTCGTTGATTTAACTGGTTTTAGTAGATTATCAATCTTTGGTATTTTATCACATTTGATAAGTTATTTTTCTGCCCTATGTTACTTCAGTGAGAGGGTAGGATCACAGGGTTACATACATGTTTACTTCAACATACAAGTTTTCAACACATAACTTTGTTATGATGTAATGACTTTTGTTCGTAGTAAGCACCTACATCACGTCTGACAAGTTGCTACAGACCTGGGATTTGTGTTTACGGCAGTGGTGTTGCCCTCAGACTCGGTGGGGGGTAGAGTAAACTGAAAACATCACACTCTGGAAATTATGATCGTGCGTTTTGATTGTTTCCTGTCAACGTTCTGCTATTATGTCTTATGTGTTGGATTGATACTACTGCTATGTTAATGTTGTAGTTCACTAGTTTCAGTTTTCATATGCTCAGAAAAACATCCTATTTATTATGCAACAATGCGTTTTCCAGATCATCAAAGATGGTCTAGCCTAGAAAGTAGGAGAACTTTCTCAACCCATAAAGGAACACAAAAAAATCACATTAAAACTCACCAAGTTTGGAGATTTCACTTGGCAAAGCTGTCAGACAGATGTAGTGAAGTAAGAAGTCTAATATTTGCCTCTGAGATGTTTTGAAGTACACGCGTAAAGTTGCATTAAATGGAAATACTCAAGTTAAGTACAACTATTAAAATGTACTTGTTACAATCCACCACTGATGTTGTTAGCACCACAGCACAGCCTCGCAGGCTTTTGACCCAAGGATGTGTGATACAAAACAAAACTTTATTGCTGTGGGGAACAAAAACACATTTTTCCACAAAGTGTAGGAGTAAAAAGTTCTTGAATGTAAATGTTGACTTCATCGAAGAAGTTGGACAAGAACTTAAAACTGGCAAAATTATAATTTAATATTAATAACTTAATAACTGTCTAATCAAAGAGTGAGTAAACTGACCAGCCGTCTGATGCTATCACTACATAACATCATATACCAAATGCACTATTTCACAAAGGTGTATACACATTTATAAATACCTCTCAGTTGTGTGACATATTAAAGCACGTTTAACTTTCAAGTCTCTTTCTTCTCTTAATCTCCTACAAAACGAGGGCGTCACATGTTTCAAACAGCAGATAACTGACAAAAATAATGCCAAAGTTAAAACAGCTATCTTTGTTGTTTGCTGTTTTTGTACGTGGAAACATCAAAATAAAATCTGTATCCCATGTGAAAGTTTCTCCCTGATGAGACGGCTTTGATGAGGCCTTTGAAGTGGAGGAGTCGTGGTAATAATGGCGATGATGGTAATTGATAACGGTGAGCTGAATGGTAAATGGCTGTTCATCGGGGATAGGAAGTCCTGAATGGAAGCCAGACTGGACGCAGCCGAGCCCCGGGCTGTGTGATAATAAACGGGAGGGGTTGGAAAGGCCGTGATAAGAAACAATTGTTTGTGTGTGAGAGAGAGAGTGTGTGTGAGTGTGTGTCTCTGGGTGTACACACTTCCAGTAGTACACGCTGTGCGCTTGAGTGTGTTTTGTGCATGTGGTGTGTGCTGGTGGCTGTGCAGCGCTGTGTGAAGGTCAAAGTGCGTGTGTCTGTGTGTGCGAGTGATTCGGGGGTGGTAGCAGGTGGCTGAATGGTAGCAAACCAGCACACACTGTCACTCTGATTACAAAGAGGGAGGATCGGGGGGAGACGAGAGGGTGAGAGTGAGAAAGAGAAACAAGAGCGAGATTAAAGGAGAAAAACTTAACTGGGGCAATTAATAAAAATGGATTTGATTGCCAGAAACAGATGGATTGCTTCAGGATGAAATGGAGCAATGACCTTGAGGGGTTGTGGCCACCGAGGGGACAATACATGGGCCTGTCCAAATCTTCAGGTTACTGGGAGGATGTTAAATAGGGAACAGAACTAGAACCCAAAACCCAAATTATTCATCCTAGGGATCCCTTTAGGAAATCAAATGTATTTATTAAAGACCTTACTTTTCATTGCCAAGAAACTCTTACGATGGTTGCAGCCCAGATCTACAGTAAATAACAATGGCAACAAAAGGTGAATGAGGTGTAACAGAGTAGAAGATCTTGAAAGTTAAAAAGGTCAAAGTCAGAAGCTCCTCCATCCCACAGAAAACACTGCTCCTCCTCGTCAGTAGTCCCGCCTTTAACTCCGTGACTTTGTGACATCACACTATGTCACCATGTCACACGTTCGCATAATTTATGCCTAGCAGCAAGGCTTGGCGCGTGAGAATTGCTTTAGCACAGCTGCCGTGTTAGCAGTGCTGGCTCTGGCATGTGTGAGCAGACCAATCAGAGGAGACGGGGTATTCACTAGTAGTGAAAACTATGAACCTGAAAATGAGCACAATATGTCTCCTTTGAATCAGGATTGCGGTTGTTGTTTTTTGCCTTTGTTTCTTATTCATGTCTCTGTTCCATGAAGTTCACATGTAAAGCTAATAACATAATGAAGAGAATGATAAAATATTTGCATGTTGTGGAAAAAAGAAAGAAACCCCCCTACTTAGTGAGTCTCAAGGAGATTACCTCCATGCCTTTAAGTAAATAATGTAGTCGAGGTGATCATCAGGAGTTACAACATCTCTGGTTCTGCATCCAGCTGGGAACCTTTATTGTGCGTCGTTCTCTCTCTCCTCTCATTTCCTGTCATCTATCTACTGTTGTCTGACTAATATAGACAAATATTTAACTTCAAGAGAAAACACAGTAGATTGGATTCACATTTTTGACGAACAGTAGATTAACCTAAAACCAAAGTCTAAGAATAGCTGGCGTGGATGTACATGAAATAAAACATTAATTTAAATTTCCACAGCCTGACAGTGGTGCTAATTGATATTTTCAAGTGCTGTGTAAAAAAAAAAAAAAAAAAAAAAAGGAGGCGTCCGGACGAATGGATTCTGAGAAAGACAGAGACAAACAGGCAGAGAAAAAACAAACAAAGTTATAAAAGGCAGAGGCGGCATGACGAATAGGAGGAGAGCACGTCTGGGCAGCCTTTATCTCGCCCTGTGTGTGTGTGTGTGTGTATCTGTGTGTGTTTGTGTGTGTGTGTGAGACTGTGCTGCAAACTAATGGAGCTGGCAGGGCGGAATCAATTACTGACCAGCGAGGATTTTCCCACAAGCTGGAGCTGGTGGGAAAACAGGAGCTCCTCCGCATGCATCTGTATGTGTGTGTGTGAGTGTGTGTGAGTGCGTTGGTGCACCTGTGTCTGAGCACGTGGACGTGTGTTTGTGTCTGCATATGCAAATTGTTTAGGTGCTTTTACTTTTGCATGTATGTGTATGTGTGTGTGTGTGTGTGTGGAAAGGCAGCTGGCGTGGAGCAGCAGACACTGGGAAAGGAGCCGACGGGCCTTCAGAAGAGAAACAAGTTGACTTATAAACGAGTGACTCAGCGTTCAGAACAAACCTTGTTATGTTTTCTGTCTCCCCTGACGCTCCCAGAGGGGAAAAAAAGAGAAGAAAAAAAAACAAATTTCATTACATGTGGCTTTTGATTTCACCCAAGACTTTCTAACATAAATCCTCCTCCTGTCAGCGTAATTGTCTGGCAGACTGAAACGAGTGAATGTGAGAGTGTTTTCCAAAACAACACGTAGAGACACAAAAAAAAAAAAGTTAGTTCGAGTGAGTCAGTGTTTTCCCGTAATCATGTTGTGCTTTCTCAGAAATGTTGTAAGCAAACATTTGTCCTGATATGGAGTCACATTTTACATGCTTTTTATTGGCGTGTCTGTGGGTTTGGGAGTGTGTTCGTGCTATTCACAAGGATTTTTATTAAAACGACCGTAACAATCGTTTCCCAGAATTAAACTTCTCCCGAGACTCTTTGTTGACTCTGTCACGAGCACACGTTCATAACCTCATGTGAGATGTTAGCGAGTGCTGGGAAATCAGTTTAACCTTGAAGCGTGTGACGATGACAAACACAGCTGACATTAATTGTGATATGAGAGAAAAATAGAAAGAGAAAACTTATTTCAATAAGTATTTCTTTGCCTTTGTCACCTTTTCATACCTGTGACATAGCAGCCTGTCACCATGGCAGCGCAAGCCACTAGTCCTTTTCCAGTCCAGTCACCAAAATAAAATGTGTCATATCACATTACGTGTTTATGAGGGGATGTTAGACACATACAGATAAAGACAGATATATTTATTTCTCCTGTTGTGATGTGGCTACAAAAACAGGTATTTTAAGCCAAAACATGATCTTTTCCTAACCCTAACCATGTGTTTTTTATGCATAAACCTAACCAGAGCATTGTCACAACATAAAAATTGAAAATTGAGCCTAAAGAAAAAATGTCCAGGGTTTGAAACGTACATTGCCAACATTTATTCTGCCGATCCTATCGGACTTTACTGAGCTTAACCAGGAAATAACAGAATATGATGTTTTAATAAGCTCTCGTTCTTATTATGCTTTTCTTCCCCAGCATGCAACTCAATCAGACTTACTCACTGCAACCAATCTGATGTTGCCACAACTTCTGGACTGGACTATTATCCACGGTCCAGTGAGCTCCTCAGGTAACTTTCTCCAGGTCACATTCATCCACATCTTCAGGTGAAGCCTGAATCTTCACAGCTTTTTTCTTTCTATACTGTGCAACCTTCAAAATAAATTCATTCTTTCTATTTTTTTCAGTTTGTTCCTGTTTGTATGAACTTCTGTAGAAGGAGGTGTATCTGCTCCAACGGTCCTGTTCTTACTCAGAGGGAAAAGAACAACAGCAAAGTCTTCACATTATTGTTTAGCCATGCTTCGTGTGTGTGTGTGTGTGTGTGTGTGTGTGTGTGTGTGTGTGTGTGTGTGTGTGTGTGTGTGTGTCTCAGCCACATGCGTGCATGTTGTCGGCCTTTCATTTGTCTGATTGTTCTGTTCAATAATCGACTCTGTATTGAGTGGCTGCTGCTCTGTAGTGAACAACTGCAGCAGGAAGCAGACCCATACAGGATAACATTGGCCTGGATTTAGGGCTCGGTGACCCAGGGGATACTGGGCCTGGCAAGAAACACACTCACACACACACACACACACACACACACAATTGGGAGCCAATAGGGCTGGACAACAGTCTCTTGGGTGGGTCTTTTAAAAACCAATCAAGCAGACATCTTGGCTCTTGTCATTGTTGGGTGTTACAGTAACGCCGCCTCTGTGAGCAGATACAAGTACAAGTAAAGTCTTTATACACACACACTCAGACACACACACACACACACATGCAGCACATACACACACACTTGCAGTCCAGTTTTAAGCTGGCCAGTGTATCTCAGGATGTAGGGTGTTGTTTCAAAGCTGCACTGCATTCACACACTTCTATCAGAGGAAATACATTGGAGCTAACACACAAATATTCAAAAAGGTTCTTGTATAGTTTCTATTTTATTCTCCCTTTATCTTTACTTTACACACTTTTGATGATTTTTCTTTAAGTTTTCCTTCTATCTGTTCTGATGTCCGTCCTTGTGCTGCTGTAACACATGACTTTCCCCTCTGGCAGATCAATAAGCTGTCCTTTCCTATCTGATCTTTAAGGAGACACCAGGCAACTTTTGCTGAACAACAGCGGCCACTGTGGCCACAAGTGGTAATTACAGGATCATGGCTCAATGAATTTGCCTTCAGAAAGACAGTATTGAACTGGTGCTCCTCAAATGAATTATCTGTTAATTGCAAGTCTAACTAGAGAGTGTTTCAGTGAGTGCAGGCCAGGTCAGCTGCTCACACCATACAATTACTCAATGAAAATGAAAAATACGTTTTTTTCTAATGAATATTGAGTATTCGCTTCCTTTCCAGGAACCTTCTTAGAAAATTATTTGGAAATTATCAAAATTTCAGCCACATTTATTAAGTTAAAAATCATATTGAGACAACTTTGAGATTTTTTTCAGATTAAATAATGAATATTTGTAGACAACAGAGTTCAGTCAGGCATGAAAGTTAAATGAAACAAGACCAGATGAGCAAAGTTTTAATGTTCAATGTTACAATTCACAGGTCTCTTTTTCTGCGTACAGTGTGTGTGAGCGTGCGCGTGTGCATGTGTGCGTGTAGGTGTGTGTTCAGGGAGGTGGCGAAGGCGGATGAGTTGTTTAACAAGAACAACAACACCTTTAGCTACAGTAGCAACCCGAACTACATGGCTGAGAGCACACACACACACACACACTCGCAGTTAACAAGCATTCCTCTTGCCTGGTGTACCGCATGCTTTTGAATCAGCAAACAATACACACACACACACACACACACACACACACACACACAGACTTGCATGACTACAACAATAACAAAGGACTGAATGCACACCAGTGACCGTATAAACACTTGAACGTTAAAACTCACAAGCACCAGCATTTGCATGAACAGCACACACAAACACACACACACACACACACACACAAACTTATTTTCACACAAACACTCCCACATGCTCTCAGCTGCTCTCTCACACACACGCACACACACCCTCCTGGCCTGTCTGATCCCTCAAGATGTTTTTTTTTTTTATGTTTATTTTCTGTCCTCCAAACACACTCACACTCTCTCTCTTTCACACACACACACACACACACACACACACACACACACACCAGCGCTCCCACACTCGCTCACATCTGTTTGGATTTGTTTTCTGTCTGAAGCAGCTTTCTCTGTCCTTCACCCCCTCCCTCCCCCTCTCTCCCTCCCTCCCTCCTTGCCTCCTTGCTTCCTTTCCTCAGTAGTCACAGCAGACCAAAGGAAGCTTTAAACGCACCTGCTCTCAAAGTTGTTGTCACACGTCAAAGTCCTGAGACTGAACACAGCCTCAATTTCTTATTTATGTAGGTCGAGTTTGAAAAAAGTGTTTTGATGATGAGTTAACGAGGCAATTAAGCTCTTCTTAGTTCAGTAAAAGAGAGAAACTTCAGTTCAGACGGTTGTTTTTTTTCTGTTAAGTAAGGAAAATAGGTATAAAAATAGGACCTCTCCTGACCTTTGACCTTTGTTTACTTACTAGACTGAGATGCAAACTCACTGCTGGAACTACGGGGGCTATCAGACCATCGCCTCTTGAGGTACAGGGTGTCATTACGAGACAGGACAGGCCGCGGCTAGCTGGTTAGCAACTTCGGCAGACATCTCTGTAATGCAACACATAGTATGTGATGTAACCTCAACACTGTGTTTCTTCGCAGCTCTGTACTCTGTTCACATGACGCTGCTTTACTCCTCTCAGCTTTTCATCCTGTTCGGCTGGATCATGTTTTGCTCTCTCCTGTCCTAGTTTCACATATTGTGTGTTTTAGTGTCGTTTTAATGGACGATTTAACGTCTGGCTGAGGGATGATTCGTTGAAAAATCAGCCATCAATCAACAAACAAACATGATGGTGTTGTAGAGCTGCAGCGGTGGAGGCAGGCGGCTCTGTTAGTGATCAGAAGAACCCGAAATTGGCTGTGAATTTTATCGGAAGCCACCGGAGAGAAATCATGAGATAATCACATGAGAGCGTTTGGAGGACCTGTTCTCAAGCTTAGCCACAACATTGTTGGTCCACTTGTACACAACGAGAGGCACACTCACAGATAAGTGTGTCCGTTCGTGAAGGATCTTTGCTGAAAGTAACTAAATGTCAGTTCGACACCTCTTTATCTCGGCTTTGCTCTCAGCTAGCTGGAAGGATGTGCATCATGTCATGTCTCATCGCCTCGGAAAAACCACACACACACACACACATCTATGCATATACACAAACAAACACACACACATCACCAGATGAATGGTAGGTATAGGGTGTCCCACTTGTATATATGAGTGTGTGTTTGTGTGTGTGTGTGAACGTGGCTGCTGCTGCTGCTGTCAAGCTCCTGGCGTTGACACAGTAAACTGATACTGAGGGGTCTGAGCGGGGAAATGTCTCCCCGCCACACACACACACACACGTATATACGCTCACACACACACACACACACTCCAGAGGGAGAGGAGAGCACTGGAGGAGCGGCACTCACACGGAGATTGAGTTACAGCTGAATTAGATCTGAGCTGTGGGAACCAGCACCTTCCCTTAGACACACACACGCACACACACACACACGTGTTGTCACTTCTTGACACCATAGACGCGCTGGGACACACGTTGAGATGATATGGTATGCACACACACACACACACACACACACACACACACACACACAAACATGCCCTCTGCACAACTTCTAAACAAATACACGGTCATGAACAGATGCATGCGGACCCTTAGGAACACACACACACACACACACACACACACACACACACACACAAATTATGACATCAAAGGAAAAACAATGTGATCCCACCAATAAAAAGCAAGTATGAACGCATGACTGTGTGTGTGTGTGTGTGTGTGTGTGTGTGTGTGTGTGTGTGTGTGTGTGGCTGGATTAACAGACATAATCATAAACACAGATACTCATGTGCAAACAGAAAGGATTAAAAATATAAACACACTTTTCCTTTGACACCAGAGAGAGAGAGGGGAAGCCTGAGGCGGTGGTGTTTATGCCTGGCAGAAACACCGCCACGCACAATGTGTGTGTGTTACCTTGTGTGCGTGTGTGTGTGTGTGTGTATTGATCGTGTTGGCCTTGACTTGGAGATGGTGGCCCTAAATAAAGCGAGGCTGAAAAGAAAAGCGGACAGAAGAGAGGCCACCACACCACAAGCCAGTAAACTCTCCACATCTTAATTGCCCTTTCGTTTTCACATGGTAATGCCTTTCCTCGTGTGTGTGTGTGTGTGTGTGTGTGTTTATTTGTGTGCCCCTGCCAGGTTCACACAGCAAAGCCCGCCAGCCCAACACACACTGTGTGAGTGTGTGCGTCTCCCTCTGCCATAAACACACACACACACATTCACTCCGCTGCCCCCGAGCTCCATTGTACACGCAGCCGGATGGAGGGATGGATGGATGGAGCGTTTCCACCCCCACATACACCCATTTTATTTCATCAACTGATGTTTCCCATCACCCTCCTCCGCTCAGCCACTCCTTCATGAAGAGGTCTGACATTTAAGTGAGTACAGAACCTCTCTGTGGCGACTCTTATTGGCAGATGATCTATTTGATTCTGATTCAAATAGGCCAGCGTTGGCAAAACCTCGATATTTAAATTTGTATCATCATCATCATGATATCACACATATAATAATATTGTGTGAATAATCTTCGTTGCTTGCCATAGAACAGAAAAGAGAAGATGAAGAGGAGGAGGAGGAAGAAGGAGAACAAGAAAAAGAAGAAGAGGAAGGAGAGGAACATGCCCTATGTTCGAGAAAAAACGGCATGACAGTGCCCCCTTAGATGCCCTCTAAGGAAGATAAAACATGATAAAGTGCCCTCTAGGGTATAAATATATCATGACTTTCTGTGCACTGTGTCCCACTGCATAAAGCTGGTACAATCTCTATTTTCACTAAATATAAAATTTGGGGAAAGCAAAAAATACATTTACCTTCCGATTTTAACCATTTTGCTTTATTTTGATTAAATACAAACAATACTTTGATGAGACTTTCAACAGCTTTTTTTCCCTGCACAATAAAGTTGTGACAATATTTAAGAAATCCATCAACTGTGCAAGTTTGAATTGACTTTAAAAGTGTTTTCTTTGATGTTATAGTAGAAATGAAACCGCAAACAAATCATGTGTCACGCAAACAAACAAATGTGTTTCATGTAATTATTTATTTATTTGGTTTGTTTTCCTCTATCTTCAACAAGTCACTGGTCTCAAGTAAATTGCATCTGTATCTGAACACTTTAAAAAAAAACAGTCAAAGTTATTGTTGAGTTATCCTTCACCTTTAGTCCCTATTATGGGTCCAGCTCCAGAAACAGTGTATCCTACGTTTCCCATCATGCAACACAAAGCCAGAGAGTCTCAAATGTCTTTACCAAACTTTATGAGAGCGACAGAAGACGTTATCCGACTGTTTTCATAATGATCTGCATTTCAGATGAACTAACAACAAACATTTATGTGTAAAATCAGTGGAGTGCCCCTTTGAATGTAGAGCAATGAGGACGAGTAGTCAGAAAGACAAAAACAGAAAGTCAGTTCTCTGTTTTCAGTCGTACAAACTGCTGCTTTCTCACTTCAAAGTGTGTTTTAAAGTGGCGGTGTAAATGCGGGCCACGTGCAGCGCGGTATTAAGCCGTCCTGCTGGGAACACTTTACGCATGAGAACCAGATTTGTCTCAACACCAGTGCGAGGTCACAGCAGGTCACACAGGAGATAATAGTGAGCAGAGAATAATCTTCTCCATTAATGTTTGCTCTCCCTTTGACCTCCGAGTGCCTCGCTGTGAGGGATCGAGCCTTTACAGAGGACGGCAAAGGGCCGGTAGGTCAAAACCGCACACACATACGCACACTTCATACCCGTACAATGGGGTGGACCCGGGGTTCCCCTGTTGACAGCTGCAGCTGTGACCACATGATTACCTCTTCCCACCTTAGATTCTTAACGTCCAACCCACAAGAGCTCCAGGAGCACCGGGGGAGAGAAAGGGGAGTGCAAACAAACTCTCCCCAGGTCCGGGGCTCCGGTTTCAGCCTTCCGTCCGCTGTGGCTGGGGGGCCATGGGAACACGAAGCGCCAGGGGCCCTGTGTCAATAAGGAGCAGTGGTTCAACACAATGGGGGCCTGCCTGCAGACAACACCGCTGACAGACACCCACACAAAAGGGCCTGTGAATGGGGAAGGAGGCTCACGCACACACACATGCACGTGAACGCACGCACACACATTAACAGGAAAGAATAGAGCAGTGTGTGGCTGCCCACAAGGCCAATGTTTGATGACTGCCCCGTGTGTGTGTGTGTGTGTGTGTACACTCAAACACACACAGCAGCGCTCATGCCCACGAGGAAATAAACACAGTACAATAAACTGAGGCTGCCGCGCACAGTCTGGCCGCACAGGACAGCGTGTACCACGGAGAATCAGTGTGACAAACACACATCAGTAGATTGTACTCTTAATGCATTCTTTGCATTTGTTTCAGTCTGTTTTCAGTCGAGTTGCTGGAGTTTGCTGCAGTCAGCCGCTCAGATAACATCAGAGGAGTTGTCACAGAGGCGACCTGTTGGAGAAACCTGCACGCTGAAAGGTTTTACTTCTGCTTTTCGTGCGTGCTTCAGAACAGGGAGATTTAATCTGTTGACGCAGATTTTATGCCTTACATGTGTTTACACGACCACCTGAGGAGCACAGAGGTCTTACCTCTTCTGAATAAAAGGATGCACGGCAAATGTTTAGCTTTTTGCCTTACACAGTGATTTGTGTTACATTTGGTCGTCTCCAGCTCGTTGATATCGTAACTCATTCACCAGCCAATAAGATTGAACCTAAATATGAACCATCATCAAATCACTGCTCTGTGCACCACCACAGTCACCAGGCCCACAACCCATGTTCATCAATGCATCGATCAACTCTTCCAACAACTGGAGCAGCACAGGCAGAAATGTAAAGAGAAGTGCTGCCACCTGGTGTCGGCTGAGACAAAAAGACAAGTGATGTTTTAATCCAGGATCTTAACAGCAGGTGGCAGCATGTTGGCTTTTAGGGTGGTGGTGGTGGTGAGTTAATGGTTTACAAAACCATTCACCCCAGTCCACCCTGTGATAAGAGAGAACACATTCCCAGGCAGGACTGTGTAGAGGGAAAAAATCTGACTTAACACGATTAGCTGATGATTCACGAGGCTGTTGAGTCTCGTCCTCCAGAGGTTTATTTGTAGATGTGTAAATCTGACGAAACCACTAACTACACTGTGAGTCGCCCTGATTTGAAGCTGTCAGTCTGAAAATATCATCTCATCACCAGGAATGAGCGAGTTGCCAGGGCCGTCTGCTGCACGTCACCCTGTTGTTATCCTTTAACCACAGGTGTGTCACCGTGCTGACGGAGGGTTTACAGTATGTGGACACGCTGACAGTTTCAGTTTCTTTGAGGACGTTTTCTAAAAAGACTGGGGAAGTTCTCAAAACACTACAGAAGTCCCCTCGTATCACATCATCGTCTCATATTTGCTTTTCAAACATGCAAAGATCTCCACTGTGACATCCTCACAGGCAGGATGTCGTCTACATGCACATTTTGTTACTGTCGTCCCTTTTTTGAGGTGCTTTTACCTTTGATGCTGCATTAGAGAGTTTTAATTTAACTTAATTTCATGGCAGTCGAATAAAAAAAACCATTTATTCTGATAATCAGAAATATGCTGAATATTGGAGCTGATATTGGTTGACAAATGGTATTCAGTAGATGCAATTATACGCATTATTTACTTTTACTCATAACTTTGATACTTGAGTACATTACCTGCCAGAAAATATGACTTTTGATACTTACGTACGTTTATTATGAGATACTTTAAGACTTTTACTCAAGTGCTATCTGTATGGGAGTATTACTTTCACACAATATCTTTACTTTTACTCAAGATAATGCACAATGATGCCCCAAAATGAGTGTACAGCTATAGTTTTATACATGCAATATGTAAAGGTAATCAGAAACTGGTTTGTAGTCTAAACGGTCTATCGGTTATTGATTGATCCAAAGATAATTTTTTGATGAATCGATTAGTTGTTTGTTGTTGTTTTTTTCCACAACCCAAAGACATTCAGTTTACTGTCATAGAGAAGTAAAGAAACAAGAAGATAAAAAAGAAAAATGTATGAAACCCAGGATCATAATAATCCCACATTCACACATTTTAAACATGACAGGGTGAAGATTTCTTCTACTCATCAGTTTATCCTGTTTCTTAACAGAAAATCAGTGTTGCTGGATAAGATCTGGATCAGAGGATATTATACGATATGTTTCATGGTCGGGAATGTTCAATATATGCCTTTATGAATTTGTGCCCTATGGGTACAGATCAATAAGTGGACAAAAAGGTTAAAGCAATATCAAAGTTTTATTCTTAAAATGTAGTATAGAGAGGAACAGTAGTACAATTCAGACAGAAAAAAGGAGAAATGTAGTTCCATCTTTGAAAACCTTTGATAAAAACGTAAAAAGAGTAACCTGAATCTGCTTTGTGTTCGGTGGGCACTGAGGCGCGGCCCGAGTTTTGCATCACTGTTAAAGTTCGAGAGAAGTTGAAAAATACAACCTTTTGCGACAGCGTAAAAAAATACAGCTGGGGAAAAAAAACCTCTGCTTTACATCTGTAGTGTTTTTGCTTCGTTTTTCGTGTTTTTTTTTTTTTCTTGTCCATATAACAAATACAGCATAAAATCTAAAATGATACATCGTAAGTTTTGAGTTTCATTCATTACAGTAAAATCAGTAGGATGGTAAATAGTATCAAAAGAACAAACAAGACAACAGGATGGTGTGATGAACAAGCACACAGCGTGAACAGAGACAGAGAGAGAAAGCGGAAGGTTAAAGTTCACGGAAATAAACCAACACGTCAGGAGGTCTGGAGCTGACTGTCAATGTGTTCCATTACACAAATCCACTAGTTAAATAATATCTTCTTCATATATATATATATTTATCTTATATATATATTCTCAACATATATATATATATATATATATCCGTAATATAACCCCTCCCACAGTGATTTGAAGGTAAAAGTGACACGAAGAGGTTGAATATCTCTATGACTTTAAATATATCTTCTTCCACAGAGTAAAGGGAAGTTACACATCTTCTGTATCATTAGCACTTCAGTATATACTGTATATTCCACTGCATATGAACAGATACTGCTGTTCCAAGGTTTCAACCCGCAAACAATCCGTGTTTCTTTAGAAAATATGTGCTTAATGAAATAACAAAAGGAGAAAAAGGAAACATCCGTGGAAAGGACAAAAATTAAACAAAATATGTATCTAGGGTAAAGTGAATGATTCTGTAGCATAAAAACATTTAAAAATCTCAACAATTACAGACACGAGCAAGGATTTCTCTACACTAAGCAAGTTTTCACCTGGCTTTTCTCATACATTATAATTCAACAATAATTAAAAACAACAATTTTGGTTGGACAAATAGAAATTAACAGTCTTGATTGCATTTTGGAGTCAATATATATAATATTAAATAACAAAAAAAAAGAAAAAAAAAAAAAGAAGAACAAAATGTCTAATAAAAAAAAGTTGCTCATTGGAAGAAAAGACACAACAGTTTTTATATAGTTCCATTCAGACCCGCTTTTGGGGGAAGCGAAGAAACATAAAGCAAATTATTTTCATGAACACAAACGTAAGTGCATGTCTATGAGGCGCCATAGAGCTTCACTTTTTGTGGAACAAAGTGTTTTTCTACCTGGCAGACCTAAAAATAATAAAAACAAACTTACATCAAATTAAACCGATGACATCTTTTATACCTTCTACACGTGAAAAATGGAGTTCTTTCGGACTTTAAACATCACACATCATGATTTTCTGCACACTTCCTCCCCCTCACGACCAAGGTTCAAGTGATTCAAAATATATATACTGTATTTACTATACTATAACTCAGTACCAAATATAAACAAACGTATACAGGTGTTGATGTCCACTTAGGTCCTCAAAACGTCAATTACAAGTACTGCCGGTAGTTCTACAAAATGGTATGTGTGTGTGTGCATTAAATAAAAGCTTAAAAACGATGGCAAAGCATACCTGATAGTCGCCGTAGCACAACAGTGTTCTATAGTTTGAGCTGATTACATATGTATAACTGAGTCAGTTTAAGCTTTATGATTATAAACATCATATATAGCCTGTAGGTCCAGTATTCTGCGACAAGCATTACAGCACCAAACGTTTCATCATTTGGCAAAATTCAAGCTTTAAGTGAAAGTCAAATGCTTCTGTTTAATAATAATAAAGTGTTACTGTGACGCCGTGATTTGTATAAAGCTAGCAATAACATTTCCCCTCGTCCTTTTTTTTAAAAATTCATCTTTTTTTCCCCGCTTAACATAAAACCTCACGTTGTCTTTTTTTTTTTTTTTTTTTAAAGCGTATTCAGTAGTTTTTGTTTCCTGCTAAATCTTGGTGTGCGGTCTGTTTGGCACAATATCGCAGCCCTCTTAAATTAATCATAAATATGGCTGTGATACATTAGAGTCACAAAACAGATTTTTTGGTTCCAAGATTTGTGCAGGGAAAAGAAAAAAAAAAAACATTAGAAAAGAATAATATAATAATATTTAGCGCATCTAAACAAGATCTACAGAGCAAGTTAAAAATCTTCCTGTGGACAATAATGCTCTTCTTCTGTGTACTTCTACAAGCACCAAGCAATATACTTTCAGATTGTGCAGAAAGCAACAGCCATTACTGCGCCTCTGCCTGCAGACAAAAACAACAGAAATAAAAATTATAGACTTTGATAAGACCATAATAACCTCTCTTCATAAATTAAATAATTAACATTTCGCTCTTTTAGATGATTGGCCTACCCCAACTCTACATCACCACCCTGCCCGACTCGCCCCCGAAAAACAGGAAATAAAAATACATCACCAAAAACCTGATTTATCATATTATTCGTCGTTATTAATCTTTCTCTTGCGGTCTCTGGGCCCAGACTTGGGACACATTTTCACAATAATAAAATCTTTACATCTTGGAGTTCCCATTCTACCAAAGCTTTTTTGTTTTAAATCCATCTCTTTGTCATATACTTGCACAATTAAGTAACCTCATGGTTTGATAGCACTTTGGAGTTGATTGTTTACCAGCTAAGTTTTTGTATACATATATATTAAACATCAACCTTTTTTTATTTTGTTTCTCAAGCTTGTTAAGATTCTTAGTCCTCTTCCGGGGCAGCACCGGCATTGCCCTCACCCCAATTTGATTGGTCGTTGTCGGTGGGTTCTTCCCCCTCCAGGTCCTCTCCGTCCTCGCCTTCGAAGTCTTCGTCGCGAGGAAACTCCATGCCCTCCATGGCCTCCAGGCCCTCCTGAGTGGCCTGGTGTGAGTCGGCGCAGTCCGCACACACGCCGTAGCGCCGCGAGCCGTGACGGATACCGACGCTGGCCGCGAGCATGAAGATCTTCTTGCACACCATGCACTTGTACTTCTTGTCCTTCTTGTGCACCTGTTGGAGGGAGAGGTGTGGAGAGTGGTGAGGAGATGAGATGAGTCAGGTCACTGATAATTCGTCAATATGACATTGAAAGGAACAGCTGGAATTTTGGGAAATAAGCTGTTTTACTTTTGCAGCCAGTTAGCTTAGCTTAACAAGAAGACTGGAAACAGAGAGGAACAACAAATCCTGTTGTTTTGTTCACTTAAATCTTTAGCACACACGGCTTTATTGGTTATTTTACTCTTAACGGGACCCAAATTTACCAAATGAACATCAGGCTGTGTTGAAGAAGACTTGAAACTAGAGATTGAGACATCGCCTGCATGCTGTTTTAAGTTTTGCTGCAAGGACAAGGATACAGACCACTGATTTCAAAAATCCATTTGTCTTGTACCACTTTGAGAGAGACTCTAAGATACTCCCTACATTAGAAAGAGCTATCAGAGCCCAAACATTTCTGCGTTTAAAAATATCTTGTTGCACTCACTCCCTTGAGCAGAGAGCTGCCAGACATGAGGTGGAGTGCAAAGATGTGAGGGTGGACAGAGCGCTGCAGTGTTTGGCAGAATATGGAGGGTGGTGAAAGAGAGGAGAGGATCCTGTGCATTCGCCAACTCACCAGGGAATGTCTCTTTACGTGCTCGCGGCGGGTGAACAGCTTGCCACAGATGTCACAGCTGAAGGAGCGCACGCCCGAGTGGATGATCAGGTGCCTCTTGAGCGTGCGCCGGTGCTTGGCGATGTAGTTACAGTGGGGGCACTTGAGCTTATTGAGGGCTAGGTGAGAGGACTCGCCTGGAGAGAGACACAGAGAGACACAAGGTCAGATTTAGTAACATCTAAACATCTGAAAACAACTACGATTTGATCTCTGAGGGAAGCTGACTAAGAGTTGCTTCCATGAACTGGAGATAGAACGAGACAATGACCGTAAAAGCTACATTTGCATCTATAGATCCCTTAATGAGAGAGGGGTGTGTCAGGAACCAATATCCTGTTTATCAGATCACTGAGTTATAATGAGGCAACCATTAGAGAGAATAAGAAACCACAAACTGATGCATCTCAAGAAGCTCCTTTAGTGAAAGTTTGCTACAGAAGTTTTTAAGCAGATCGCTAAAGCTAAAAATGAGAACAACACAAGAACAACACCATCAAACCTTGCTATCATATCATTCGTTATAGTGCCTTTTTATTATTTCAGAGTGCAAAAGACAGAAATCAAGATGTTTTCACGCCAGCACCGTCTTCATTGCGCTAACAAGCTCCTGACGACAGCTGGGCTTACAAATAAATAAGCAAATCGACTGATTTTGTGAAGGCTTCAAACGGAGTGCAGGTCTTCAGCGAGTCTTCAGAGAGTGGGGTGCCTTTTGTTTGAGCCAGGGAGCGCACAACAGAGGCGTTGTCAGGGCAGGTTGCTAGGGGGGAGGAGGGAGGAGGGGAGTGGGGGCTGGGGGGGTTGATGAGAAGCAGGTCACCTGTGTATTCCCGGTGTGAGTGTGTGTGTCGCACACAGAAGAGCAGAACCTCGCACGAGTGTAACAAGCTGTTAATTTAGGCTTTGGAGATGTAGGAAAGAAACGCACCTCTTTTCAAGTTTAAGTCAACTTGTAACCTCGCTGGCCTGGGACTTTATCTGACTAGAGCCTCCTTTTTACTTGTCTTTAAAGCCGACGTCTCCACCCACAACACCACCCGTCCAAAGGGACCAATGCATGTCAATCAAACCGCGACTTAATGCCAGAAACCTTACTGTTATTTGTTTTTTTCTTCAATTGGTTGTATTATTTTTTTGTCCCAGCAGCTGTCAGTAGCAGGGTTGGGAGCCAAACTGAAACTGTGATGGCAAGATAGTAAGCAAAGGAAAAAAACACTACAAACAGGAACAGAAGTGCGAAACATTGGGAGAATATTTCGAGCGGCCTGCTGAGATTTTGGCCTACGTAAATGAGACTGACTTTACCCATTTATTCCCTGACGCTGGGGTTAATGAAGATCTTCATTTGAGGGTCATGCACATCAACAATGCAGTTAAATGCCGTTTTAACATGAGCCCTTTAGGAGACATACTGACTGGACTGCCCACACTCATCGGAGAAAATGCATTTTTAGTTAAATATTTCAAGTTTCATTCCTGTTCTAGCGAGTGCGGCGTCTTACCATTCTCCCAGGACTCCCCTTGCTGTAAGTCCTGGATGATGCTATACTGGATCTGATTGGCCAGCTCTGGGAAAGGGGGGGAGGGGGGGAAGGGACAAGAGAAGCGAGAGGGAGAAAGAGAGATGAGAGGTGGTTGAAAGCCTGGTGGGGTGCACGCACACCTCGCGACGCCTCGTGTACATAAACTAACCACCCCCCACGTGAAACAATGCAAGTTTCAGTTGACAACACACACAAACACACACACACACACAGCCCACTATTATATGTAAAGCAGTGTGCTCCCCAGGCCAGAGCAACAAACTGTTGGTGTAACCAGGGCTCCAGCAGGGACGGGGTTAATTAGAGAATAGTAGTCGAGCCCTCACACCGGCTCAGCTTACACTCGGCTTTTGTAAGCACTTGTGTGTGAGCACCTGTGTGTGTGTGTGTGTCCGGTTCCTCCAGCATCAGCGCTTAGAGGCCATTAAAGACACACCCCAGCGAGTGAGAGTGTGTGTGTGTGTGTGTGTGTGTGTGTGTGTGTGTGTGTGTGTGTGTGTGTGTGTGTGTGTGTGTGTGTGTGTGTGTGTGTGCGTGCGTGCGTGCGTGTGTGCGTGTGTGCGTGCGTGTGTTTGTGTCCATTCTCCCTGGGTCAATATTTGGAATAGTGAGGACAGCCCCGCTGCATTAGAGTGGATTAGGGAGGGAAGGAACTGCCCCTGCTGGCTTTGCACCTCGCAAGGGATTGGGGGAAGTTTTTGCGTGCGTGAGCATGGGTGTGTGTTTGTGTGCACGATTAAACAGGGACTGGTGTGTATGCAAATGTTCCTCACCTGCTCTGTGCGTCTGCGTGCAGCACCCACCCTTTAAACAATCCAACAGTCTTGTTTGGAGAAGACCCAAGAATTTATTGGCTACGAGTGTTGGCTCTGGGCTCAGCAATGGCAAAGTGCTTATATCTCTGAAAGCTACCATCACTTTCAACTGTTATGTTCCACAACACATCTCGAGTCTGTTCAACACCGGCTGCCTCTACAGTCATATCTATCACCGCTTTGTCTTCTTTTTTGGCAAACAGTTACAGATAATTTTAAAAAGAGATAACCAGCCTTTGGAGATCAGAATTTTCATATTTTATGGTTATAAAGCTTCTAAAGATGTAAAAATAACATTTAATAGCCAAAACAATTGATTGTTTAGTTGAGCAACAGAAAGTTCATCTGCAACTATTTGATAATGACCTAATACGAGCTGCGACGATTAATAGATTAGTTGTCAACTATGAAACAAACCACCAACTATTTAGTAATCAATCATTTTTATTTTTCCAGAAAACGATGCTGTACATTTGATTGTTTCCAGCCGCTAAAATGTGAGATTTTTCTTTTACTTTTCTCTGCTTTATAAAATTGGGAACAGAATATGTTTGGACCTATGGAAACCAGTATTTAAAAGACTAGATTAACCGGAGAAAATAATCAGCGGATGAATCCATAACAATACCGATTGTTGGTGGCAGCCTTAAACATTTTAGTTGTTAAACAGCCTCTTAAAAAACCAAAAAGAGAAAAAAACAAGCACATATTATGAAAGGGGATGACCGCAGAGATCAAAGTGCAGGAAAAAAATGAAAGCCAAATGTGTGTGTGATGTGTGACATCACTGTGAGAAACTGGGACAGCTAATATTGGTGGATGACGGCTCATAGGCTCAAACAGAAATATGCAAGTAAACGCCGACTCATGGTGCAAGAGAGCCGTCTAGCTCTAGTCTGAGCAGCTCGCAACGAAAAGATGAGGCTTTGTTGCCTCGTAAGACAAATGAGCAAATTGATCCACCATTCCTTAAACCTTAATGCACAGTAGACAATTGTACAAACTCAATTTTGCTTTGTAAAGCAATATTTCAATAAAGCGTAACCGACACGTCAGACATCATGTGACACGCATATCCAGAGCGAGTCCCAACAAATGAGCACTGTATGCAACACGAGGCTTATCAAGCCTCGACAGCAGAGAGAGACTGTGGGAAACACTGTCACAAACTGAAACCTTTGAGACAAGTGACTGTCTGTCCATAAATGGCACTCGACCATTTTTCCATGTGCAATCCACAAGCTGAGGAGTGAAAAAGGATTAAATAAAATGGTTTTGAGTGATCTGACGCTACAAATACATTACATTCTCATCTATCCAGAAGTAAACAGTTGTAAAGTATTACCACACGCCACTGGATCTTCATATAAAGTATTATTTGTTACTGACAGATTAAAACACTAGTCAACGTCAGCCCATCCACATGACGCAGATTTTGAAAGGTTAGGAGGTCAGCTAGATTATTTGGGGGGAAAAACAACAAAGATCTTGCTTCAACACCACTTCTACATTTAAGAAAGTATTCAAAGAACATTTGTCTGAAAAGGGAACTGTGAAACGTCTAGGAAAACACCTTTCTGTCAAAACACTACAATGTGAGAAACCCACAGAAATGAATGCAACTTTTACAAACATGCCTACTCCAATCTGTAGAAGATTAGTCTGGAGCCTTGATCTGTTAGATTTGGACTTTTATTTTGATCTGCATTAAATTATTCTCACTCATAGATACCAGTCACCTAAATATGCCTGATTGTTTTCATTAAGGTCCATGCATTAACATGAGAAATTAACAAAAACGCCTTAATTTGTCTCTTTTATCAGGATCTGCACTGTAATTTGATGGGGTCTACTCTGGGCCGAGACACATCCTCCATCCAAGTTTAGAGGAAATCTGTTCAGCAGTTTTTGTGTAATCCTTCTGACAAACCAACCAACCAACAGAAACGGGTGAAAACCATCCCGGCAGAGGTAAAAATGCCATTTTCTCACCCTGACATCAAACAACATCTGGATGAAGCGTTTCTGCCTCACAGTCTCTCAAAACCATCTTTCACACATGTTAAACAATTGGACGTCCATCAGCCGCAGGCCTTTAATGTTCATGGCTACAGCAATAAATAATTTGACTGTCAAAACTGGGGTTGGGAGAGGCTTATTTTTGGTGATCCTGTCTACACGGACGTACTGCATCTGTACAATTTTAATGCCTTACAGAGTCTGAATATTCACAGATCTATATTCAAACTGTAAACATACTCTACATTGTATGAATTAATTCCACGGTTTGGAGGTAAATGAACTGTTGAACACAAAACTATAATTTAGAGGGTAAACAGTTGCCTTGAAACCTTTTACTGTGACTAACAGCCTTCTTCAAGTGTTCACCATATCTCTGTTTGGTAACACAGTGTACATTAGATAGAGACATGGAGCTAAACAACAGAGATGAACAGAAGAAGGTTGGAGAGTTTGCACACAAGCAGACAAACTCAGTCTTAAATTGAGCGTCTCCCTCTTGGCTATTACAACACCCTGGATCACTTTGTGCACACATTAAAAAGAGCCCTACGAGGAGTCGGAGGCACTAAGAGCATTCAAGTGCATTTAGGGAGGCCTGGGGGAAGAAATGTTTCCCCTGCTTTCTTCATTTGCCTGCATTAGGGATGGCTTCTCTCGCTCTCTCTGACACATACACACAAAATGTAGTTCTCTCTCTCTTTCTAAACACACTTTGGCCTCACACAACCCCCCCCTTCACCCACCCTCCATACCACTCCACTTAATATGTGATATCATTATGGTTACAGCGCCATGCTTAATGGGGCCAACAGAAGGAGAAGGCTGGAGCTGAGAGAACAGATTACTAAGAGGAGGCTTGTGCCAGTTGCCATCAGATCATATATGTACGATTGCAGAGATGATCACTGATGTTAAAGTGATTTTAACCGACTTATAAAACAGTTTGTGTCTTTTTCATGAATCTGACAAATGGGTCTGTTCTGAACATGGCGGTTTATGTTGGTGTCCATAACAATTCTTCAACTCTCGTCGTCCATACTACTTTTTCCTTTGGCGACTCGGCGAATTTTCGGTGATCTCACGATTGGAGGACGTGAAAATGGAAACAAACAATCGGCCAATCCTAACTAAGAGCGCTTTGCTGTGTGTGGGTAGGACGGACAAGGCGATTGATAGATTAAAGTGAAATGCCCGTATTTTTACACCCGGGTCCTGTATTGACATGATTGTGTGTGTTTAAATGATTCATGCTTACAAATCGCAAGATTTCAGAGTGAGACTTCTCCTTGAATGAGACTTGCGTTTGTGGTTAGAAAAAAGATCTTACACTTACACAAAAAGTCTGAATCTGTAGTAATTGTTTCTGTAATGTTGTCGGCCACTGTTGTTGAGCAACAATCTGTCAGTGACAAAAGAAGCACTTTCGGTGGTAATTTTGACAGTCGCATTTGCCCCAAAGGATTACGTTTCAGCCATAGCAGCGATTTTGTGGGTGACAGCTTCTGCTAGACCGCTTCCTAAACTTTTGGTAAGTATGAATCATGTACACATTAAAACACTGAAAAACATACAGCCCTGGTTTTAAAATACTGGAATTCCCCTTTAAAGTACAGAAAGAGGAAGTTATCAGAGGGTACAGAGAAAGAGAGAAGATGAGTGGAAAATGTCTTTCAAGCAAGATTGAAATCTTGATTAAATGAGTGAAAGCAGCTTAAAAAGGTCGAAGGGATTCAAAGTTTTTGCCGAACGCAGAATACAGCGTGGGTTTAACATGTAATGAAGAATAGGACAAATGATCTATTCTTATCTCCAACCCAATTTAAAGTATTGTCACGTTATTATTTTTTACTAAAAAACAATATAAACTCATACGACTCATTGAATTCAAATGATTGACTTGAACCTTATAACACATCTCATCTTTCCTTTTCAACAAGTCTCAGCAGTGATGTGGCAACACGTCTCTGTGCAGGTGGGCGTAACTTTCGTAAGCCCCCTGCTCCGGAGTGATTAGTGAAGATCACAGCCGGGAGTGGTGACTCACATGTTGGCTATGCACAGCAGGTTAAGAGCTTGACAACCAAACATCTCTGCTGTTAGGTGCAACAGCAGGACATTGATCGAAAAAGCTGAAAATTGATTCCTATTAAAAGGTGTGATCTTGAACAGTGGAGGAGGATCAACTACTGACCACGTGACCTGTAACTGTTATCCTCCACTGACCCCTGGGTGCATAAATCATTACAGGTGCATGGTGTAGGCACAGGCATTGATCAAACCAAAAAAATTAAATTCAAAACACTTTTCAATGCAGATGTCTTCTAAAAGATATTAAATATGACAAGCTAAATTTTGGGGACAAATATGTAAAATGATGTAGAAAACATCAGAATTGAAAATGCCGCGTCCAGGTTTGTGTGTGCATCATTTGGCTTCAAATGTTTGAACAGTAGGAAGCAGAGAGGCGCCAGTCTAGCTAATGATGCTACCTGACTGACCCAACTGGTTATTGTTTCATAAACAGTAGCTTTGGGCCAAGTTTGCAGACACAATGTCAAAAGCAGCACATAGATGCACAGTTACATCGAGTGCAGAGGGCCAAACATGTCCTTCACCCTGGCAATACTGTTGAGCTTTGTACACTAGAGGCTACTTAAACATGGAAAACATGTTTGACTGAACACTCTACATTGGTGTAAAAGATGTAATCCAGAGGCCTGTAGGAAAATATGTTTCTCCATATCATAAAGATGTTTAATTTAGGTGATCAAAATACTACATGCATATCTCTTCCTTGAAAACAGAGCCTCTTCCTTGCACTTGGAGTGAGTGTAAGGCGTAATATTACTAATAAGACTACTAGGAATAAGAAATTCATGATTTAAATGTGAACGCAATAGAGGAGAAGGATTTTGGTGGGGAGTGTGTGAGGTATGTTTACAGGTACAAATGTGTGTCATACCAGCGTTTTCAGAGAGGGAGGAGAAGTCCTCTCTGGGGTAGGAGGCTGAAGGCTGGACGAACATCCCCTCGTCGAATCCCTCTTCAGGCTCTGGTGGAAAGTTGTACACAAAACGCCGCGTGGTGGTTTGTTTTTTCCTCCGTCCGCTTCCAGCTGCAGCGTCCGGTGCTTCTCTCTTTATTGCCGCAGGTGCTGCTGCAGCGCCACCTGTGGTCGGTTCGTTCCAGACGAACACCTGACCTTTGCCGCTTGTCGGCCGTGTTTCATTGGTCTCTGCTGAATCAGACGAGTTGTCGTTGTGGTGGGCCCAGTTGCCGGAGGCTCCAGGGGTCACCAGGGCACAGCCCTCACTCCCAACCACCGTTACCTCTATATCACTGGTCTCCTCTTTCACCCTGCCGCCTTCGTCTTCGTCTTCCACTGCTTCCTTTCCTTGGTTGTTACTGGCCTTGATCGACAGCTTTGACAGGATGCTCGTGGCCCAGAAGTTGCTTGGCTTCCGGTCTGACCCTCTCTGTCCGTCTTTGGTCACCGTCTGCCTCTTGTTGTAGTCCACCACCACTGAGTCAGGAGCCTCCTGCTTGATGCTGATATTCAGGGCATCCTTTATAAAAGCCCTACACGTGTGGACAACTTCTGTCATCTGGAGGTAACTCGCAACAGACATCACCTCAATGGCATTTTGGCTAGTGAGCAGCAGATTCCCGGAGTAGAGAAAGTCGAGGATAACTGAGAAGCCCTGCACAGCAGCGACATCCAGGTGCGTGACTGTGGCCTGGTCTTGGGCCTCGCCCTTGGTCAGACAGTAGAGGGTTTTGAAGTAGCGGCTGCCTGCCACCAGGATGTTCTTGTGTGCACGGAACACCTGGCCCGAGACGACTATGTTGACATCACAGAGGATGCCACTTTTGCGTTGCTTGTCCAGCTCCTGGAGAAGCTGGTAACAGTAGGAGTTCTCATTGGGCTTGCTGCGGTAGTCTTCCCCTGAGCAGTTAGTGGAGGGGCTGGTGTTGTCTGAGGGCCTCACCATCTCCTTTTACATGAAAGAGAGAAAGATAAATTATTGTGGTGGATTCCATGCATGCAAATCATTTGCAAAAGCAAGCACAAATGTACTTATACACAAATATATTTTCCCTTCCTGTAACTCTGTCTTTAAAAGCCACACACATTTACACCCTCGGGGTTCGTAGTGTGACACTGACACACCTGCCCTAGGGGTGAAACTGGTTTGACAGGCTTCTGTGTTATGAAGGAGGTGGGAAAGAGGCAAAGAAAGGCGTGTTATTTTCAGCCTAGGTAGTATTACACAGCCCTATAACTCCTGTCCTCCATCAAACTTAAACTTCACAACTCCTAACACAAAAAATATGATGTGAGGTCCAATCACAGATGAAAAAAAGACTACAATTTGACATATAAAAGGCTAGATTGCAATGTTCAGTGCTTTCCTCAAGCTACTTTTGTTAAATTGCTGTAGACTTTCCTGCAAGTTGGCACACTAACTTACTTAACTTACTTATTAATTTGAATTAATAATTTACTACATTTTGACATCAGAGAGCCTGTCCAAACTTTTTGCATGTTTTTGTTTTTCCGATGGGTAGAGAAATTACCATCACTGCTTGCTTGATCTGACTGACTTTTACTTCTAGGACTGCTGAAAAACAAAATGAAACAGTGGGCCTGGAAAGAAGCCTTTGTTCAAGAGGGCTGCTGCAAAAAAACGTATACTTATTCCTGTTTTTCTACATCTTTTATAAATCCGAGGCAATACAAAAAATATTTATCACCAAACAAAAAAAAACGACATCATATTTGCCTATTCTTAAAGATTTCTGAGACCACGGTCCATCAAGATTCCCCTTTTAATGAGTTGAAAATATGATTTTAGTTTTAATTTTCTTTAAAGCAACCATGAGGAATCAATTTACCAGGGCCATAATATGGATTTAATTTGTAGTAATACTAGATGAAGCCCTCTTGACCGAGACAGATGTTTATTTCTTCATGACTATGAATACACTTTCAACTTTGGCTTTGGTTGTCACCTCCAAAGCCATGTTGAAAAGTAGATTTGCAAAATTAAAAAGACTTAACACACATAAGCTATTGTATATTAATATGATGTCTCCCTTTGACTTGGAAACTAGATGTAAAACGCGCCAGAATTAGACCAGGAGGAGGGCCGACAAGTGTCCAAAGCAGGACACACAACGTGGCTGTAGGATGGGAACTGGCAGAAGCATAGAACTACCCTGTACCAGCCCCACTCCCCCTCCCCGGCTCCCCTTTACCAGGGCAAAGGGCCAGCCTTGTACAAAGCTGAAGAGAGGGGAGCACATAAGTGTGTATGCATACAGTTTTTTATGCAAAAATACATGGTTGGACTTGAATGCACACATGCACATAGAAAAAAATATATAGCCTATTAAGAAAATGCATATACACCCTGTGTTTGTCGAAGGCTACATTATAGTTTTTACACTCGGACACACACACACATGCAGCAGCATACATCTCCAGCTCATTTTAGATTGCACAGCAGATGTCCTAATCCAGAATAATTCACATTGCTCGAGCCCTGCATTTTTGCCCCCACCCACCACCATCTCTTCTGCGCACACATGCATGTGCACACACACAAACCAAGCTGCCTACACATACACACAGCTGGGGTTTCAGCTCGAGTAATTCAGATTAAATCCATTTCTCTGGAGGTCCCCACCCAGCCCCCACCCCCACCCCTACTCCCTCCACACTGCAGCTCTTGTCCAGGGCAGCCTGGGCACACAGGATAGTATAGGGGGGCTTATCATCCTCTGCCACAGCTGGAGGGGGAGAGAGATGGAGAGAGAGATGGGATGGGATGAAATGAGAGGCAGACAGGGGGAGAGGGAGACAGAGGGGGAAAGTCGACGTACTTTGCGAGCTAAAAGACATAAAAGGAGACTGGAAGGACAGAGAATAATGGTGGATGAGACAGCAGAATGGTTCTGATGGAGAGAAAAAAAGTAGAAACAAAGCTGATAGAATTAAGTGTGGAAAGAAGATGAGAAATGTTCAGAGCATAAAAGAAAAAAGCCTGATAACACATGCACAAAGAGTGAGAGCATGAGGCAGAGATTGAGAGAGCCAGACCTTGAGCCTCGACAAAAAGGGCGGAGGAGAAAATGTGGAGCAGAGGGAGCCGGAAAGCCAGCGCGGTAGAGAGAAGGAGTTGGGTCACCCCATTTTAGCCTTTACAATAGCCCGCGTTCTCCCCGAGGCTCATTGTCCACTCACTGTGGGCCTTTGTGAAAGGGCTCTGCACTCACTCTCTTATTACACACTATCTCCCACTTGCGAGCATAGAAAAGGAGCCAGGGTGCATGTGGGTGAGGCGGAGAGGATGGGGAGAGAGGAGAAAAATTATTCCATGATATACACATCAAAGCCTCTGGAGGGGCATGGTCATCATGTTGAGTACTGTGGTGGAATATATTGGTGTGGTGAAGGGCAGGTGGACTATAACAACAAGAGGAGTTGGATATAGAGTGGGATTGTCAGTGTTCGCATACACTTTTTGCTGCTTTGTTTTCTCCTCTTTTGATATGATTAAACCCAATTTTAGAACTAAAGCCTGACGGATAAAGCAGCTGATATTCGCCTATCACAGATGTATCATATCGGCATATATGTTGTCTTTCGGCTGATCTTTAAAAGGCAGATATCTGCATACGCATGCAGATAAATTTTCAAAAAAAGATCATAACAGTCTAAATGGTGGTCAGATGATAGCTGATGGGTTCTGACCTTCCAGACTGGATTTCAATCAATGCATTTTGCCTCTTTTGCTCTCCACAAGCACTGTTTACCTGCAGGCAACCAGCCCAAATGTGCTTTGTCACTATTCGACTACAAATGGACTAAAAACTGAAATCAGAATGTTCAGTACTACATTGCATTGCATCTCTCATTAATTAGAATTCAAACAGCTTACAAACTAGCTGATGCTACTGTGGCAAGCTAGCAAAAGTCTGCAACCCGCTATCTAACATAAATAGTGACTTGTATTTTTCCCAGGATGAAGGGGTCAGAGTTAAACACAAAAATGAAGCAATGTGTTGAAAAAATGCCATAAATAAAACAAGCGCTCTATTGCTCCTAGCACCTGGGAATCAGTAGACCCATTTTATCATTTTGACTAACCAGCCATCCCTACCCCTGAACCCCATGACTCCCCACAGCTTTTATCCATTACACATAGCAAGGCAACAGGCCAGAGAGGTAAGACTTGGCCTGGCAGTTCTGATATGAGTTGTGTGTGCATGTGTGTGTATTAAGTCAGGCTAGGACAGCCTGGTACTGGATAAGTTGCTCCATACTGGCCTCATCAGCAGCATCATCCTTTCTCCAGATGTGCCACGTGTGAGCTGGGAGCCTGGAGAACCAGCAGACCAACCCTGCACGGCAGATGCTGGAGGCAAAAACCAGCCTGAGCCAACAGAGAATGTGGGGACAATATCAGCCTCCCCCAGTCATGACGTGGCTCGGCTTTTATTCGAGCCAGAGATGGAAGGAGTGGAAGAATGAAAGGGAAGAAAGAGAGTGCAGTGCAAGGGAATCCAAGAGAGTGCCGGGGAAGAAGAATCCTTTGATCTGGGTCTAACATTGATGCTTTAAAATCTGGAGTCAACGGCCAATAAGAATTGATTTACAGGTGGATTAAACAAACCAATGTGGCCATAAATTGGAGCTTACTGAAGCTCTGGCCACAGTCAGACCCACTTCACAGATCAGGAGATACAGCACTGTCCCCATGCAACATAATGACCCACTGGAGCCAGTTTTTGTTTACCTTTTACACATGTTTGCCTACACCCCCTCACTCATCTGCCCCCACCCATCATCAAGCCAGCCCCATGACCAGCCCAACCCTGAGGCCATCTCCACCGGTCCCTCAACGACTCCCTACATCTACTGTATCCTTGCCTCAATCCCCCCCTCCTCACCAAACCCGTCTGTCCCCAGATGCTAGAACAATACCGCAGTGTGCGTTTGGCCCAAGGTGTGGGAGGGCTGCGCTGAGTGTCTCCCGGCTTCCTAACAATGCTCTGACAGAAGAGGCAGAAAGAGGGGGGCAGAGAAAACGAGGGGAGGGTAGAGTCACTGACGGATTCAACAAGAAGAATTCTCCCTTTGGCTCCACCCAACCCCACCCCATTCCCCTGACCTGTGGCCCCCAATAAACATCTCATATATCTGGCAGACACCAGACCGCAATGGGTGGGTCCCCTTTCCCATTCGGGGAGACGTACTCTTAACAATGAGTGTGGTGTTTATCTTAACTGAAATGAGGGGGTGAAAAGGACCTGTATAGGTCCCCCATATCTGATTGCGAGGGTTATCTCATCTTACACCCCATTTAGATCAACACAGTGATGCAGGTAAAACATTTGTTTTGCCCTCAAACAGAATGGAGCATCATGGGTCGTCTGACCTGGCTTTATAAGCCTCACCCTGGCCTGGGTTTTTGTTGCAGTTTGGATATTGCAGGGGTTTGGAGAACAGTTGGCTGTATTATGGATGTAAATTATATTTTTACTGACATTCAATTCTAACAATTGGACGACAAAGAAAAAAGACAGCGGTGGTGGGTGAGAGAGACAGACAGAGGAAGTGTATGGAGAGGCTGGATGTGGCGAGAACTGAAACTAACTTAACTATGCAATGAATGCAATGTGAGTTTTGACATATGGATATACAGTTATAGCGACTCTATATATGGTGAAGACAAGGGACACACTGTGACAAAGAATATCAGTTTGACACATAACATTTACCAATCTGTGATTATAGAGAGAGTAAAAATGATTTCTATACGTCCGATATGTGATCTCATGTTTGATCTAAGGGAACCAATGGTCTACTTTTGCCGTGTCTTAACCTTATACCAGCGAGCATAGGGAACAATCAGAGCACAAGACAGAGTCTAGAGAATTAAGGACAACGGCCCCCTTCTCCAAGGAGACCCACATTCACCACAGCTGCCCTGGTGTGCTAGGGCTAATTGAGTTAGCTTTAACGAATGCAGCAGAGGCCTGACTAACGTCAGGAATGGGTGAATAGAACAAGACGTTGCCTCGTAACACCATAATTCCCCTTTAATGTACTGCCTCACAATGCCGCCTTGCTTTACATACACTACTGCTCATTATCTCAACAGTGGTGCATATATGAAGATTGTAGCTCTATTCAAAAGGCAATTGTAAGAGAAAAACCTAATCTCATGAACATCAAAACAGTAAAGTGATTTGATTTTCATTTCAAGAAGTGCAGCAATGGGACGTGATCTTCCCAGCTCTATTCTGAACAAGAAAATGACCTGGATAACCTCTCCGTATAGTGTCTGGGGTCCTTGTTGCTAGGGAGAAGCCATACCAAGCCCCTAATCCACTCCTACTGCTCTCCTTACCAATTAGAGATGTACACAAGTTAGTGGATCACTTTAAGTCATTCTGATTAGTGATTGCGTGTGCAAAGGAAGGGAACTAAATGTAGTAGTGCAATCCTCTTCACTCACAAATTAGAGTCAAATAGCACCCCGCTCTTAATTCCCCTGACAGCTCAGACCATTGTCAGCACAGGAGGTCGAGTGTGGCAGTGCACAAGGAACAGTAAGAAGCAGTAGTGAGGTTTTTCTTTTTCACATATAGGACTGATGGGAGAAATGCCCTTTGACACCAGATTGTTCGGGGAAAGATGCACTCCCTGTTTTTATGAGGTCTCTGAGACAGTATCGTAGAAATGTTGCCTACACCGCAATAAAAATAATGAACCAATAAAAAGATCTCACGCACATCAATAAAGACAGGGTTCACCAAATATAAAACTGGCTTCAGTGTTTTGAATTAAAGCCAATACTGGCGATAAGTTTGAACCTACCTCAAGCGAAGGCTAAAGCGACCTAGTATTTATAAGCCAACAAAATAATTTTCAGGTTAGCATGGTTTCAGTCTTGTGCATGCAGAAGAGGACATGCCCCAAAATTATAACACTAGAGCCCATTAATCCATAAATATGTGGATGACGGGGTCAGGTGATGCCATGTCATTCTATTTACTGACATCTATTTCACTCATTCATGCCTCTTCACACAGGGTGCCTGTGGGCCAGGCAGGCTGTCAGGCTCCAGGCGACATGATTTACTCCTCTCCTCTTGTCCAGCCCCGCAAGTGACACCATCTATGGATTTTGGGGGGTCATTCTAGCACAATGCCTCTAATTTAGCTCCCCAAAGGGAGGAGGAGGTGGAGGAGGAAGAAATGCGCCAGAGGTCACCCGGGACTGCGAGCCAGCAGAGCTGCAAGAGAGGCCAAGAGGCGGGGGGTGGGGAAGGGGTGCGGTTCCCCAAAGGCTGCTAGGGTCGAGCCCTTGCCATTGTGTGACCTCTAGCAAGCTAGCAATTAAGAAGACTGCTGATGCAACAAAGGGAGTGCTGTACAGTGTGCAGCTTTAAAATAAAACAAAACCTACAACGCAACAACTGGCCATCATGTGTTTTTACTTTCTGGACAGGTTCACAGTCATTTGTGACAGCCTCCGGTGTGAGAGTAGCTAGCAGGTGTCACACTGGAGCAGGTTTGACAGATGAGTGGACGGACCCTCACATTTGAGACATCAGCCGAATCAGATTCATGTCACTCTCATTGTAACACCAGTCAGTGCGTTTTGCCGTTCAGTAACTCAGTTAGTCGACATTAGCCTCGCTAGGGGCTTTCCACTGCCGTCAGTGGCCATCTACCTCCGGGTACACAGCGAAGCTACTGGGGCTAGTTGGCTAAGCTAGCTGTTAGCTCAGGTTAGCAGGCTGATGCTAGCTAATCAGCCAGGAGAGGGGATTGTGAAGCTTAAGTAATGGCCTATTTTCGCCTTCCTTGTGTTTTTAAGTTGTAAAAACTGTCGCCAACAGTGACAAAACAGAGCAGAAACTGACATACGGTGTGACAAATGCGTGACAGGTACATTAAGCTACGTAAGAAGCGAAGCGAAATCGTCATGGACTCGAGCTAACGTTACCTGTTTGGTGGGGTCATTTCTCCCGTGCTCAGAAGACAGGTGATGTCTCAGCAGCAAGGCCCGCTTGTAGTTGCGACTACCTTTGACAAGCTCGTCGCTGTTTTTAGTGGCAATGTTGTGACACCAGGAGCAGGACATGAGTCCCGTCTCCTGGCAAAATTTGAGCCATGGAAAATCTTGCAACCACGAAGCATGGAATAGTGAGTGTTTCTGAAGCAACGTCTGCGGTCTCATCTCTACCCCAGATTTCCTGGATCCTGTCTCGCCTCCCGTCGCACCGCTTCCCGTCTCCTGCCCGTCGGCGTTGTTGGGACCGTTCCCCGCTGTCAAACCGTTCCCCTCTCTGGACCCGTCGTCCCCTTCCCCGGAGCCGTCTCGATCGTCGCCGTCCGCGGCTGCAAAGCTGCCCCCTTCCGGGTCCTCTTCTTCCTCCGCCTCGGGTTCCGTGCTATCGCTGACAGACCCAGCGCCCTCCACTCTCTTCTGCGATGATCCGTTTGCCCCCAGATCCCTGTCCTCCTCTTGATCCGGCCTGTTCCCGTTAAATTGTCGGTCTTGACAGGCCGGGGCCTCCCAGCTGTTACAGTTCCCCCCACCGAGACCGCTGGAACCCGTTAACCCAGCTAATCCACCTCCTCGGAAAGCCAGCGACCTGCGGTTTCTCTCACCGGACATTTTTCTTAATATATATTAGAATCTTCACTTTCTCAACAGTATCCCCCTCCGAAAGAAATAATGTCTCTGTACAGGATGTATTTTCCGAAAGAGATGGACCGTCGTCGTTTCTTTTCTCCGCTTTGGCCCTCCCGGTGAGAGTATGTAGGTTATGCGGAAATAAATAAAGGTTTTAAACGCATAATGAATTTCAGGGTTCTCGCTGCGTCCGCGCAGGCCCCGCAGAGGTCGAATGGCAACGACTTTCCTCCCCACAATGCACCTCGACCAGAGAAAGGGGGGTTGGAGAGGGAGGGGGCGGCTTTTAAAGGAAGATGGGGGTGCTGTTTATCAGCAAGGGGTCTTTTGTGTTTGGAGGCTGCACCCATTTTCCGCATGCTTTTCATCTTTTGACTTTGCTTGTAATCTCTGCACATAAACGCTGCCTCGCGTGCCCCACTTTAGCCTTTTGCTAAACAGGGTTACCATAATATCCCTATAAGATTCCTATAGAAATTCCATTATAACTCGTAGTCTGTTTATAATACTTTCTTTTTAAAAAAAACATTTTTATTGTATTTATAAAAAATAAATACAATGCTATAGTAAATCAATATTTGTATTAAAGTGTGATTATAAAGATCTATAAATCAGCTTATACACATATATACAGTGTATGTATAAACATACAGCTGTGTGAATTAATTGTGATATTTAATTAAAATCAAAAATTGCTTATTAATCTTCCATTACATCAATATTACCACTCCATTACAATAATACAATTTTCTTTTTGTCCCAAGCATGCAAGCATAATAGTACGTCACCATGATATCAAAGTTTATAATATGTTTGCTGTTTTTATTTCTTATCTAAGTTAATATATGCTATGCTAAATGATAAATTGATTGCAATTGCTTTATTATTAATATGTTTGTTTAATAAAGGCATTGGCTGTGTGATCATTTGGATGTGAAATTGGCATCCTGCAGAGATAATTAAGATGTTATAGCCTAGAGTGAAATATTCCAACATATCAACATGTGTCTCAAGTCTGAATATATTTCAGTTCCCTGTCATCAAGTTCAGGTCCAGCAGGTGGCACTCTTTCATGTTAACATCTATCTGGCTTTCTTTCTCAGTTGTGTGTGTGATGCTTGGCATTCTTGGGTGTATAGTTTCAGTTATGTCCAATTAAGAGCTTTGCACAAAGCGTGCGAACAAGAGTGGGATTTAACCCAGGTTTTTATTACAGTTAGGTAGGGGCTGTATATCCCACCGTAATGGTTAAATTCTCAAGGGGTTAATAAGGCATGCCATGTATGATTAGTGTATCTATTTATTGCTCCAGCTCATACAAGCATGGGCTGTCAACATGACGTAACCACCAGAATGAATTAGACAAGTTTAACTGCCCTGCAGTGATCAGGACAGTGTATGTCAAAACTATTCTCTCAGGTATTACATTAATGAGTAATCCTCGCAGGTTTCGGTGCTTCAGCTCCTGCCACTGTCATGCCTCCAGCTATAGCTAATAAATCATTGACTATACTCCTACTGGTATTATTTTTTTTAAATGGTGAGGATTTCACCATAAGTGCAGGAATAAAACCTGATAGTCCAGTTCAGTGTGAACCCCCAGAGATTTCCCTTCAAGTTCCAAAGTAATTTGAAGGAAATTTTACATTAAAAAATGTACACGACTGCTTTTACACTTGTGATTTATCTGTGAATTTGTTGGTCTGTTCTGTACACTCAACATCTATAACATCCTTAGTTTTCTATCATTTCCCCCCCCTTCTTAGTGTTTTTTTTGAGGGGGGGTGTTTAATTTCTCCTTACACAAATTGAGGGTCTAAGGATAGAGGATGTTGTACACTATACAGATTGTAAAGCCCACTGAGGCAATGTGATTTGTGATTTTGGGCTATGTATATCTATATCTATATCTATATATATAGATATAGATATATAGATTATAAAAAATGACTTGACTGACTACATAGCCCCTTGTGTAACTTTAATCCAGAGGTATGTTACCTGCAAATGCTTAATAATAAATAAAAAATGAGACATACCCAGGTAATAAGCATGCTCATGTGACAAAAAAGTATATAATCATATCAATTATATCAATATATCCTTATATCAAGGCATATATCAGTTATAATTCAAGTATTATTTCCACTGATATTATATCCTCTGTATTTTATCTATATATATGGAACACGTGTGTAGATAATGTGTTTTTATTTAATTTTAGGCTAATGTAAAGGATACGTGGATTTTAATTTAAGAAGACATATTTTCATACCAGTAGATATACTGCAAAATCCTGTCCCTGCCTCTCCTTGGGATCAGAAGCATCCATCTTTATCACTTAAGTTGTATTTGCGTGTCAAACGTGGATAAAAAGTGAAGCATTTCACTACCGATCTTCACAACAACGTATAACTGAGGTTTGACGGATTTGCATGTTGAAGTTCGTATTGTACGGTACAAAAAAACCCAAGCCAAACAATGACGTGTCGTTGACACGCAGCTGTGCCTTGTTGATGGTGTAAAACTTGATCCACGTGCTCGCCTCTGTTTACACTGCTGCGTCATGACGTCACGGAGAACCCCACCCCGCACGGCGAGCTGCCTGGCAACATGAGAGAGGGAGCAGGAAGATCTGCAGCAGCCAACTGAACAACCTGCACACCAGTTAGGACAGAAAAACCACAGAAAACAACGCTCAGCGATACAATGGAGGACGCAGATAACGGTAAATGATTTTGCTGGAAAGTCTCTGAGTGAGTGTGTTGTTAGCAAAACTGTCATTACTCTTGTCTCACGTGAAAGTTAGCAAACTAGTTAGCTAACTTTGCGCAGTGACCAAAGTTAACGTTCGTTCGGTGGAAACATATGCTAACTTTAAAACCCAAAAAAGTGCATTTTTGTCACAGAGATAACAGCGTTTAACAAAATTTAGACTTCGAAAGAAAATACATTTTTTAAAAATCAAAAAAATGCCAAAAATATCACGGAAGTTGAATATTACACAGCATTTGTCAACCAACCAACCAAGTTCCAACCGTTGAGCTACAACCGTTGGAACTTAAACGAGGAAGTTGTCATTTCAAAATAAATGTCATATTAAAAGCTGGACAAGCTCTGAAAGGTACATTTGGCGTAGAGTTGGTCAGATTAAAGACTTATTCATAGATATGTTGAAAACTCACATGTTCTTAACTGATAACTTCACACGTACGTCACACCCGTTTGACAGCTTATCACATGTCCTCTAATGTGCCTACTATACCTGTTTTCGCCATGTCACACTCCCTTTTGAACACAACCATGAGTGTATACCTTTAGTTTGAAGGCAGCACAGTCCTACTGTGTGTCAGTCTGTGTTTGAAGGCTGTGAGTGAGGTCAGACAGGCCTAAGCACACGTGTAGGACTGCTAGGTATTTTAATATAAAGAGAGGAGGTGAGTGTCTGAACCACAGGTATTCTGTGAATGTATTAGTCCTGCTTCCTTTCCTCTCCTACACATACCTGGACGTTTCCGCCCTGCTCGGCAGACATCTGCTCTCTCATACCTCTACACCACTTGCTTGTCTTTACCTATCCTCATGGTTTGCTTATTGCGACAGCTGCTTCTGAGGCTATTGCATGTGGTTCTGCCGCAATACAAGGAAATAAAGCTGGTATGAGAGACTCATTTTAGTCGATAAAAACTCATTTTTCTTGTATTTCATTTGCACATAACTAGAGCTTGTATTTCTTGTGGAAATGGGCAAAAAGCGACGATTTTTTGCTAACCTCAAGGGGATGCCCCGTAGACAAGACACAGCCCTGACCTCATTTCCCTTCAGCAAAACCAGTCTTCACCCCCCTGCTTGAATATAATTTCCTGATGTCTGCATGTTTTGTTTTTTGGCATCAATATAGTGTTAACGGGAATGGTGCAGCATATTGTGTGCATTGACAAATGTAATCTGTCACTGGTTGATAAATCATGCTTACTAATATCAGACCTATTGACCAAATGTCTATCAGACAATAAGAGATAAGATAAGTAGTAATTCTGATGGAAATTGTTTGTCATAGAACTCAAAATTACAGCAAAAATACAACAGAATAATAATAAGAAGAAGTAAATGCAAACATAAGGGTCTGATAAATGTAAACTATTTAGGTAAACAACAATAAATACTAAAATAGAAAACATTGTGTGTGTATATATATATATATATATATATATATATGTATATATAATGACTTTACAGTACAGAACAGACTGTTACAGTACAGTTGCCCTGGATTAAATGCTAAGTTGTTGAAGCTCATGATGTTTGATTTCATATGGTTGAGAAGTGTTCCAGAAATGCAACAAATAATCAGTTAGTTGACAACTGTTAAATAAATCAACTATGATCAATTGATCAGTTTGACATTTTTTTTAAGTAAAAAAATATTTTCTGCTTTCTTTTCTTTAAACTGTATTTTTTAGGTTTTGAACGATACAAGACACTTGAAGACTATATCTTGGAAAGACTGGCTTTTTTTAGCCATTACAGATTAATCAATAATGAAAGTATTTGTAAGGTGCAGCTCCAGAATTCCATCCTCATGATATTTTTGAGAAAATTGTCTCTTAGTCATCTTTTGTTTGGGACTACTTGTCTTGTGACCACTCTTCCTCTTTTGTAGTGGAGGTTTCCTGTGCTTGGCATATGCTTTTACGGTTTACTTTTACCATATTACAGAATTTCCTCAGAAGTGCTTTGACTGATATTCATCAAAATCATGATATGACTCTTCTTGTGCTGCCTTTCTCATTTGTTGTTTGGTTGTTGCTCATGTAAAACAGCAAAATTGTGAAATAATTGTTTTATGCTAAAGAATTAAAATTGTCAGACAAAAACCTTCACTAAACTGTCCTTTACTGCAGGGCTCAGGTGGAGGTTTATTCACTTCGTCTGCCTGCAGAAGTAGATTTTCATTCTTCCTAGTTGTCATTGTCTCCATTTTAAACTTCATCATAGGAACTGATGAGTTCTCTTTTTTTAATAGTCACGCTCTCATGGCGACAGACAGTTAAGTCCATTTTACTGTCACTCTTTCATGCATTAATTTATGGTAGCTGCATCCTGGAACCATCTGTACCTGCATCCTTGACAATGTTTTTCCTCACTAAGTCACCAGTATTTGAGACTAAATGACACTTTGAAGCATCTCATTACAGATCTCCCCTTTCACAGTCTGCCTTTTCTGTATTGTTGGCATATCAGGTGATATTATGGAGCTAGCTTAGCAGGTTTTATTAGGAGTGTTCTGACTCCTGGGTGGAGTGGAGTCTGCCGAGATTACCTTTTTGATAACAGACATCTCTTTCTTTGTGCTTGCTTTTCCCTGGAGAGCTTCCAGTAGTGACTTTAGATCATATGGGTCGATCCTTTTAATGCTTGATAGGAATTTCTTTGCCTCAGTAGTTCTCTCGTTTTAGTACAATGCCTGGAATTTGAGGTTGTCTTTGGGGACTAGCACAGTTTGGCCACGTGATATATTGTGGGAAACCTAATATGATTTGTTCGCATTTGTGATATTTTTATTTCTGATGAATTTATTCCATGAGCATTTTTGCAATTTCCTTAAAATACTTCAGAGCCTGACAAGATCTAGATAACTTTAGATTGTTGTTTGGATGTAGTCTGTGTCTGGTATTTGCTGCTTCCTTGATACCGGCTTATGGTCTCGACTCAAATCAGATGTTCAAAAATGAGACAGTCAGGCCTACCGATCTGACTTGTTTTTCAACTCACTTGGCTAATGAGATTGATCATCTGCAGCGGCCAACATTTTAGCACTTATTAGATTTCAATTAGGCACAACTGGATGTTTTCAGCTGTGGGGCCAGAGGAAGTCTGTTACAGATAACATCCTCTCCAGTCATGTACAGCAGACTTGCTGGAGTTGGAATTGTATTTTACTCGAACAAAATGTATATGCATGTGTTTTCAAGTGTTTCAGATCATGTTGTGACTAATTTCGATCAGTGCAAACTGGGGCTGCACGATTTTTAAAAAAAATGAGTGCTATAGGGTGCAACTGTGTTGGTCACACATGCACCCCAAATAAGTGCAACTAAACATTTTCATTGGTTGCACCAGTATGCCTGATATTTAGCAGATTATTTTTTAAACAGCTTAGGTTATTATGATTTTTTGTTGCGTGTACTGTGATTTCAATGAATTTGCACCATTATTCCTGTTAACATCATTAACATAATGTGTTGAGGCATTATGTGCTGGCATTATCTGCTGGTCCCTGAATGAGGCGCACCAGTGCAACCAGTGTGAGAAGTTAGAAACAATAAATTGTGCAGAGTAAACATTTTTAACTTAAAACTCTAAGATTAAATAAAGCTCAGCAACAGTCTTTGTGTACATTTACCAGGTAGGTAGAACCGGATGTTTGTCAAAACTGTCACTTCAAAGTGCATCTCTTTCTGCACATTAGTCATGACTGCTAGTAGTTTAAAAAGCTCCCGAAGGGTTTGATTTGAGCCGCTAAAGATGCTACACAAACCTCTGCACCTAACCAAAAAACCTGCAGGTTCACTGGTGTCAGCACATTTGCATTTCATCTCAAAGATTAAAAGGGAAATCCCCGGCTGTTCTTTGATCTTTGAGCTGATGGTTGCATGGATGAAAGTTAGAAAATGTGGTATATGATTAAAATGTTCCCATGTTCTTTATAATGGACTGAATAGTCCTGCTCTTTAAAGGCTCTGCTCTTTGCTATGGTTACTGGAGCACTGAGAGACAGTAATGGAAATCACAGCATCCATAACAAGACAAGTTCAGACAAAAATAATCCAAATATAGATGTCACATCTGTGTAAATTATTAAAAGTGGCTTAAAATTCAGTCTTTCTACAATACTAGGCAATACAAGGAAGAAACTGTAGAATTTCTAAACACTTGTGTTGTACACAGTGTTGTAACTTAACCTAAGATTTTATTTGTTATTAAACCCTTTTTTGGAACCACCAATTTCATCAGACCTGCAAAGAAGGGAACAAACTTGATTGCATTTCTTAAAATCAACTACAGTCTTCTTGGGTGGCGCCATAGTCAAGATGCAACAACAGTGCCTCTGAAAAATAGTGACAGGGGAACTTGTTTTGCATATGGGGAGGCAGGTCATTGCATTAAAATGGCTAAATCTCTGCAAGGAAAGGGTGAGAGCTGCTAGCTTGTTTAGGTATGTACCATTAGTGAGGTTAGGGTGTGGGTAATTTGTTGTTGTTTCCCGTAGTGGTGGGGATTTTGAAAACTGTGTGTGGCCTGGTAGACTGAAACCAACAGCCTACATCCAGTGGTTCAGACTACAAATCTATTTTTTGTCAAATTAAATCAATAAGCCTTTTTCCCAAAATGTCAAACAATTCCTTTAAACAGCTATTCTGAAGATGTTTGTCTGCAAAACTGTCACAGAAAGTCCATTTTATATTAGACTAATCTGTGAGATGTCTGAGATACAGTACTGAGATGAAGCTATGGCACTTTCCTTTTGCTACAATCAAGGTGTTGGTTTTAAAAATTCATTCAGTTGTTTATTGCAGCACAGTACATGAACAGCATCTGTGTTTTCCGTCGGAGATGTAGCCCCTTGTTGCCCTTCTTGCTGTTCCCATGACATGTGCATCATGGGAACTTTGTGGGCACTCTCGCTGCATCCCCAGTCATCCATGTCTCATGACTCTTGTTGTAGGTTAATCATGTGACAGGGTGTGCCACGAATAGTAATGTAATTGATCTCATGCTGTGCTTCATTAACCACTTGAAAATGGCCGTTTGTTTCTGGCTACAGTCTGAGTGGATGGGTGCCATGGGCTGTTTCAGTGAATAGATCGAAAAATGTCAAAGAATACAATCCATGATCACACTGAAGTTGTTTGGTTATAGTAAATTTGTGACTTTGATGGAAATTATTTGTAATGTTTAATCATTTATCCAATTCAGGCATTGTGACATGCTGACAAATGTCACATGAATCGAGTGTTACTCATGAATCTGTTGCTCCGCTTGTCAAGATGGCTGAAGAGTGGAATTATGAAGAGTATAAATTAAGATTCAAAAAGCACCAGTTTCATTTACCTCCCCATTGATAAATATTTTGCTGCTTTATTAATCTCAGAATAATGCAGTCTAAGATTGTTTCATTTTCGGCTTTCTACTATGTAAAGGAGACCTATGGATGAAGTAGGTTTGAGTATTGTTAAATATGTCAATCAAAGACTTTAAGTAGCAGTAGTTATACAAAATTTGGTTTCTTCTTGACAGAACTGACAAAAAATAACAAAAATGAGAAGCAAGAGAGGAAGGATGTTGACGAGGATTGATTGTCCTTGATGTGGGCTTATTTTTGTGCATGTGCATGTGTGCGTGTTGATACTTGATAGTTTGGGGTGAGTGACTGTATGTGTGTCACTTGCTGGGCTGACCTTGTGCAGTGCAGTGAAGCCTGACTCTGCAGATCATGGGCACAGCACAGTTAAAGGAGTTTGCCTCGCACGTTAGCATTGCTTGAGCCGAGTGATTTATATAGAACACAAACACTTCTATCATTATGTGTATGAAAATAGTTAAACTAGTATACACAGCTTAAGTTAACAGTTGAAAACTCCAGTCTCTTCATTTTGACCTAGTCCATGCTTCAATAGCTCCAGAATAGCTCCAGGACAGCACCCAGTCCCTCTGACTTAATGCAAAGAATTTCCTGAAGATCACACAAACATGCTCGTCTGGCTCATAACCACAGGGAATGGGTGGTGGATGGGAACTATGTACACAGTGTGCATTTTTGTACAGATCAGATGATTTTCAGGCATTTTCTTTTGTGAGGATGAGCTGCTCTCATTGGCCTTAGTCCAACGTTCCAAGTCAAAATGCAGTTGTTTCAAATGAAGGTTACTGATAGAGATGCACCGATCCACCTTTTTTCAGTTACGATCTGATTCCAATACCTGAATTTGGATATTCACCAGTACCGATACTAATACACCAGAGCTGTTTTTGCTTGAATATTATTATTTCTACTAATAATATGGTTGTTCTTGTTGGTCTTACGTGTAAGGTCACACAAGGCTGTAGTCAGCCACAAAGCATTAACTTATTAAAAGAGCAAAAAATACACAAAAATGCATTACATGTAAATGTTTTCCAGAGCATTTTATTTAAACTGTAGGTCATAGTCTTCAACAGTATGTATCAACCAGATGTATGAGAGCAAATTGCTATGGCAACTACTTTAATCTTTTAAAAACTTGACCAAATTAAGTGCACAGCAAAGCATTATCAACTAATAAGTAGATTTCTACCCAAGTTCACAAGTAGTAAGAGTATTTCAAAGAGTGCAATGGGAAATGAACAATAATCAATAGGACCATGGAATCTGGATCGACACATGGATCAGTAATGTAAGCTCGATGTCCGATAAGTAAATTAAATCACCCAATATCAAATCGGTCAAAACACCATTTACTGACATAGACTTTGTGTGGGTGCTTGCTTTGCTCTGATTTCAACCAGAGCTTATTTCTGTCTTCATTTTGGCACCTAGTGGTCTGTCAAAAGGTTTACTAGAACAGTCTTAGAGCAAATTTACATGTGAATTCCAACTAGATATTGTAATCTCACAATAATCCTGATTCTATAGCTCCTCTACACTCACTTGTTCTCACTGGCTTTCTACCTCCCTCCAAACTTCATGCTGTTTAAAGAGCTTCTCTAAATCTTTGATAGCGTCTACATCCTCTGTCATAAAATTAGTGCTGGAATGTCACCAGGCTGCTTTTCCACTTTCCTGCAGCCATAGAGTATCAGCAGGTGCGTGCACACACTGAGATGCCCTCTTTCTATTGAAACTGCATGAATGTCTTTGAATGAAATGAGACATGAGACCTATTCATGCATGTTGGCTCTCTTTATGCATCTTGAATTCCTGCCTGAAATTATTGGATTGGTGTTGTATGTGGTTTGGTGGTCATGTGACTAGGGTGGCAACTAAAGATTATTTTCATTGGGGATTAATCTGTAGATTTTGTTGTAGAGTTGTTTGGTCTATAAAATGGTCAAAAATGTTCATCATGGTTTCCCAAAGCCCAAGATGACCTCAAACATCTTGTTTTGTTCACAACACAAAGATATTCAGTTTGGTGTCAGAGGAGTAAATAAACCAGAAGATATTTGCATTTCGGAAACTGGATTCAGGAAATTTAGATTTTTGTTCTTAATACACTACCCAAAACAATTAATTGATTATCAAAATAGTTTACGATAATATGATAGTTGAAAAATAATCGATTAATTGTAGCAGCTCTAAGTGTATAATGATGCTAATAATAGCATGTATGAACCAGAGGTAAAACTATTAATAATGAATATATTCAAAGGTGCAATATGTCAAAATTTCAGTTTCAAACATTTGGAAATTAGCTAAAATTATGAACAGAATGTGAAGAAACAACATTGTTGATGTCATGTCAAACACGTCTTGTGCTCCCGTGCTCCCCTCTGGTAGTACAACTAACTGAGCTAACAAGCTAACAGTAGCTAAGTCATGGGTGTATAAACAGGAAACAGTCAGCAGCAGTTAGGTTTTGTTAGGAGTATGAATTCATGGTGGCTGATTCTTATGTATTGCACCTTCAACAGAAAATTAATTGGCAACTATTGAAATAATCCATTGATAATTTAACCCTTTGTTAAGCAAAAACACCCCTATTTTATTGGATCCAGCTTTTTTGTTGAATATTTGTTGGTTTTCTTTGTTTCCTTCTATCATATAATAATTATCATATTTGGGTTATTGGACTGTTGTACAGGCATATTTATTTTTTCCTTTCTTTTGGTTATGTTTCATGCACCAATCGACAAAGTAATCTGATTGATAGTTGCAGCCCTACTTTGAAAACGCAAGCACACAGTAGCGCATGAAATGTACACGTACATGCTTAACACACAGAGAGCACTTTCTCTTAAGAACACACAATACCAAGTGTAGCCTCTGGCATCCTCTCCCCTAATAGCTGACTAGCATTACTGCTGCTCCAAGCTGGACCGGCCACCCTGGATTAGAGCTTCGCTGTAATCTGGGACACTGCAGATTATGCTTTTCATCCAATTCCCCCCCTCACACACACATATCACGTGACCAGCCCACACAAATGGGACCTCTTTTATTTCCTCCTTGGATGACAGGCTTGGTGATGGAAAGTGAGGGAGGGAGAGAATTGACAGAGAGACCTGAGAGTATCGACACCGGAGTGTCGCTACAGCGCTAGCTCTGCTAACAGTGGAGAGCACCTGACAACAGCACTGATTGCGCAAATGGATGTGTGAAGGATGGACTGAGAATTGACCTGTGGGATTACATTCAAGACGAGGAGGGAGGGTGTGTGTGGAGAGTGTGTGTACCTAATGCAACAGCTGCTTGAAGGAACAGGTAACTTATTAACAGCAAGAAAGGAGCAGAGGGTTCACAGCGTCTTGGCCTGCTGCAGAAACAAAAGGCAATGCGGCGTCACTATACTCTCATTTTAACCTTCTGACTACCTGAAAGCCAATACAAAACCTCCTCCCACCTTCACACACACACTCGGATATTGTGTCTCTCTCTCTGTCACACACACACCACAAAAGTCCAGGACGCTGCAGAGAGGACTCACAGAGGCAGCACGCGCCAGGATCACATGCAGTCAATCAGCACTTGGCTGTTTGTGCGTAGGTAGTGGTGGAGGTCGTAGGGAGTTGGTGGTCACTCCAACCAACAACACACTACAAGCTGTAAACATGGAGCCCCTGGAGGAGTACCACTCTCCATTTGACTTTGAACAAGGAGTCAACACCAACTACCTCTACCTCTCGCCGGCCTACAGCGACACGCCGCCCAGCTCGCCAGCTGTCAAAACCAGAGGTAAACACAAGGAGGAAAGGGAGAGGCTGGGTGGAGGATGTGAAGAGTGTGTGTGGGGGTGGGTGTGCTTGCGTGTGTGTGCGCATGCAGGACAAAAAGACAAAACATGGCTTTGGTTCATTTGACGGGAAGAATCTGGGGGAACACAAAGCTCTGCGTGTGAAAGCAGCATTTACCACTTTCCATTTTACTTTAATTCAGTTTTCACACTTCTTAAGTATTATTATTATTATTTCATTTTTTGATTATTTTTATTTTTAGAAAATCTTAATCTAAATGAGATTCAGTTTATGTTGCTTTGGTTATGACTATCATCGCACAACTCACCTCGCACAATCTACTACACAGTTGTGTGTATAATAGTACTTTTGATCACATTTTGATATGTTGAATAAGTCAAGATTATATTGTACTGTACGTCGGGACCAGCTGATGTGATGTATCCACCCTTGTTGTCTACAAACAAAATGTAATTATCCTACTAGTCCAGTGAATCAGGGAGAACTTATTATCGTCAGCTGAGTTTGGATTGGAGAGAGACACAAATGCCTTCATAACAAATCCAGTGTGACTTGGCATGAGCTGACTGTTTTGTTTGTGTCTTTTCACACTGTATCAGAAAAATATAAAACTGTCTTTTTTTTTATGGTTTACAGAAGCATGGATGATTGTATTTTAACACAGAAAACATGCTTTGTTTGTGGGTCAGCCTTTTCGTTTTTTTACTTTTATAAAGTAAGACTGTATCATACTTACAAAACTGAAATCAGCCTCCAGACTAGAGAAAGTCATCTATCCATGCCATATTTCCTGGTCCTGCTTTTAGATATCAAAAGTGGCTTATTCCTAATAACAAAGTAGTAATTGTGATTCAGCTGTCAAATGATTAGGCTACATTAGACAAGGCAAGTTAGTTTATACAGCACCATTTAGACACAAGGCGATTGAAATGGTTTACAGGGGCATAGAAATCGTTGGAAACTAGAATAGCACTCAGTAGAGCGCATACCTCCGTACCATACAGCTATAAATCCTGCAATGTTGAACAAAGTAGAAAGAATTTCTGGATCTGTCTCTTTTGCTTTTGACTAGTTATTACAAAAGAAATCATACACAGGCAGTTAAAGTTTCCTTGTTTCAGGCATGCTTCAGCTTTACAGCCTTGCCTTTTCCACACTCCACTGTATAAAATAGCTTCCTTTGATGTAGCATGAAGGCACTCAAAATGAAAGTGTTGTAAAATGATAAATCAATGAACCTCGAACCCTTTACAGTTAGGGTAGTTTGAGTAACGTGGTCATGGAGAAGACCATATCTAGCTCTTAGTCTAAGAGGAAATGAGCTGAAGCACAGGGGTAGGGCAGTGCTGTGGGTGGGTATGCAGTTCGGCGTAGCAGGCCAAACTTCTGGCTACACCCACATTCAAACTTCTCTCTTTCTCTCTCTCCCTCTGTGTCTGTGTGTCTCTTAGCCCAGGGTCTTACTCATAGACACACACCTCCATGGCATACACTCACTGCATACAAAGCTACATCCACACTCACACACAACTCACACTGCTGCCTGCAGGAACGTATAATAAAACTTTACATGGCCTAATAACAAAACTCCTGAGCAGCATACTGTAGGTTATAAAAAATGAAATGTAAAAGCAAGTTTTAATAAAGAGAGGGATTTTCTTCCTGGTGGCGACAAGGGGAAGTGTCCATTTCACAATTCTGTCACTATAAGCAGGTGCATATCTCTATTATTCTGTGTGTGTCTGTGTGAGTCAGTTCTTTCAGTGCTGTATCACCAGTAATGTGAGGAGAGGGTGATACAAGACGAGAAAGAGCGATATGAGAGGAAAACAAGCCTGAGGGCAGATGAAGTGTAACGCTTCAGAGGAACAGTGGGGGTGGTTTCAAGGCTGAAGGCTGTAAGAAGAATTTCCACTATGTCTTCACACTTAATTACTGTAAAGCCCCGCCTCTATTTCCTCTGTTAAATGATGTTCTGATTTTTAGTTTAATCTCGTCAGTCTTCTTGACATATAAATATTTCCACTTGAGATTTATCCAATCAGATCTTCTTATTCCCTCAGTATTAATTAATGTGAGTCCAGTCCTGAGTGTATGTTAACACTGTGTGATTGGAAGGCTGAGAAATGTTGTCATCCCACGAGCAGCTCTCCAGACAGCGAGGATATTCCACGGTGGTCTTTGTGGGAGTAATGTTGCTAGATTCTTGTGATGTTGGTATCTCTGTCCAGGACAAGCAGCATGTCTTAGTTAAAATATTTTTAAAGTATTGGGAGTATTGGGTTGTGACATGAGAGAGTGTTAGGAATGAGGTGGGAGGAGAGGATGTGCAGTTCGCTGAGGGGAAAAAAGATATTTAAGGGTGCAGCATCTTGGTATGGAAAGACTCGATTCTGACCACATCCATCAGTGATGTTGGGTGTGGTCAGAGGTGAAACAGACTTAAAACTTTAAACTAGACTTTATGAACAAAGAGATGTAAGTATGGGTTAAATCAATGACTGAAAATGCCTACTTCAATTTTGTGTGTGTTTGATGTTCAGCAATGAGTAGATCTAGCTAATGTAATCAGAAAATAAGTTATTTTATTATTATATTGAAGTTCCACACCAGCAAATGTAGAGGAAGATTAACAGCCTTCGGTTTTAAACCGCTTATCATTCAGCTTAATATCGCCACCACAACCACAGTGTTGTTCGACGTCATATTTCAGCTGGTTCAATGTGAAAGATACAGTTGTGAGACCTGTGTCTGTGGCAATGTCTAGACATTTGTTTCCTAATCTGAATGTGACTCAATGAATAGTTGCTTTGGGGAAAAACACTTAATTTGCTTTCTTGCAGTGAATAATATTTGGAGTTATGGTAGCGATCTTTTGTCTGGGTGTTATTGACCTACAGCCAGCTGCCAGTTAGCCTAGCTTAACATAAATATTGAAAACGGGGGAGAAAAGGCTAGCTTTGCTCTGTCCAGGTAACAACATCCACTTACTAGATCCTTTGAAGCTAAGTAATTAACACAGTGTCATTTGTTTGATCGGTACAAAAAAGTGTGAAAATTAAAAGTTGTTGGTGATGGTTACCTAGCAACCTCACGTTTAGTTTTATTTATTTGTACCGTTTAAACCAATGAGATATAACTTACTGAGCTTTAGAGATGCTGGTAGGCAGAGTTGTTACCATTTCCCCCAGTTTGGAGTCTTTATGCTAAGCTAATGAGTTGCTGGCGATAGCCTCATATTTTACAGACAGGCATGAGCGTATTATCAATCTTGTCATCCAACTTTAGGCAAGAAAGCAAATAAGCACTTTTTTTTTTATTCAACTCCTGGGTTCATCTTTTTTTTTTATACCACCATGTCTTTGTCTTTGTTTCTGTTTTTTTTACTTTCACTATGAATCCTTAAAAATTCTTGGAAAGACCAGACAGTAAGAAAAACTACCTCAGAGGCTCAGCTCGGCTCAGTTGTGGCCCAGAACATCCTCACCCGCTGTTGTCCTTTTGACTGACAGATCCTAACAACCCCTTTGCTCTTGTGTTCTCTCACGCTGTCTGAGCCCAGGATGTCTCCATCTAGAAAGTTCTTTGTATTATTGATGCATATTATTGATTGTTTGTGTGTGGAGTGAAAGTATGACTGTGTGTGAGAGGGAGAAGGTACAGTAGGAATAAAAGCTTGTGTTTTAGATCATGAAAAGATTTTCCCTCTTGGCTACTACAAACATTCATCAAACAGCATATTTAGCACCCTTAATTCTCGTAGTCTTACTCTTTGATTCCTCCACTACCAGCTTCCTCTCTTCTCCTCATCCTCCAGAGTAACAGCATATCAGCTCGACTTTGACAACCAACATCAGCTTCCTCTCTCAACACCACCTGTTCACTATCACACAGCAGACATGGGCACCTACAGTATATGTCTTTAAAATGACAAAAGATTAGACGGATATCCTGCAGCGTCAAAGCAGATGCACATGACTTGCCAAGTGGGAGGATGTATGGATGTGGCTCAGCATTCTTTTAATTTTACTTCACAGGTTCCCAGCAGCATCCATCCGACTCAGTCCCAGAGATGGGAGAAGATGCAGTGACGTCTGTCGGTCCATCTCCCCCTCCCCCCACCATGACAGATGAGGAGCGGCAGGAGCTACAGGAAGAGTTGGTCAAGGTCAGGAGACAGATCAGGGATCTTTCAATGATGGTTCAAAGAGTTTTTAAAGTTTTTTTTTGACTAATACAATATGCATGCACCACTTTAGTTGCTGGTTTTGAGACTGCAGTTACCTCGTACATGTATAATGTATGATTTGAATTTCAAACAAGGCCAGGCTGTCTTCACATATAGTGCTTTTTGCATTTAAAAAGCAATGCCTTCCAAAACAACAACATGCTCATTTCAGGTCCCTCGTTGAACCTGTAGCTGATCGCTTTCCCTTCTTTCCAATATTTACCTATACCTATGATTTGATTAGGTTTATGCACAAAAACTGCTAGGTTAGGGTTAGGAAAAGATCATGTTTTGGCTAAAAATACCTATTTTTGGTCACCACAAACACAGCTGGAAATGTCCAGAGGTCTCTAAAAATATCCAGTAGTTTCACTCACACACGTGTACTGAATGTATCAGTGATTTGCAGAAATGTTCACAGACAATACTTTATCCCGGCAGGTGGGCTGGATTGTGTCACTTGTATTTTCATCATCAATCCAAAGATTATTATTACTTTTTTTTAGATGGCTTAAGACAAGACAAGGTTTAACACTCCACATTTACATTTAAAGCCTCAAAACTTTCAATAGATGTCCTAACTATATATGTGTGTTTGTGTGTATGTGCAGGTTGTGGATGAGATCCAGACTCTCACCCAGGTGCTGGCAGCCAAGGAGAAGCAGTTGGCGGACATTAAGAGGAAGCTGGGCATCACAACGCTCAATGAGCTGAAACAAAACTTCAGCAAAACCTGGCAGGATGTCACCACCTCCACCGCGTAAGCCTCATAATAAGCCAACAGCTTTATCATCCACCATTTTTCCAACATATGCATCATGGCTGTGTGCTGATTCTCTGCTCGTTTGATTTTGACTGTCAGCACTGTTGAGATGTGGTTTCTCCTCTGAACAGCGAGGAAAAGAGATGTCAGTGGTCGTGACAATCCGTCTGTGTGAGACAGTTTGATGTTTTCATGTAGAGGAAATAGGCAGCATTCTGATGCTTTCAGGCTTTTTAAAATGAAAGACAGTGAATTGTTTAGCTGTGACCTCGGTGCCTCTCTGCAGTCTTTGATCTCTGATTCTTTTCATCACTCTTATATCCTCTCTGTCTGCTGCCCATTACTTCTCCCTCACTCATTGTCTCTCCTTCTCTCTTTCAGCTATAGAAGGACCTCTGAAACACTGTCTCAGGCGAGTCTGAAGGCCACAGCAGCATTCTCCAATGTGGGCTCAGCCATCAGTAAGAAGCTGGAGGATGTCAGGTCAGTCAGACAGGAGACCTCAGCCTGACAGCATATACAGTAACTTTAAAATATTCTACTGCTTAACTGAGTTACCTCAACATTTATTTCCTACAAATTGTCCAGAGATCTTAAAATGGTCATTAGGAAGGAGGGTGGGTGTATGTGAGGAGCAGTGACTTCCATAATCTCCAGGAAGAGAGCGTAAACGATAAGAGAGATTGGTACTGATGTTACCATCAAAACCAATTTCAAACTATTCCTTTAATGTACATATGTGCACACACACACTGGAAGTACCAGTGACTTGACATAACTAAAAACACAGGGTGAAATGAAATTGAAATTGAATGAAATTCATAGTTCCTTCATACTACACAAACATAGAAGATACATATACAGTACACATGGACACAAATAGACCCAGGAAATTGTTCTGTAGTGCATTTGTTGAATTTGTGTCTGGGTGAATGTAAACAGCAGTAACGTGATAGTGATGATAATATGATTTTCAACCTCACATCAAAAGTTCAGCATCTGGGAAACAGATATCCATCCACTCTGACTACGCCCAGGCACCAAGCATCGAATGTAAACACGGTTCCACTGTAGTAGTCCTGCGCCCTTTGGGCTCGGAAAACGGTCCCGTTGTGTTGGAGCCAGGTCTCTGTTAAGATGTGGCCACAACAGTCTCCGGCCTGAGTCCAGTTTTGTTAATTTAATTGTCTGCGACCAGACATTAGCCAGGAGCAGCCTTTAATCCAAGCTGGGCTAGCGTGGTTTCCATCCTGGATCTCTTCCCTCTTCTCCCAGAGGGTCCAGGTGGTCTGGCTAAACGGGCAGTGGGCAGTGATTGTCTCAAAGTCTGCTGCTCTTAATCCAAAACTTTCTCCTCCAATGCTATTGAATTCATTTATTTCAGAGGTAATGTATGTTTTATGCAGTAAAGCTAAAAAAAAATTACAGATTAAAAATAAAAGTAGTCGAATTTGAAGGAGCAATCGTCTTTTATATGTAATATATGGCTGCTGTCGTCTGTGCATCTCCTCAATATTTCCAATTTCTGTCCAACTTCATTACCTCCTGTCTATTTCATTTTGCATGATGACATTGTATTGCGTGTTATTTAGCAAATTGTGTTTTGTGTCCTTGTTTTTGTTTCCTATCTAATATGATAACACCATTTGGTTCCTCCATTAATCACCAGTTTTACCACTTCCGATCTTTAAATGTCCATCCTAATCACATTACAGTGAACAGCTGCCAGCTGTCTCTGTTGTCTTCTCCTTATTCATGGAAGTTGTTTAATGTGGCAGCTATAGATCTAATGGATTGACTTTCTGTCTTGCTTTTGAAGTCTCCTCTAATATCTAACAATGGATTATTGTTAGTATTTCCTGCTTAAATAAGGCTTAAATTACCAACAACAGATTGTTCCAGTTGTGATATAGCTTCAGTTGACACCCCCGTCCAGGTCTTAATCCGTCTTCTCCCCCGTCATCCTTCTTCTCTCTGGATTACTGAGCTGCAAACAAGATTATTAGGCCCCTCAAAGCACCAGTGTGCTGAGAAATGCAGCCTCGCGGATGAGCCTCAACACGGAGCCGGTTTGGGGGTGGGGTAGTGAAGAGCGACCTCACAGGGGTCAATGTGTGTGCCTCTGTGAGTGTGTGTGTGTATCTGCGTGCCTTGTGGGCGTTTTGTGTGTGTGTGTGTTTAATGACGAGATACCCCCCCTTTACATACAGGATTAGCACACACCCACTGTGTTAATACACAATCGATCTTAATTGGATAAAGCAGGATTTATAGGATTTATGCACTTAGAGTACCCATTCATTGAACATATAGTAAAAGAAACAAAGGTTTGTGCTGAATGTGCCTCGTTCTCTTCTTCTCTCTGTGTAAAACTGTCTCTACTATTCTAAGATGACCACTAATGCCCCTTTCTTCTCCATAACGCTGTCGGATAGCATGCGCTCAGTGCCACACTCGGCTAGCATGCCGGTCCTAAGGTAAGGAGACCCAAACCAGTGGTGCCCTCTGACCTGCCATTAAAATATGGCAAAGCTGGAGAAAAGAGACACTTGTTTGGTTTCAGAGATGTTTTTTCATGTTATAGGATTGTATGAAAAGGTCAAAAGTTTCAACCTTGAGGTTGCCAAGACCAACCACCGCTAAGAGCTACTTAAAAAGCTGTTAGTGAAGCTGCAGCTTTAATCATGTTGCCTCGACAGACCTCCGTTTTGTCGAAGCTTACAGAGGTCAAGAACAAATCTTGAAAAATAATATAGAGATAACAAATATCTTTGAAACGAGAGGTGATTAGCTTCAAAAACAGCTCCGCTGGTTGGTTTTCTAGAAAAGCTCATTGAAGTCCTGTCCATTGATAAGAGATTAAATAATCCATTGTTTGGACTAAATGTCAAATGAGCATGAAAAATGTTTCCTAGAATTTAAAATGATGACAAACAATGAAAAGGGATTTAGTTAGTCAACACTGAAGGTTAGGTGAACCTGAAAATGTTGATATTTTATGCTAAAACCACTGATTTTTTAATTATTTTTTGCTGATTCATTGTCTGTCGACAGGCTAAAATATTAATAATTTCAGCTCTGTGTGAAGTTACAACTTCAAAACATGAAAAATCATGTTAAAGCAAACCAGTCTGACCTATATCCAACAAAAATATCACAAAATGTAAGAATCTGTTTCTGGGGAATCAAAAAGGCGCTGCAGCTCTCTTTAAATGTAGCATTTAATATTTCTTTAAGTCTGTATTCTGGTATTTTACAGAAATATGTCGACTGTTGCTTCCTGTAACACTGATCATTCTGCATGCTCATGAAAATCAACACCTCTCAGCACCTTTTCAGTAGAACAGAATAGAATGAGGTCACCTAAAAAACACCTTCATTGTCTGTTTTGAGTATCCGATAGCAGTGACCTTTTTAAAGGTGTGAATACAGCGAGTCTCCTGCTCCTTGTTCCTGTTGAAGGGACGACTTGTTGTCTGCATCTCCACTTACCCAAACTTGTAGCAGAGTTTATAAGCACGTCAGATATATTCAAACCCTGTTGGTTGCTCTCTGATCTGGTCTTTTGTCTTTTTCTTTCACAGGAATGCACCAACTTTCAAGTCATTTGAGGAGAGAGTGGAGACTTTGAAGGTAACTTAATAAAAACAGGACAAGTGGCCGCACTTTCTGGTAGTGTGTTAAAGAACGTGCCTATGATCCTGAACTAATACTTATAAGGACTTAAATAAGCTTTCAATCAGTAATATGTGACATTTCCATTCATAGCTTTATCCAATAAACCTAGAGGTCACAGACAGTTCTCTGTCTCAGTGGTGGTAAAAACAGGAATACATCTTTAAATAATGATTTAATCAACATTTAAAGTGGGACATTTGTTGAACGATGACCACTAGTGGCCACAAGTGGTAACTACAGAATAATGGCACAGAAACTGTCAACATTTTTTGACATTTTCTAGTCTTCAGAAGCATCATTTTTAGGCGACATGGCTGAGATAATGTGTGTAACAGTAGCACAAATAGAGCAAAGTCTTAAAGATGAACATTGGTCATAGGAGTCAATAATTAGATTATTTTCCCCTCATGCTCATCCTGCTCCTTCAGACCAAGATAAGTCCATCACCATCCACCACTAACCCTGGAGACCAGGAGGAAGGCAGTCCGACCACCAGCGAGACTTTGCTGAATCAGCCTGAAGGCTCGCCCACCCAGGAGATGAACTGAGACCTGCCTAACCCCTCCTGACCTCCCCGCCGCCCCTCCTCACTTGACCCTCTAACCCCTGGACCGTCAACACTCGCCCCCTAAACTTTTGTGTGCCAGTCTCCCTTTATTGGAAACAAACGACTTACCCCACCCTTCTTTGTGATCTAATTGTCCGGTCTTTTTGTCTGACACGCGCACTCACGTGTTAACTGGTGTGGAAATGAAAGCATGGGACGGCGGGCATGTGGTCTCGTGCCGATTGAATATTTTTTGAGTCTGTTCTGGCTCGCTGTGGGAGAAATCTCCCCCCACCGTATGGCTTTCCTCTTCCTCTTCGCTCCTTATCTCTCTGCCTTTGTCTAACCAGCAAAGCTCAGATGCCAAATGTGCTCCTAGTTTATTTGTTCTTCATCATATTAACACTGTTTCACACGTAGTGTTTGTTCGAGTGTAGAAAATTGCACTAATACAGAACGACTTACACTTATGAAGTTCATTAGAGAAAGATTTACACTTTAAAAGCTTTTTTCTTTCTGTGTTAGCCAGGGAGATGTTGGCTTATTGCTTCTGCATGGCCCTTATTGTATACTGGAGTTATTATTATTATTATTATAAGCACTTGTTTTGCCTCCGTTTTGGGGCACTGTTGGTTTACTATGGGTTCACATTGTGGGGCCAATCTGATGTCCGTGTTCTTCATTATATTAATTTCAGGACGCCACACAATGATAAAATAGTCTAACACTGTGTTCAGAACATGAATGTATGCCTTTTCTGTCTCACGTATGTACAACACTTTAGTGAACTACTGATTCAGAGTCTCACGACTCCAGAGCTGGTATTTCAAAACACACTTGAGAATAAAAACCATCCCCTGCTCCATTGTTAAAGAGTCTGTCAGAAAATGATCTGCACGCTTAGACAGTTACAGGAAAACGGCCAAGATCAGCAGAACAGAGGCAGAGCAAACACACAGTCAAGGTTCAGCCTTGACCCGAGGTGAGAGTGAAATAGATGTGTCTCTTCCAGAGCCAGAGTCAATATTTAAACACTTGTTCATTGTTTCTGCGTGGGAGGTAACACCTAGCCTCCGCCACCCACTGCTGTAACACAGATAAAAGCAAGGCAAGAGCCTCCACCGGGTGTTATTTTGTAAAGTGGTACAGAATAATTATATTAAAGAGTAGGTTTACTTACATTTCTTATAATTTATCATTTTGACACCTACCTGTGTTAGCCATGCTAGCATCCTGGCTCTGTACTCGGCCATCCTGGTTCGTTGTTTGCCCACGAGGATGAATTGTAACAACTTGGTGTTAACTTGTCCTCGTTGCACAATCATCAGGTCTAAATTTCAATTTCTCTTAATTTGTGATTAAATAATCGTAAAGCTGATAACATTCCCACCGGTGTCAGCTTGAGGTCTGCTTGTTGTTAGTGCTAATTAAGCAAGCTAACATGCTAAAGTGAGATGGTGAACATGGTTAACTTAACTGAATACAGCCTCACAGAGCTGCGAGCATGTCCGAGACTGAGAAGTTTTTTGGAAATCAGTTAAAATGATCAAAATCTGCTTATTGTTACAGAGTCCTGGCAAACTGCAGGATCTGATACAGTATTTACTGAAGATGCCGCTTTTAAATACACCAACAACCTTCTCTAACAGTCATTTATTCTCCTGCGTCGGCTTTACAGCTTCTTATGTTTATATCTTCACATCTGTTAAACCACTGGACAGTTACTCTCACCAGACATTTGTTTCTTAGCTGATTAATATGCACAGGGCTACCGGTGGTGGTTTAAATAAAACTTGAAGGGCAAATGGAGCCAATCTGAACACAGACAGCGTTTCCTCTGGTACACAAACAGGACGGGCCTGGTACAAATGATCCCCTGCTGGTGGACAACAGGCATGAACATCAATGTAATGGATTTTGAACAGTTCTGCAGCAGCTCGTGTCCTCATGTAACATCACTTTCCAGCCATGACCTGGTTCAGTGGGAGAATTCATTACAGCCTTTTATCTGAGACATGAGGGTTTTATTTGTGTTCACACACACACACACACACACACACAGGATTTGTTTGTTCGTTAATTGGAGCCATGGAGAGAAGAAATGTACTCTAATTAAAAATACCTCTGAAGTAACCTGATTATGAGTCTTTATGTAACAACGTGGGGCGGTAATGGGAATCCTGTTTGACTGCGAGGGGGAGTTTCCTCAAGTGTAGCCGACCACTGAAGGTAAGAAAATAAAATCAGTGTCAGTCACTGGTTAAAACTGAGACTGGACGAGGACAAAACCAAACCTTCTCCAGCTGTAGTTACCTGGTTTGAACACAAGAGGGCAGCCAAGAACAGAAGCAACACCTGCTGGCTTTATTTTCCTCAATCCAGACTGACTCATAGTTAATACTGAGGCCTGTTGGATGTAGTAGATCAGTTTCAGAGGGAAATAAGTAACGACATGTTGCTATGAGAAGTCTGATGCCAAACAGTTTTGGATATTTCACAGGAGAAATGTCTGTTTGTAGTTACGTCTTCATCATGACTGGGAAGAGGTGATGTCATGTGTGTTTCTGAGCACAAATCTAGGATACAAATCTAAACTTGATAGTTGGGGTGTTTGCAAATGATTTCAACAGATGTAAGTAAAGCGACATTTGAGATGAAGCTGTCAGGGGCTTTCACAACTTCTACTGTAAAGCCTGTAGAGAAATGCCAACTCCCCCGTCTAAAGCAAAAGCAGAAGAACAAGTTTAGTTTCAGTGGTAATTCGGTTACTCACAGTCCAACGGGGGTTTTTTATAGTCTTTTGTTAATCCAACACGTGATGTAGCGAAAGAGAGCAAGCAACAACTGAGAACTTCTTGCTGCTCACCCTCAGGACGATGGAAAGTCGAGGGAAGTTTTCTCACAAGTCCACGAAACATTTCTGGAGCTTCACAGCAAAGACAGCGTTGCAGCGTTTTCCCCTAATCAACTGAAGTCGATGGGGACTTGTTTCAAAATGTATTTTTCATCGCTGTCTTTGCTGTGAAGCTCGAGAAATGTTTTGTGGACTTGTAAGAAAACTTCCCTCGACTTTCCATCGACGTGAGGGCGAGCAGATGATGACAGAGTTTTCATTTTTGGGTGAACTTTTCCTTTAAGGCATGAATTACATCCATATTGAGCTGAGATGATGCTCCATTTAAAGTTTGCTCTGAGGCTGTTTGGCTTTGTGAGGTAACGTCTAATTAAGTGTTCTGATAACGAGCACACAGCCGCCATTTTGGAGAGTTTACGGCGCGAGGGAGGGAAAAGTTCACATGTTTAACTCAAGTGAAAGCAGCAGCTCTGTAACTGACTGATGTGTCTTTGAACTGAAGGAAGACGCAGCGACAGTGGCTAACAAACAGCTGCCAAAAAATCTTTATTCAGTTACAACCAGATGCCCCCAGAGTCGGTTCATCACTCTGGAGACGGTCTAAACTGCACAAACAACAACAGCACCAGAACGCAACTCGTAATCAGGAAAACACCATTTACAACAAGAACCAAGGCAGATTTCTACACACAGAGATCAGATAAGAAAAGAAAAGAAACAATAGTACAGGAGTTAACAGTCAGTGTGTGTCGATTTCCCTCGCTTGAGAAAAATCATATATTCATAGAATTCATTTGATTATATCGTGGAAAACAATATAAGAAAACATCGTCGGTGCGACAGAGAACAAACATATTGCAGCTGCTTCGCGTGTTAATAAACAATCTCATGTACAGACTGAACGTGTGATACTGACGACTGTCTCTGTGTAACATGATGAAGCAGGCTTTGTGTTAATGTGCAGGAGAACATTCAGTTCAAATGGCTTGAGTCGAGTCTGTGTGTGAAGGAAAAACACCTTCAGAAACTGTCCCACATGGCTTCCCGCCATCCCCGACAGCGACGTTGTGGGAAATCCAGTTTTTCTTTTCGCTTTCTTGCCGCTCTCTCAACCACCAGATGCTTAGCTTAGCTTAGCTTAGCATTAAGACTTAAAGCCTAGTCTGGCTCTGTCCTACTACCACCGCTAAAGCTAAGCTACATTATAATCCACTTGTTTAAATCACTACAAAAGTGTAAAAAAACAAACATGTTTATGTGGTTTTATGTGCCTAGGCTAGGCTAAGCTAAGCTAGGCTAAGCTAAGCTGCTGGTTGTAGCTTCGTTGCTTAACTCAAGATACGGGAGCGCGGTGTCCGTTAAGAGCAGCTGTTAGAAGAATTTTCCGTTACCTTACGCCGTTTTCAGCGCAATGCTAACGTTAGCTACATACGGCTGCTGGCCTGGCTGTAGCTTCATATTTAGGCTAACGCCCAGAACTTTGTGTCAAAAATTTAAATAGTCCAATCCAACTTCTTGTACACCAATTTTTGTTACCTTTGGACGGAGCGAGGCAGTTTGCCCCTGTATGCTAGCATTAGCTAAACAGCTGCTAACACCCAAACATGTGTGTTTGGTGTCAATTTCCTCAACGAACTAACTTTCTGACTCTTGTGAACAAGCCAATTTCCCAAAGATTGAAACTGTTAATTTAAGCTTTGAACTCCAATGAGTCATTCGAGGTTTCATCTACAACACTGACACAAAACGAGGATCGCTGCATTTTTCTATCATCCGTCCTGATCACTTCTTATGTGGAACAATGAACTATGGCTTGGAGATATTTCTGATCCTCCAGTCACGACAAAACAAATCCCTGTGTGTTTTAAACCCTTCAGATGTGAGAAGCTGTATGGCTTGTATTTAAAACGGATCCTGATGTGCCTCCTTCTTCCTCTTCCCCACCCTCCCCCCTGCCATGAGCCTCACAGTGAAGGGAAGCTACCGACTCCTTTGGACGGCAGCGATTCTTATCAGCTGAGGGGGGTCACAGATGGAGCCCGAGCACATGTGCCGTTTTATCATCGCCCTCATCAATTATTCAACGACTCGGACACACGTAAACAAGCTCCCCGTGCTCCACCAGGACCCCGAAACATCCTGTGTGAGCTCACTGCTGCTCCAGACAAGGATGAGCATCAGTGCGATCACTGCATCGTGTGACAATGTCAGTGAGCTTGAACAAGATGTAACGTGACCTCTCGTTTAACCTCATCAACATGTGAAGTCCCTCCACTGTGGGCTCCTCACATCTCACTTTGGTCATCAGGCTTTGGTTGGTGTGAATAAGCAGCAGGTGGAGGTTTGTTATGCTTTGAACTGGTTGATAATGCACGAGGTATGACAGCTTGCACAATGAAACGTGTGCAGTTATGGCCGCAGGAATGGCTTGATCAGGGAGTAGAGGTGCACACACACACACACACACACACACACACACACACACACACACATGCACACTCTCACAGTGAACACAGTCAGCTCACACTTTCGTCACACAAACACACAGACAAACAGGAGGAGGTGTCAATGCTACATTGAGCAGATGGGACGTACCTCAGGCGGTCATTTGAAACACACACTCCATCATCTCACCCTACACACACACACACACACACACACACACATACACACACTTAGATGGTAACAGCTCCTTGGCGGTGCTGTGCGTTAGGACCAGCGGCCCGGCGAGACGCGAGCAGCTTCCACCAGCGAGCTCTTCACATCATCACAGGATGAGACCTGAAGCCACAGGGACATATGTCGAGCAGCGTGGGCACATATTGCCTCCACGACGTGAGCTTGGCTTTCACACCTCTTTCACTTATGATGCTCCTGTGTGTGTGTGTGTGTGTGTGTGTGTGTGTGTGTGTGTGTGTGCGGAGGGGGGTCATGGTTGTGTAATATCAGCTTGTCCTGCCCAAAAGGTATTTATGAAAAATAAAACACAGGCGAAAAAAGAGTTTCCAGCTGAGATATTTAGTTGCATATTCAAATGCTTCCTTGATAGATTCTGCTTGATGAGTGATGCAGACTGATGTGGATGTTGGTAGTTAGCTTGGAGAAGTGGGGGACGGCCTCGCCACTTCTGGCAACGCACCGTCCCCCAAAACCCTCCCAGAGCAGAATGATAAATGTCGTCTCATTCGTCCTGCGGTCCTGAAAACACACTGTTACTCCTGATGACCCAGAGGAAGTACACATGTGGGACTCGTACCGGTTGTAAAACAGCTCCCACACTTCTTTTCTCCACATAAACGTAACAAACAAGCCGCTTGGTGAGCAGAGGGACGAGCATTGCTGCAAGAGCTGACAGTGTTTGAGATATCAGAGCGCTCTGGTGTCGTCGATAATGCCGTGAAAATGTAGCTGGAGCTAGCAACCATTAGCTTAGCACACACAGTGGAAAGGAGGGGGAGAACATTTGCATCATCTAACTCTCAGCATGAAAGCTAATACGCATTTTCCCAAAATGTCCGTCTGTTTCTTGAAATTTCGTCAGTACTTGTGAAATGACATCCTGAGCGTGTCGTCAGCTCGGCACAGAAATACCGTCCCCCGGACCATCAGCCCTGTTTACGTCAGACAACATCTCAACCTATTGCACCGTCCATGAACAGATCTGGAGAAAATAATGTGTTGCATCTACGATTTAGTGTACAGTCTGGAAACACATATCAAACATTTACATTTAGAGGCTTCAAAAGGATATAAAACGCAACATACTGAGGCGGCCATGTCAGGGAGGAGAGCAGCCAGCGGAGGTCTTTCACGGGGATTTCTTTTTCTCCACCGATCTTAAAGGAGCACTATGTAGTTTTGTGGCGGACCCTGCCACCTTTCTAGCTTCAGAACGGTGTTCTGGGGACCTTATTTACCCCAGATTCTGTTATGGAAAACACAAACATTTCATTAATCTCATTAATATTGTAAATATCAAAATTCTACATACTGCCCCTTTAAAGTTTTGAAACCACAAACATGACGTAAACTGAGGCTGCTCCCGACTCCTGTCATGGACGCCAAAGCACAAATAGAGCACATTTATATAAATCTCATTAATTCCTTATTTGCATGCACATGCAGTATTAAAAATACAGTAAGACCAGAGCATATAGTTCATATACTGTTTGAAAAAAGAGTGTAAAAATCCAGTGCGACAGTCGTTGAGTTCTTGAGGTCTACATGATTGTAATCGGATTAAAACAGCCGGCGAGATGATCCGGTTCAAAGAGGAAGGCGGGTCGGCCCTCTCTGTGTTGCATATCAAAGTTTAAAACCGTAGGAGCTGAGGCAGAAACACCTCCAATGTTTAGTTTATTCTGAATAATCCAATCCATGAACAGATTTCAGGCTCATGAGTGTTTTTTTCCTTCAGGTTCGAGGCTCCTGTGGGAGTCATTTAGCGGATCATCTCGCCCGACTGTTTCACGTGCTGCTTTGCTGAGTGAGGCTTCCTTGATTTCCCAAACATTTCGTAGATTTTGCACCACAACAGCGATTTTTTTTTTCTTCACATCGACACACATTTATCTACAAGCCCTTGCGCAAAAGGGAAAGTGAAAGAGAGAGAGAGAGAGAGAGAGAGAGAGAGAGAGAGAGAGAGAGAGGAGTCATGTTTGGGAAAACAAAGAGACGGAGATATATCAAGACGAGGAAAAAACCCAACATTGAAACATCATCGAGAAAATAGTTATACAAGTCACAGCAAAGAGTAGAAAAGTCACTCTTGGACCTTGCGGTGTCTTTCCGAGAACCAAGAACGCGGCCAAAAGGGCCTCCGAACTGAACACGACTCACAGGACACTTTTCTTTGTATCACAAATCTTTGAATCACAGGTATAGAAAGCAGAACTCAGACTAGCCAGCACCAGAAACATTCCTTCATCGTCGCTGTGGCCCTGCACATCACAGCAACACACCTCCACGCGAGAGTTTCTCCACGGGAACGTGACGACTGCTGAGCTCCTACTCTAGAAACTCTACGCTCATCAAGGCACATTCAGGACTCCTATGATCCTCCACAGAAAACCAGAACAGGTGGTGAAGCAGCTCCTGGAAACACTTCTTGCTGGAGAAGGTGTTTGCAGAAGCCGCTTCATCCACTCCTCCACCCTCCTCCAATTAAAAACCTGCCGTCAGCATCTTTGAGGACACGCTGCTACTCGATCTGTGCGTAGGGGGTCATGCAAGGCAACGCTACGACTGCTCGGGTGCGCTCGGCTGCGCGCGTAAGTCTCAAAATAATTGCATTTTTCAGCCGTTTTCTCCGCAGAGCGCCCCCTGCTGCCAGACCGTCGTCGAGCGGCGTCACTGCAGAACGCAGGAGGGTCTGTCGCGAAGGAGCTGCAGGCCGGAGGGGGCGGATAACAAAACCCTGCGAGCGTCCGGCTAATCTGCGACCGCAGAGCTGAGGGGCAAACCGCTCTGACTTCTAGATCTGAGAGTGCGGATAAAAAACGGAAACGAGTAGGAAATTTGAGAGTATTTAAAGTCAGGGATATCACATAAACACACCGATACACACCGATACTGTAGCTTAGATATACTGCAGCTTAATCTGTATACATTGTAGCATATATTGACCTATACTTGGATGATATAAGGTATAATAAGTGTCAGCTCCTTGTCACAAACAAGTCTTGTCATGTGTATGAAATATTGATCTCGGTCGGGATCACATACATAAACCAGGAATGCTTATAAAACTGTCAGCTGCTGCTCAGTAGCTAAGCTGGACAACCGTGCATGGACGTGTGTGTGTGTGCGCGTGAGGACATATACACGGAGGGTCCCTCGTAACTCACAAGAGTAGATTTTTATACCGTCCGTAAGCAGAATAATGCCATCTTGTTTTATTCAGCTTATAAATCACGGCTGAACGCTCAGCTGTTTAATAGGCAGCAGTAGCAGTGGAGGAGGGGGTAAACACACCAGAGAACAAAAGCCAGAACAGCCGCTGCCGCTCCGTGTGAGGGGAGAAAAAAAGTCCTCATAAGTATTCATATCACTCTCAGCAGAGCAACAAACAAGACCGCCTATTGTGGCTCTTTGATACCGCGATCGTTCTGCTGTGCGAACACATGTTTGTGGCGGCGGCGACCATTTCTGAGCTCGTGTTCGGCGGCTCGCTCCCCCTCCTCGCACCGGGCTGCGGGACCGGGAGCTAACTTCTGATCTCGTATGATTAAGTTGGATGATCGCATCAGGTGGGTGAGGACATATGGCGTGTTGGGCTCATTAGGGTTTTAGATTCAGGAGTAAAAAGAAAATGAGTCATCATCAACAGCCCAAACATGTCTGTTCTTCAGCTGGGTACGGATTTAAATTTGAAACCACTACGACTCTTTGATGTCGTGTAAAATGACCACGTCTTCCTCAGATTGTGGCTACGAATGACTTTAATTTGTAAAGATGTTTCAAAAAGGTGCAGTATGTAGGAATTGGCCACCTGTTGAATTCACAATAGAGGGCAGCATGTCCTCAGCGTACCCGCTAACTGTAGCTGGTTAGCATGCTAACTTCAGTCGATATCTCTGTAACACAGTATAAAGACATAATAATGTCAAAGCTGTTATTTCTTCACATTCTGTTGATACTATTAGATTTTATCAATGTTTTGCAGCTAAAATTCCTACATATTGCTCCTTTAATGTACAACATGGAAAATAAATTTGAAATAAATCTCAACTCGAGGCTCATTTACTGACTCCTTCTGAAGCTCTTGACTGAATTACATGGTCGTCCTCTGTAGATGTTATGAAACAAACAGGTACAGGTGAACATCAGACAGAAAAATCAATAAAAATTCATCAATACGAGGTGTTTATTGCTCTTAATAAGTAAAAAATCTGCAAATGAAATCAGACTCAAAACAAACGGGCAGCATGTCACCAGAGTCATCGCTAACTGCTGCTAACTGTTGCTGCCATTAGCTAGTTAGCAAAAATGTCAATTTCCTCACTTTCTATTGATAATTATAGTTAATTTTTGAATGTTTTCAACTGTTTTTTGTTGCATTTGGCACCTTTAAGGTTTCTTGAAAGTAAGTTGTGATGTCTAAAAACAAAGATCACTAGATTTTACTTGAATGTTACTTGTTCGGTGTTTTATATTCAGTGTAATTAGATATTTTGACAAGAAATAAGACAAACGTAGCAACAATTGTTTGAGTTTTTGTGATGCAGTTTTGAGACGACTGAACTGATACGACTCATCTCTTCATGAAGACTCTGTGAGACGGTCAAAAGCTCCAGAACAAGCAAATGAATCAAAAGATCAAGAATGAACCGATTAGTTTTAGCATTGAACGTTATTTATGGCTCACATATAATGTTATATTCGAGGGCTCAGTCTGACAGATGAGAGACAGTAATGACAAACAAAATAAACTGATGAGGAAGCAGGAGAGAGAGCAGAGGTCTTCGGGGCGATGCCACTCACTAACTGGTGTCTGGACACTTGGTAGACTTGAGGCAGGTGTTTTTATTTTCATGTTCTACAGCATAACAATGTGTACAAAATGGAGTTTATATGATCAGAGGACACATGAGAGAAACACGGGAATATAAGTACCTCCCTTTCTCCCCCGCCGACGCCGCAGCACCAGAGCGTACAGTATGCAAAGACAGACCTGGGCTGAGTGTCTTTGTGCCACTGGCAGTGAATGAGACCGAGATGTTGTCACTACAACGATGCAGACCAGGACACCGTCCACAAACAAATCCCAGAGTGAGAAATATGGCAGCAGATATCCTTCAGAGGTCATCTGGATGAACCCTGAACGAGGGAGTGACGTTAGCTTATTTTGGCCGAATCTTACTACGAGCCGTGTGATCGACACAACGCTGAACGAGAATCAGCACGAAGAGAGAACTTCTTTTAAAATTAGCTGCCTGGAGATGCTGCCACTGAAAATATACGGTCCTGCCAGAACCTCTGAATGGTCTGAACTGCTGTAGGGACACAATCTGATTGGCTGCCAGATATTTTTTTCCACATGCCAATGGAGGAAAACACAAACATGAAGCACCACAATGATGGAGAAAGGGCAGTGGGAAGTGCATGGAGTAAAAATAAAGACAAAAACATCAGCCACATCCAGCCGCAGAGGTCTGAAGCAACAAAAACATCCTTGACCCCCTCAGAGCGTGTTCGTCAGGAGCCTCGCAGTAGACTCGACCCGCACACCCTGACAGGGGAACGCCACAGGCCGTTTGATAAAGGTGTGTCGCTCCTTGGGAGGAGCGAGTAACACTGGGGGGGGGGAGCAGAGCACCGTGCTTCAGCGGCGGCCCGCATACTTTGCCGGGGGCTCCTTCACGTTTGCGTACAGATGTGTGTGACCGAGCACAAACACACGGAGATGTCAATCAAACTAATTGAAAGTGTGAGAGGAGAATTGGAAATAAGATAAAGGTTTTAATCAACTGTGGTTTTCCCACCGCTTAGCATCGTGACGTGAAGGAGCTCCGGGCGGCAGCGTGCGGGTCACGCTCACTGGAAAAAAAGCATAACAAGCTTGGCTTGATTATTCCTGGACTCCCTCCGACAGTTACAAAAGCGACAAAAAACATTTCCTTCAGCAGAACATGAAAACAAAATTCATAAACAGATTATATATTCATATATATGAAAAAAATAAAAACAGCCAAATCAATATCTTTTTTTTTTTTTGCTTTGAATCTAAAAACTCCGACAAGTTTCTTCTTTCTTTGCGTATATATAGATTTATCTTTTCTTAAACAATAATACGTTCACATAATACAATGGCAAATCAGTTTCGAGATAATCTAAATATTTCTTACTGAAACATCGATGTAATGACATGAAAGAAGAAGCACAATGATCTTTTTTTAAAGAGTGACTTTAAGGCTATCTCTATATTCCAAACAATAGTAGCCCAACAGGTCGAACGGTACATTATCTCCTCACCTGCCTCGTTCGTAAGGTGGCGGATGTAATGACCGAGCTAACTGCTCATAAACATGGAGCTCAGAGAAAATACAAGAACTACATATATACATGAACAGTCGGAAAGAAAAAAATAGACAAAATAGAAACATTTTGAGCAAACATGGCAGAGCTACAGGTGCGGAAGTACTGAATATTGAACGGGGGGAGCGCGTGAGTTTATTAGCTGGTGTTGGTTCTGGTGTAAGATGATCCTGCGCGTGACACGAAAGCGCTTGAATGCAAACATCATAATGCAGAAACAGAGTCACACTGTGCCCGTTGGTTGGTCTGGACTCGAACACTTGTATCAATGCGAGTACATAAATGCAATAAAGTCGGACGCAGCTCCAGGTGACAAAAAAGTTGCTCCGTTCATCACGACAAAGTGAACATCTGTAAACTGTTTGGCCTTGGTGATTTTGTTTCCCGCCTTTGAGCCGACAACAAGGCTGGAACACATTCAAATGACAAATAAGGAAACCGCATTATTTAGACCAATGCTGCTCTTTACCTCCTTTTTACCTCGTGACAAGTTTACATGTACGAGAGCCCGAGGAAAAGCTTACGTTAAACAACAAAAGGAGCGACCTAATCAAGTGCTTGTAACTTATTCCACCCACCTACAAAACTCTTGGAGCGAACAGAAAAGCAGCCACGTCTGGGTGGTCAAACATTTGCTCTGTTTTGTCAGTTGTAAATGAAGAGGGCTGGTGAAACAGGAACATTTTCAACCCTCTAGCAGTTACCACAAATGTACCAAGTGCTCCGTCGCACACATACAGTGCAAGTGCCTCACTTTTGGTTTTCAGCCCTCCCCCTTTGGTTAACAGACCATCATGTACCATGTAAACACATATTTAGTTCCCTTTGGGAAGGTGTAAAAGTTGAGGAGGAGGGCAGTCTGTCTCTCTGTATGTTGTGGAAGATGTTCCAGGATCTCGCTCGCTGCTGACTTCATGCTTCCAGTGCTGTCAGGAAGGTCTTTCAACACGCTTTCTTTAGCAGGTGGTAAGTAAACAGTCTTGGTTTTGTCAAAACAAAACAAAAAAAAAAGGAAAGAAAGAACTGCATCAACAACAGTAAACATGGCACCTTAACAATAACCAAAAACAGAAAGAAGATAAAGTAGTTTTTGGTTGCGAAGTTGTCATGTGAAATGAGAGAGAGAAACTATTGAGATAGTGCTGTATATAGTATAACCTCTAGTTTTTAGCTGCTGGTTTTTGCTTTCTTTGAATCACATCCCTGATAAAACAAAGAAAATGAATCAACTGGATAAAAAAGTGAGATAGAAAACAGTTCCTGTCTTCTGCTTTGATTGTGTGTGTGTGTGTGTGTGTGTGTGTGTGTGTGTGTGTGTGAATGCTGTTTTTATGTGGTAAATCACCGGCATGGTCCATCTGCTTTCCCTGACTGTAAATTGTATCTTTTTTGCATGAATCATTCACCGTCCTTCCTCCCTTTCTGTCTAGGTGTCAACCTGCCCTTCCCGGCTCTGCCGTACATTCCCTCGGGGCTGTCAGGAGTGAAGAGCAGGTGAGGAACCGGGAGAGGCTGTGATGTCGGTGAAAAAAGAAAGAAAAATCACCTCCAGAAATAAAACAAGAGATTAACAAGTGGAAGGAACAGAAACTGCGAGCTCCACCGCCATGCTTTCTCATAATAATGTTCTTCAAAACGGCAGCAAAGAGGCCCGTTCTTCTTTTGGATAAAAAAAGTTTTCTTTTCTTTTAACAAAACACACAAAAAAAGCTTTTGGCCTTTGTTCTGGACCCTTTCTTTGACAAGACTTTCCATTTAAAAACCAGAGCTTTACAAAACATAGAAAGATGCAACACTGAACCAAACCAAAAAAAAAACAGGAGAAATCTTGAGATCTATTTTATCTTTACACTGTTTAGCTGCACTGGAGTTTCCCAAAACAGGGAACGATGGGAATGGCGAGGCAGTACTGGGAATCCTGGACGGCAATGTAAAAGGTGGCTCCGCTGTCCTTTGGTTCCCTCCACAGCTGGAATGGTTCAGTGGAGCTGAGGGGGGGTCGGGGCGGAGCCGGAGCTTAACGGACAAGTTGCGACTTTGAGCTGAAGAAAACCAAATGCATGCAAAATGATGCCCCTCCCCCTGATCTCTGGTGAAAGGCAGCAGTGCCTTGACGTTGGCGTGGAGACGCTCAGTCGGTAAATCTCTGGCAGGCCTTTTTCCAGCGGCAGGCGGTGCACCACATGTCGCGGTTCTCCATCCCGTACACCTTACGGCACTTCTTCCCTTCGCCACGCACCTTCCGGCTGGAGAGGAGAGAATAACAGATCAGGACGGAGAAGCTGTCTTAACTTAAAGGAAAAGTTCACTTAAAAATGAAAATTCAGTAACTAAATACACTTGTTTGCTGTCTTGCCGAGTTAGATGAGAAGATTGATACATTTGGATGGAGACAGGCTAACTGTTTACACCTGTTTCCAGTCATTATGCTAAGCTAAGCTAACCTACTTCTCATCTAACTCAAGAAATCATGCAGATGTCTTTCTCTAAATGTCAGACTATTCCTTTAAGTTTTGGCCCTGGTGTTTTTAGTCTTTTCTAGTTGAAGCTAAACAATCATCAACAGACAACAGCGACCTTTTCAAACTACAATGATTATTTGTGTCTGTATCTGGTAACCAGGAGACACCACAGAAACCTTAAACAGCCTTGCTCCTTATTGAAGGGGATTAGGCAAATCAGAGGCTGAACTGAGCGACTAATCACAACTTTTTAATTAAGAGTCCTTCAGTTTGATTTGTGAGAGTCAATATTTTGCCTTTTATCGTTTTCTCTCAGTGAGGTTCAAGTAGAAAATTAAAAGCATGTCTCTGATCTTAATTAAAGCTGAACATTAAATGTCAGGAAAGACTCCAGTACCTGAGGGCGGTGGTGGCTCTGGGAGGGGATGAGAGGACGGCGATGGTCTGGGAGCGCTGTTCACCGAAGCCCTGGCTTTTACTGGGGGAAACCTGAGGAGGGCAAACAGGTGTGTGATTATCAGAATCCAAACAGAACAACGTTTGTTTGGTCTTTGCATTAAAGTCGCCTCACCGTGTTCCCAGTGAAAGTGACGGGCGGTGACTGCCAGGAGATGCTAAAGCTGGAGCTGTTGGTGGGAGTGAAGCTGGTGGAGGCTGAGCCGGCTGAGTTACTGCTGCTGGACGGGATGGACACTGGAGCCGTGGCCTGAGGGCGGAGGTCAAAGGTCAGAGCAGTAGTATTTCTCTTCAAAGCCCTGATTTCCAAGTCACATTCTTTTATCTGCCACAGTTTCAAATTTTAGCACGTTTTCACCTTTTTCATTTAATAAAAAGTGTTTTTCAAATAAAATGTGTTATTTCTAACTCTGGTCCCCGAACTCCCAGTCCTAGCTGAACGGCTAACTGAACTAACTAGCTAAGGACAGCTAAAGTAAGCAGCAATCAGCGGTTACTCTGGTGATATGCTGCCCCCTATTTGTTTTGAGCATGAATTTGACAAGTGGCCACTTCTTAGATATTGCACCTTTTAAAATTGATTCATCGTGGGATTATCCTTCCTACAATTAGCTGCTCCATGTGTGTCAAAACACCACAACTGTTAGCGCAGATGCTGACGGGAGCGAGGGACCACAAGTCACTGTGACATCATTAGTTTTTCTGCAAACACATAATCAGGATAATGAGGAGCCTGATAGCGGTGTGTGTGCGAGAAATATGTGCCTTAAGTGTGTTGTGGTGTGTGTATTGATCCAGAGAGTGCATTGATCCTTTTATCTTCACGTTGAGTATGAGGGTGTGTGTTGTACATCGATCTTAATCTCACCACTGTGTGTGTTTACCTGGTAGGCGTGGTCCGTGTGGATGAGGTAGAGTGCGCTGGGCGCAGAGCGGCTGAGCGGGGTGGTGCCGCCGCCGTGAGGCTCCTTGGTGTCAGAGGACTGCGGAGGTCTGTGGGAGTCCGGCAGCTGGCTGAGAGAAGGGAGAGGAGACGGGGGAGGAGGAGGGGGAGAGAGGATGGACGGAGACACTGGGGAGAGGCTGCTCAGCCCGTCGGCCACAGAGTCCGTGTTCAGCTTGATCTCCGTGTAGTAGAAGTCCTCCTCGCCGTCGCTGCAGTCTGAGTCACAGTTGCGCCTAAAAGCAGATGAAAGAGAAACAAGGAACTGAATGATTATTTGTGTCCCCCTGCCCGCCTTTCAACAGCAATGTAGCTCCTCCACCCGACTAAACGCCGTCATCTGCAGTTAATCAGTGTGGTGCAGAGTGGCCTGAGCTTAATTGAATGTCAGTATGAATGTGTGATATCATTGTTCTCCGCCACGCTCACTTTCCCTTCACCTGTCACCTCCCCGCCCTCACCCAGAGCAGAAAGTGTTACCGTGGCGATAATCCATCAGCCGTTAATCTGCTGTTTTGACAACGAAGCTGGTTGGAGGGGTCAGAGAGGAAGTGACAAAGAGGCTTTGAGTGGACTGTAGCTAAAGTATGCAGTGTGTGTGTGTGTGTGTGCATGTTCGTGTCTCACCCCAGGTGGATGGTGCGGATGTGTCTCTGGATGCCGGCAGCGGTACTCAGCACCTTGCCACAGTTCTTCCACAGGCACTTGAACATCACCTTCATGGAGTTCTGTGAGAAACACAGTGTACAGCTACAGTCAGACAGTCTAATTCATCTTTAACTGCACCAGCAGGGGAGGAAAAATACTGTTGGATGGACAAAGAGTTGTTGATCCCAAGCCAGGACCTACAAATCATACTCTGACAAATGAGACTCTACCAGTTGTGTCATCCCTAACTGCTGCACAACATACACTAACCACCACACTGCTTGATTTTACACCCTTGTAGTCGATGTAATCCTTTCACTCATATGTTAATGTTGAGTTAATGACATAACTTCTGTAGATTTAAGTGCTCCTCACTTTGATGCGAGATGTCATGAAAGGTTAGAATTAAGGATTTTTAGTGGTTATAAATGCAGATCAGGTTTGTCGTGTCATTCAGCCAACTAGAGCTGCAACGATTAGCCAATTGAAAGACAATTTATAGCCTACTATTGAAATATTCAATAGTATATTCAATTTTCAAGCAAAGACGTCAAACATTTGCTTGTTCCAGCTTCTTAAATGTGAGGATTTGCTGCCTTTCTTTGTTATTTACGACAGTAAATAAGAGTCTTTGGGTTTTGGGCTGTTGGTCAAACAAAGAAGCTACTTGAAGTTACACTTGTGAAGTGAAGAACACTTTGGGCTCTGGGAAAATGTAAGCATTATGAGATGCTCTGAGATTTTGGGATGACATGGAACAAAGGATAAAATGATGAATTTTTAAAGAGGTTATTCTGATATTGAAAAATATGAATCACTGTACTCGCTGTATACTGACAGCAAAGGAATAAAACAACTCCTCGCAACATGCTCCTTCATCTTTGTTGTATTTGGAGAGTGCACACGGCTCGACTGTGACAGCGTTCCTGTTTATCTCGGAGCTGAATGAGGCCAATAACAGTAAATTTATCCCTGGATGTGAGCCAGCGAGGCTCCTGTATCTTTTATCCGTCTACTGTAATTACATTGCTGGCCTCCTATAGAGACTGTACATTGTTTTTCAGGGAGAGAAAAGCCCTGTGAGCGTTCTCCCTGCCCTCCTGCCTCCCTGCTCGGAGCCATTATAAACGGTTTTACAGGCCTGTCTATCAAACTATTGTTGAGGGGGCTGATTTAATTTTGACAAACAAGTTGTTTTTTTAAATTCTCCACCTCCTTTCAGAAACGCACACAACAATCATCTGTCCCCCTTGCATTGTTTTGTCTTTGGGTAACAAAAGCCTGTTCTGTGTGTTAGTGTGTGTGTGTGTTTTTTCTTTTAAAGGAAGCATTTCACAGTTAATTAAATGGTGAGCTCCAAACAGTATTGTCTTGCCAAGAGAGAAGCGAAAGCACAAGGGGAGTGTGTAGATAATTTTATGTGAAACCTTGGCATCGCACACATTGCACGTGTGTGTGTGTGTGTTTATGTAAGTTCATTGTTATCCAAGCTATTACAGAGTCTGTTTTTGTTTCTGCTCTCTCTTTCTTTTCCCTGTAATTCCTCTTAGTCCCCCTTTAATTCTTCATCCATAACCTCTTTCACACTTCTAAATGTTTCGCTCTCCCTCTCCATGCCCTTCTTTGAGATAAGTCCCCAATTAATGCAGTTTGGTGCGCCGATGTGGAGCTCACCCAAGAGTCTCTATCGATCTTTTGAGGATCTTTATGTTTGCTGGAGCCCGTATTAAAATCATTACTGCTGTTGCGGAGCGGCTGCTGGTGAAGGCTGGGAAGTAATTATGAAGGGCAAATGTCTGGGGAGGACACTCACATTCATGCAGAGCGAGGGGAGAAAGGAGACTGGAAGGAAGAAAGAAGGGGAGAAAGGAGGGATGGATGGATGACAGACAAACCAGTGAGGAGAAGCACTGAAAAGACGAGCGAGCGAGCAAAGCAATATACATCTAAAGAAATAATGAGAGTGACACTGAGCTGTGGATGTGATGAGCTGTCAGTGGTGTGTAGAAATGAGACCGGCTGAAATGATGAAACTGTGTGTGTGTGTGTGTGTGTGTGTGTGTGTGTGTGTGTGTGTGTAAAGAGCTCATAACAGGCGGACAGCGAAGACAAAACTCCCGTTAGAGCAAAAAGCCTTGTGTCCTTTCCTATCGCATTTTTATCTCCGCCAATCAGTCAGTCCGAGCCAGAACTCCACCCATAACCTCACTGGTTAATATCACAGTGTGTTGAAGAAGTGGAACCAACCAGCTCGTGCGCATCTGACAGCGTATTGAAGACAAGCTCCTGACCCATTTGCTGTCGAGATATCCGCTTGTTAACAAAAGAACTGCTTTAATATGTGACTCTATGAAACCTCACACTGAAATAAAAGTCTGAAATCCTTCTACCTAAAACTCCCAACACTCAGGGCCACATATGTTCATGATCACAAAACATTTCTATTTGTTTTAAGAGTGAGGATTGAGATGGTAACTATTTAACTGGAACTTGCAAAGCAGAGAGAAAATAGCTTTTGAAAATAACTCTGTGCATGTTTATTATTCTGAGAGCTGTTTAGACCTTGTCAACACGAAGACTATTCAATCTAAAAAATACATCTTTTTCTCTCCACTTTAACCTTCTCTCTAATCTAAACCACTGCTCGCACAGCATTTTAACACCGCAAAACAAATCTTTTTTAAAAATACCGTGAGAAGGTAAATCAGCCTTGTATTTCACTTTGAAACTTTTGAATTACTTTTTTTCCTGAAAGTAAAAGATCTGGACTTCATCACTATTTAGACTGAATCTGTGTCATTTTGTTTGTTCGGTATTTACTTTTACTTTACTTGAATTTTTATGCATGTAAAAGGTCTGCAAAGTGAAAAAGTTACTCTCTCCCACAGAAAACACTGCTCCTGCACTTCCTGAAACGCCTGGTTTGGAGTCGAAACAACGTATGTGCGTCACTACGTAACAGGCGTTATATAAATATATATTTTATTATATTTATTATAGAATATATACACTCCAGTCAGCTGGCAGACATACAGTTGCTACTGCTGTAGCGTCGTTATTTTGGATCACACTACCTTGCTCGGCATGACCCGCCTTACTCTGCCTCTGATTGGCTACATCCTGCCCGTTGAGTAATACGCATGTGCAACTCTCACCAAAGATCGAACAGAGGCAAGATGTCTGTATAGTATTCACCTTGCGCTTGCGAGGGATGGGCTCATCGAAGAGCAGGCTGCTGCCGTCCTGCTCATCCAGGCTGGGGTCCTCTGGCCCCGCAGGGCCGGGTCCCACGCCGCCCAGACTGGGCACGCGGAAGGGCTTGAAGCTGTCGGCGGAGAGTGGCGGAGAAGGTGTAGAAGGGTTAGACTGGTCACTGGGAGCAGACCAGCTCCAGTAGCCTCCTGAAGAGCTGTTGCTAGATGGGGTGAAGGGGCCAGCTGAGCCGTTGTCCTTCCACGAGCCGCTCAGACCTTCTATGAGGATGGAGGTGAACAGAAAGGGGGGAGGACAGGGAGGGAAAAAGAGAAAGGGAAGGTGGAGTGTGAGAGTAAATCTAACAACTTCTTCAGTCATATTTGTAGATGACACAACCACAACAAAACGTGGGTGTTCCTCTGTCAGTGATGGGAGATCAACACATTCAATTAGGTTCAGACAGCTTTATTTGCACTTCAGACAAGAGAGCCTCCGGCACTGCTTTTTGCGTGTGACACGAGAAAATAAAGGTTACTTTCTTGTTCAGTGATTCCGCTGAGACACTTTCAAGGGCTTGTTGTTTTTTTGGTTTTTTTTTTAGATCAAAGAGATGTTTCTTTTGAATATCGACTACAAAAGACCTCTCACTTTGTGAAGGTTGAGGCTGGGGAAAACTTTGCAGTGTGTACACGAGCGCGTATGACAAAGTTTACGAGTGTGTGTGTGTGAAGCACAGTGAGTGAGTCAGAGAGAGTTAGGAGAAGACTTATTTGCTTTTTGGTGTCTTCTTTACCACATTTCACAGAAAAGAGGAAGTGGCTCACCGACAATAAGAAAGCTGCTCTGATATGCAGTTGGTTTGTGGGACAGATAAGCAAATATTATGATAGAATGAATTCAAGTAATATCACGATAAGAAAACACCTTTTGATGAGAGTTTGAGCTCATCCCCTGCTGCAGATTAAGAGAAATACATGTCAGCTTCAACGCTTGGCTTGACTACAACCTCTATGCATGTGAATCCACTGTGTGTACTAATGCAAATACACACTGTATGATCTCCAACATGTGTAGACACATCTGTACGACTTCATTGAGATAAAACTGTACGTGGTATTTAAAACCCACTTTGTGCACATGTGCGTGATGTATGTACATTTAACATCTGACTGCGTGTGTGACTGCGATAAACGCATGCACGGTGGTTTGAGGCTTGGCCGCTTGCTTGAATGGGCAGTCGGCTGGTTGCACTGATGATTGCTCGCACGTGATTGCAGTAACGTGGGGGCACTTTGGATTTCCGCCACCGTGACGAGTGGCAGAGATCCAGACTCATTGTGCTTTTCTGCGGATATGCAGAAGTCACTGATGAGAGAATCCTAAAGCACGGCAGGTGGTGGTAATTTATCAGCCTGAGCTTCCACATGCAATCACAAGATAACAGCTGTGAGGGAATGAAAAGTAAAGCAGAACATACAAATTACAGGCTTAACTGAGCTGTTTAAAGCATATTGTATCTGTCAAATAGTCGTGATACTGACCGTTGACTTTGACAGGTGGACTCCTGACCAGCGGGCTGGTGGAGAGACTTGTCAGCACCATGGCAGCCGTCACCTTGTCCATGTCCACTTCCTCCTCCGACCGTCTGTGGAAACAGAAAAATAGGAGAATTTCACTGAGCATCTTCTGCTACCAATATATCATCGCACATTGAGAAAGATTTTGACACACACAATAAACACATATACCAATGTCTGGAATTGAACATGAAAAGGGCGAGCCAGTTGTTTTCAGACAGATATCGAGCCTTCTGGTGTTAGCCTCACTCCACTGCAATGTCTGCAACATAAGCTGCTAATTACATACACTTTTTTTTTTTTTGTCCTTCATGGGTGATGCAATCGCCCAGACACCATTAGAAAAATCAACAGCGAACAGCTGAAATGCTACTGTACAAAATAAAAATTAAGCTGGACTGATCTGGGTCTTGTATTCAATCCCTAAAGCGCTTTTTTTTAATCAACATAAGCTGTACAGTGCACACACTAGCCAATCCATACAACAGACTGAAACCACACACAACACACGTATTGTCTAATTGGTACACAGAAAAGCAGACAGTCATCTTAATCCTCTCTCCTGTATTCCTCAGAGGGAGACAATCCCAGTGATCAAAGAGATGTCAATAGCTTTATTACTGACGCTACACCTACTGTATGGTACGTGCTCACTATTAACAAGCTGTGTGTGTGTGTGTTTTGTTCCTGAGCAAGCAAGACTTTGACGTGTACGTGCAGAAACCAAATGATCAAAGCCAATTCTATTACAATGATGAAATCTGCTGCCGCCTCGGAAAAAACATGACATCAGCCATCACGAGATCTCAGAGCCGCTCGGATCAGATGGGAGTTTAGACTGCATCTTAGTTGGTTTGTTGGCAGTAATGCAACAAACTGTTGAGATAAATAATCCATCTTTTACTTTCTTAATACCTGTCAACAACATAATCCAACTTAGAGGTGAGCGAATAGAGACGATGCAACATACAGTATATTAGCCTCCATCAGCACGTGTGTCTGTACTTAACACTCATCTTATCAATACTTTTTTAATGGATCATGGCAGCTTTTAATTAGATCACTTTGTTTTTTTTAATTATTACAGAAAGTGTGTTAGACTCCCATTTCTTCAACTATGTTCTGGCTGAGTGTGATGAAATAATGATTGACACAAATGGGTTAAAAACAATCAACTGAGAAAAGACAAATGGGTGAGGATTTGCTCCACCTGCTTTAAACTACGGCAAGGACTCATCTACTGTTGAAAAAAATGTTTTAACTTGAGAAAAAAATCTATATTTATTCTGAGGTGTTAGTCAAGTTTATTCATTTTTAATGAACATAGCAGCAGCAGCAGATATATTTAGTGTTTGTAGTGTCACACTAATTTACAACACCTGTCCAAAGGGGGCCTCTTTTAAAAAAGCGATAGAAGAATAGAAAGAATTTAATAGAAGAGATGTGTGAGCTCCTGAAAAATGAATAAACATCTCTATTGTCCAGTGAACCACTGAGATTAAACAATCTGAAACTGAATAATCTAAAACAGTGATCCCCACTCCCTGGCCCATGAAGGTACTGCAGGTGGACCACAAGAGGTATTTTGCAATAAACAAATATCATCTTAACAAATTAGATGATTGTCAATTTTGTCAGTAAGTTTGAAATCACCGTAAACTAATTATATATAATTAAATTAATAAAATGATATACAAATTCAGGAAAGTAAGCACAATGCCAAGAACCACAGGAGACATGTAGAGACTTTCACTGACTCTTCAACTGTGGCAACAATTTTCATCCCAACACGACCTAAAGAAAACTGTACAACCAGAGGCAGCAGTGGACAAGGTCGAAGAACAACAACAGTGTTAAACCTGTTGAGCGGCCCAGTCGAGGCCCAGACGTGGCTCTCCATGTTTATTTTAAGAATGGCTTTAAGGCACAGATGCTCCACATCCAACTTGACCGAGCTCAAGCAAATCTTGAAAAAAGAAAAAAAGTCCCAAAATCCAGATGTGCTGAACTAACACAGATCTGTTTAAGATGACTTGGAGGACTCTGCGTATATGAAGCCCCACATTTTTTTTGTTTTCCACAACGCTCCTTGGCACAAGTTTACACTTTTCCCATATTATTTATATATTTTTGACCTTTTTCCACCAAAAATCCCCATTTTTTTCAGAGCAAATGTAAATTGTATCCTCAAAGGTCCTGTTTTTGTGCTGACGATGACACAACTGAACATAATGAATGATCGTAATGAGTCTGATCTCCACTACACAGGTGTCTTCACTCCATGTATCTGTGCAGCTCCACACAGTCTTGGATGGTGTTGTTGACCGTAGTGCAGCTGTTCCTCCTGATCCAATGAGTAAGGCCTTATTTTTGGCTGCTAGTTCCTTGTATGTGCTCACGGCCTGCATTAGCAACCGAGTTAAAATAGTGAACTGACCGAAAGGGGATTTCCAAGTTCTTTTCTAAACGAGAGCAGACTTTTGGAGGGTTGTCACAGTTTCATAAAACTGAATCAAAACGTGTGGGAATTGCATCAGTACATTTATATAATTGTAATTTTTATAAGATTGAGCTTTGTAATCAGTTCTGTTTACTTAAACTGACCCCGAGGTCCCAAATCTACAAAAACATCAAAGAAAACCAATAAAGAAAGTTAACTTGAATATATTCATAAATTTAAGTAATCTGTAACAGAACAGTGATCCAATAGATAACGTTAATTAAATATATCACTAGACTACAGATATAAAATAGCAAAACATTCATATATTACAACATTAATCAAGATGACCAGAGCCATGGAAGCAATTAGTTTCATTAGTGCACAAGAGCTGCAGTTAAAGTTATGGACAGACTCTTAAAAGTTAGTGTTATCAATCATTTTCTGAATATATTACAGCTTTAACATAAATGTGAGAGGTGAGGTGAGGTGAGGTGAGGTGAGCAGAGAAGAGAAGAGAAGAGAAGAGAAGAGAAGGAAACAAAGAAAAGCCTCAGCCTCCATTAGCTGATGTCTAATTTATTACCCTTTGCACTGTTGAATATGATGTCATTACAGCCCTCACATAAATCAAGAAATGAAGCAGCGCACACAACTGACACTTTTACCCATAACCCCCCATCCTGCGTCGCCATAAAACCACTTCCTGGTCACCTTGGGACGCCATCATGTGACTGTAGATATTATCTCCGTAGCAACAGTGACAGACAATAATTACAGGGTGCTTTTGTCTTTCTTCAAACGTGAAGTAAATCTCAGAAAAACACATTAGGAGGAATAATAATTAAGATGTGATGTATGAGAGGGAGAGAAACAGAGAGTGGGAAGGGGAACGTCCCAAATCACATTTGCCATTAGGGGCCTTATCAAACTTAGTTTTCGTCCAAGTGCTTAGTATGGCTTTAATTAACACACACGGGAGCATGTATGTGTGTGTGTGTGTGTGTGTGTGTGTGTAAGAGACAGACATGTTAAAATGAATGATACATGTGACACAGGAGACGCAGTGGGATGGTTAATGGATCGGTAAGTGAATTCTGATAAATGAGTTTCATATGTTGCCGTGTTTGTGTGTGCGTGTGTGTGTTTTAATATTCTTACTTCACTAACTTGCAATAAAGCATTTTCCAATATCTGATCCCTGAGGCTTCCTAAAAGCACCAATATCATGGAGGTGCAGCGGGAAAGTAAACAGCATGTTTACTAATGCAGATTACATGAAACAGCTCCATGTAATGTTATCTTGCTGCAGGCTATTCATAAATGGAAAATGAGACTTTATCTTCAGGGGCAAAACAAACATATTACTGTAGGTACTGCTGATGTTGTTTATACCTTTAAAGACTGTCAAGGTTTCTGACCTGAAATAGGGACACTGACTCTTTAATTGATGTATATTTTATTGAGCTGGCATCGTCATACTGAAGGAATTATCTGTATCCTATTTAGACCTGTATCACTGTGTTACAAGATCATTTTACAGATACATAAAGAGACACATTTTAAAGGTAGTTATAATGTTGCATGTTGTTTTCTTCATTCCTGAAAACATGAGAAAAAAGCTCCAGATTAAAATGCTCCAATTGGCGATTAGGAAAATAGAGTTTTAATTACAAAACAAAAGATAAATACAAATGGCAAAACTATTTTCACTGTTGATTTATTTTTCTGTTGTCTTCTTGAACTGCAACAGTATGACATTTTCATGGGTCACCGGTTCACTGTATCATAGTATACAATATTATACAATAATTCATATTTAGTTTACAATAACCTTTAATAGCATGAAAACAGAGAAATGAATAAACGTGTCGATAAATGCCCTATCCTGCAATGTTAAAGAAAGTGAGATAAAAATTCCTGGATCCGTCCCTTTATCTGGATCCGCACCAACAGTATGGGGTCTACTCTGGTCTGAGACCCATCCTCTATCCAAGTTTTGTGGAAATCCGTGAAGCAGTTCTGGTGTTACCAATAAACCAACCAACCAATCAACTGAGACAGGTGAGGTGGAGGTAAAAATACTTCTCAGACTTCTCAACCATGACCAGCAAATCACCACAGTGTGATAATCATCAATTTTCATACCTCGGCACCACTTGAAAACAATGTATTGCTACTACTTCTCTGCAAAATGTAAGAAAACAGCTGAAAAAGCCATTTCCCAGAAGTGACATCATAAAATGATGTGTTTTGTTTTACCAACAGCCTGAAAACTCAGAGCGACTCTGTTTAGTATCAGACAAGACGAAGAAAACCAGCTGAAACCAGCGAATGTTGGAAGAAGACTAATTGACTAACTGATTAATCAACTAATTGTTTCAGCTCTAACCAATCAATTAGAGGAGACAATCCACTCTACTATGTATTTAAACTGCATTCATTATAGAGTTAATACGACCTGGTGTTTCAGGCCACTCAGCATCTGGTGTGGATGAGCACTCTTTATTTCTGTGTCTTAAACTGTTAATGCTGAAGAAGATTTCTGTATCAACAAAAGAAACCTATATTTATTTTATATTTACATCTAGACCGAACCTGACTTAGAAGATTTGAAACTAGATCACAGTGCAAGCTTAAGCTTTTGGACCCGAGAGCATGAAAACAGATGAGGTACAAAGTAAAGGAGTTAAAATTAGACACGTGGATGAGATGGGATTCCTCCCTGTGAGGGTATGAAGATAGAAATAAAACAACAGCTCCCTCTTCAGGGGTTCTGACGAGCTTGGCAAGAGATTTAGCTGTTTGCCAATCTGCCAACTGGCTGTGTGTGTGTGTGTGTGTGTGTGTGTCATGTCCTGAAGCTTGTTTAACTTCCCCGGACAGCTGTGCCAACTCCTTTTTTAAGGTACCACAAGTGGATTGAACTAAACAAAAGGCCTGCACTGGAACAAGTACGATGGGAGGGAGTCGGGGTGAGGGTGTCGGTGTGTGAGGCCAAGTCTCCACCATTATGGGGGACAAGCAGTGTCCAGTTTCAGACAAAACACTGGGCAGGCAGAGAGACAATAACAGGGGCTCAAGTTACTGTGGCCATCTTAGTTTGACAGGTAGATGTGAGCCTGTTTTTTGTTTTTCATCACGTTTGAGTTTAGTTCGATGTTCAGGACGGACAGAGGACAAGAAGCTTCTGTCAACCTCTTTCTTTTTAAAACAACACTTAATTTAAGGAGTTGCCATTTTACCTGGATGGTGGATAGTAAATGCACAAACACTTTGGCTTCTGTCTGTTTCCTTGCGTGCCACTAAGAATTCAAACAGATATTTCTAGGCCTGTCATGATTATTGCGTTATCGGCTTATTGAACATACAGTATCTCCTAGAGCTGAGCGATATGGCCTTAAAAATATATCCATATCTTTTAGGCTACATTATAATACATGACAGATATCTTGACATTTTTTAAATCTCATAAAAAGCCCCTCATAAATACTAGAACTTCAAATCAAATCATGAAATTTCTGAGGAAATACCTCGATGCTGATATGACACAAAATATTAACACAATGAGATTTTTGATAAATAATCAGAAGTAATGTGGACATATTGATTAAGTGGTTAAAGGCATGTATCAGAACAAGTGGAACAGTCGGAAGGTTCAGAAAATTACACCACTTTACTGTAATACAAGTGTTTGATAACTACATTTGAGGGATCATTGCAAAAAATGTGTGTATATCAGCCAATATATCGATACTGGAAGTTTTTTACTGCCTAATTTCAGCATTAGCATCAATTCAAAAATGGCGGTTCTGCTGAGCTCTTGCTACTATTCGCTTTTCTCTCTCAGAAACAAGTCAGAGCAGCCCGTGGAGCAGTTTAGAGTGAGGTCAATGACCAAAACATACCTCAACAGTATACAAGACTTTTATTCTCCTAATGAGGGAAAACTTTCCAGAGTCAATGAACTTATCGCAGGTCACATTCTTGACAAGCTCAGATACGAAACAGTTGATGTTTCACATGTAGCCACAGTCAACTAGTTTAAATTGTAATCTTTTAAACAAACTCCCTCTCCAAACTAATTCAGACTAAATGGGCCAAGGTCATTCTTGATACACAGACACACACAAATCCCTTGTAGCTTAAGTTTTTATATGGTTTACAGGAATTCCCCTGAAACAAAGGCCAGTGCTGCCAAGCACACTCCTCACTCCTACACTCTGCTGCCAGCCTGTACTTCGTCCTGTCTCTCCTCTTCCTCCCTTCACCCCTGCTGGACTGACTTTAAACTCTCTGTGCCTCTTGCTCACTTTCCCTCCCACACTTCTTCGACTTTTGTTGCCGCGAGTCACACTGTGAGCGAAGTCAGCGAGCAAGAAAAACAAATGTGTGTTTGTGTGTGCACATATATATCTATATGTGTGTGCCTGTCAGGGTTGGCATGTCTCTTTGATGCTTAGCAGCTCAGGGAGGTCTTCTCGTTTATTACAGCCACTGGACTATGACGCCTATTTCCTCCCCAATAATCTCCTATAAATCAGAAAGCCCCTCCTCGTTCTTATCTGATCTCATTCCTCTCCTCACACACACACAACATCAAAACCACAAAGGGAATCTGCATATGACACAGGACTAACATGCATGAAGGGCACAGGTTTTGATTGGCAGATGTGTATAAAAGGGACAGGCTCAGGAATTTTCCTCCACATGCATCGTGTGCATCATTCAGGCTCTAGAGATGTTACAGATAATGGTCCTTTGTTTGAAAACACACATCTTCAAAAAAACACAATTTCAATAAAACCTGAGAAATATACAAAGGGGCATATTATCGCATTGTGTTGCTTACTCAATTTCCTGTGAAGAGGCATGTATGCGTGAGGCCTACACCTATAACACATGAGGGTGTATGCAAGGTTTGGACAGGTGCTGCCAACAGCTGCAGGCTGGCGTTTGTCTGACTGTAGAGCTAAGTACATGGGTTATAAGAGGGATACATTTTTATGCACGCAGTAGGAGTTTAACTACACTCAGAGGTGAGGTCCAAAAGAAATAATCTTGCTATGCTGTCATCTGTTGGTTTCAACTGAATACACGCACAAACTGGCTGCCAATGGTGGCACTAGATGGTAAACATGGACTGCTAGAAAATATGGGACTTTCATCTATGGCGCAAAATTGTTTAATATCCTCCGATCAGGAGGAGCATTGTCAGAGAATGCTCATTTGTAGTGTCCACTTCATCGAAAGAAACTAGTTATTGTGGGGTTTTTTTCTTCCTTTTGCTGGAGTTTGCACCCCTGTAACTGAACAAGGTTACGTAGCATTGATAACCAACTTTCCTTCATCTTGTCCATTCTGCTTTTCACCTCTGCCCTCCATCTGAATTTCACACGTCATCCGAATCACGTGGCTGCTAACAACCTAGAAAGGACCAATCTCAATTCAACAGATTGAGATTATTTGGTGTGTTTGTGTTCTTTAATTGGCTTACAATCGAAACCTGTATGATCATATAATTCTCAAGGTTCTCATGCTTTTTCATTTTACTTTAAGTTCTGGTTGGTTATCAATCTGTCAACACCATACTGTCAAAGTTTTAAAAAAGTTAGCATTTAAGATGGCCCTTGTATCAAAATCTAAATCTGTTACTTACACACTGGTTTTTCAGGGTTTCCAAACGGCACATCTGCTCTAGCAACCACTCACGTGCATGCACACACGCACGCGCGACATATAATCAAAGGACCAAGTGATCTTCCTTGCCATAACAACATATGCACTGGTCTGGCAGCCAGCTTCTTGAAATAGGAGCCAAGGGCATCTTTCCCTTTACACCGACTTCAGCTCTGACAGGAGAAGCGCCAAACCTCCATCTGATTCACTGAAACTTGAGCTTTGCAGTGAACTGTAGCCTGGATCAGTGTTCACCCCCTTTTCTTAGAAACGTCAAGATACCCTCATTTCAGTGTTGATTTATTGTTGATACATCACATCAGAAACATTTAAAAAGAAGACAGTGTTGGATTACAACACATAATGTGATTCTGGGACTGAAAGGTGGAGTGTTATATAACCGGAAAATAAGGTTATCTCTGCATGGAGAATCCATTTTACAATCATTTAATAACTTTCTGGTGTCTAGATTTGGAGAAACATGATCATAATGAAAAGCCTGGACTACACTGCCAGACATAACTGGAGCAGGATACATAAAGCTTTCTTTTAGGGGGAAGTCTACCTCTAGCCTCATAATAAATCACACACTTAGTGAGACAGGGATTTTAACACTGCACTCAAACTGCCACTATAAAATGCCATGATTTGAATTTTGTGTTGTTGTACTCAGACACAAATGCAATTGTGTAGAAGATAATCCCTCTTTAATCTTGCACTGAAAAGCTGTCTCGTGTTGCACATATTTGTAAAGACAGTCTTGGTTGTGTGGTTGACGTTGATACGAACATGATGAAGCTTTTGGTTAATAAAAAAAGCAAGCTTGTATCGATTTTCCTTCCAAAACTGTAAGCTGGTAACATGAAATTAAATGAAAAACTCTGAGCTCTCTATTGATTTATATTGATGATATGTTTGCATGAAGTTCACGACAAATACAAACGTCTAACAGCATGTCGCTTATATTTCAATAATGGAGCTTAACGGGATAACGGGCGAACTACAAAAGCTAGAAGAGAGGATGAGACAACTTCTGGGTGTCCTCTCTGATTTAGAAATTAAAAACGACAGTGGAGCCTCAGAAGATTTCTGTGTTGCGAAGCTGCTGGAGCTGACTTCATTAGTGAAGGGAGGGCAATGAAGACATCATTATGGGTGGTAGCTGGCTTTCAAAGCTTTCGTGATCAAAGGCGGAAACAGAGTTGTGTTGAGAAATAGCTTTGTACCATTTATAGCAATCAAACCAGGAGAATACGGACTGTTCTGCAGACATGAAAAAAACATCATCGCTTCCTGATGGGCAGAGGTGATTTTTGTTTTCATTGAGGGGTTTGTGAAATATTTAACAGATTTGTGTCAAAAGTTGACTTTTTTCCTATGTTTTCCCTTCACACAGTCTTCTATAATGCTAACTGAATGTATAAGGTCATGTATAGCACAGAGGAGATGATGAAGTCATTAACACTCAACAATATTATTGCTGAGAGCCACACTGTGTCTAATCATCTACATTTGCTAGCGGCTAATTAGCTGATTACGTATTAGCATGTTTTCCTTGTCTGCCTCTCTTTCTTTCTGTTCTCCAAACACACACACTTAGGGTAAAAGGATACGGTGCTATATACAGACACATTTTTATACAGGAGTAAGCGACGGTTCGCACAGATGGAAATAGCGTTTGCAAGTTCCCCTTCTTTTGAACAACACTCTCAGACAGACACACACTTTGTAGTGAACACCCTCTGGTGAGAGCAAAACAGGGAGTGGCGGACATTAGCTGGGCATGGAGCCAAAGACCCTCTGTGTGTGTAATGTGTGTTACTTCTTCATGCATCTGCAGACAGACAGTTACAGCTGCACGGTAGTAACACTGGACTATGTGCAGATCGACACATCCATCCATGTTTTGCTTTGCTTTTGTCCTTTTCTGCCTCCAACAAGTCAAGACTGGATGAGATGTTTCATGCTGTGAATGGATAAAATAAGTCCACGCTGGCTTGCCGATACACTCGACCTCTCGCTCACATGTGATTCTCTCATAGTACAATTCATTACAGCTGGAGTGCTTGTCAGTCGTTCTTCCTCGCTCTAACTTGGAGTAAACGAGATCTTCAGCATCGGGGAAAAACAACAGTCTCCCTTCTCTATGTTGCTCTTTAGCCTAGTTATCCATGACACCGCTGGGAGACCAGAGCGTGCGCACACACACACACACACACACACACACACACACACACACACACACACACACACACACACACACACACTTAAGGGACAAGACTTGTAGCCGTGCCCACATAAAATAGTAAATTAGATCATACATGTAAACAGAGACACATGCACAGGGGAGAAACAAATACTTCCACTTAGATGTAACAAACGCACAAATAAATGTGTTTTAAAAAAGCCCTTAGGCTTACTCTGTTTACATCTTAAACATAATGTTTTATCATCATCTGGACCATTATATCTTTGATAGACTGAAACATGTCATTGTGGCTAAAAAGAAGGTATATTCATGTATTTTTAGATGACCAAACCTTGTGAAGGGTGCTGCTAATCGTTGTCTTATAGGCTGCAAGAGTATCCTCCACCTCTGCATCAGTTTTATTTTGATTTCTGCCAAAAACTCCCAGCTTGCTATAGTCAATAATCCTCATCAGTCCCTACTTCTCCTTTCACTTTTCTAATAAAATAAAGGATATAAAAAGAGGCACACAGAGCTGTTTTGTTCATGACACAGTGGTAACCTATTCTGCACTAACGGATAACCTTTGCACCTGAAGGTAAACTATCACGACAAAGGGTGTAGATAGCAACATGTTAATGGCTGTGATGCAAAGATGGGTAAGTGTATGCAGTCTCCAGGTAGCGTGTGCATTTGTTTATATAGGAAAACAGCCGCAGGGTAAAGAACCAGGTCTTCAGCGAGTGTGTGTGTGTGTCAGGTTGATGTATATAACTCCTGATTTCTTCCCATTTCACATCCATAAAGAGCCCTTGAGCGACAGAGATGAGGGAAAATGATCATCCGCTCCCTCCGCTGCACTTTACCTTTTAATACGCCTTTTGATTGACACGCACACGCATGCTGCAGTAGTGTGCCCTAGATTTGCACTATAGGTCGGGGTTCCTACATACAGTATATCCTACCCTTTGGGCTTGGGGCGAACACACACATGCATCTTTGGTGGTTGTGCCCTAGATTGGTGCTATAGGTTGGAGGTCCCACTTATGTACCAGCCTCTGGGCCAGACACACACATGCACATACACAACTAACAAGGTTCCTGTTAATCTAATATTCCAGTAGCAGGTGAGGAGAACGGCAGAGCGAGATGCAGAGAGATGATGGAGAGTGAGGTAGATAAGATAGGTGGTTACTTCAGTCTCTTTTGCTCAAACTTTCAGATGTAATCGTTTAATATTTCTCCCCATGAAGCTTACACCTTACGTATGCAACACTGATTATATAATCAAACACCCGGGTTGTTTTTGCACTCTTCTGGTTGAATATATTTTTTGTTTCTACCTCTTGACGTACTGAACTAATCCCCTGTGACGGCGCTATCGTCGCATCTCAGCGTGCTTTTCTCAGAACTGAATCCTCCAAAATAAGCACCTTGACAAACAAGTTTTATTATACAGTGAAAACATGAACAACAAATGCACTCTTGTCTCCTCCTTTCAGGATAAAGTGCACCCAGCCAATCTGTTTCAGCAGCTTTAAAAAACAGAGATTTGTATCTCTTTGCTACTTGAACTTGTGCACTCATTTTTTTTTTCTCTACGGAAACGAAAGCGGAGACTGAGCTCTCTATAATACTGCATGTCACATTACCTTCTATCTGCCAGGTCTGCCACAATTCAGCACAATAAAAAGAACAACTCAAAACCACCACATATCAGAAAAACGTTTTAAAAACTGTATAACCACCACATGAAAACAACAACAAAGTACAAACTTGAAAGTCAACAATGTCGCAAAAACAAATGTGATGCTGCCAAAACCCTGAGGCGCTGCTCCAAAAATAGACGCTCATATTTCTAAAGATACACATACACAACAATGGGTGTAATAGGTGTAATGATGGAGACACATTTATTATGCAAAGCGTGATGATGAGGGAGAGAAGAGAGAGAGGTAGGAGCTGGGATAAGTCATCTTGACACACACACACACACACACACACACACACACACACACACACACACACAGACACAGACACACACACACACAGACACAGACACACACACACACGGTGATGGGCTTTCCCTGAATTGATGTTGCTGTATGCCCTAATGAGCAGAGGGAATACACAGGATCTCACTGCTCCAAGCTACTCATTTGGCCTCATGTGCGTGCATGTGACAGCACGCGCGCGTGTGTGTGTGTGTGTGTGTGTGTGTGTGTGTGTGTGTGTGTGTGTGTGTGTGTGTGTGTGAGTAAATGTGTCACTTTCTGTGAGATGTTTATGTTTCTGCTTGCAAGTTCCTAAGTGTATGGACGCCTGAGCGCTTGCCGGCAAATGTGAACGTATATGATTGTGAGAGAGAGAGTGAGAGAGTGAGTATGAGCGGCGAGGGGGTCGATCACTGGTGCGAACAAAGGCAGCAGCTATGAGAGTCATGACGACCTTTAGAGTGCCTGGCTGGTAAATACCCCCACCACCACCGCCACCCTTCATCTCTCTTTCCTCTCTTCTCCCCCACCTCTCTTTCACCTGTCTTTCTCCATCCCCATCCACCTCCATCTCTCTCTCATGTTGGATCAACAGCTCCATCCATAAGATGCAGCGCTAGAGTAAACAAAAGGAAGTGGCTGGAGGAATGAAGTAGCTGAGCCGTGTGTCAGAAATGGAGTAAATGAAGAGTCTGAGAGTGTCGAGCTGACATGAGAGGATGTTTTTCTCCTGCGTGGTATAGCATTATTTATTTGTGCTCTGGCACAAGTACTCTGGCCTCTGTCACAGAGCTGGCTCTGGGAACATACTGAACTCGCTAACTGAATCGAGAGTCGGATATATGGCTCAAAAGAAGCTGCAAAATCAAACCTATATTTGCTGTATATGCCTCGAAACAAAACAGCTTTCAATGTTGAATTATATTTAACATTAATGAAGTATTCGTCAGACCTTGGCAATGCATATCTATAAAAGATTTCTAATCAGTTCATACACAAAATTAGCTTATTTGTCTCAGTGACAGTAATCATAACAAGTCATCTCAGTCAGTCAACATGTAAGCAATAATAAATGTTTTTTTGTTCACTCGTTTCATCAAAAAAATCTAAACTAAGAAAGATTTGATGAAGGAAAATGACCTTCTGGTTAAACGTAGGTTAGTGAAATGCCACCTCGGCCTGAGTTGGAGCAGACACCTCTCGACAAAGGTCTCGTCCATCTGTCCATATCCACATTTCTTGTCCCTGTCTTCCTTTAAGGATCGGGGGGAACATGCTCCTCCAGCTACCTTTCACCTCATCAGAGTGTGTGTGTTTGTGTGTTCATTAGTGTTTAGTGGCCAGTGCAGTGGTGATAATGGAGGGTCGTAAGAGCAGCACGAGTGCTCTTTTCTCTCCACCTGCCCTCCGGACCAACACACACACACACACACACACACACACACACACACACACACACACACACACACACGACCTGCCAATAAGTGCCATAAACCACACAGACATAAACACACACAAGCACCCTTTTATCACTGCTGAGTTTGATTATAAACACAGCGCCCTTAACCGCAGCAGACAGACACACACCCACACTTCCACACACACCTCCAGCCCCTCGGCTCCCAGGAGAGCGATACACACACTGGAGGAAGGGGCCTCTTTCCCAATTACACCTCGAAGAACGAAGGAGGGGGGTGGATGTGTGTATCAGCGTGCATGTGTGTGTGTGTGTGTGTTTGCTGAAGGTGCTCATAAAAGCCCCGGAGATTGAGCTGATGGAGGGCATTATAAAAGGCCTATCAGCTGGTCCAATCGCCTCACACAGCCCCGAGGCAGGACAAAGGATCTGCCCGCCACTTCAACATTTACCTAAAGGCCTTTTACTTACACCCCTCCCCCTTTTCCCTCACCCCCTCTCTCCACGTCTCATTCTTCCTTCCCAGTTTATTCACCATTTGTGCGATTGTTAACCTTGACTTGACCAGGGAAAGTGAACCGACGCGCAGCTTTCTCCGTCTTGCCCGTTGGCACCTTAACAGTTGTAGGTAATGGAAAGAGAGAATCACTCATTAGTGGTCAGATAATCAATACGAGTCACAAAGCATGTTTGGCTGACCTTTATGGACAGTCTTACTTTGGTGATGAAAATTGTATTGGAGAGGAAAACATGACAAAACAGAGACAGAAGGGGGGAGTGAGAGGGAGAGAGAGAGAGAAGAGGGGAAGGGTGCGTTTTGGGGGGAAGGTCTCCATCAGGCGAGCATTATCTCTGATTAATTTACTGCCGTGTGGTATGAGGATGTGACACTGAGCGTGAAGAGACAGCCGTGACAAAAAAAATGAAAACACCAGAGAGAGGGGAGAGAGGGGAGAGAGGGGAGAGGGGGGAGAGAGAGCCCACCCCTTCCCGCTTCCCTCTCAACCATGTCAACAAGTCCACACAAAGACTCCTCCGCTCCATTATCCCATTAAAATCTATACTGATGCATCCATACAAGACAAATGCTCTTATAAAGAGCAGCATCTTCAACTGTACGAACTTTTGTCTACGTACATTTCTGCTGGAGAGTGACAAGGGGTATTTCATCAAATGTGACACTCTGGGACAAAGAGGCATAAAGCGCTCAGTGCTGTTCAGTTGCCCTCTGTGCAGGGAAAAAGGCAACTTCAGTAACCAGGTTACTCAGAGAAACCAGGTTAAGCAGGTAATCTGAGAACCCGTTTACATCTACTGCACTAACCTGGTTACTGTAAATCCACGTATACGCAGCAGATCAGAAACCAGATTTCTCCACTGATCTTATTTTAGAAGAAAGAAAAGGCTCCCATTCACCATTTTTCTTTCTTCCTTTCTTTTGTTTGCGTGTGTTGGGGCAGATAACTTGTCTGTTTTAATCAACTCAGAGTAAGGGTCAGTAAGATGACACCACTGGAACAAAGTTTAACAATTCAGTTGAAATCTTAGCTGCGGGCAAAGACAAAAAAAATTATTTTATCCCCTTTTCTCATAGAGTAATACACCTGACCTCACAAAACACTGCAGTGCACACCATTGACTTTTAAAACATATTATGGCACAAAAGAACAAAGAGGCACGGGGATGCGGACAGAAATTGCGCGTGTCCCAATAGTCAAAAGTTTCCACAAACAGAATCATCTATTATTATTTATTGTGCCGGTTTTCAGGATTCTTCAAAGCACAGCCAGCACCTCAGTGTGCAGCATGATTTCAACCTACAAAGAAGTATTTCAATGTGCCTCCAATTACGAGCGTTAACACAAAACACAACAGGAAACCGCGCAAATAAAACCCTTAAGCCAACATAAACATATATGCACTCCCACCACCTGCATGTCTGTGTGTGTCAGTATGCCGCGCACGTCTTCTGTGCAAACGCTCCGAGCAGCCGCAGGCGAAGCAGCAAATTGACGGACGGTTCCAGCCAGCCAACGTGCCAATCGTCACTTAGGATTTGGGTCAATGCTTACAACTGCCTGCAATCAAAATGTAAACAAAACTTGGATAGTAAATAACATCAAGCACAGCGGATGTATTTTTGCTGTCTGTGACATCATAATCACTCGGAAATGTGTGATTGCGGGCCCAACATTAATCATTAACCCTTCCTGTGGGGGTTAACTGCAAATGATTGGCATATTTGCATACATAATTAGGAATGTGCATGTGTGGGTGCAGTTTGTGGGTATATAATCTGTATGCCTGTTCAGTAAACTACATGTTAATTTCCGTGTAGATTATTAATTACAGCTTTTTTCTCCATAACTAAATTTCCCCCGTGAAAACAGACAACTGGAAGCAATTAGACAACAGTGGATTGTACAGTGTGTGCATGCAGGTTTCACATTTTGAGAGTGCTTGTTTGTCTTGTAAGTCTGTTTGTCAGAGAACGCTCAGACAAACAACATGCGCTCGCCTAACTGTGGTTGTTGCTACTGATTTTTTGTTTAAGTTAGCCACACTGCCTATTCTACAGCTCAGCAGTGGGCTAACATCTCTCTCTGTCAGTCAGAGGAAAAAACAGCCACACACACACACACACACACACACACACACACACACACACACACACACACACACACACACACACACACACACACACACACACACACACACACACAAAAAGCAGGCAGCGGGGAGAGGAGACAAAGGAAGAGAGGGAGGGCTGGAGAGTGGGAGAGACACCGATCGTGAGGGAGCGAAGGGGGGGAAATGAGCGGGAAAGCAGAGATGGAGAAAGCGAGATAGAATAGAGCGAGTCAGGGGAGGTGAAAGCAGCAGAGGGAGTGAGAGAGGAAGGGAGAAAAAGGACGGGAGGGGAGTTAGGAAAAAAGGCAAAGTGGGCGATGAGAGAGAGAGAGAAAAAAAAGTGGACAGAGACAGAAAAGGGTACTGTAAGTGAGAGAAACAGACAAAAAGGGGGAGAAGAGAAGGAGTTTTTCAGTTTGCTCTTTGTTTTAGTGAAGAAGCATTATTTCTTATCACAGTGAGACTAATCCAATATATTACACTAGCAATCAAATCTAACTTTTACCTGAGTTACACAGCTTTCCAAATAAAATCCTAATATCATTTTGACGTATTCTGCAGGCTGAATAAAAACTGCACAACTGTGCTCAGACAAGTGAAAGTCGTGGTTTTAACTATGCAATATGGCACAAGTCAGAAGAGGAAATAAAAACAGTGACTTCCTTGAGATAAGTTGTTGCTAGAAGAAAACAAGTGTGTAACTAGGTTGAGCAAAGTAGGATCCGACAAAGACCAACTGCAGAGCAGCTGAAGGAAGCCCCCGTGTTTACATAGATGTCAATGGGAGGTCATAAATTATGCATGCTATATGAGAAGTGCAACATGGTGTGTGTGTGTGTGTGTGTGCATATGTGTGCATTTTATGTTTGCAGGCCTAAACTGTAGAAAATGCTTTTATGTCACTAATGGGGGAGGTTATGTTTCCCTCCACCAAGCCTCAAACGCCTGCAAGAGAGAAAATAAGAAAGGGAGAGAGAGAGAAGACCCTGGTAAACATGTCCATTTGCAGCTCATAGTGAGGTAATGCTGCCAAAGCTACCACGATCCTCACTTGCACACACACATACACACACACAAAGTTGTTCAGTTTGGCAGAACATTGCAGTCCCACCCAGCCCAAACCCCTAAAATGATCACACACGCAGTCCCGCTCACATGGGAGTCGAGTACGGCATGTGGAACCCAAATCAAAACAATAACAACCTCGTCTGCAGATGCTGGTAGCCCATGTGACCAACAACTAGCTCCCATTGTTTACAGGGAGAGTGGGGAGGGAGGGAGGGAGGGAGGGAGGGAGGTGACAAATCTGTAGTTCTGGCAAACTGCTGCCTTGTTGATATTAAGAGCTCTATGATGGTGGGGGTGGTGTGTGTGTGTGTGTGTGTGTGAGGAAAACAGGAGATGGTCTGAACAACATCTCCGAATGGGGGTTGAGGGGGCAACTGTACCAGCTGTCTTCTGGATTCCAACACCACTCAATCCACACACACACACTATATCAGCGCCCAGAGCTGAAAGTGCCACGACTGACAGTTTACCCCGATACAAGCTGTTCTGTACAGAGACAAGGGACAACCTGAAGATAAGCAAAACAGTGAAAAATTAACCTTTACCTTCAGGGGTTTCTCTGTGTGCATATGTGCATATGTGCAGTAACCATGCCACTGCAGGCCAGCTTGCAGGTGAAGCCAGTGAAGCTAATGACAAATGTCTTTGAAGAACAAAGGATGGCAGAGAGACAGAGACAAAGAGAAAGTGGGTGAGTGTAAAAGAGAGGGAGAGGATATTACACAGGACCCCCACAGAGAAGAGAAACAACAATCGAGGCTTTATCTTATTTGAAAGGTTGGGTGGGTTGTGGCAAGGGCCAATTATGATTTTGAATGTTTATGAAGCAGCTGGGGGTCCTCCGTTTTAAGTTTGACAATTTTAGCACCACAGAAAGGAGGTTTATGCATCTCAAGGCTTTTAAATGTCATGATGATTTCTGAGGGAAAGAAGTCACAAGAGCCTCAGCAACAATAATAAAACTGAAACGCAAAGTTGAGAGAAGCTCAGATCAAGATGACTTTTTTTCCCCCTTTCCCTTGAAGTACCAGGCATCTTATTTACAGATCTGGTCTGCTGCCCACACGCAGCTTTAGATCTTACTAGAGACACCACAGACCACGGAGACACCTTATTGGATTATGAAGTAAGAGGATATTCCACTGTTGTCCTATTCGGGAACAATTTATGTAGATCGGCTCCAGCAGATGGCTGTTAGATGTTGGACTAACGAATGGCTAACTTTCAATTAACTTTATCGCTCCCTCCTCACAACAGAAGGTCTTTCTGTTGAGGAAGACATCTGTGGGATAGTTTGTCTGGCTTATTTTACTGAGCAGTGGATTCAACCGTACTGAGCAACGTTCAGAGGATGCCAACTGTTAAGATGCTGCATTTCAAATGGCTTTATCGCTTCTTGTAGCCTTCATGTTATTCCTGTCATTAAACACGATGCTGGCAAAGAATTAACATTAAATCAAGCGAATCTGTGCACAAAGGCCCTCTGATGCACGTCCCACTATCACCAATTCTTGTGTGAGAGATTATGTTTTTGCTCTCTTGGAGCTGAAATTACATGCCACTGCACTAAACACATTATAGCTTCATCCACGGTGTAAATATCTTTTCTACATCTGTTAGTCCAGAAGGTGAATTCCACATCTGGGAATTAAAACTAGTGCAGACAGCTGGTTTTGATTCATTACACAGGTTGGGATCATATGAAGGCACGGTTTAGTCTACAAATCTGTTACACCACTTTTAGGTTTCTGTGGTTATGAATGTAAAACGTACGAGAATATGTTTTCATTGACTACCTTTGAAGGGGCGCTATGTCATTTTGGAGAAGAAATTCAAACTCAGAATTTCATTATTTACAATAATTATGAGGTAATAATACAAACTCAGAGATATTTTTTTTCCATAACTGAATAAAGAAGCTGCTCTCAGAGGAAAAAAAGGTCCCCAGAAAACTGTTTGAAGCTAGAAAGAAATTGTGTTGTCCTTTAAGGTCAGTTTGTTTATTAAATTTATTTAGTCTCTCTTTGATTAAATTGTCTTCCCCAAAACTTCATAGTGCACCTTTCAACATTTAAAAGGAACCCCGACACCAGTTAATGTTAACTTACTGCTTTTAACACAGATCCTTTTGAAAATGTTGAAGGGCGTCTGGGGGATTCAAGGTCAATTCTCCACCACTACATCCTGTCCTCCCAAGCAGCTAATTGGCAGGTAATGGGTGTCCTTTCTTTGTCAATGACTCGACTGTGGTTACACCAGTGCAGGCGCTTATTGACAGGATCGAAGGTGGTCAAAAAACACTGCTTGAGGGACAGCGAAGGCACGTGGGAAGATGTAAGATTTGTTTGAGTGGCTGCACAGCAGACACACCTGTGTTCTGACCTGGTATGACTCAGAGGGGGGGGGGGGGGCTCTCAGCATGTGAGACAAAGAGAGACGCCACTACTGAGTCTGAGATATTAATCATATGATATAAGACTAGATCCCTCAAACACATAGTCAGATTAAATGAACACACACACACACACACACACACACACACACACACACACACACACACACACACACACACACACACACACACACACACACACACACACACACACACACGTACACGCACACACGCACAGACACACACGCGAGAGTACTCTGATAAACAGATGTACTGAATGGCATTAAACAAGCGATACTAAACTGTTTGGCAGTCACAGTACTTCACAGCATTTTTCCACTTTTCATTCCAAGCCCAGAAAACAGACTCTCATCTGAGGGACCCTTTGGAAGGAATTACTAAAACGTACAAATTCTGCTATTTTAGATCATTTCTTTGGAAAAAACATTCCACCGACTCAATCAATTAAAAGTACATCTAACTGGCCCCCACATTACAAATATGTGTCGAGCAGCTCATGGGAGGGACTGATATGCCCAAGGATGGGCCTGCCTTTGAATTTAATTTGCACTTATCTCCTCGGATTATGACAAAGAATAATTAATGTTCTCATGCAAACTGTCATGCACAAAGAAAGGAAGTCATTTCAACATCTGCTCTTTAAAGCAGGCGGTGCTGCTGACAATCTTAAAAGTGGAGTGGTATCAAATGATGGCGAGCGCACGTATACGGAAACACACGCACGCATGCAATCACACAAATGTCACATGAGGGCACCTTCGCCCACCCCTCTGTCACGCCGCGCCCACTCTGCTAAAGCGCGATAAAATTGATGAGCGACACTCAAATTAAAACGGGGCTACAATTATGACACCCTCATGCCGTGCTCTTAATTAGTACATCTCCATTTTAATTAATAAAGCCTGTCAGCCTGACAGATATCAATAATTCAAAGCAGACAGGTCAATGGAGCTTCAAAATTGATGACCATAATTAGAAATAATGTGGGGATTTGGGAGAAGGTACTTCTGCAGGGCTGGGTTTGTTTTTTAATAGGTTATACTTGTCGCCTCCCCACTGTGTCACAATGTCTTTGCCCCAAACCACAACTTTGCAAGGCTCAGTACTAGTAGTAATATTCATACTGAATTATGTCGGGAGACGCACAATTATTCAACGGGCGATGCTTATGCTGTACATGCTCTGCTCATGATTTGCTTTTCCATGTGCACTTTTGTGCTTCTCTTTGTTATTTATTGTGCACAAAACACACAAGAACTGATTGTTTTTCTCATTTCTAGTCATTTGGGAAAAAGCTAACCAGAAAAAAAATGTTTTGATTACAAGTCTGGAATAAAAACAGATGGCTAATTTGCCGTTGCTTTATAGGAAAACAAAGAGGGCTGCACTATTTTTTGATAAAGGTAAAATGTGTGACTGAACAGCATTATAATGAAGTGCTGTAGAGATGCCCTGGCAACATGGAAAACACGTTTGTTTGGTACAGACTCCAACAAATGTCACATAATCATGATTTTAATTTGTTTTTTTTCGATGAAAATAAAATCTGTTATGTAATTCATCATTCCCACTAATTGTGAATCATATCTGTCAAAATGATTGCGAACAGTAATCTATACGCAGCACATACATAAAATCATGAAACAGTCAATAATGCTAAACAGTGGCTTTCCTGCTGGTGTCTATAACCAGTCAGTTAACATTGTTGGAGTTTTCAAACTTTTCAAATTTGACGAGAATATTGTCGATAGCCTTATAGTGCCACTCAGGTATTTTCAGGTTATGTATGATTGTGTTATAATAGGACGTAACCCAGTGTTTCCCAAAGTCAAAGTCTAATTTGCCAAGACACAGTCTCATAATGATCCGAAAACAAGCAATAGTGCAGCTCTTGGTTTGTTTAATTTAACAATGAATCTTGAGATTTCCAGCAGCAACCTCAACCGACAATATCGACAGTATACAGTTAAGATTGCACTCACAGGCGCTCGTAATTTTGAAACGAGACAATGATTATCTGGTCTCTCAGTCAAGGTTTAGTTACAACTCTGGACTTATACAAGATTGAAAGGAGTGGATTGGTATTGACTATTGATTGACCATAGCCTATAGACTTGTGTTAAAATTGTAGGCCTATCGCCAAAGCTGTAAAGTGAATTGTGATGACTGGACTAATCGGGGAGCAGAGCCAAAGCTCATTGTTGTATTTTTCTGCACCACATTGATGCATGATTCACCTTTAAAATGTGCGAAATTGTCTTCAGGAGGAGCATGCCGATGAGCTTCCCTAGAGGGTCTGAGGTCCACCCACCATAGTCTCATGAAATCCTGTGGGAAACACTACGTAACCTTGTAAAAGTAATGCTCAAATTATCTCTGTACAGTTCGTCATCATCTAAGGAGCTGGCTTTACAATAAATATCTGCTGATTAAACTTTCCATTCCTGGTAAAATTCACACTTTATACCTAAAAGGATGGATTTTCAGTTGAAGACAAATTCCACCTCCCAATTAGTGCTTCTGTTTGTACACACTGTCTGACACTGCCGTCAATTAGCACCACCTCGTATATGTACCGCAGATGACCATAATGCATGTCTGTCGATAGAATCAATTAGAGCTGTTTTTCCTTCCGTAGCACTCTGTGCTGTCAGTCCATTAAAGCTGGGGACAATGGATTAGTCTGAAGCAGCAGAGGGCCCACGGAGCCTTCTGTCACATAAACATAGGCTTGGAGGCTCTGCACTATGCATTATAGATAGCAGGCAGGGGATGATTGAGCACAAAACTACCTTACAGACACAACAACGGCAATGTTGGACAAATTAGCATACTAGTGACATCTTCTGTGAGGCTTTAGATTGATTTGTCTGTTGATTCATGACATTTTGCCACGCTCCCTTGACAGCCATGAAGAGTGTTCGAACTCCTAAGAAGCTGCGTTGTGTTTATTTACGACTTCAATAACTTGCAAATAGATTTTTGCTGATGTCTCCAAAATAGATGTCACACATGATGAGTCAATTCCAAGGCCAGCGTCAAAGTAATCAGTGTACGACTTTTAGAGTGTCAGGGGCATTATGTAGATAGATTGTGGACGCTGTGGATTTAATTTAAACTGCATGGAGTTAGCCTTCAGTGTAAAACGTGGTACAGATGTTATGACGTCCTTTCTGCTCTCAATAACTGATGTTGTAATTAGCCTGCCAGACGTACTCCGATGAACTTGAAGTCTTCTTAAAGTGAATGTAAATCTTGGATTGAGCAGATGCCTGTTAATGCTTACTACCATCCAGCACTTTGGCAAAAGATCACAGTGAGTTTGGACTGACCGTCTCCTAATCCACAGTTAACTATTCCCCCACTCACACACTCACATGCTTAATTAAAGAGCCAATTTGCATATAAATTTAAACTCACAATCCACTCCTGCGACATCACAGGTGGCCGTTTTCTCAGGAGCAAGAACCTGTCCAACGAGCCGGCACACAACTCAATGCGGCTCTCACCAGTGAGCCACAGGTATTGACAAAGAGCGAGGGCTTTGCCTTTGATTAGTCTATGTGCAATAAATCTAAAAGTGGAGTTAGCAGCAGGATGAGGTTTGAGATTCAGTGTGAAGCGGTTCAGCCTTGAACACAGCAAACTCGAGTGAATCTTGTAATTTACACACATATTCACGTTTTAATAAGATGCTGCCCCAAGGAAATCCTTCATACTAGAAAATCTCAATGACAATCTACGCCACACAAGGTGCTTCTTTATCTCATCTGGTTTTCTCCTGTGCATTTATTCTTCTCCTCGACAGAGAAGATCTCATTTTGTCCTATTATACAGAGTTATATTATACTGAGACACTAAAGATGAGAAGTGGGAGGTTGGAGAATGGTGCACATGATGGTTAATGTGTAGCTCTGACTCAAATGAGATCATATCACTCTAATTTTAGCATGTTCGCACTGGTTATTTGATACCCTCAGAATTGATTTAGGAGATTTTGCAAATCCCCTTTCAAATATGAACCCACCTTGTACTAAGATATGATCACAGACATTTTAACCTCATGTGAGCCAGACTTAGGACCCTGGCTTTGGTCCCTACTGGCTGTACTAAAGCCCAGATTAAAAACAACAGCAGGCTTTTCCCATAAGGTATCCTAGACAATGAAACAACCTGTTGTGATGAGCTCATATTGGTGAAATCTGTACATTCATGTAATCCCTTGTTAAGACCTGTTTTTATTGTGGTTTCACTCAAACTGTTGACTTTATTTTCTACATTGTGAAGTGCTTTTTAAAGTTGTTCAGGTTTTGCACACTGCACCACAATGAACAGTGTATTGCAGGGAGGGTTTTAAAGCGATTTATTTGCCATTTTTTTGTGCAAAATGCGGCAAAAGCAACTTTCTCCACAAAACAGTGCCTGCTGAAGTTGTCATTGTGACAAATCCCATAACATCTGGAATTTTGGGAACCATTACTGTGGCTAAAAAATAAAAACCCCTCTATTAGACATGTTGAGCAATGTCTGTTTTTTATTTAAGTACAAGCACATTTCTGTTTGATATTTTTAGCTGTGTGTTGTTGGGCCAATCTGATACAGTTTAGCAGCATATTTGAGTCAACACACTGGGTTTGGTCAAGTAAATTGTTATAGGAAAAAAACCTCAGCACTCAATCAGATAATAGTACATTGAGTGTGGGAGAGTGAGACCATGAATGAGCGAGAAGGAGTGAGAGAGAGTCTTTTCAGATGGTAATCGCATGGTTTCTGAACTCCACTGGCATCCAAACCAGGAAAACTGTTTTCTTTGGCAAATGCTGAGTATCTCTCTCACTCTTTCTCTCTGTCACTCACTCTCTGGAGAACCCGCACTGCTCTCATGCACACGCCCCGCCCCCCCCGTTCTTTCTCCCGTTTCGAAACTCAGACGCCTTCCTTCGCCACAAACACAAAAACACATTGTGCAAAAGGAGTAAAACTGGTAACAGAGTTCCACAAAGGTAAAGAAGTGACCATAAAGACGATAAAAAGCATGAGCAGAAGGAAAACAAGCGGATTAAAAAGCCATGGTAGTTTATCAAAAGATAATTTGACAGTCCTTCTGGGCTTCTTCCTGCACAGGATGGGGAGTCTCTGGCACCGTTCCATATCTGAGCTGGCTGATGCACCAGGCACCGAGTGTGGAACACATGGTTGGCTCAGCGCGGTGAACTGCAAGCAGGCTGATCAACAATAAAAATGATCAACAATAACAAACAGTTTTGATTTGGCACTGACTTGAGTTCTGAAGTCAGTTTGATCCCACCAGCTTCCTTGCTTTAAATAATTGGAATTGGTAACCATGACTCAAACTAAATGGGATCATTTTGTTGGACTATGAACAAGAAGTTACAACATCTTAGTGGGCCAGCAAGGGGTCTTGAGAAGCGTGAGTAACCTCAGTTCATACTAGAAAGGGAGTGCTGACTGTTGGCGGCCTGAAGAGAAGCTTTGAGCCCTCAGATCTGTTGTTTTTGGGTTTTGCAATAACAAGCCGAGCACCCTCTTGATTTCCCCTTCAACTAAGGTTATACTTCGCTTCCCCTGCTAGCAATTAGTCTCCAGAATGCTATTTGTCAAAAGCCAAGCCATTCGTTTCCACTGGTCTGCCCCCGCCAGCTCTTGTTACAATTGACTGTTTCCTGCATAGAGAAAACATAAGCCCTTGGAGGAAGGAGAAGGCCCAGCAGCTGGCTGAGACTGCAGTCTGACACTGCGTAGAGATGTCTGAAGGCTCAGTTAAGAGAGACTCGGACCATAAATATGGCGTAAACAAATCGGAAATCTGCCACAGTGAGCAATTTCTGCTTCTGTATTTTGAGACACAGCATATTTAAAAAAAAGGATTTCATGAAGGAAACCATTTCTTTGGGCATTTGGGAGTTGGGGCAACGCAGAAAATAGGTCAATCATGGAATGACACCTATTGATTTTTGGAGCAAGATCTGACAAAATGCGGGCAAGGTAAATGTGCTGTTAACAAATACGATGAAGGAGGCTACTCGATAAAGTAATGAGAGCCAGACCGGTTGACAGAAACATAAAATGTAGCTACACAAAACCCCCCGAGGTCTAACATCTATATGACACAATGTCATTTTTCCTCTATTTTCCCAATGATTGCAGACGAGGAATCGGGGTACTTCAGCGACTCCCAGCGAGGTAGGGAACCTATTCTATCTGGGTTACAAGGGACCTGGAGAGCCATCAAACAGCCAGACATTTTCTTGGTAAATCACCAGCAGAGAGGGAACTTTTGAGAGTGCAATTAACAACCTCAAGGTCAGACTTCTCTGGAGAGTTCGCTTGGAGAAAAAAATCCTCAGGCATTCTCTCTCTTCACTTTTCTGCTACACTCTCTTCATCTCCTTTACCCTCTTATCCTCCTCTTCATGCACATACATTTCCTTCACCCTTTTTCCTTGTTGGTCCCTCGTCCCCTTTCCACCATCCCTCCAAGCCTCCCTCCTTCCTCCCCTCTTGTCTCCATTACAGATAGACTTTGTGGTCGATGGCGACACCATTTCGTTCCCCGTGCCAGAGCAGGACTGAAAATCGGTTGCAGGTGTGCAGAGGATGAGAACCATGGATCTTAATCTTAAGGCAATAATGGTGCTGTGCACCGGAGAGATCGGGCTCATACCTGCTCCTATAATGTGGCAAGAAAGAACTTTTCATATTCTTTATTGTGTGAGCACACTTTATAAACTGTACTAGCACTTGACAAGCACAATAGATCTTTATATTTTGAGTACCAGGCTTTGAAGTGCTATACACAAAATAATTGGATGTCAAGTCCATGCTGTTAAAGAAACTGGACGTTTCATAAGGGATGAACTGACTGAACTTTAACTATGACGATATTTTAAAGCAAGAATCATGTAATAAAAGAGTTCATTTTTTATCTCAGTGACTGAAACAAGATTATGGAGCACACTTATTAAAAAAGGGAGAAAAGGGAGTCAAAACAGAGATACGCACACCATCCAAGGTTTCTTTGTTTGTTCCTCCCTACACATGGCCTTCACATGGCAACAGTTCCTGTTTTTCTAAATTAGCGGTAGTGGTAAAGAAAAAGAAAGCTGAGGTCAAAGTGGTGTCAGCAGAGTACACTACTGAAAGTAGGGATGGGACAATAAAATATTTTATTGCAGATTGTGATAAAGAAAAGACTCACAATCGTGAATATCCTCACATTAATGTTTTTAAAAGGCTCTCGAGCTCCGTGATGTACAGTCCTTTATTGGTTTCCTGATTTATTTTGAACTGCCTCAGCCTGTTAACATGGCTGTCACCAAGTTCAATCAGATGTGTGAACTAAAGAACTAAAGATTCAGAACTAAAGAATGACAGTGAGATGAGGTTACCACCACTCATTTATCCTTTATTTGTGCAGGAAAACCTTGTGATTTATGATAACTTATTTAAGATTCTTTGATTGTTTGAAGTGTGTCCTCTCTGTGATGTATATATGTATTTTGGCTAGGGAGACAACTTGACTGGTTATTGGATTGTTCTCTGTGTGTGTCCACACTCATAGCTGTAAAGATGTAAAGCTTTTAAAAAGGTTGTGGTTGGTCTTAACAATTATATCAGGATTATTGTATGCTGAGAGTAAATCCAGATTCATAAGACATCCCCTGTGGCTTTCTTGTTGTCATATGGCCTCATTAGGAGGATAAACAGGACCTTGGTTTATGAAGTCATCTTCCCAGAGATGAGACGACATGCTGAACTTGTGCAAAGGCAGTCAGATGATCAATAAGCCATTCCACAATAACCATATACACATCAATATTATGGCAATCCCTATGCAAGGAGGTAATTATAGTGGGACAGGTGTAAAACTTCAGTCTAATCCATGGGATGGATTCAATTCAAAAAGAGATTTTTCCTCTTAATGGGCGACATGAGAGCGTTAAATCAATGATTCATCAGCAGATAACTATTAGATTTAAAGCAGGGGCTCGGGATGCAGTGATAAAGCTGCTCAAAGGGGCGACTTTTACTGTACTTTTCAGGAAGTTGCTATCGATTGGACTCCTCTGGCAGCATGAGGACAAGTAATGGGGAGTGATGCTCGATAACGGTGTAGTGCTTTACAAGGTATTAGTGTTCCATATTTAATAGTGACGAGAGTGTTGTTTCTTTATTGGATGGCTCTTTACTGCCGTGCACTGCCGCCTATTACTGTTTAATTGCCCCATTGTGGACTAGCTTCAGTGGAGGATTATGCTGACCATCTTAAAATGATATTTGTATGTATATGCTGAATATGTGAGGGAACATCTCATGAATCATAACATAATAATGGTTTTAATTTGTATAGGGCTCTATACTGCAGGATCACATGGATTATGTCCACCATATTCAATAAAAAAGACTGATAGGTAGTCTCCAGCACTAATATCAAAGAGAATTAATCTTTTGTCTGTCTTGCTATAAGGCTACCCTATGTCTAAGTCCATTCATCTTTGCTTTGGCGCAGGGAACACGTGCAAGAGGGTAACTGATGCGATTTACTATGTTAGTTGACTCTCATGGCCTTGAGTCCGTGTTGCACCACTTTTACAATTTGGGAAACCACCAGAGGCATGCCATTTAAACAACCATAACCATAATTGCTCCAGCAAGTTAAGGCAACAGCATGGGATATTTCCAAAAACGACATTTTGCACACAAGCCTTCAATATGTAGACGGAGATAGATTCATTCCAACATGCTGGCATCACTGGTATGCAGGGTAACATGCATGATGGCATGTGATAAAATATATATGTGTAATGGAATAATGATGGACTCCTGTCAAATTACATTGAATTCAGTGGTCTGCCAAAAAGGCTTTAAGGATCGGATGAAAAAAATAGGATTTCAGCTTATATAAACTCTGTCCTATTTATGAGATGACAGATCTATGTCATAAACCTTCAGTGAACTTTGCATGTATGAACCTAAGCCAAACTCCCTCTAGTACAGGAATCAGACCATCACTGTCAAAGAACTGGCAAGCTTTTATACACACACATGCGCACACACACACACACACACACACACACACACACACACACACACACACACACACACACACACACAATGCCCTACCTGGCATGAGGGACGTCGATGCTGGAGGAGACCACTTTGCGTTTCTGCTCTAGCAGGGACACTGATCGGGTGTCGGGGTCTCGGCCAACACGCTTGCCGTCCGCCACCCGCTGCTCCTCCACCGCCTCCGGGCTGAGGGAGCCGCCTTCCACCTTATGGCTCTCTGGAGCTCCGTTACTGGAACTGTGCTGTAGAGGGATGCAAAGATAAATAAGTCAATGCTGGGGTCGAGAACAATGTATGAGGTTGTACCAATGCAGATATATGAATGGGTCTTGAGAAATGTGATGCAAAGTGCAGATACAAGCCTCCTTTTGTGAAAGTATATGGTGTATTTCTGCTGCCGTTTAAATACTTACAACATTTAGTTTAGTTTATTCATTTAGTACTTGCTGAAATATCACAGATGTTACTAATGTGTACTAACAAAATGTATGTAGTTTTTTAACACAGCAGCAGATATAAAGTTCTGCTCTGCATGTCGAAAGCGTGTAACCCAATTTTCGTTTTAATGTTTACATTTCAAATGAAGGAGTACACGGTCCAATATGGTTTAAGAACATTTTCCAGCCTCTTCAGCTTAAAAAAGCCTTTTCAAAACAGTGGTCAGTCACAAAACAAGGCTGTTTTTCTCACTTCCTGTAGACATTTTGGAGAAATTTAAGGTTTTCAAACCAAAAACCGCAAAATACTGTTGACAGTTCTACTAAAACTGCCTTCGCATGAACAAAAATAAATGAAATGTTACACAAAACTATGCAACGTAATACAAGGCCTTTTATTCTAAGTTTAAAAGACTGGTCAAATAAAATCCTTCGTATCACAACTTGTGTTTCTAAGGACACAAGACCTTATCAGAAGAATATCCTGTTCATTACTCAGAGGTACCATGTAGAGCTTTTGGACTAATGGTAATTCTATGGAGCTTTGTCTTGGTTGTATAGTGCATGAACATGTGGGTGCTGCAATACACAGCATGTGATACGCACAAGCCGCTGGTTTCACACTATTCTTTTGATCAACAATGTGCGGCAGTAACACAGACAGGAGTGTAGCGATGAGGGCTATGCGATATGGTCAAAAAATCATATTGTGATTCTTCTGACAGATAATATTATTGCAATAGGAATCACAAATTGTGGGAGAGCTTTTTTTTGGATCACAATTTTAATTTTCACTTACAAAGCTTTTAAAATCATGATTATGTGACAATTGTTTGGTTCTGTGCCAAACAAACATGTTTCTTACACCTGGAGAACTAGATTTGTAGTCCAGATTATCTCTGCAGCACTAAAGTTCCTTACCAGTACTTTACCTTAATCAAAAAAATGTAGCTTTTTGTGATTTGGATTTTGCATTTGATTTGATTTTGATTAGATTTTTGATAAACTGTAATTGTATTTGTCATTAATTGTGCAACCCTTGTAGCAAAATGCTAGCTAGCAAACACTGATGTTAACATTGGAAATATTTCTAAAAATTCACCTCTACAGGCAAAACCACTGCTTAAAAGAAAACTCCACTGGCCACACATTCATGTAGACAACATGTTGCGTCATGAACGTAGTTGTTCACATACTTGCCTATATACAACGCGTGTTACTGGAGGATACCACTAGATGACACGTTAGCTTGTTGTTCCTGCTGCTGATGTGCTTACTGACCTCTGACCTGTCACATCCCCGTTCGTTATTGTTCATGTGCATATTGCAGACATGTAGAGTTAATTTCTGAGGACACGCACAACCATCGCTTCAAACGGACGCATGATATGCGGGGCAGCCATCATGTGTACACGTGTTAAAAACAAGTATATCTACGACCTAAATGGGAATTATAATCCCATTACTGCATGTTTTCATACATTGTTAATCTGAAAAAAGGGGAAAAAACTCACTTTTCCCTTAATTTTAGAGGATTTTTCAGAACTTAAAATACAAAATTTCATGTTGACCTTTGGTATATCATTTCACACCGTGTTGCCAAAACTTTCGGTAATCTTTAACAGATGTGTGGTACAAATATAATGGCTCTTATTTTATTGATTTAGCATTACATTTTTGACAACAATACAGTTGAATGAAGATGAAGTTGAAGTTGTCAAAGTGGGGGAACCAGAAGTTGTGGCTCTCTTTGGATGTTTGAGTGAGTCATCCCACAAAATAATCACAGACAGCTCTGCTTCCCTGATGACCAAATGCTACAACACACACAAAGTAAACATAGAATTTCTCCATACAGCACGACTGCATTACACAAGACAGCGGTTTCTGTGTCACACACTTTCCCTGACATAACTACTCACTGACACTCACACGATCACAAAAGAAAAGCAACTCTACTATCCCAATGCTCTGAAAACGCCTACCTGTAGCAATGTAAAAAAAAAAAAAAAACACATCATCTCTTACACAACAGCAACGAATGGCATCCTTCTTCACATGAATACCTGCATGTACCTACGCACACACCAACACACACACATCTCTGCAGGTAACTAACACCATCAGGCTCTTAGAAACACACGGAGGAAACGGCAAAACATGCACAGAGTGACACGCATGGCTTCCCACACCAACGGAGGAATGAGGAGTATGACATGCAGGCCAGTGTGTATGTGTGTGTGACTGTGTGTGTGTGTGTGTGATCTAGATCATTATCTCAAAGCACTGTAACACGATTAGGCTTGACTATGGAAAAGGCAGTGGCACCCTAGTCAATCACTCACTCACACACACACACACACACACACACACACACACACACACACACACACACACACACACACACACACACATAAACACAAGAGAACAATTTACTTAGATTAATGAGGTAAAGAAACACATGAGAAATGAGTATCTAGTATCGCTTATGACGGAGGCTGGCAGCACAAAGACTCGCTGGTGCGCAAAACACTCTGTGAAAACACAGACTTGAGTAAAACAACAAGATGGATTACAGTGGCCCGCGAAGATTAGGTGTTGTGTGTAGGATGAGTACTCCTCGGATAAAACAAACGGTGATTCTGTCCTTTTCGCCAGGCTTATGAATGATGGCATTTCGCGGAGCCAGGAAATTGTGAAGCATGCCAAATTGGTTGTGAAATTTGAGTTGCATGTGTCAAGGCTGGTGTTTATGTGTGTGCGTGTGCATGTGCACAGGAACAAATACCCCAAGTGTCCCCTCATATACCCCCTCCCTTCATCTCTCATTCTCCTTCTCTCTCCCACTCACAGACAAACTCATAACCTACTTGCTTTGGGCAGTTTGTCAAGCGTAAAGATTCTTGAACCTTTATGGGTCAAAGGTCATAATAAAGCAAGCTGACACAGACTATAAATTGAATCCCATGGACCGAATGTCATAAAACTCCAGCCAACTGTGTCTTTTGTTACAATGGTTCTTTGTTGCTGGGAAGTATGTACCTACTGAGAATGGTCCGGATTAGGAATGGTAATTATTAATCGGTGGTGTCACACTGCACTGACAGACTAACAGTAGACTTTCTAACATAACACACGACTTAAGGCTGCAGATGAATAATGTTTTTTATATTAAAATCGCAATTATCTCAGCTGTAAGCTAATACGTTGATGCCATTAACCTGAAACTCATGTACTCTAGGCATCATTAAATTTGAAAACTAGGGCTGGAAATCAGATTACCTTATGATACTATGAAGATATTAGAGCCTGACCGAAACAGGAGTTTTGGTGTTGATGCCAACCCCGATTTTAGTGAGAAAAAAAAAAATTCTGATACTGATACATTGGTCGATATTCTTGTATAAACAGAATATATACATAAACACATATATTTTGCAATGAACCTTGCTTATCAGAAACAATGTCTGTGTCAAGGACGTTTAATTATATGTGGACACAGCCATGAAGACAGCGTTGCGTTCATTCCTATGAAAGCTGCTCAGTGGCGCATGAAGCCAAAATGGCTCGATAAAAATACCCGTAGAGCATACGCACTAGAGACTTCTGTGGACCGAGGTGGCTAACTACCTGTTTAGCACCCGGCTAACTTGAATGGGAATAAAATAATTTAATCGTGCAGCTCTTCTAGACTTTCCAAATTTTATTGAACCTAATGGCTCAAATTATGACAGTTAAACAAGCCATTTCGCGGGGGTTGTGATGCTCAAAAATGTATCCACTGTTTTACAGACGCTTCTTTCACGATGTTAGCTTATGGGGAAAAAGTCTTTTTGGGGGTGCAGTGCATCAGGTGTAGTGACTCTGGTAAGTTAAATTGGCAGGAGAATCGGTTTAGAAAGGCTCCATGTTTACTTGGCGCCAGTTCAATAACGTAACGTAAGAGGAAGTATGATATATTCCCAAATCGACATTGTGTCCTAACCCTCTTGAATGCTAATGAGTAATATCAAGTATTCTACTAATGTAATACCTCACTGGATATAAGCTAATTTGATATAAACAAATCTTTAAACAAATAGCAAATTTTACAAACAAAATAACTAACTTAATAAAAGAATAAAAGACCCCTGCAAGATCTCAACATCATTCTGCATTCTTTCCATGTGATTGTTTTAATGAATAAAAAACAAGATACATTTGTGATTGTTTGTTAGAAGCAATTTGTCTGAAACTATATACTATTTCATAGAAATTACACAGGATTTAAATTTCAATCGCAAAAAGAGTCACAATTACCTGGTCCTCACCTGGTCTTTCTTTGTGTGATGATGCGAGTTACTCTGCATGCCGAACTGCAATCTGTGATTAAATTCTGGTGTATATTTGACACATGAACACTTTTGCAGGACTCACAGAAGAACAAAACTGAGAAAAGTGGATTAAAAACGTGTGTGTTAAACCTGTGTTTTTGTATTCATAGCACACATAACACAAGCATACACAAACACCTCCTCTACTCTAAGAAATTACTCATACATCCTCACAGGCTGAGAGGGAGGGGGGAGCGGCATCCAGACTTGACCCTGTGGTCACTGTGCTTCATGCTGATGCTGCTCAGCCAACCAATAAGGACAGCCGACGCCGGCCTGCCTGGGATCGGCGCTTCAGAACAAAGAGTCACTCAGCTTCTGTCAACAAGCTTGCTTCATTGACTCCCACGTCGGCGTACGATCAACACAAACAGCAACAACAGCGATGACAACTAAAGCGCCGGAAAAACAAAAACAAGCGATGCCTTTTTGTTAGCAACTAGAAATGTGTGTAACATTGCTCACACAAACCAACGAGTCAACAAGTGGTCTCCCGCACCCCCCCTCCTCTCTCTCCAGAACAGGGGGGCATTCGTTTGCCATTCTGGGCAATGTGCCAAGCATCCAGATTCTTTGGAGCATGCCACCCATTGCCAACCTGGGGGTGCCCACTTTGTTGGCTGTACAGCTGCTGCTCAAAAGGGGCAGCATGCCCTCAAAAACAACCCCCACTCCAAAATGTAAAGTAGTCAGATCTAACTCATCAAACATACAAATACACATGTGCGAGAAGACACATCCATGCACATAAAAAGCATGCAAGATGCGCACAAACACACACGGCAGACCCCTCCTCCTCATTTTATGGCTTGTTTTCGACCTCACTGGGAATTGAGAGCTGAAAGAGACTTGACCATTGTTGCTGACAGGACTGCACTCTCAGCCCCAGCTGCACCACTCCAGCCTGCACCGGTGACTGTAGCGGTATTGTGCAACAGCTTTTGTGAGTGCGGCACCGCATACACAAAATGTGCAAATGCAAAACAAGGGAGCCCAAGTTTACATTGCTATTCCCATCAATCAAAGCTCTGACAACTCTCCACAGAGATGCTGCATTGCTCTTTGTTGGGGTCTGACGTGTCTGTGTGAAGTTTAAAAGAATATGGTACAACTTTGAGTGTCGCAGCTGTATCTGTAAATGTGCACGCATTTACATAAAGGAAATGTGAGGAGCAGTCCAGCGTATGTGGTAACAAACAGCGGCTCAACTCTTCCGTTTTGGTTGCAGCCTGTTAAGTGACTTCATCAATAACATTTGAAAACATAACACACATGAATGCAAGGAGGCACACCGATTAAAATAAACCAAAATCAGGACGTAAACAAGTCGTCAGTCAGTCACATGCATTCCTCAGTCACTCCCTCACTATAAAAAGGACACTACACACACACACACACACACACACACACACACACACACTTCCCCAATGCCAGAAACAGTGTTTTCATCTAAAAGCAGGATTGGCTTCCTCTAACAATCTTTATCTGAGGCCATGCGACACCAAAGCATACAAGTTGGATATGAAAGCAATTAGGTCACTGCTAATTGGGCCAAAATCAGGACTACACATTTGGACATCATCGAAACTTCCTACTTTGCACCTGGAAGCACACACTGTATATTTCTGACTGTTGTTAAGCAATAATACCCTTGTTGTGCAGACTGACTCCCCATAAAGCAATGCAATATTCCAACTAGGCGACAAAGCTGCATTATGTATCAATGAAAATGTCCAAAATGCAATCTATTCTTTGAGTGCAAATGTGCAATTGAAAGGCAGGGTGCACAGAGATATCTGCAATAAATGTGATGCATACATTATGTAAGCCTATGTGCAATAACCTCGGACCGGCTCTTTACATCAATCCAAAACGCTGCAGTCAGAGCGTGTTTGTTTGCCTCGGCTTACCCACCCACTAGCCCACATAAACATTGCGCAGGCCCTATCAAGCCCTTTGTCCCATATATCTGGTGTCGCCAAATGTCATGACAGCCCGTTATTTGATGCGATGTGCAACCGAATTTGCATTGTGTATCATCTAAATAGTGCTATTTTTGTCCAGGGCTGGTTAAATTTGCCCTCAGTGGCGGCGGCGGCGGCGGTGACACCGTTAAATCCGCTGCGTGCAGGAAGCGGTTAAACGCTGCAAAACACCGCACAACAAAAACAGTGAAGCGCTGCCTACCGGCCGGGGCGCTTTACCACACACACATACACACATACACACCTTCAAGCTGGACTTGAGCGGTCCTTTGGCTGCAGTGTGGTTGATCCCAGCGGCTATCTCCTCCTCGGAGAACTCCTTGAGGCTCCCGTCTTGCATGAGCACGGTGTAGACGCTGCGCCGAGCTCCTGCGGCCGAGACGTCTCTGTTTTCCTGCTTGACAGCCTGGACCACTCCTGTCACCGGGGCACCGTCCCCCGTCGGACTCGGCGCATAAACGCGGCTGCCGAGGATCGACCGCTTCACTAAACGCCTCGTATGCATGTCTGAAAGTGTGTCGCTGAACTCAGAGCCGGCGAACCGGTGGATTTAGATTACTAACCGTCGAATTATAGCCGGTAAACAACGTCGTGAAAAACACAAAACCGCAGCGGGTAGACTACGCGCTCCAACAGCCCTGGTAAAATGTTAGAAAGCGGCAACATACTCGGAAGGAGAAAACTCCGAACAGCGTCCTAAATGCACCGCACTCAAAAGCACCGAAAAAAAAAGGGGAACTTTGGAATTAGCGCCCGACAAACACCGACTCATTCGCCGCTAAACAACCTCCACATCCAACCGGCTACCAATTCTCCTCCGTTCGACCTGTTTGTTTTCCCCACTGCTCCCTGCGAGCTGAGCGGGCGGCGGGAAAACGCGGACGAGCGGCCGCCTCCGTGAACCGAGATGACATTTGTACACGATTATACAAAATGGCGGCTTATATGTGGATAAACGGCTCGGACGTCCGAGAGCGGAAGCAAACACGTCGAGTTATTTCACTTCTCTCGACTGCACACGTCGTCACCCCGCAGCAGAGGAGGAACACGGTTGGAAATAAGACCGTTAGGTGACTCCAGCTCCGGCTACTGCGAGCTCCAGTCCGCGGTTGGCTCCGGCCGAGCAGAGCCTCTACCGGCGGAATGCTGCCTGTAAACATGTGCGGTCCGGCGGCCGACGGGAGCTCCGATTGGTCGGCGCAGCACACGCCTCCACAAGCCCCCACCGCTCCCCCTGCTCCTCCGACAGAAGGTAATGCAAGCCGGGAGGATGCTCCATTCAAAACAATGACGCAAGGATGGAGAGGAAACGAGAGGGGAGGGGGTATGTTAGAGGGAAAGAAAGGGAAAAAGGGGAATTTAGGCTAAGGAAAGAAAACTTCTACCAGACAGACAGGCTTTTTGCTATAACCTAGTTGTTAGAGGCCTGTAGCCTACTTTTCAGGTGCCATGGGACCTCTAAATTACTATGGTCTGCTTCTGAAATGGAAGTAATGGACTGCACTGGTCTGTTTTTGTGAATGTAAACACAACAGGTTAAACAGAAATTGAAATCGGCTTCATTAAAATGCCGATTTTAATTTCTGTTTAGTTTAGACTGGGGAGACATTTTAATCAGAAGGGAAATATCTTTATTGACTGATTTTTTATGCCTAAACAAACTTCTGAATCAACACACTTTAATGTTTTACTTTGTTTATATTTGGCGGACCCTGCCACCTTTATGGCTTCAAAAAGTGTTCCGAGGGCCTTATTTTCCATTAAGAACCGCTTGTTTATTCAGTTTTGGAAAACTGAGTCTGGCTTATTACCTCATTAATATTGTTAATATCAGAATTAGAGTTTGAATTTCTTCCTGAACTATATAGTGCCTCTTTAAATGCTACTGAGTGTTCCAACATCTGCCCAGGCAGGAGCCAGCACCATCAGATAATTCAAGCAAACAATTCTATAAAGAGTTTAATGTGCAAATAATACAATTAGATTTAAACAAATAAAAAGATTTGTGCAAATGTATCATGCTCAACCTACAGGCCGGCCTCGCCAGAAGTATGCTACAGTGATTGTATCTGATGTAATGATAACAATGAGCCAACATTACTTTTCATTACAACACTGCAGAGAACAGCACTCACAGGCGGCTAACACTCTCATGAAGGCTACATCCTGTTCTAAATAAGAACGTGTGATCTCACAACGTGACACGAGTTGTTGCTTTCTGAGAAAGTATAGCGGTTTCTTTATTCATTACAAAGTTCACAGTGCTTTGTTAATTCAAGTTCAATTAACTCATGCCGATTATCATCAAGTATGGCAGAGAGAACATACCAGCTAATGTTATCGCAGTAAAAAATAGCCTATTTAATGTCAAACTTAATGTTTTTGCAAAATCATACGCAGCTTACAATCTTTCTACATGACAGCACCCCATGTGAATAAAAGACACAATGACACAATTTATTATATATATATTTTAATAGAACAATTCATGTCATAAAATATTTACATGCAGAGAATGGAAATTGGACAGAGCGGAGTGACAGATGTGGCCATAACGTCCAAAACGGGCTTTGCCCTGTGATCAAAGGCAGGTGTCACCGCGGAGTTGTCTGCTGGTCGTAGGGGGAACAAATGGTCTCATTACGGGAGGAGTGGAGCTGAGGGAGGGCCAGCGTCTCCAAACCTATACCGCACCCCCATTCCCTGAAGGGGGTTGTGTGTGTGTGTGTGTGTGTGTGTGTGTGTGTGTTTATATGACCAAGATAGACAGCTAGAGAGAATAAGTGATTTTCGGTAAGTGTCTATTAACTGTGTGTGTGTGTGTGTTGTCCTGATTAGATTTGGCACTAAAACACCCCCCTATGACAGATAATTTCCTTAGAGGTCATTTATAGCACTCGGTGAACACCATTATATCTAAATGATGGCATCACCATGATACATAGGCGCATCACTTGGGAGAACAATGCTTTTTTGGGAACGTAAACAACGATGATAATTACCTCTTTGCAGAAATGATCATAATTTTCACCCATTTTCTTTCCTTAAATACTGGGAGTGTTTTGAATTTAAAATCCTCTTTCGCTGTGGCATCGCTGGGAGATGCAAAAGCATTTCAAATGTCTGATATCATTTATGAATCTAATAACAGTCAGCGCGGTCTAGCTGTGTTTGTCTGAAGCTGCAACAAGCTCCTGCATGTCTAATAAAACATGAAGCGAGGCCAGAGATACTGTAATATTTCGATGTGGGTGGAAACAGATGACACCATTTCTTGTGCAAAGAGATACTGTAGCAGTGAAAGAGATAATTACAGCAAGAAGCGTTGGCCCGGTTAATCTGAAAACAAACATCCAACAACAGTATTGAGACATTAATTAAGTTTCTTTTAAATAAAAGTACCACACTCACTGTTGTGTACCAAAACGTTGTACCTTATTTCTGACATTTTCTGACCTCCGAGGCTATTTGACAACTTGGAGTAACAATACAAGGTAAAGAGCAAGGTTTCCTTAAAACAAAGCAGACATACATCAGTGCTCTAACAGGCGGCTTATTCTAAAATTATACCACTCTGGACATTGTACAAATAAGTAAAAGCTTACGTAAAACTTCCAGCGAGTAACAGTTGGTTAAAATAGTGCTCTAACTATATACAAGCCTTGGTTGGCATGTCGTCAATACAGGCTACAAACAGACAGATATGTTTTTTCTCAGAGTGCTTCTATAAGGTTAAAAAGCATTTTCAAATTGTGCAGAGGTGTAACTGGATGGTGATGATATAAATGCAGTACCTTGATATCAACCTTGTGCTTTTAAATCATCCGGGACGCCAACTGAAGACTGTATACTGTACCAAGAGTAGGCTCAAAAAACATGACAATAAAAAAAATACAGCTGATCATTACATTTGCATTAATAATGCAAGTTTGTATATGACATGTCTTTTGAATTTGTTTCGTCCCCTGTGCAAAATGACAAAAAAAGATAATATGGTCTCATCATGTGTCTCTTTTTTAAGTATGACACCACCAATTTAACACATTCAAGTGTGTTTACAGGACTCGGGGAGTACTACTGCGTATGTGAAAAATGTAGTATAAAGCCTTTTGTGGCTCCAGAGGAAGTTGAACTGCCTCCAGTGATGTCACTCAGTGGCTAAAATGCATTGTGGGTAATGTAGGCGCTTTTGAAAAGGAAGGAAAATTCCTGGAATAAAGGAAAAGGTGATATCTCTGGTTCGATTTTGATAATTTGTTGTTAAACTTTCCACGAGTCCAACAGTGTTAAAGGAGTGCAAGACCAGTGGACTGCTTTTGGTGCCGACATTACCCACAATGCAACTTAGCCACTGAGTGACATCACTGGAGGCAATTTATCCGATTACACAGAGCTTCCTCTGGAGCCACAAAATGCTTTATACTACTTTTTTCACACATGCAGTAGTACTCCCGAAGACATGTTAACACACTTTAATGTGTAAAAGTGGTGGAGTTACCCTTTAAACAATGAACAAAAAAGTCAGGGGAAAATGTACCTTTACAACTGTCATTATTTTGCAGCTCACTTTCATACAGTATCTTGATAAAAATGCTAGAAACTTCTAAAAAATCCTATTAACTTTGCTCTCACAGACACACTCTAACATTTCACAAGTTCACAACAATATGCATCTTCAAATAAATATGAATTTCACAAAAAACACTGACATGGGACTGTAAAACGTCTAAAAACACTTTCAAAATGCACTGTGAAACTGCCAAGCCTTCGCCATCCCTGGTTTCCGTTTTGGTTCCTCTGACGACTAGTTTCACATGTTGAACCCTTACGTTTGCAGTAATCTATTGAAAGCTAAGCCTGTTTCTACTAAGCATTTGGCCATTTGTTTTCCGTGCCTTGAAAAAACCCCATTCGCAGGGTTTTCAAGCGGAATGCACAGTGGAGACACTGGACAAAGAAATACACCGTCTGACCTTCAATAAAACATGACATTGGAGGAAGCTAGAGAGTTACTAGCAGCTGCAGAAGGAGCATACAAATATTGTTACCTTCATATGTACAGTAAGTGCATGAATTTCATGATTATATGGCACTGAATTCTTTTTTTTTATATCACAGGCACTGATAGTGTCCTCACTCAGCTAACCCTTAAAGTCCTGCATGTGTGCTGTGACTGGATATTTATGATAGTTTATTTATTTGATCTTCTTCACAATCAAGTGTTGTTAAATGTGTCCATGATACGCACGTGTCAAAAAGACAAAAGAGGAGTTTAACGATGATCCAAAGTGCACTCTTCCACATTACTAATGCCCAATGACTGAGGTACTACAGTTCATTTCCTAGCAGTACCAATGACATTCACCCTGCTTGATAAATTAAAAGTTCAGATATGATGAACCGTACCCAAGCTGCAAAGAAGACACTCATGCGTTGATGACGGATGCTTGTGGCGAGCCTGCCACCAAAGTCATGCACCAAAAGCATGCTCGGTAGCAGGTTCAAAGCACAGAGGAAGCTTCTCCCTGAACGCCACAGATGAAGATGCCAAGCAAGAGAAGCTCAGAGGCGGGACGTTTCCCGGCTCAGACCCAACTCTCCGACACTCTCGTAGTCTGGCTCCGCCTTGGCAGCATCCGACCCCTCCGCCCTGTGCTCATCGTCCGGGCTACCAGTCTTTGGGATGCGGATGGTTTCGTAACCCGGATCTGTGCTGTCCAAGGCGGGGTCCTCGCCCGGCTGGGGCTCGTCGGGCTGGCTGTAGATGTCTCGGACGGTGGCGTAGAGGTCGCTGGAGGAGGAGGCCGTGACGAGGCCTTTGATCTCTGCGATGCTGCTGTAGTCGTGCTCTTTGTCGTCCTCGTTCACAGCATCGTCACAGTTTGTTTTGTTGACTGTAGAGTACACTGCCGACTGAAGGACAGAGAAGACATATATTTTTCATTATTTTGGTTATCACTTGTAGAAAATTATCAGAAACAAAACCACATTTACTGAGATAACAAGAGTGTGAACACAAAATGAAATTGATGCGATGCGTTTGTGCCAAAAGACCCCTGCTGGGATCCGCCCTGCAGCGCATTTTCTGATTTTGTACGACTGCTTTACCTTTGGAGGTTGGAGCGTTTGGCATTCAAAGAGTAAAGTGCTGCTGTCTCGGGAGTGGAAACGCCAGTTTTGGGAATAAGGGAGTTTAACACACACTTACCTCATTGTCTGACAGAATGTGGTTGTCGAACCCTGGTGCAGGAGACAGAGGGGAGTGTAACTGGAGGAGAAAAGAACAAAAAGACACATTTAGATGCAGCAGAAAGAAAAGACTGAGCACGGGATCAGATGTTTAAAGCACTTCCAAGTCTACAAAGTGGATGTGTTACTTCTCCTTGAACATTTGAGGGGTTTTCACACATTTCTCAACGGTTTTAAGAATATCCTGTTGTAAAAAAGTGCATAGAGGTTAAACAGTTTCTCTTATAATCAAGCAGTAGCAACTCGGCAGGACTGAAATTAAGATATGGCAGCAGTTCTTATCGATCTGCATTACTTAAACATGCTAGTAAACCATCGACTCTGTCTTAAAAGAGTGCTCGGTAACCGATCGATAAAGTGAACTATTCCCAAAAGCTGGAGTGAAACAAGCTCTGCATTTTAAGTTTTTCCGGTGATAAATATGAAGCTAATGTTGTATATAACCACCCGTTCATTAAGAAAATTATTGAGTGAAAGTCAATAGGCAGTGACAGAGAGCGTGATGTTTTTGCTGCACAGCCTCTGTCCGCCTTATGATCGATGAGGGAGCCATTAATCAACAAAGCACATCTGACAGCAGCGGCAAACACCCCGGGAGACTAACAAGAACTTCAATATCGCTGCCTGTGTCGACTAAATAGTTCATATCACGTGAAATTTTTACACACTTGTCCGAGGGGAAAACAACACACAATGCTTTTTGTGTTATTGTTCTGACTGGATGGAAGAAGTAAAGATTTACGAAGGCTCCTGGAAGCTCCAAGAAGGAGGGGAAACTCTTCACATGTCGAGCAAAGTACTTGGTGCTCGTCAGTGGCACATCGACACACGAGCTACACTCTCATATTCTGAATGAAAAGCTGTGCAGAGAGATCATCCATCAAGGTGTGGTGTAGCATCTTCATGCAGGTACATGTTTCTCTGGCATTGTCTCAAAGAGCATCAATCAATGTGACTACTTTATGGATAACGCATGTTTGGAGACATGATTACTTTTATAGATCCGACACGCGCTCCGTAGTGCAGCAGATGCCTTTTTCATTCCGCTTTAATTAGCCGACCAATTAAGCAGAGTGCCCCGGAGGAGTCCTCGTATGAAATATGGATAAAGGTGACTTGACCCAGTCGCCGCACCTTCGAGTGTGTCGCACAATATTTGTTCATCTAATTTGCAGCCTCCTTAGTATCGCTGCTAATTAATCAAGTGGAATTTTCATTAAGTCAGTCACACAGTCAGCACTAAACACAGTAATTAACCTGGTTTTGACGCATATGGGCATTCAATTTGAGTCATAAAACTTTATTGTATGCATATTAAAGTATAAATTAACTCAAAAAGGAAAATTATCAGTCATTTTCTACTCAGTTAGGTGAAGTTACATAGTCCACAAAACATTTCTGGAGCATAAAACATAAAACTTAAAAACATAAAATACAGCATGTACAGCTTAATCCAAGTCTCTGAAAGCCTCGAACACGCAGCTGAGCTCAAGCACCCACTTCAGACAGGGTGTGCAGCCACAGTGAAGATTTCTGCTTAAAGGAGCAATATGTAAGAATTTGCCACCTTTTTGTTGGTCGTATTTAACATTTTAAAACAAGTCCCCATCTACTTCAGTTGTTTAGGAGAATGCTGCAACGCTGTTTTGCCGTGAAGCTCCAGAAATGTTTTCTGGGCAACAAAACTTCACCTGACTTTCCGTCAGCATGGGGGTCAATAGAAAATGACTACATTTTAATTTTTGCATGAACTTATCCTTTAAACTAACATAAAGACCTGTAACAGTATATGGACGGGTGTTTGTGTTGCGTCAATACACACAAGACATTATACTTGTGAGATTATTATTTTCAACGGGTTGCAATAAGACGTTTGCATGTGTGTATGAGAGATTATGGGAATGCGTTTATGTTCAGGCAGGAGATACAATGACACGCAGGACATGCAAGTATGACAGTAAGCTGATTACAGCGGCCTCGGAAGATGGACGACTCAGGTGTCAGTGTGTCAGTCATACTGACGTGCGTGTTGACATGCGCACATATAAATCAGTATGAATACATCAGCTCAGATTATCTCGCACAAGTTCATAAACAACTCCAAACAAACTGTAGATGTGCAAAATATATAAACCACATCAACACCAACTCACATTATAACCTATAACACACGTATTAAATAGTCAGTCCTCTCTCTAACAACAGTGATTCCCTTCAGCAACTCAACAGTGCTGACCAGCAGTTTACCTATACCGTGTCCCCCTGTGTATATCCCAGAAGCCCACTGGCCGGGTCAAATTCATTTCCTGCATTTCACATGAAAAGCCCAGAGGCGACACGCAGGCAAACGACTGCAAACAAGTGTTACTGCTGTTAAAACGGTTCAATAACTGTACAGGATCAAAGAAGCTGTGAATGAAAGGTCACACAAACACTGTGCGAGTGTGTGTGTCTGTGTGTGTCTGCATCTGTCTGCAGTGGAAGTTTAAGTAGAATCCAGGTATGTTAAAGCCAGTGATGGAATGTAACTAAGTACATTTACTCAAGTAGTGTATTTATGTACAATTTCATGTACTTTTATGCTACTTGAGTATTTCCATTTTCTGATACCTAAGTCAGGCGGATAATTGGTCGATCCATAGTATACAGTATATACATAGAGAAAATTACCTTTAATACTTAAGTACATTTAATATCAGATACTTTAGGACTGATAGAGATACTCTTACTCAAGTACAATCTGAATGGGTGACTTTCACTTTTTCCAAAGTAATAATTTAACATGGTATCTGTGACTTTTGGGTACTTTTTACAACACTGGTTGTATGAAGTTATGTATGGAAAAATGTGCGTTAATGAGAAAACCTGCCTCCGTGTGTGTATGTGTGTGTGAGCAGCGTTTACTGAGCTGCTACCTAAGAGGAATCATCTCAGGCATTTACATACAGGCACGCCAGCGTTTGCACATATGAGTGTGTGTGTGCGTGTGTGTGAGAGAGAGAGAGACAAGAGAGAGTGAGTTTCTATAGCTTGTATCATCCATCATGAAGCCAGACTAACTGTCATAGTGATGGTGGCCAGCTGGCGCTCACTAGGCTCACACACACACACACAGACGCTCGCAACACACACTTGGTTTGACAAGACAAATCACCGACTGCTCCTGGTCATACACGAGCGGAAACCACGGGGAGCCGGCAACATTCAGGGTTAAACTTAAATCAGCCCCGGGGAGTCTGTGTGTAGCCGAATGTATGTAAACACACACGTGTCATAGTGTCTTGTGTGTGTGTGTGTAATGTGGGGGGTGGGGAGAAATAACAGAATTAATGCTGACTCGACATGCCAACAAGATACATGTGGGTGTGTCGATAAATGAGTAGATTTTTGAGTGTGTGGAGATATATTGTAGCTCAGGAGAGCAGGATTTCATCATGGATACGGGGTCACATGAGGCGAGACTCGCCTGCTGTCCAAATGTGCAGCAGTGATTAACTAATTGGCAACAACAGCCGAGACAAAGGGATAGAGAGATGTGACTAAGAGAAGAGAGGAGGAATAAAGAGAGGGGGAGGAGACGAAGAGAGGAAAGGAAGACCGAGGAGGCAGAGGTATTGTTGTGGGTTATTACAAGATGGAGGTTTGAAGCGTTCAGACAGTCAGACAGGTTGTAAACAAAGTCGTCGACCAGAGGATCTAAACCGCTTTATCTGAGGGTAAAACCAAAAGTGAGAGCGACATGTGAAATCTTGATAATAATTAAAGTTGAACCACAAAGCCAGCCTGTGGGCTGAGATAAATATCTCACATAGCAAAAATGTTCTGGCCCAGTGACAGGCCAAACAGCCCATTTACGCCCCGGCCCAAATACAGCAATGAATTACGGTCCACAGGTGGTCCAGGTGTGATAGCCAGGAGACACGTGCCTAATACATAGAAATATCTGCCGACAGTACGACTAGAGATGGTCCTACTCCAGCCCAGAGCCCAGGCCTACAGTATATAATGGGCACCTGTGTTGTGGCTACCAGTTCTAGACCGCCTCTGGACCAGAATTAATCACTGTATGGCAACGATAGACAGTTTGGGGTAATGATTTTACAGTTCCCTCTGAGCCGGGCCATCGCACTGTTAAATATGTAATGTTATAATAAACCATAATTACTCTTTGAAAAAGGAGAAAGGAGAGCGATGCAGAGGGCAGTAAATATGAACAGAAGTGAGTCGAGAAGAAGAGAAGTTGCTTCTTCACGCAGCTTTATGACAGATGTGATGTGTGTGTGCTTGACAACAGTCTGATGCAATTCTCCTCCAAGAGTGTGTTAGTTTGTTCGTGTGTGTGTGTGTGTGTGTGTTTCTCTGATAGATCTCTACACGAGGAAGGCGGCACGCTGAGCACAGCAGCTCTTCTCCGTTCAGAGCACGACACTGAACTGCTTTTCTTCTCCTCGCCACTCCTTTAACTCTCCTTCTCCCTCTTCTCCTTCACATCTCTCACCAGTGCTTCAATTCCAGTGTGTCGTCTTTATCATCCTCATCTCCTCTCTCCCCCTCCTCTCTGCTACAGATGGCTCTATTTGTATGCTGCTGGGTTTCACTTTTTTTTTCTTCTCTCTCTCTATCTCACTGTCTCTCACTCTTGACTCTCTTTCTCTCTCACCCTTTACGCCTCCCGGTCCTCTCAGCTCTTTTTTTGAGTCAATCTCCCATCATCTCTCCGTCACTATCTCTGTTTCATCTATTACTCCCTCCTGCTCTTCTCACTCCAGCTCCCATTTCCAGTCTTCTCTTCTCTTCTCATTGCCTCTTTCTCTTTCTCCCTCTCAGCCTGTCACTCTCCCTAAAGCAGCACTGAGCTGGCAGCTTCGCGGTTGATAATTGTAGTGGCGACACATCGTCCCCTTTTTTCTTTGTTCTCTCAGGTCTCTTCCTCAAGCCAGCAACATTAACTCTTTCTCACAGTGTTGCCGAGCAGATGGACCACCTCAGGTTTACATGGGGATAAACTGTGTTATTAGGTCGGGGATGAGAAGGAGAGACAGGATACCCAGCGCGACCTTGGAGTTATAGTGTTCTGCCCGACGTTTTTGTAAAATATGACTCAGTCACAGGGTAATAATCTTTTACAACTTATTAATTAGACTTGTGTTAACAGCTCTGCAATAATCTTCAAAACTGATCGCTTTACTTTGTTCTCTAACTGTTCTGCTGTACCACCAATCAGTGCTAAGAGTGTACACAAGAGAACCAATCAGGTTCTGCTTCTTCACTGTGTCTACTCACACGATCTCAAGAGATCATTTGCTCAGTCAGTCAAAGTTTTGAAGCCTCCGACTAAGTATTAGCAGACAAAACAGGTAGCTTGCAAATATATACTACATGCTGCTGACATCCTCACCTCTCCATTGTGCAGCCCAGCCCCCGCCAGCCCATTCATCACCACCGGCTGGTTGTCATTCTCATCCAGAACCTTCTCCGGTACCGGCGGAGGTAAGTCCTCCTCAGGTTCCTCCAGAGGCCTTTGGGAGGGAACGCTGGCATTATCAGAGCGCCTTCTGGCCTCCATGTCGGCGCTGTGGCGGCTCTTCTTATTCAGGTCGATGGAGGCGTACTCCACCCCTGTGCACAGGGGCCCCCGCTCAGGTGTGCAGGGGCTGAGGTGGCCGTTGAGAAGGGCAGGGGGGTGATGGGGTGGTTCATCGGGGCTCAGCTGGATGGTACCGTTGGGGAGGCCGAGCTGCGACGGGGGGTCTTTGAGTTCCTTGACCGTCTCGTACAGGGAGTCTTCGGCGCTGACGTCACGTGACGCCGCCGCAATCTCCTTCACCACCTGGACATCGGACACATACATGGGATTCTTTAAGATGCCTCTAAATGAGCAAAATACATTAAATGCTTCGATTTTCTCGCTATAACCTCAACCTCTTGGGGAAAAGAACTCTCATTGTTTCTCGCTATATTGAGCTCAATCAATCACCAGCTCCGCCAATCAAAGCTTTAATATCCTTCAGTGAGAGTGAAGACATCATCCGGCTGACTTTAAACACTGACCTCATAGGTGCTGTCCCCTGAGGGCGGGGGTCCGTCTCCAATAAGGGCGTTGTTGGGTGGAATGCTGGGAAGCTCGCGGTCCTGAGGACATTTGGAGGACCTGAGCTCTGATTGGCTGGAGAGCAGCTCCTCTGACGGCTGGGGACTGGTGTCCTGTGTGTCCGTGAGGACTGGTGGAGCAGAAAAAAAACAGTTTCAAGGGGAGCAATGAAGCTTCTCATTTGGTGACTTTCAAAGGTCTTTATGAGAGGAAGATGTCTTATTTTTTATGATTTACTTCGAAGTGGTTTTGCAATGAGTCATATTTTCCTTGTTTGCCACAGTGGAGAGTTTTTTGTTATTGATATTTAGTTCCCACCCAGGTACAATGACTAAGAACGTTACAGAGATTACAGCTGACGTTTTAAATGAACTGTTGAAAGGCAACAAAGATGTTGCATAACACCAGCTGCAAAGATTATGTTCTCATGTAGCTGAAATATAAAAGTAAACAACAGGAGAAACATGCCGCAGCACAGGCTTACAGCGGTTCACTGCATCCACAACAAACACATGACATGCTAAGCTAAGGCTAACTAGTTGACTGGCTTACCTGTACCGCTGGTAAGAGGACCGTTGTGAGAGGTGCTGACGGCCGCATCAGTCGCTGGACTGTCTGCTGATTGGCTGATCGTCTCTCTCTCTGACACCTGCACGACAAAAGAGAAGATGTTTGTTACTGCTGAGTGCTGACGCATTCTAAGGGGCTCTATGTGACAATTTGTAGCAGTTTCACATAATAATCACATTTTTATTCGCCATATGTGAGCAGATTGTAATGTGACATGAATACTGAGACCTTTCACGTCTTTTATATTTTAGTAGCATGTGGATGATTTGTTTGAAGGGGCACTTTGTAGTTTTGGAGAAGCAATTCAGGAACTCTGAAAGGTAATATTTACAATATCGATAAGGAAGTATGCACAAACTATCCATAACTGAATAAATAAGCCTTCCTCAGGGGACACTAAGGCTCCCAGAACGCTGTTTGTAGCTAGAAAGGTGGCAGGGTCCGCCAAATATAAACACTGACAGAGAGCAACAGTTGTTAACGTTGAGAAATGCAGCCAGCTAACATAAACAAACAAGAGTCTTCAAGCAAACAAAAGCTCCACAGAACCTCTTTAATGCATATTTAAAAATATCCATTATATTATTGTTATTTCAATTACAAACCAGAGTCAGACCCAAAACTATCACAGTATTCTGAGAAGGGAACAGAAATCAATCTGACTTTCACACCTTGGATGTGCTCCAGTATCCACCGTCAGCAGATGTGTCTGGAAAATTACTTTTCATGATCCTCACGATTTTGGGGGATATGACTCATATATGCAGCACTGATTACAATTTCCACGCGTCCCTGTTCTTTATCTCTGCTTTTCTTAGCTTCTCCAATCACATTACTGATTACTTCAAGCTCATTAGCAGGATGTTACGCATGCTTAATTAAATGTGGCGTATTTTTCACCCACTGACAAATATATCCAGAGATAGATCGCAAAAACAAAAAAAACAAAGCTGTTCTTTTTACTGATTTATGCCTAATGAAGATAGAATACTTTTTATTATTTGATCGTAAATGAGTTTACGACATGAAATGAGGCGATCCTCACATGAACATGTCTCACTTTTTGTTTTTAATGTCACTTGGGTTCAATAAGGAGAGACACTATATAACAGCACAGCACGGCTGAGGAGGTTGAAGTGACAGGCATTAGTGGCGTCGCATGAATAAAAATGAACAGCATAGAAGATGATACTTTACAGATACCCACAGGGAAATTCGCCTCTCTCCCTCCTTCTCTGGTGAAGTCAAAGCCTACAGATCGACAAACCTCACAGCTGCCGGGGATTCGGTATTGCTCAAGGACCCTTCAGCATCGCAGTGATTCTCACACTGAATCTTTACTCAAGGCTGTTTCCATATCTGCTACATCACAGGGCAAAATCAGCACAGACTCTCAAATCAACACTCCCAATGACAGAACAGAAACAGTACTAATTAACACCGCATGTGCCGAGCACCTGCAGCATCGAGACACGATTTATCAAAACACACTTTGAGCATAAACGGTCTTGTGTCTGTAAGCGAAGATATGGCTTCGTCACTCACTACTAAGAGCTCAGAAAACACTGTGACGATATATGAACTGCAGCAAGTGAAGAGTCTCTTTGTTTAGGTTTGTTGTTTTGCTCCTGTGTGAGCGGGAGTCTGTGTATGAGAAGCTCCACAGCCCCACCTAGTGGTCGATTACTCAAATAACTATTGGTGACTATGATGTAATCTTTAACTATTTTGTGACCCAAATATCTCTTATGTAACTCCATTGTTTGGTTTTCTCCACCAAGGTGGGAAACAGATTCAAGATGAAGAAGACTCAGCATCTCGGCATCATTAAGAGCGACATCATGTAACTTTTTAACATTAAAATAAGAGCTGCAAAATCATTTCGATGGTTCAGTGTCTTGTAACAGGGGGAACGGTGTCTCTGCCTCAGCCACTCCGCCACCCAATGAGTGATTATGACGTAATGAGTTTTGCTTGTGGTTAGCACCTACATCACGTCTGACAAACTGTTGCAGACCTCGGGTTTGTATTCACAACATTGGTGTTGCCAGTCACAGAGCCGGCACTTCCAACATTTTTTTTTTTACTTTATCGGGTTGCAAAATAGCTCACACGCTCCTTTATCTGGCTGGATCTCATAAAAAACACGAGCCGTGCTGTTTTGATGAGTCTAGTTCCACACTGAACGAAAGAGAGGTTTAAACAATTAGGCTAAAAATGTCGTTAAAAAGATAAATGGTGGAGTCGAGGGAGAGACAGACTGGTTTCCTCACGGGGTCACATTTCTCCTGTATTTCTCCAGATTTATGACAAATTTTCACACTTTTATCACAACCTGTTTCTGGCACTGTTCAGTGTGAGGTCTGCTGTACTGTTTTGCCTCGTCCTCCTCAGCGAGCGAGAGATGGACAGGAAATTTACGAAAACTTTTCAAGGAAAGGGGCTACAAAACCTGCTTCATTGATTTATTTCTCAATCATGGGGGTCACATCACGTCAATCCACGTCGACAGGCTGGCAAACAGGGCACAGACTCTCTAAGGGGCAAAAAATGAATGAATGAATGAAGTTTACACTAGAGGGTGAATTATTCCCTTTCAAATTGAAATGACTTGACATAAAAATGCTGCTTCATTCATTCATACGTATTATTTTGTTATTCCAATTCTTTAAATGGCGTCTGAAGAGGGTCTCCAGGATGGCAAATATGGGGAGAGAGTTCCTTCACTGTGAACGACAGCCAGACTGATTGCGGGTGAGGGACGAGAGCCAATCTCCACATCCGCAAAGACAAAGACCCCCACTTAACCTATCAGTCATTTAAATGGGCCCCTTCTGCACACGACTTGACCACCTGGCAATTGCGGGTTACAGCGAAGATATCCATCAGATGCAAGAAGGCTCCGAGGAAACGTGTGTGCATATGGGAGCATGTAGGCTGACACACACTCTCTCACACACACACACACACACACACACACACACACACACACAAAGCCCCAGAGGGAGTGACAGGATAAGAGAGTAAGTGGATGTCACTTAGTCTGTGAAAGCCAAGCATTTGTCACGCTTAAACGTTGCTTGGTTACAGACGCATCTGTATTATGGGAGTCTGCAATTACTATCTGCACCCATGATATGATGTTCAAGAGCATATAGTGTCATTATGAGGAGCACATACCTAGAGAGCACAAAGGTCAGCTGTGTGAATCGTGAATATTCAGGGTTTTTATTTCATTTAATTGACTTCTTTCTTTTAATTGACTCGAGAAAAATGCTGCGACAATATTATAATGATGTGTGAACAGCAATCAATACAGTTCCCCGCATGTGTTTCTCAGTAGGAACACTAAGTGGCTGCTGACAATCTCTCCCACAACCGCTGTCAATCAGTTGTGTGCAGGGAGGTTTTGTTTTGTGTACGTTTCTGTGTCAGTGTGAAGGAAGTGGGTTAGGAGACGAATGTCACAGTGTGTGTCTGTGTGTCATAGGATATCAGGGTGAAGATGTGTGTGTGTGTGTGTGTGTTGTTCAGGCATGCAGCCAATGTGGAAGCTCAATCCCCGGCCTCATTTACAAGTGGTTACACTGGCTGATTACAGACGTGTCACTCACACACGCCGGGACTAATGAGGACTGTATGCGAGAGAGCGTGCATGATTTGGTTTGTAACACGGTGTGGGTGCTTCTGTTTAAGGGAGAGAATGAATCGGAGTAAATATTTTTCCAAGATGTTATTGAACCCCGACCTCACCTCTCCTTAAAATACATCTGCCGTTACACACGACTGCTTGAGAGAGCAAATGTGTATAAAGTGTGTACGTTCACACACGTGTAGTTATTAATCTTCCTGACACAGTGTGACGAGCTGATTCAGAACCAACAGTTGTTCCCCTCCACATCGAATGTAACACGGACACACGCACAAAAACGCATCAGACACAAAGGCTCAAGGCTCAATCCCATTTCCAATGTTCCCATCTGGACTTTAGTTAAATTTGGGGCATCATATACCATAAAACTGGTGGAGGAATGCAACATTATAGGCCTATGTCGAAACGTGGGCTTTCATTCACAAATCAGCATTAAGAATGTAACGTTAGCTACAGTAGTTAGCTATTTAACTACCGAGACGACAGCAAACTAGTGCTGATTGATGCAACAACAGAGATTTCTCATAACCCTTGGTTTGAAGTGCCTCTGAGTAACCTCTGTTTGGAGGGTCGTGTAGCCCGAAGATGTCGCCCTACTTCTCTATCCCAACAAGAATCAGGACAGCCTACTCCTAGAGAACAAAAAAAATGGAGGCATAGGGCTCAGTGGTATGAGCAAGGGGTGTACTGGGATTGAAATTAATCCTAAGGCCGAGAAATAGGGACAACTTCTTCATAAATACTGACCTCTGAGATACTATATGAAATAGTCCAACCCTCAACCTCTGATAAAACCATAAAGCGGTGTCTTCCAACATTTTTTTAATGGACTATAGTCTACAAATGAGTAATAACGTGAGCTTCAGAGGTGCTGGTTGGCCCATTTTGTTCCCTTCACACAGAACCAGGCTTGCTGTTCCCCTTCCTCTTCAGTCTTTACGCTAAGCTAAGCAAAGCTAACCGACAGTGTATTTCTCAAAATGTCAACAGTTCCTTCTGAATTTCTTTCACGTCTACTATTATTGCTATTGCAAGAAATCCCCTGACGTCCTACTCACTCCATTCATGAGGTTCTCATTGTCTCCTGCTGGATGTCCATTGGCTGCCTTCTTCTGCCTGGAGAGAGAGAGGAATGGAGAGGGTGGTGGGGGTTAAAGGTGGATGATTTCAGAGCAGAGGACACCAGACAGCACTCATTTTGCAGTTTGTTGTGTCAGCGTCTTGTGTGAGGCCAAAAGGAAAATGAAGCTGTTGTTATTCATCGCGAGGTTAGAGTGCGGCTGCTCTGATTTAATAGTGTCTGAGGCCGCTCCAGTCCGCCCAGGTGCAGCGGGTCTTTTATTCCATCAGCTTCTGGCTTTTCAAATCAAAATGTAATTAGCTGAAATAGTTAGATGTCACAGGGTTATCTGCTGATTTCCAATTTTCGCTGATGACTATAACCACAACAGCGTTGGCATTAACTTGTGTACTTTGTTGTATTGTAAGTGGTTTTATTCGTTGCTGTGCTTTTTTTATTGACCGCAGGCTGTAAGCCAAATTAGCCATTAGGGACATTAGAGCTCTATAAACTCTTGGGGGTAAATATAAAAACAGTTACACAAGACTACACTTTCTACATGCTAGCCCATTTTGACAGCACACATTCATAATTGCTATATTAAAGGCATATTATCCCCGAGGACGTTCTTTATTGCCGCTCAGCAGAACTGTTCCTCGTTGCTGCTGCACCTTTAATTACTGTAGCTCAGAATGCCCTCTCAGGTATTTGTGCTATTATCAACACCACTATGCAGAGCCGGCATTTCCAGCAGGAGTGGATTCTGTTTCGATTCTTGGCTGCAGGATAAATAAACAGTGGAGAGAGTAGTACTCTGATCCTTTACTTGAGGTAAAGTAGAGATACAGCAGTCTAAAAATACTCTGTTATATTCTTTATGCTTTACTGGATCCCTATTAGCTTCCACTAAATGGTTGCTAGTATGTACAGCTGATGTTTTCCTACCAAATACACACGTGTATTTTCTCTTAATTCTCAAATATCTAAAGTAAAAGTACTCATTCTGCAGATTGGCTCCTTTTACAGTGTTGTCTTGTTAGAGAATATTATAATATTCTCTTTTTATCACTAATCAATACACGTGAGGGCATTTCAAGTACAATTTGAATGAATATTAAAACATTACATCTGCATTTTTGTAGCCAATAAGGCTGCCTGATGACAAACAGGCCAATGAAAACCCTGACATACGAACAAAAGACACAAAACAGCTGCAGGTCTGCAGAGGTGACCGTTAACAACTGAGCAGAACAGAGCAGGAAAGAACTAACTTATACTCTGAGTAGTGTTTTACTTGCAATTTAGTAACTGTACCGCAACTCCACCACTGTAGTACAATATTTACAGAAGTATTACAGCAGTACATAAATGTATTGTGTGTGTGTGATGCTGCTCACCCCTGGCAGCCTGCACACAGCAGCAGCAGCACAGAGAGCAGCAGCAGGCCGGTGAGGGTGCTGAGGGTGACGGCCAGGACCAGCTGCCCGCTGCCCAGCCACGACGCCACCCCGGTAGCAGCTGCCGCCCCCGACCCGACGACACCCGCCTCCGGCCCCCACCACACTCCACTCAGCACCGGAGCCATGACGCATCACACTGTGGGCGGAGAGGACATCGGACAGGTACCGGCTGCGGAAACACAAGGGAAAATAAAGACACTGTAAATTCTCCGCAGATTGAAAACAGACAAACAAATTAAATATTTACCAGTAATGATTTTCTTCTTTGGACGGAGACACTAACAGATAAGTAAGAATAAATATGTAATGGAAGAATCTGCATGTTTTCTCTTCCTCAGCACATCCTAAATGATCATTGTCGGTCGAGGATCAGGACATTATTTACCGAGAAACTGGGCAAACTGTCTCTTATTTGTCAAGCAAACATGCTGGATTGAGTTGATTGTGGTGCAGCTGCTTCGTCGCAGTTAGACATCCACAAATTCTACTATGAAACAGAATCAACAGGCGCACTTTGCCGTCTTTAATAAAACACGCATCACTGATCTGACACCTGAAATCTTACTTTAATGCAGGTCCTGTAATGCCCTTGATCACTTTACTCGTTCACATGCATTAATAAAGATCTAAAGGTGTAATAATCCAGCGTCTTAGCTGCACACTGTGGCCAGCAGGTGGCAGCAGAGTCAGACTGCAGTGCAGACAGAGGAGTCTGCTGCAGTAGCCCCTCACACCAGAGCCTCCACAACTGGTGTCTGGGCTCTGCGCACAGCATAAGCAACCTCATCACGTCTCCGTCTAACAGCCAAAGTTGGGTTTCGCTGAACTGATGGAACCCCTGATGTTATCTCGGGTGATTTATGGCGCTGCACGCGTGGCATTGCGGGTGGAGGGGGTGCAGTGGCGGGGACGAGCTTGCGTGCTACTCAGAAAAACTCTGAAATAAAACAAATAAATGTGAAGCAGAGGGTTTGTGCGGGCAGGTGAGGACGGGAATGAAAAGGTGATTGAAAAGAGAGCGAGGCAGACGACTGACAGTGAGGAGGGAGGGGAAAAAAGCACACAAGTCAGGAGGGTTTTCTCTCTGGTTATCTATCTATCTGCCTCTCTTTTGTTTGTCCTTCTCTTTTCAATCAGCACACGAGACAGCTCCAGCAGGATCGGGAGACAGTAACAAAAACATGTCAATCTATCTCACCTCATCTCTCTAACTGCCGTCTGCGGCGATGTGAGCGCTCGTCTAGATGGAATAAGTGTATTTTGTGCTGGCGGTGAAAAACTCCATTGTGTCTCTTTTCTCGCCTATGCTAATGCGACCGGGGAGTGTGGGAGTTGGGGGGAAGCAGCGCCGAGCTCCTCCGTCTTCGAGAGGCGAAGGGAAGTTTTCGTGGCGCATCAGATGGAAGCCAATTTTAACTTCTTCTTCAAAGGGGACGCTGAGGAATTCCTGTTTTTGTTGGGTTGGTGCTTTCCCGGATGAAAAACACAACCGGGGCTCGTGTTGCGATCAGTGTGAGTGTGTGGTGAGAGGCAAACACAACCTTACCTTGACACCTCGGATGATTAGTCAGGTTGGCCTCGCCTGGAAGAGAGGAGATAAAAAATGAGAAGGGGGAGGAAGTGAAGCACCGAGTTGAATATTATCCTTGGAGGGCATGCGTGTGTGTGTGTGTGTGTGTGTGTGTGTGTGTCTGTGTGTGTGGATACATGAACTGGGCAAGTGTATGTGTGGGAGAGCAGCAAGGGAGTTGTGAGTATGTTTGTGCTTATATCAAATACATGCTGGACAACAGGCTGCCTGCAACCTCTCTCTCTCACACACACACACACTCACTCACACACACACACACACATCTTCGACCATGTGCACACAATGTCCACTTTATTGACCACTCTGCCCATGTAACTGAGAGGATCGATGTATCGTACATCATGATGTCCGCATGGAAACACACACTCATCTCTCGTCTTTCAAACTTGCAGAGGTTTTGACCTTGATTTCCAGATTTTTTGAGTCCGCGTTAGTCAAGACGTCCAACCCTTTAACGTGACTGACGCCCAACCCGATAAATTCCTCTACCACGTCTCGTCTGAGAGGCTCGTGTGTGTCCAGGTGTCACTATCAGCCGCTGTGTGCCAGCTCGTGTGTCTCTGCTGGCACTTAAACCAGAATAATTACCGGCTGCCACAGCTCTGTGTCACCATGGCAACATTCCCTTCTTCCCATCAGAGCTATTTATGGTGGTAGGAGGGAGAGAAAAAAATAAAAAATCCACAGAAATGTTTTAAAACCAACTCGTACACCGTGGAGGGGTATTAAGCTGCAGGTGTGTGTGTTGAGTTGATTGTATTTGTTGTCTTTACACGCAACGTAAAGAGTCCAGGGTCAGTGAGACGGTTTGGTTGTTATCATGTGAGTGTGGAAGTTAGGTGACGTGACAACAGGTGGTCGCACTGTATATGGGTGTATATCTTAGTATGGTCACTAACGTCAAACGGAGGCAATCTTCATGACAGCTGAGCAACTTCACCTGCTGAGGAAGGACACGAGACAAGTTGGACACTTTTTTTGTCAAGATGATGTTTTCAGGGTCTACAATGAACCTACTGTCTGTATTGTGTGTAGTTTAGTTTAGTTCATAAATGACAAACTAAACAATTCAGTTGTTCTTTCGTTAAATCTCAACAGACATCTGAAATGACCTTGACTTGTCGAAGCTGGAAAGATGAGTTTTAATGATTAATCGAGGGAAATTCCAATCTGACTCTCCCAATGAATCCTAAACTCACTTAATTACTTTTAGGTAACTTTGATGATCTATTTGGACAAAAAAACATCCTGAGGTACCATAAAAGCATAACAAATCCTACTGTTATCTAAGTTTTTTCACACTTGCCATTATCCTGTAATCACTCTGTTTAGTAAATATAGTGTTAAATTTGCCCTCCGAGGCGAACAGCTCCGGCACATTCTTCGCAGCTGTATTCATCCCCAGTCCTCCCTGTCTCCTACTCTAACATACCACATTTGATGTCATGTTTCCGCCATCTTAACTCAAATGGTATGAAGAACCTGTTAAGTACAAACACAGATCCAGCTCTGGATAACATTGCTGACATATTTCCATGCTGTGTGGAGTAAACCATTCCGTCTTTCCTCTGAGGACTCACTTCATTCCTAAATACTTGATGAATACCATGCATAAAAACTCTGAGAGTCTTCCTCCCAGACCACCGCCATGTGATACAAGACGCCGAGCCAAGGCCTACAACTGTACGCCTTTCATGCTGTCATTCTCTTTCTCGCGGTGCAGTCGGGCTTTTAATGAAAGAAAACAGAAGCCTTGGAAGAGCGACGATCGGCGTGGCCGTCTTCTGTTTCATGCCATAGAAAATAACCGACTGGAAAAGCCATTTGAAAAGGAATGTGTTATGGGAACCGGAGGCAGAAATCCAAAATCTACCCTCGCACAGCTGTACACACACAAACACACACACACACACACACACACACACACACACACACACACACACACACACACACAGAGAGAAAGAGAGACCTGCGACCAATCAAAAGCCCCATCAAGGCATAACCTTCCATGCAAGAAACTTGAGTCGAGGAATCCAATCGGAGTCCTGCTGAGACACTACCTGACATCGCAGTGAGGTTTACCAGCCATGCAGACTGTGTGTGTGTGTGTGTAAGTTTCATCTGTTAGACAAGCTGTTGGACGGCAGCGAAAGACAGAGGGAGGAAACAGAGAATTAACGACCGCAGGCAGAGCAGTGCGTCTCTTTCTGTGTGACACCTCCCTCTGCAGGGTCCTCTGGGTGCAACACAGACGGGGAAGGTTTACAGCTGGATGGCTGCTGAGAAATGAGCCCCAGGAAGCTTCTCAGAGGAGAGCCAGAGGCATTTCCACAATAATAAATAATCCAGTTTTTAGGGGAGAAAGAGCCTCAACTTTCTCTAAGAAGCCGTGCTTGTGCGGCACACTGCAGGAAGCTGGAAGCATATTTCTAAAATTATAAAGACAAAAAAAAGAAAGGAGTTCGCGGAGGAAAGATGAGGAGTTTATTCCAGACAATTAGAATTTGTGCTTCATTTGCAGGAAATTAACCAGGAGGTATTGTTACAGAAGCTGTGTATCCAAAAGCGCTACTTCGTCTAATTTCTGTGATCTTTCTAGGCGGCGGAAATGTGAATTCATGCATACAAACGATGCAGCCGCTGACACTCGTTCTGCAGTTCCACGGGGAGTAAACACAACCCAAAGACCTCATGCTCATGAACAACAACACAGATCCCTGCAGGGTCTCTCTGTACTGTTGCACACACTCTGCACCAAATTTCAAAATAAAACCACCCCATTTGAATTGAAAAGAAGACATCAAAGCCTCGTCTAACAGCCTCCATCTCCCCCTGTCGTCTCAATTTCTCACCCCCAGCATGCAGCATTGTTAGATTGCTAGTGGTTGTCCTTTGCTGATGTCGTAATATCACCGAGGTTAACTGAGGACCTGCTAATAAGCACAAGTGGCATGTGCATACACACAAAATACACAGAACAATTGATTTTTTTTAAGCCTAAACAAACTGAATAAACACATTGACCTTAAAGGACAACAAAATGTGATACTTTGTTATATTTGGCGGACCCTGCCACCTCTGAAAACAGCTTGCGTATGAGATAAATATTTCTGAGTTTCTATTATTACCTCATTAATATTGTAAATATTAAAATTCTCCAAAACTACATACTGCCCCTTTAAATCAAATCTAGAAATAGTCATTTTTAAGGGCTCCTGGGGGGATTTTTGTCTCCATAAGGCCAGAAACACTACGAAGCACATAACACACACACCACTGACCATCTTGTGTCCTGACCGGAGGGCCATTTGGACAGTGGGGGTGGAGAACAATGGGGGAGGGGAGACAAGAAGGATAGGGGGCTGCTGCCAAGGGTGGAGAGAACAGAAGATGAAGAGAGAAAAAGGGGGTGGAGGTGTGTGGGAGGAGGGTCATCAAGATGAACAGAGAGCATAATGCAAACAGAAGAAAACAGAGTACAGAGAGACTAACAAGTAAAGAAAAACGGAGTGTGTGCATAGTCATAGTGACACAAATAGGTACACACACACCCATCCCAAGGGAGGCTTGATGAAATACAACTCCCAACAGGCTGCAGGGCGAGAGGGACCCTGACTGAGACAATGCAATTAAGAGACACAGACGTATCTGTTGACTCAAATGCATCATTACGAATAAATGAAATCCTCAAGTGTAACTTCATAACTGAGGCCACCGTATTTCAATGCTAGTCAGTCGTCCACAGTCTGATTTACTAATCGCTGTCTGCTATGTGAGCGCCCGCGAGCTTGTACGAGCATGAAAACAGGTGCTTCTGATCAGGGGACGTAATTCATGTTGCCATGGCGACGCTGCCCATCCTAAGGGTTAATGGTTTTTAGCATGAGAAATTGATCTATCCTCCCTAAATGGGGAAATTGAAACTGCATAATTTAGCGAGGCTCCCCCCGTTTTCTCCCTCCTCTCCCTCTCTCATATTACAGATGTTGTATCTTCATCACTACACAGGACCGCGCTCCTCTCTCTCGCAAGACACCGTGGCTGTGTCTGCTGGCAGCAGCATTTATATCGATCTCCCACTGGGGGACACATAAACGAAATATGAAGCTTTTTTTTTTTTTCCCTCTCGGAGCAGATAAACGTTTCACTCCCTGAAGATTCAAAGAGACGCAGCAACCATTCTGTAAAGCACACCGAGCATTTGCACGTTTGTTTGTTTCTTTTCTCCTTCTCCTCTCTTTGTTTTCCTGCACCACAATGAAAACATTTGGCGAGAGGTGGACTCCATCTCGACCACATTTTACAGGACGGCGGGGTGGTCTCGTGGTTGACTGAAGAATCTGGTTGCAACAATTCTTCTCTTCTATTGAATCCCTCCCAGCTGCACAGACGCAGCAACATGTGTCTTATGTCTTCACCAAAAATGACAACGTGAGCGTTTCTATGTCCGGTCCACAGAGGCTCTGTGTACTGTACATGCTCAGATTTTGTGTCAACATGTGTGCGTGCTTGTAAAATCGGCCTCTAGTTAATGTCACGCAGCCCCACGGGAAAGAACCACTTCCTGTCTGCCGTTGTGTTTTCGAGGACACTGATGACCATGAAGTCCTGGAAAGGCCTGCAGATGTTTTTGTGCTCGGACTCAGAGACACTGCTGAAGCGGAAATTACTGTATTTTAATTGGATGACCGTGAAGATGTAACTCAATTGAGGCCGGAGCTCCTCAGGCGTTTTGCTTATCTGACTACTGGTTGTAAAACTGAATTTCAGGGTAGTTTTGTGACAAATAGAGCATGGTGAACTCACTTTAAAAACAAAAGGCTTATATTTGGGATATAAATTACCCTAATGTTCTGCATAATTCACCATTTTTGCATCTCCAATCGGCTTTTCCCCCCCTTTCTCAAACTTTATCTAACCTACGATCGTTGTTTTTGCCAGTGGCTGAGGCCGCTGCTTTGCATTTAAATTGTTTGGACTTGTTTCTGTGAGCCTTCATTCAGCTGTGTGTGACTGTGTTAGGGTCCAACGGAAAGAACGCTCACGCTCTCACACTCGGACACCTTTCAATTTCACTTCCACATTACTCATTCCCTCCCTTCTTTCACTGAAAAACAGCTTTCTCAGGCTTGCTTCGGCGTGTCTTTTACATGATAAATCTTTCGATTTCAATTCTTTCTTGCACACTCCCTCCGCTCCTCGAAAAAAGGGGAAGTGGACTCTGACAAGAACCTCACCCATCAGTAAAAACATGACTGTCGATGACAAGCAATAACTTTGTCGGCGCAGCGTTTTTTGCGTGGGTTGTTTAAGCAAACGAGCACACGTTAAAATTTTAATTTAATTAGGTATTATGTAGTTTTGGAGAATGTTTACAATATTAATCAAATGATAATACACTTAGAAATATTATTTTTTTTCCCATTACTGAATCAACAAGCTTTTCTCAGAGGAAAATAAGGTCCCCAGAACACTGTTTGAAGCTAGAAAGGTGGCAGGGTCCGCCAAATATACACAAAGTAAAACAGATTGTGTTGTCCTTTAAGGTCAGTTTGTTTATTCAGTTGCTTCAGCCATTAAAAGGAAGAGCGTTTGTTAATGATGTCAATCTGATTAAAATTTCTTCCCCAAAACTACAGACTGCACCTTTATTGAACTGAGCCAAATTCCACATGAGCCATTTGTTTCCCCCCGACGGAGCACTTTTGTTCCCTTCGCTCCGGCAGAAAGAAAAAAGCGCTCTTCTGTCATTGTCTCGAATTGATTAGCTTTGTGACAGCGCCGCCGCACAGCTAATAATAAAAAACACTAAAAACAAAAGCGGCGTCGGTAATTGTGCGGCGGAGCAATTCTTGGTGATTAAACAAACCAGCCAGGCGTGTCATCCAAATATGTAGATGGAAGCGCCGAGCATGAACAAAAAAGAGAGACGGATTGTTGTAATAATTTCAGGGATTGTCACTCACGTTGTAAGTGACCTTCGAACGCTAATGGAGGGGTTGGGTAGGGGGGGTGAGAGGGGAGGTCGTTGAACTGTTGAACTCTGGGAGTTTGAGGAATGAGCGTGGACGAGGCTTGTTTGTGAAAATTGATACTGAACTCGGAAACACGGACCTTTAACTTCGCCCATGCTTACACACGCACCTCTTGATTAGGAAGCAGAAGATTTATTCAGCGCTGAACGACTGCGTGCATAAAATTTCTCTATCATTGTCACCTTGAGATGAAGATTAGCATGAGAGTGAATGAGGAGCAGATACGACCACATCATTATTCAGTGGCATCGGCCTTTATGTGCTGAATAGCCGCCAAGATAAAGGGATTATCAGGGTGGATGGAATAGGATGAAGGACGGTGTGTGTGTGTGTGTGTGAGGTAATACATTCGAAAAGCTGTTAATGAGATGCAACAGATGCCCGGAGACGCATGATCTCACACATACACACACACACTATCAAAGATGCATTAACAAGCTCTGATATCTTTCTACTTCCAAGTCTCGCAGACACACACCCCGACGCTGTGGAGGCTGCACACTGCTGAAAAAGTGCCACGCAGCACTCCATTTATCTCCTCCTGTGACACCAGCCTTTTGGACAAAAAGCACAGGGCAATAAGGGGAATTAATAGAAGGTGTGTGTCTGTATATGTGCGTGTGAGCAGATGAGCATCTGAAATGGAAATGCGATCCGTCTTTAGAAGGATCTAAACGCAGCAGGGGTGGGTTTATTAGACGACCCAGACGGGGAAAATGGCAGGGGGTCGGACCCTTTCAACCCCTCTGTAGTGTCGGGCTGTAACACATTGTGGCTGCGCTGGAGAGGGAACACAAGTCTGCCGCGCTAATGGGAGTGTGTGTGTGTGTGCATTTATGAGGAGAGGTTAAGGAGGGAGGATGGGGAAGAGTTGAGGAGGAAGGAGGGAGGTTTAGGCGTGCTGATGCAGCTTGTGACCTTTCAGTGTGAGACATTTTTCAGACATACTTGTACGGGCTGGGATTGTTTAATATCAGCCCACTTCCTCCCTTTCTGGCTCTGCTGATGCACCTCTCCCATGTCCTCCACCTCACATAAAACACCAGCTCTATCACCCTGTTCCTTAATCTGTATCTCCGTTCTCATCCTCCATCTCTTTGTCTCTGTCTAATCTGTTTCCCTCCATCTCTCTCTTCATCCTCCTGCATCCTGCACCTCTCCTCTCACCTCTCCCTCCGTCCCTCTCCGTCCAGACCATAGCATATTCAACAGTGTCTGCTAGCCCATAAAGATATGGTAAAATATGGAAGCCTGCAGGGACTCAAAGGGCATATATACAATCAGAAACAGCAGCTGGGGGTGGGGTGGACGACGGCTGGGGTGGCCGTGGGGGGTTGCAGCCAAACATACTTGGCAACCTCTATAAGGAGGAGAGGGGGTTGGGGGGGTGCAAGACATGGCAACCCTCAGACAGCAATCTTCAGATTTCTGGTTTAATCCACACGCCTGAGCAACTCCGGGTGATTGCGAAAGTCAGATACGGTTCCGCCTCCACCTTTTTCACAAATTCCATTTGATTTCTCATTTCACAAGCCGAAAGCTTATTCCATATTTCATGGCGGTAAGTAGGAGAGGTGTTCAGGGAGGAAGAGGCACTCCAGGTCAGAGAGGAGGAATCAAAACTGGCAGCAACTTCATAGAGTATGTGACCAAATTTGAGCCTTTTTCACATTTTAAAAGCAGAGTTCACTCTCATGCCTGTACGGTAAATATGATGCTACATCCAGCAGCTGGATAGCTTAGCTTAGCATAAAGACTGGTAACAGGGGGAAACAACTAGCCTTTGTCAAAAGTTAACTAAATCTGCCAAGTTGTGGTCATTGGACTATTTCATGGCCGAGCACGGTAACCTCCTTCCTGGTGGCCCTGCGGAGACTCGAGGAAGTCACTGCACCTCGCCAAGAACAAGTCGGCACATGTAAAGCCACGATGTGTCACTTTTACTTTCGGATTAAACAAACTAGAAATAACATGTTAACTAGTGAGCTTCAGAGCTGTTGGTAGGCAGATTTTGTTACCTTCAGAGAGATCCAGGCTAGCTGTTTCCACTTGCTTCCAGTCTTTGTGCTAAACTAAGCTAAGCTAGGCTAAGATAAGTGACTGCTAGAGGTAGCTTCATATATAGTGTATAAAGATGAAGGTGGCGTCAATCTTCTCATCAAACTCTCGGGAAGAAGGCTGATATTTTAGAAAATGTCAAACTTTCACCCCCTTCCTTGTCACTGTGAGGTTGCCAGATGGAGAATCCAGGAAGTCACTGCACCCCGCCAAGGAAAGATCTGGCACATATTAAACCATAGTATGTAATTTTTACACTTCGATAAAAGAAACTAGACATAAAATGTTTGATAAGAAGATTTTTACTACCTTCAGACAGAGCCACGCGAGCGCTTTCCTCTTGTTTCCAGTCTTTGTGCTAAGCTAAGCTAAATGACTGCTGGCGGTGGCTTCATATTGATTGTAGAAATACGAGAGTGTGTCAATCTTCTCACCTAATGCTCAGAGTAATTCTCAAAATGTCAAACTTCTTTAAAGCAACATTATGTAGGAATTTTGTGCGACTGGCGCCCCCACAGTCTCTGAGTGGAACACCACTGTCGAGGAATCCCAGGCTACTGTAACAATATCATCAGATGAGCTAATGGCAGCTACAGTTCGCAGCAGTTAACGTTTACTTTAGCAACAACTGAAGCCAACTTTCCTTCAAGGAGCTATGAAAATCACAGAGGAAATCAGAGGGAGAGCCAGAAAATATTATCTCCAAAAATATGATTCAGTTTCACAGACACGGTTAATGTTGTGTGACATAGTGCCGTACAGCATTATACACTTCTCCTGGGAGATCTTACCCGCCCACCCAAGTTACACAGTGCAAATACATGTGATCTGGGCTCAGAGCGGGGCTGGCAGAGACACCATTCACCCCAATACAAGTCAGTGTTCATTCAAAATGAAGCTGTTATTTGAAGGTCAAATAGTTACAAAATGTTGCTTTAAGTTAACATTCACAGTTTGACCCAGTATAGACCGTATCACTACTACGACCTGTTGTTCGCCACCGCAGAAGTCTTTTTACAAGCAACCGAATAATCACACAGCTGAATCTTTCTACAAAATGGTTTCCATATTCAACAGCAACATGAAGGAAAGGGCCAAATCATGTATAATAAATATATAACACGATAGAATATTTATTTACAAAGCGGCGGTGGCTGCGACATCTCCTCTCAAATCAGTTAATGGGGGCGGCTCAGTGTGTCCCGAGGGAAAGCTGAAAACCAAATGAACTAACTGAATGTGCATCAGAGCAGCAAACAGAACGCCTGCTGGTGGCGGAAAATCTGCCGTCAGTCACACACACACGTCCGCAATTATTTATGCACACACACACACAATTTATACACACAAAAACACGACGAGATGGTCACACATCCGAATAGAGATGAACCAATTAGCAGGTGACAGACATCAGCGTGACAGAGCGAGATGGAGGGAGGTAGAGAGAGCGAGCGGAGTGAGAGAAAACATTAAAGCAACACTCGGTGTGCAGGCAGCGGCCCGAGAGGAAAATGCAACCGAGACACCTTCACACTCTGACACTTTCAAGGAAGCTGAGGTGGCCAGAGGCGAATCCATCCCGACACAGTGGCTGGATAATGTGTGGAGGAGAGAGGGACAGGCAGGGCTGACGCTCACTGATATTATTCACTCTGAGGGGGCAAAGTAGGTGGAGGACGGACCCAGACTTTATAAAGAATAGTGCTGAATAATCAACTGTTTGGATAAAGTTTCGGTTCCTTTTTGTGTGTTTTATAAGGCACATGTTGGCATTTTTTGTTTGAGTTACTGTTGCTTTTTGCTTCATACGTAGAGTTACTTCATTTGTTTTCCGATTTTAATGCATATTTTGGTCTTTTTGACACTGCACAATTTTAACTTGTAGATTTTTGTGGTTGTTATGTTGATAAGGACCTCATGAAGACTAGCAACCACTTCACAGACGCCAATGGGGATCCATTAAAGAATACAGGATAATAAATAATAATTGGTTGATGGTTTAACGCAACACTTTGTAACTTTCTAGGGGATTGTTGAGTATCATTCCATCCATCATCTATCCATCCTGTCGAAACTGAAGTTGTCAACAGCTAACGAGCGCTAATGGCAACATAAGCAGAGCTGCTTATGCGTTCACAGCACCTCCTTACGTTAGCAGCAAAACAGTCAGTAAGTAAGAGGCGGTACATGATGTAAATAGTTTGAGTAAAAGAGTTTTTGCATTATAATTTGCTCCATAGGTGTTCAGCTGGGGTGAAACCTGCTAATGTCATTTGAAGTAACAGAGCCAGGTACCACTGGACCTCGCTGTCTTAACAACCGTGAGGTCGCTTACACAAAATACATCAATCTGATGGGCCATTACAAATTGTAATTTGTCGTTTAATCTTGAGCACTCTTTGGTTTCTCCACCATTTCGCCCTTTAACTTGTTTGTCCTTTACACACCACTGTGCACCCCTCAGCAAACACACACACATCTGAACTCTAACCAAACACACACTCTTCCGGAGTGCCCCTCCACATCAAGAGCCATTACGCTGCAGCGTTTGTAAATTACCTCTCACTGCTCCTGACCGCACACTCATATTTTGCCATTAGCGAAGCCCTGGACACTTAACACACCTCGGCACAACATACACACTCCACGCCGCTCCGACCTCTCGAGGGCTGCCCGTGGTGATTTTTCCTGCCGATATCATCCTGGGTGAAATGTGTAATGCAACATATGACATCGTGTTACAGTGATAATGACTCGTGTTTATGGTTCGGTTACTTAAGAACCTCCTGACTGTCTATCAGCGTCATATCAATTACTGTGAAGCAGGCGATCGGAGCAGACGGGATGTTGCTCGGTGTAAATGCAGAGGATTTCTCCAAGGAGGAAGTCGATTAAAGGAAAACGGACATGGAGTCTTTAAATAGATGTAAACCACCTCTTTTTCTTTGTAGCATGCAATCCCCTCTATTGGTTGTCCTTACAGTCGTTCCCTGCTGTGTGATAGGCAACACAACTTAAGCTTTTCAAAAACTTGTGTGATTTTTGCTTCTAAAGATTAATGGGAGATAGAAAAAAAAAAAGGCAACCAGCAAGGAGCATAACAACATCTCTTGAAGGAGGACTTAACAGTGTGAACAGAGCCAAAGAAGATTGCAGATTTGTCTTAAGCTGCTTGGGCACAAAAATGGCATCTGCAATCCCCTCGCTCCCTACGACAAATGTGCAAGATTCCCTAGAAAAGCACAACAAAGTTTGAAAACTTTCATTCGAAAATGCCCCTACGATGCATTTAGGCGCACACCGTACACATGAGCGTCGTCGCATTCCCACAACATTCAACTCCAACAGGAGTCCAATCAAGGTTAAAGAGTCCACCAGGATGTGTGTGTTTGTGAGGGAGTGAAGTTTGACCGGGGATAAGCTCTGGTGTGAGGACGGTTGCCAATTGTATTCCAGTGAGAAGTCTAAAAATATCCTGCACACATACGCGCACACACGCGTACCTTCCCAGGCAAATAAGCTGGGGAACACAGAGAGCGGGAATCCCGTGAGGAATCAGTGGAATGTAAACAGGCCACCCACACACACACACACACACACACACACACACACACACACACTCAGAATGCTTAATCAGAGGCCGTGAGACGACGGCCTCATCTGGAAAAAGATGCCCCAGAGAACGGCGCGGTTTGTTGGGATTGTCCCCTTGGTTTACCCCCTATGTCCTTGCACCGTCCTCAAAAAGGGCCCCATGAGAGGCTTCAGGAACGAGCTGCATGCTGGGAAATATGTCAACCTTCACCTTTTTGTTTTGCACTTAACATCCTGTGTCAGATGATGCTGCAAATAATGTCGCAGCTGCAGCTAGCGTTGAGGCTAAAGCTAAACCAGGGACCAGATGTACAAATAATGTGGATGTTTTCCCACACGTACACTGGCATTCACAAAGAATGTGTGGTGAGAAGTTAAAAAGCAGAAGAAGAACATGTTTTCCTACAGATGGTGAATCTAACATGAAATATAAGATGAGAGACTTAACATCAGACAGTATTATCCCTGTCACAAACACACACACGCACACAATACTTCAACCTAATCCTATGCATCGGATAAATGACATCATCCTCTCTGGGTCACACACAACAGTCCTGAGTGAGTGTGTGTGTTTGTGTGTGTGCTCAAGATGCACTTCAGCTTCTCTGAGACGATTTTAATCACTTACACTTGTTGCAGAGTGAAACTTCTGGGTATAGTGTGGTGGGGAGTGGCATGAATTGAACATGTTGCTTTTTAATAATGCACACCAAGTTGCCAAACCCCTGCTGTCTTTTACACTTTCTCAGCCATATGACGCCATTGTTGTGTTATTAGGCCTATGGCCCACATAACCAGCTGCTCTAGAAATGACTTTCTGGGTCGTGGGGGGATTACTGTAGGGCTAACACCGCAGCACACAGTCCTGGGGGCCACAAATGGGTCAAACACTGCCTCATTTTAAAAGCAGCGCTAACAATGCAACACCAGCAGTAACCTTGAAGGTTCATTCCTCAGAGATCAGAAATTCACAAGGGGGCTCTTTGCACCTAATGAGTAGGAACAAGTCTAGACGAGCGAAAGTAAACAACAGCTAATTTCCTGTGTTTTGGCTTCTCCCGGGCCTTGTCCTGTGGTTAGTCCTGCTGCTTAGCTTAGCAGAGTTAGCCTTCCTTCTGCTCGGGGCAACTGCAGCTATTGTTCTGCTGACAGGCCGCTAATAAACAGCCGGTGTCGCCCTGCGTCTCTGTGGCTGAACTCGCCACAAGTGCTCCAAATAAAAGGACCCGAGGAGTTTGAAGTCGTCTGCCTTTGAAAGGGTGGATTCCCATTGTTTCCAGTGGGAGATTCTTTCTTTAGCAGGGAGAGAAATTGTGGTCATTGCAGCTTTCAAGTCCTTTTATAGTGTCGTTTTGTTTGCAAAAATCGGCTGACACATTTGCTTAGAAAAACCTCAAGGGTGGAGGAAAAGAAACACATCAGAGGAAATATAAAAGCCACAGAAGATCACAGTATTTTTTGATAGCTAGCAGGAAAAGATGAAGGTATTTTTAGCCTTTAATAGTGAATTCCCTCTCAGTTACTCAGGAGTCTTAAAAGGTGCACTGTGTAGTTTTGGGGAGGAAATTTTAATCAGATGAGAAAGATGACTTCCCGGACCGATTTTGAAAATACTTAATAATGTAAATATTAAATATTAAAATTCTGAGTGACACTCAAAAAAATATATCCTGCGTTGTACAGGTGCTTCTTTCACAATGTAAGCTTATGTGAAAAAGTCTGGAGCTAACGCCAGCGACAATTAGCAGTTAGTGGTTACTCTGATAATAAGCTGCCCCCTATTTGTTTGGAGTATGAGTTCAACAGTTGGCCAATTATTACATATTGCACCTTTAAATACGAGAAGATGTAGAGAAAAAAATGCTTCAGGATCTGAAGAAAAAAGGAGAAACTTGCTATGACTGGAAGGTTCATTTCATCATTACCAACAACTTTCCCTCATTACTGTGTCTGAAGTATCACCTAGCTTCAAAAAGCACTTTCCCTATTGATCCCCTCGCTTCATTAATTTAAAAGGAGAGAAGACAGACAGTCAATGTAATAAAAGAACACACTATATGTGGTTATACCGGCCTTATGTTTCCCTGTATGGTCATTAAATTACCCAGACTGCAACAGTAAAGCGTCAAGCTGAGAGCCCTTTCATGTGCAGATCCATAAAGGTAAAGAAAGTTATGGCAGATGTTTGGAGTCGGTCCAAAAAAGCCCCCACCTCATCCTCTAAGACGCGTACAGGAAATGAAAGAGATAGAGAGAAAGGGAAGTGGAAAAAGACATGAATCGACTTCTGAAGCACAACAAGCTGCTTGGAGACTCGATTCAGCCCCCTGAGAAAAACCTCTGGGAGGCTAAAAACCCCCTAATAGAAAGTTATTGACCTTAAATCTCTAGTGTAAGTGTGTTACAAACAGTCCTAACTGAGCAAAGAAGCACTTATTATTCACCTCAGAGAGATTCCTCTGAATAATTAATCAACGCGTGGAGCTGTTGATCCATATGATGATACAATAATGAGCGCCGTAGCCTCATCCTGGGATTTGTTGAGTGGAGCGTCCCGCAGTCTCTCGGGGGAATATAGATTTTATTGGTTGTACTGCTAGAAGCAACAGCGAGGACAGGATGTGCATAAAGGTGTGATATGTGACATATGTTAGAACCTGGACTCGAACCCGCTAAACGCACATGGTGTTCATTAGTGCGCTGACCCGTACGGAGCAGAGGAAGTGCTGACAGTGCAGCCAGGCTGACGGTCCTGCAGCGTTTCAATGCAGCTTCCTGGCCCTTAAAATGACAGGGACATTGATTCGGGAGGACAACCATTCGGATGTTAAAGATTGTTTTCATGGCTTTTATTTTGGATAGTTTCGATAGTAGAGAGTGATAAGAAGTAGTGAGAAAAAGAGAGAGGTAATATAAACATCGATTTTGACTTCATGGGAACTTTAAAGGCATCACTTTTGGCTTTGATGATTGACCCTATATTAATTATTAATCAATAAATTGAATAAATCAAGAGATGAATACATAATGAAGTTGCCTGGAGCCCTTAAAACAGCACAACACGGTCAAAGATGTTGGACCACAGTGAATCCACGGCTGAGTGCCCTCCAGTCAGCTGTGAATGAATCCTGAATTGTTTGTCTATATTGCTCCGTCCACAACTAATTTATGCCGTCATGTGAGAGTCAGTGAGTGTGTGTGTGTGTGTGTGTGTGTGTGTGTGTGTGTGTGTGTTGTAAGACAAACACCCGGGGATATCAAAAAAGCTTGTTAACAAGCCCCCCCTGATGTTCAGAGGTCGGACGCCTTTTCCCAGCTCTTGTTATCGCTCGGCAGGCCGCGTCGCACCAGAGCGGCGACTCCCAATAACAGGCTGTAAAAATGACGATGCATAGCGGCGGCCTCAGAGGCACTCGGCGATACCTCGACGCGTGTCGGACAACCTTGTGAGTGTGGCGTAACGAGCGGATGAGGGATGACACAAAGACAGACACATTACACACCGATTATCCCTGATGACTGGACTGTGTTGTGTGTGTTTGTGTCTACATGGGTTTGGCCTCATGACAAGTTCATGCAAGAACACATTCTGCACTCACGTGTCACTGAGATGGAAACGAGCAGAACGGAGGGTCGAGAGGGCTAGAAGCCACTGTCAATATCTGATATGGCGTTAAGATAATCCTATCACAATCGTACAGTAATCCTGTCGTTATTACAAGCCAGAAAACCTGTGTTTACCTTTCATATCTCGCAGGCTTATCTAAAGTAAACAATCCTTTTACACCCGTTTGTCGCCTTTCTTTGCAAAGCTCAGCTGAGGAGCGGCTCTTATCCTTTTCATCTTCGAAATAAATACTTGAATAAATAAAAAGCCACTGTGTTTTGACTTCATTTGGTGTGACACGGCTTCATGTCAGCGTGAGTGTTTACAGGAAGTCGCAGGTAGACTGTGACTAAAGCACTGCCAGCTGCTGTGAATGCCACAGTAGCGAGTCACTGGCAGCAAATGAGCAATGAACGTACAGTACACACAGTCTCACTCTTACTAACACACACACACACACACACACAATGTAGAGGGAAAGTTGTGTGTGTGTGTGTGTGTGTGTGTGTGGGTCCTCCCGCTCATTCGTTGTAATTCTCCCATAATCCTTTACTCCACGAAATGACACAGCTGCCAGACATATCCTCTTTGCTGGCGCCTCAAACCTCCACTCCTTTCCTTTCCTCTCTTTCTCCCTCTCACACACACACACACACACACACACCCTCTACAACCACTACACATCTTTAAAACAACATCCATGCCGCCGCTGTTGCATCATGATTACTAATGAAACAGTAATAATAAATGACTTGTCTATTAACAGGACTCAATCGACTGCAGCGCTCGAACGTGAGCATTCATCACCATGACAACTCGATAATTGGACACAAACAGGAAGTCCATTCATAACGTGGGATTTGTCGTCTGCTAATTGTGACAGAATGTAAATCACACCGCTGGTTCGGACGGGCGGGGGAAGATGAAACCACGCGCACGCTTCCTGTTTGCCGGGACCGAACACGCCCTGTTTATGCAGCGGGTTTTTATTTAACAGACAGACAAATCATCACAAGAGCAGAAACTTTGCTTCCTAATCCCCAAATCGCCTGGTATTAGACTGTATTATTGTTGGCGGCGTGCCTTTTTTTGAGTCGCACCTACTGAGTAAAACTGACTCGTTCATGATAATCTCAGCTCTGCAAAAGCTCCTTTATTGCATCGCTGCTTTTGTGCGGAAAAACCAATTGAATTTTAAACTCAAAATCCAACGCAGGCGTTTTGAATAACAAGATGAAGGGGAGGAGAGTGAGGAAGAAGAGCAGGACGTCAGGATACAGAGCGCCCACATGCCTAGCTGGCACTTTGGTGATGCCAGCCTGTCCATCCATCACCTAGCAACCCTGTAACCAGGTCTGCGTGATCAGCTTCTTGTTGCCAGGAGAAGGCTTTATAACGCAGACCTTTCAGATCCGCACACATGCAGAGACAGGCACATAAAAGGCGAAAGAAAAACTTGCTTGCGTGCATGAAAATACAATTTATAGACATGGATTGTCGCCTCCTGCATACATATTCATGGTACACACATGCTTGCATACCTGCCAACATTAGGCTGTGAAGACGGGGATAATAGAGTAAATACAAGGACGTGAGGGTAAAATAACTTTATATTCGTCTTAAATTCACAGCTCACGGTGACGTAAAATGTGACAAATAACAAATCAAACGTCAACAGTTCGAACACAGCGTGTTGAGAGAGAGTGTGTGAGAAACCATAACCCCCAAAAAGAACAAGAGGGAGGATGAAAGAGGGAGGAAAGAAGATGAGCGAGAGCGACAGGAAGCAAATGTCAGTTAAGGGGAACGTCTCGCACCGAGATGAATTGTTATTTTAGCACACACAAACTGACTCGCACACATACATGCGGTGCGAGGAGAGAATTTTGGAAACGTCTTTCTTCTTTTTGACACCCGTTTCATCTATTTTCAGCAGTGACACACGTCAGGCAGGGTAGTTTTGTGCACGCTCACCTCCACCTCTGCCTCCAGGGTCGGGGTTGCCAGGTACCACGACACACATGAACCCACAAGGAACTGAGACATTGCCATTTGATTTGAAGTCGGGAGATTAACGGGAGCACGGTGGGAGAAAGGGTCAGAAATAGGTGTACTCACAAAATGTCAAGCGCAAGCCTGTTTGCACTAATATACAGGCGCACGCACGTTCCTCTGTGCTACTACCCCGAGTGATTGAGTTACCGAGACAGTCAATGTGCTACCTCACATCGAGAATAGAGAAATCAATGCCGTTACACTCGTTCACATTCATCACCAGCTAACGGCACCAGACAATTTAAAATGACGGTCTGTTTGGGGCCAGTCGGTAAACAAGAGCCAACAGACGGAGCACACAGAGTGGGGACGCACGTCTGTCATTGACGTGTGCTGAGGAATGCGATGTCCAGATCAATTTGTACAAAAGAAATCTTTGTATTTGAATATTTGCAGAGTGCTCCGCTAAAGGAGAAACAGATAATGCTGACAAGGATTCAACAGCACTGAGATCCGCCTCCCTGCAAATTCCTCTTGATTGAATCCGTGCATGCTCTGCTGACAATGTCAAGTTTGTGAAGCGCAACCCCGCTAACTCCGCTAGAGCAAATGAGCGGGCTATATGCTAACTTCCAGCCGTCAGCGGATGCAAGATGACAGTGTGGAAAAAACAAGCGCTCAAAACGTCTCTGCGGCCCCGACGTCGGGACAAATGGGATGTGAAGTTTCTGGAACAGTTGATGGTATTGTTGGAGGAGGGCACGGCACGGGGCTTTAGGTTAAAATCCCTGAACACAAAAGCACGCACATTCTCACAAACAGCCTGGCAGGAGTGTCGTCTGTCCGTCCGTCCGTCTGTGGAGTCTGTGTGGTTTAAGCGTACTATTATGGCATTAAAGCCTGAGAGTATTGTGTGTGTAACAAGCAATGCAGAGTCATTAGCGGTGTTGCTTTCAGCATACAGCATGCTTAATGAGAGGGCACGGCCACGCTGTCTGAGTGATTAGTTACTGTGGAGGCTGAGGGCCAACACCGATTTCTGTGTGTTTGTGCGCGAGGCAGGGGGTTTGGATTTATTCCAACCTGTTCTTAATCCTGGAAATGTATGAAAAATTAGCCTAAAGACACCCATCCCAGTCTCGCCCAACGTAAACTCAAAGCTGTTGTTGAACCGTTCGGAGCACAGGCGTGGGTTTGGGCTCTTTTGAAAGGTTATACGCGGGGTTTTTTTCCCTAAGCTGTCAGAAGCTCTGTAAATTCCTCTCACAATAATCTATAGGAGTTTGAACACATTGAATTACGCATTTATTTTTCGCGCCAAAAATAAGCCGGCAGATGACCTGTAACTGCCCGTTAGCTGGAAAACACAAGTTCAAATTCATAACTCAACACTTAACAATTGCTTTTCTGAAGAAATATCCAGGGGTCTGGCAAAAAAATGTCTTTTTATGACCTCAAAATACCCCTGACACGGGCAAAATCTCAGTGTAGTTCCTTATTCCCACTAACTTTATGCATTTAAAATAGTCAAAAACAAGTGCTTAGGTGGAAAAACAGCCTATTCTATGAGCAAAATGCATAAAACGACATAAACCTGCATAATTTCCAAGTTTGTGGCTTTAAAAACTATAATTAACTACATATTACCGGACTTGAAATCTCATTGGATACATGATGCATCAGTCATCTGGAGGCTGGTGTGTAAGTGGCTCAGGAGGGAGGAGAAAGAAGAGAGAGTGGGTCACCTGTCTGCACAATCACTCATTGGCTGTTTCAGGCTTTAGGACGGGCTTATAAGCTGAGGTTAAATACTCCTCCTATATAAATAGATCAGGCACTTTCCATGTGTATGTCATAATAAACTCCCTTTTACATCATGTGAATTGCCTCAAAGCAACATTTACTGGAAGTCAAAATCAATGAGTAACCACTAAAACCTGACACAGAGCCAGAGATCTGTGTTTGAAAGCCAAACCCTGCCCGCTTTGTTTTTTTTATGAGCATTGTGTGGCTCAGAGGAGCCTAAAAATAACCTTCATAACATGGTTGAAAAGAAGCTAATCCCCCAGCCCCATTTGTTGCTCTGACTCAGGCTTTTAATTTACCGCTTTATGACCGAGTGTGTTTATTGCCGGGAGTCGGTGTGTATGTGTGCGGAAAAAGGAAAAGGTGATTGTGTGGCGATGGGAGAGGAACAAACTGAGAAGTAATGTACAGTGAGAGCGGTTTGTCGAATTCCCCCCCATCCTGCGTCTCTCCTGCTCCAGCACTGCAGCAGCCACTGCAGCCTGTTTTTATCAAACGCGACACAGGAGCACTGAATAGGCACTATTTACTGGGAGATAAAAACGGGCTTCACCAGACCATCCTTTATTGCCCCCGACAACTTGAGAGGGAGCAATTCTCTCAACATTTATTCAAATCAGAGCGAGAGTGCAGCAGCAGAGCTCACAAAGAAAAGAGCAACACCCACAAACAACCACATCCGTAGGCACACATCCGTAATCAGCTTATATATCTTCAGTTTACGTCTGATTGCACTGAATGAGTTGATTAATCAAATAGTTGATCAACAGAAAAGGAATCAGGTTATACTTTGATTATTGATTAATGATTTCAGTGCCCTTTTATTGTCTTATTTTTTATTAAATCTGCCGAAATCCACTCACATAAGGCAAATAAAGTGATTAATACATGTAAACAGCTACAGATTATTACATAGAGCCTCTTTAACCCATTATGTTAACAGATAGTTGCAGCCGTAGCAGGTAAACAATGATTACGACAAAAAATCTTGAAACGCAGCAATGCTTTTAGCTACGTGCTAACGCCAGTATGCTAACATACTCAGAAAGCAGGAGTGATATTTACCATGTGCATCATCTTAGTTAACAGTGTCAGCAAGCGAATGTTTGCTAAATTGTACGAAACAAAGTAAATTTAATAGCAATCTGTCCAATCGTTGTTGGGATTGAGCTTGATTTCAGTCGGGACCGAAGCGACGGTCCGACAGCCGTCCCACAGAGCCAAACACAAGGATCCAATCTTCTAATCAGACACTCATTCACTGCCAGAGACGTTTCATTTATGCTTTCATCTGAATTCCCTTCAGGATTAGGAAAATGATCCAGAAGGATATCATTAAGATTGGAGCATTTCACATCTGAATACTAACAACGTTTCGTCTGTTGTGTCTCGCAAATCAGCAACAAGTAGGTCTAATTACAACTTGGATTTCCTGCCATCACTTCCTAGTCTGTCTGAGAGTTACCACTGGCTCGTTCCCCCAAATTCCTCCTCCTCCTCTCCGTTTCTTCCTCTATCCTCAGCTCCATCCTTTCCAATCTTACATTCCTCTGGATCCAGAGACACTCCTGAATGAGTCATACCCAAACCTCAGAGTTTTACTGTTATCCCCTCACACCCTTTAAGAAAAGGCTTCCTGTTCTCATTTCCCCTGAAAATAAAAAAGAAATGCAGTTGATAAGAGAAGGACAGCATCCCAGAGAGTTAAAACCCTTCATCAGAAATCAGTCATCTATACCACGCTTCATCCGAAACGTCACCCGTCAACTTGAAAGAACTCACTGGAAAGATCCTTTCTTCACTTCACTACACAGGGTTCCACTTTTATCTCCTCTCCCCTGTCCTTTCCCATTTTCCTCCTCTCTTCTCGACTCCTTGCTCCTCTTTTCATCTCCACCCCTCCCTTCTAATCCTCCATTTTCTCCAACTTTTCTGTCCTCCCATCACTTCCTCTCCTTTTTTTCCGCTCTCCTCGGTCCCTCGGCATTCGTAGAAAGCTCAGGGGCCTGGTTCAGGTTCAAAACCTTTTTATGTCGCTTTTCACTGCAGCTCAGCAGAGCTCCCTGCTGTGGTGGGTCTTTAGCCGGTCCATCTCTCCCTCTCTCTTTCTTTCTCCCTCCCTCTCTCTCTCTCTCTCTCTGGCACTGAGAGGTAAACCACTTTCATCTTCCCCTCCCTCTTTTTTTCTTCCTCTTGTCAAAACTCCCATTCGTGCTATCCGAGAAGAGGTGCAACTTCCGCCATGCAACTTAAGCGTTTAAGCTTTGTAGGCATTTTTCAAAAACGCTCTACTCCCTGGGCCAAGTGTGTACTCTTCACAACCTCACTGAGCCGTGGAAAAAAATAAAAAAGATTATAAAAGTCACAGATAAGCATTTGACAGCAGTCAGTTTGCAGCAGTCAGCAGCAGCTGTATTTCTGCATGACAACCACTTACTTTGATCATCTGCAGATGCTTGTTGGTCTGACGTCTGTTATTGTTGTCCAAAAGCCCAAATATGTTCAGGTTGCTCTGAGAAGACAAAGAAGCCTCCACTGGAGGCTCGAACCAGGAAGATTTGGGGGCATTTTGACTTGAAAAATGACTGAAACGATCAATCGATTATCAAAATGATTGCTGATTATTCAACAAGTGGTTTCAGCTCCACTCTATTTAAAAGCTAACTTTGTTTGTTTTCCAACCTGGACCTTATTTCCCTATGTCTCTGTGGCTAATCATCTAATAGGAACAAAAATGTTTGGAATTGTTCCAATATTAAGAAACTGCTGCAGTCAGCTGCCGCGAACTGGGCTGCAATGTAATCCCTGTCACCGTCAAAGTACGTCCTCTAAAAGTGCTTATTTATTCACCGACAGGCTCATTTTATTATTCTGCCTGTCCGACAACTTTATGGAAAACATCCCTAAAGAGACAGATCCTCACATCAAATGATTGATGCGAACCAGAATTGAACCAGAAACAGCCGCTATCGCTCGCGCCAAAGCCACCACAGTCAATTTGCAGAAACAGTAATTTTACTGTCAAAAAAACACACATTTAACAACACGACAGAAAAAACACAATCAAACTCACCAGAATCAGTCTCCGAGTCTGGTTTGGTCAAAATAAACCCGTAACTCACTGTCTCACGGGCAGACATGAGAGACGCAGCTGGTGCAGAGCCAGAATATTTCCACAGGTTGTTTGAAAATGTTTTATACGAGTGCTGATGCACGAGTTCCTATACCAAAAACAATACGGCTTTGTATGCCTTCCTTTTAGGAACATATTTGCTTCCTTTTATTCATTTCTTTTTTTTTTTTAAAAGCCACAGTTCCTAAAAATTTTGCTGTGTAAACAAACGCAGACAGACACCAACTGTGACAAACAGCCAAAATATTTAAGCAAAAAACTGATGACGAATACCAAATAACCAAAAAGACAAATCTGAAAAATTATTCAAAGGCCATATCTCATTACACATTTTGATTGGCACCAATTAAAATGTTTAAATGAACCAAAATGATCCATTAAAAAGTTCTTTCAATAAATAAAACTGTACCCTTTCTTGAAGGACAGCATGAAGTTAAACTGTTAGCACAGTTAACATGCCAAACCCTCCGACTTTTCATCAGGCAATCTAAGAAAAACATCAGGGACCGACTGTCCGGGAACTGAAAGGCCCCTAAACTCACCTCGACAATCACCTCTTTGTTCTCCCACTTGGCTCAAACATCTTTTCTCCAAATCTATTTACTCATTCATTCAGAACTCTCTCTGTCTGTGTCACTCTCTCTTCGTATCTCTCTCTCTCTCGTTTTTCCCTCCTTCCTTTACGTTTTGGCATTGGCATTGTCTGCTCCTGGATAGTGGAGCATATTTACCAGCAGCCAGCGGAGGCAAACAAGCAGCCTATTCAAAGATCTCGGCAGCGACATAGACGTAGAAAGGAAGGAGGAGGAAGGAGTGGGGGGGGAAACAGAGGGAGACGGAGAGTAAATTCCCGGGATGACTTTCGGATATCAAGCAATCCCCCTCATTTCAGAGATCACACAGCATGTGCAAACAGTCCTAATGGCTGCAATTGCATCACCATCAAGATCTGCTTCAAATCTCATGTTGCAGGTTATTGCATTCAGACTCAATAGTGCAAACACACACACTCTGTCCTCCTCCCACACACACACATCACGCTCCCTGGTGACATAATGCCCTATAGTCCATTAACAAAGTACTGTCCCCTACAGTAAACAGTCATTTTCAATTATGATAAAAGCCACTCTTCAGAGACAAATTGATAAAACCAGCCGCTCATTTCCTCTGTACCAGCCAGATAATAGCTTCAAACAATCATCTCTGAGGCTAGACAGAAATCAAAACCGGTCACTTCCTTTATGTTGAAGTGAGGGCAGAGGCAGAAGCTCAACGATCAAAGAGATAACTGAACAGAAAAAAAGGAGAAGCTACTTTCATAGTCACTGGCACTTCAATAAGGAACTTGATGGTTCCTGATTAAGCAAAGTTTAGATTAGTAGCTTTAAAAAACCCCTCACATGTTTCCCGCGGTAAGGAAGTGTTCGCCAATATAAACACACAAAGACAAGAAATTTAATACACGATACTTTCGGAGCTGTGATAGCTTGACCTCTGGATTACACACAAAAAAATTCAACTTCCTGGAAAAAAGAAAGTTAATCATCCCCAGATCACTTTGGGTCGGTAGCTCACGACGCTACAGATGAATTACTAATGAAAAAAACCCATCACGTAGCTTTATTCTTACTATAATAAACTGTCTCATACATGCAATCCTGTATTTATAACAGAGCGAGCTTGTTTCTGTGCATCACGCTGTCCACTCCACACTCGGCTCTCTAAACTCGACACAATAAAAAGGAAAAACAACCTTAAAAAACGTTGTTTGACCCTTGAGAGCTCAATCTTTCGCGTCATTCTCGCTTTTCTCACCTGTCTGTTCTTCACCGTCCTTCACCACGGTACTACACTGACGCGTACAGATCACTTGGGAAAAACAGTTTGAAATAGCTGCCCGTGTAATTTTGGCCTTTTTATCAGAGCGCACACATAGCAGAGCACGTACCCACACCTTGTTTGTCTACGGCTTATATTAATACGCTGGTGCCCGTAGAGATAACGGGGGCATTTCCTATTATGAGCCTGCTTGGGAAAAGGGAAGAGGGAGGTACGCTTTAATTGTAAGCAGCACAGACTGTCTTTCTGTGTGTGTGTGTGTGTGTGTGTGTGTGTGTGTGTGTGTGTGTGTGTGTGTGTGTGTGTGTGTGTGTGTGTGTGTGTGTCCAAGTGCCTCTGCTCAGGATTGATGCCAGTAAAAGGGATGCAGGATTTCAGACACTAAGAGACAGAGAAAGAAGAAAGTGGTATGAGAGTGCAAGGATAGAGGGCAGAGGAGAGAGCGGTGACAAATATAAAAAGAGGAATGGAAAGGAGACAAATAAAGGGGAAATGTGAATAAGTATGAGACATGGTGGCAGAAGATTAGTTGGGCGGGGGACTGGAATGCAAGACGAGATGAAGAAAGAAAAGGAGGTGGGAGGGCGGCGAAGAAAAACAAGGTGGAGTGTAGAGAAGACGGAAGAAACCGATAAAAAATAGGCCTAGGGACAGAAAGAAGGGGGAAAGGGAAATGGGGCGATGGCAGCTCAGATAGACAGTGAGAAAAGGTGTGAAATGGTGTCGGCTAGCCTGAGGTCCTCGGTGATGGATGGAAGCCAATCCACCGGCCGTCCCATCCTTCATGTGCACTGAGACAGACAAACAACCACCCTGTAGAGCACAAAACCTCACCACAGTATCACCTGATAAGTGTGTGCCTCGCCACCATGTCTGATTTAGATGGAATGAACTTAAAAATGGACCAAATTCAAACTGAAAAGGGGACCAGCTGTATAAGATGGGGCACCAGTGTGCCGAGGGCACTTTATCATGTTTTATCTAGCGTAGGGCATCCAAGAGGGCACTTTCACAGTGTTTTTTCGATAATGGGGGCACCTTCCCCCTCCTTGAGTCCACGAGGCGTTGCTGTATTGTTATTTTTGTCCTTTTCCCCCCCAGAGTCGCAAAGCTGTGACATTACAAAAACGTGACTCAGCTGAAGTGATGGTCCTGAAGCACCATTAATTAAAATGTTCCAGGAACGACACCAACACGGCGCTATCAGATCCTGCGACCAAACACACGCATGAGAAAAATGCTAAATATACACACAGAGAGACATCAGATGGCCAACCAACAATCATCTCTTTGTCTTTTCATCACGTCCCCAATGACCCTCTTTCAGCTCCAGTTATAAACTGTTCATGAACAGATATTTCCCTGCAAACACATGATGTCAAACACCCGACCCCCATAAACACATGATAAACCTATTAACACAGACAGAACACTGCCTTACTGTGTTGTGCATTTCGCACATAACAAAAACAAAATTATTACTTGCTAGCTGTTTTTTTTCACTGATGGCTTTTGTCGCTGAATGCACCCGGAGAGAAATACCCAGACAGAGATGCAGACAAGGACACAGGTGAATTGAACAGAAAAGGTAGCCAGATCTTACACAAAGAAATAGATATTCTCACAAAAACAACTGCAGGGACTACAAATGAGGCTCAGGACATGCATAAATGTGTCAGCAGACCTTTGCGTGTCGGATGTGCATGTATGCGTGTGAACCCTCCCCGCAGTGCTTTAGCCAGCAGAGTGTGAGATGAGGATCCTCCCCGTAGGTGACATTATAGCATCCCACCCCTGCAGTGTGTGACTGTGTGTGAACGTCTGCTGCATCAGCAGCACTTTACACCGGGGAGAAGGGACAGCCTATACCCACTCTGTTCACTCACCCATGTCTCCTGTCCATCACCTCACCTCACCCCTCCTCTACACTCTGCACGCCGCTGATCATTTGACCACCGTGAGCTCACAGCGCGACGCATGCAAGCCACATTTGGGGAACTTAAAGGTGTTACAAGTATTTCTGGCGTGCATCAAGAATAAAAACAACACTTCCCATAAACTGTTACAGGGAGGGTGTTGCTACGTGTCCCCTCCCAGTCCTTGGCATCGCTCCATTTGACTTGAAGAGCCAGAGGCAACAATAGCAGTAGATAGCAGCCCATGATAGCAGGGAACAGGCAGTCCTACGCCAGAGTAAAACTCAAATAAAGACATGTGGGCTTGAATGGTTTTCCTCTTAACTCCAAACAGGTGGCACACAATGTAAAATCAGTCCATTAGAGGCTGCCGGCTGAAAACGCTCTTTAATGTTTCCTAGGAATACTCACAATAGTGTCACCTAGCCAAAATTACTGAACTCATATTACTACTACAGACAATATGTGCAGAAACAGATGTTCCTGATGATTGTTTGTTTTGAAGGTCTCGACAAAAATTCCATTCGCCTCTTTTGTATTCGGTTGGCAACATCTCGGACACAGATCTCAGCAGATGGACCAGATACGTGAGAAAATATTCTAAGCATTTATGTTTACCATAAACATTATCAGCTCACCATCACAGCTCAAGGTCTTCTTACTACCTTCCTGGGCTTATAACTGCATCATAACTGTTTTCATTATGGATGCTCAGCTGTTGAGCCAGAGCTCTGATGTGTCTTGTATGGTTGTTTTGGAAATCATACACTTAAATGAGCAAAGTAAACCAGAAATGAATGAATGAATGAATGATGATAATATTGATACCACTCATGTCTGTAAAGCAAGTATGAAGCTGCAGCCTGGAGCTAGTTACCCTAGCTACTGGAAACATGGAGAAACAGCTAGCCTGACACTTGTAACCTCTTTCACAGCAAAATTAGTGTGTATATATATTCTTAAACGCAGGTAAACCCACTAAGATGACTGACTCCTTTCCCATTGTCAGTACGAGATAGCCTCTTTGTTTTTTCTGTCAACTGTGATGTCACAAACAGAAAAAAGGTAAAAGTAGAAAGGCACTACTTTCTCCATCTTTTAAGAAAGTCTCTGTTTCAAACTAAATTTTTAGCGGGTTTATGCACTTTTAAAAAAATATATACCATATACATTCTAATTTTGGTGTTAAAGTGGCGTTGCAGAGTTTTTTGATCTGGGAAGACAAAATCCAGATGTTAGTGTTGCTGGGTTTTTTGTCCGGTGTCAAAGAGTATTAGCATGCTTTAGAAATGCTAGTAGGATTTTGTTACTTTGGACAAAGCCGGGCTAGCTGTTTCCCACTGTTTCGAGTCATTATGCTAAGCTAAGCTAACTGTTTATTGCCTGTGGCTTCATATTTAGTGTACAGATATGAGAGTGGTATCAACTTTTTTATCCAATTCTTGGCAAGACGGCAATTATGTGCAAGAACTTCATAAAAAGGACTGTTCCTTCAAGCACGAAAGTTCATCCCTACTCAAGAGTGATACTTGCTCGCCATTTCTGTCACGATGCATCTTCCTGACAACTGAGCTAACTCCATTCGTAAATGAAGACGGTGTGATACAGTTGAGTGCTCTGAAAAGCAATTTAATCTTTTCCTGCATAGCATGCAATGACAGCGCACCAGAGTACAAGTCATTTCAAATCCCTCCACCCTGTCCCCTCCCTCGAAGCAGAATCTAACATCAGGGGGTGAATACCTAACAACTTGTGTTACCCGCAATTCCTGGGAAGAGGGACTGTGATTTCCCATTAGAGCTTCCCCAGGGCAATCTCAGTTAATCGCATCCGCAGTGTTTACTTGCCTAGAACACGCCACACACTCCCTCAACCCCTCTCTCTCTCTCTTTCTCTGTCTCTCTCTGTCTCTTTCTCTTGCTCCGTCACGCAGCAGCACAGAGCTGAGGTTTGTTCCTGCGCTCAGAGTCTGAACACAGCACAAACACAGAGCTGCAGAACCGCCAAACACGAGCTGAAACACCCTGTTATCCTTGAGAAAATTGCTAAGGGCCACCTTGAGGTGATAACAGTGTGTGTGGGTCTACGCGCTGCATGTATGAAAGTGGTAAACAATCGTGTAATATGTTTTTGAGATTGGATAAACTAGGTTATGCATGTGTGTGTGTGTGTGTGTGTGTGTGTGTGTGTGTGTGTGTGTGTGTGTAACCTGAGAGTGCATGGGTGCTGTCTATCTGATAGCACATTGTGTGTTTTGGCTGGTGTGTGTGTGTGTTTCTGGGCAGGATCAGGCAGGATTCCAACTACTGTACGTCAAGACAAACAAGTCTGGCTTTAACAATGTGTGACATGTTGGATACAAGGACCCAAACACACACACACACACACACACACGTGAGAGTTTGCATTCCTGAGCTTGGCTTACTTACATAATGAGATCAGCTGTTTCTTGCCGCAAAGTTGTTGCGTCTTGCTATTACAAGTGAAGTATGAAAACACACCCTTTCACATGCGTATGCGTGGTTGACAAATAACGCAACAACAGATGTTACGTCCTTCAACGTCACGTCAAATGTTTTAGGTTCTTGTGCAAGTAAAATATTTTGAAATTTAGAAAAGCCCACTGGAGCTCCTCTCTCCCACGGAAAAACACCGCTCCCGAAACGCCTCATCAGTAGTCCCGCCTTTAATTCAGCGACTTTCTGACATCGCACTATGTCACCATGTCACATATATATGTCTCCTTTATAGAAGATGTAATGAAAGCGATATGATCCGACACTGCTTTCTCTGCTGGAATGAAATGTATTCAATAACATCAGTGATGAAGCTGTAAAAAGACAATCACCACCACAACATCTCCCACTGGATGATAAATCTCTCCAAAGTGCGAAGCTCCAGATTTTGCCGAAGAAGAGATTCATCATGATTCAACATGTCGATCTATCATTGATCAACTAGTGCGACACATTAACTCGGCAGAGCATTGGGGAGTTTCCCCGCCTGAAATAAACAGCTAGGTGCATTTCCTAATCTTACAGAGGTGCGAAAAAAAACAAATTTGTCACCTATCTTTTTTTTGACATGTGCTTGTTTCACCGTGGGAATTTGCATTTCTGAGCCGAACGCGGCTCCAACCCCGCCGAGGATCCATAAACTCTGTCAAGTGCACCCTTTGAAGATAGTGTAGAGGCACTTTGGGTACTCTAATAACAACCACAAATGGGATTTCAAACAGCATAACAAGTGTCCTTTTCTCTGTACAGAACAAATGAAAAATCAATCCTGCGAGGGTCAGTGGTGTTGAGGAGACTGAGAGGAGCCCCAGTGACCCAACTGATGCACTGTAGATCAATATCCTCTTTTTATTATTAGAGCTGCTCTTCTTCCTCCTCTTCTGTTATAACCTCCATCTAATCGTCTTTCTTCTTCTTTTTCTTCCCATTTGTCACTGAACTCTCTAAAGTTAATTATCATTTCTCCGAAAGCAGCGAGGTTCCTCTCGCGTTCTACAACGACAGACCTCGTGCAGAGAAATGACGGATTAGAGATAAAAGAGCATCACTCCCTGCAGTCACACTAAATCTAAAAGATGCCAAATCAAGCTAATGACTTCTTACACTGCAGCTTGATGAGGCCTTACAATAAAAGCACTTTGAATATACAACGTTGGCTTTCACGCAGTGGTGGGAATGGAAACTGAAACCCTGTCCACTCAGCCCATTAACCTGCGTTTTCAATATAAGTACAAAGGGTGTTTCCTTCACAGTTTGCAGCTAGCCCGCAGAGGCATCCCACGACCACAGTGTTGTTCACTGCTATTTTGGCTATGACACGTGGTTCCTCTTTCTTAGCGAGGAAACAAAAAAACAAAATGCAAGGTGAGAACACACAAGTTCAAAACAACATTAAGCTTAGCAATGTGCAAAAATAAGGCAGAGGTCAACTTGGAACATGTTTGGTTTCATGTCCATGAAAGATGATGTTTCATTGATGTTTTGGTAGATAAAAACATATAAATTCAAATCTGTAAGGAAAATAATTATACTAAAGAAGACGTTATGCTCATTTTCAGGTTCATATTTTATTTTGGGTTACTACTAGAATAGGTTTACATGCTTTAATGCTTAAAAAACATCAGTTTTCTCATTATGTCCTGTACTGCAGCACTGTATTCCACCTCTGTCTTTGCTCTGTTTTAGCTCCTGTCTCTTTAAGGCCCTGACCCTCCTGAATGCCAAGTCTGCTCTGATTGGTCAGCTCACACACGCCTGAGCCAGCACCGCTCACCTTGTCTCAGGTTGGATTGTCGTGTTTTCAGCCTTAAGTTAGCATCACTTCTACCAGGATTATAAGCGTAGATTATGCGATTGTTTGACGTGGCGATGTCGTGTGAAGTCACAAGATCACGGAAAACAAAGCGGGACTACTGACGACAACTTTAAAGACCTTTTACATGCACAAGAACCAATATAACACACTGAGGGAAAGGAAAAAAAAGAAAAAGCACAATAGGTCTCCTTTAAGCTTCTCTATTTTGCTCCGTCCAAGCTCAATGAAAGAAAAAATACTCTTCCCAACAACAGCACGTAACAGTATTTCCCTTTTTCACCTGCTCAATCCAAAGCAAGCTTGACATTTAACAAAAAATCTTTGGTAGTCACAGCAACACGCGTCTCCTCCGTACTCAATCCTCGGTCCAATCCCCGGAGGTGTGCGTCTCAGATGGACAGGGGTGTCAAACAGGGCGTGCAGGGTAATTGCAAAACCTGGGGTGCAGAGCCGAACGCTCTGCTGTTTGCCTACCAATGATGGGGATGAGGCTTCTTTGCTTGTTAAAGCCTAAGTGAGTGTGAAATGTGTATAGTCTGCTAAGCGACAATCTTGACAGCCTATGATGAAACTCTACTTTCACAGCAGTCGGACAGAGTGCGATTATACTTTCTCCTTTCTGCCGCAAGACGTCGGGGCCCAGCACAGCAACATCACTGTGTTCTCCATCAGTCCAGGCACATTAGGAGCCGTTTTAACGAGCGCAGAATTAGAGGCAGCTGTTCAGCCTCGCCCCTCCTGAACAGGGAACAGTTCAGATCATGCAAATGACTTTCTACAAAGTAATTTTACCACAAGGTGATGTGACTCAAAAGCCGACATCGGGGATTTAACAGGCCTGCTGAGGTTAAAAAAAGCAGATTTGAATGATTCTGCTCTGAAGTATTTCCCTAAAGCAACGGACAAACACAGAAAGGCATAGTCTGATACTCTGGGATACAGTTAATTCCTTTTTACCCAGAGTTCGATGAGCAGACTGTAGAAATGGAAATCGTAAATCAGAGGGCCACAACGCAGTTATCAAACGTTTGTTGATGTATCTTGATGCCTCAAAAATGTGTTACTCACTCAGCCATCTTCACCAAAACTCGTGAGGTAGCATAGCTCAGAACGTAAACACAACACACGTCTACGTCCGTTATGTTTCACCTTCCAGTTTGTTCAGCTGTAGAGAAACGTACGGCAGGCTTTTACAGAAGGTAAAGGCGAACATAATGTCAAGAACAGGATTTGACGTTTCTGTATCAAGACATGACGTCTGCATTGTCTACCGAATTGACATCCGACAATGTCTGCATTGAAACGTCACTGGGTTGAGGGACGGACATTATGCGTCTGTGAATTCGAGGCAGTGTGTCCCCAAGGCAGGAGTCGCTTACTAGCAAGCCACTGTAGTCAACACTGTTTACCACTGTTGTTCTGACAGCAACCTCCACCCAGCCGGGGAAAAAAAAACATCTCTTGTCACCAGCGGAGGAAGTCAGCTCTCAGACATGCAGACGTAACGTTAGCGCATTGAGCGGCGACAAACTTCTTGTTATTTCCTCTCCCACATGTCACAAACACCGACAACTCCTGACTTACGGCAACTCTGAGGGGACGCACTACTTTTTTGTGCTCTCTGCTGGGGGGGCCTTTTATATCATGATGCTACGATGCTACAGGGCTCGGTAGTCGTCCATCGGCTCGACCCTAATCTCTTCTGTCTTATCTGTCCAAAAACTGGAGTATAAAAATGACAAGTGGTGATTTTCGGAGGGGGTTGTGCGCCAGACGGTTTTGTTGGCCAGGAGCAGTGACTTCCTGGAGTTTCGGCTGCTGGTTGCTCGGCAATAAACGCAACTTGACATTTTCTAGCTTTGGGCTCTGTACCAATAAACAAACAAGATACATTGTGTTAATATCTAGAACGTGTCAAAGGTGCTGCTAGGCTTTGGACAGTGCCAGTCGAGCTGTTCCTCCCCATTTCCAGTCTTTAAGCTAAGCTAAGCTGACCGGCTGCTGACTCCAGCTTCCCACTGAAAACTAGAAACAGAGCAGACAAAAAACTCGAAAGCTGCGCAGTGTGGATAGTCTGAGGAAAATGTTTGGACAGCTTGAGTGCCGATCTTTTCAATTAAGGGGCGGTTGAACAAAAGGCTCCCCAAAGAGACAAACTCTGTCGCTGGTGAACGCTCTCTTGGCCCTTTTGGCTCCTCACTCATCTCCCTTCTTACGTGCAACAGCTGCACGTCCCCGGCCTCGTCTCCATCCAAATACCAGCATTAGCAGCGTGCTATGAATACTCTGAAGTTAAAATTGTCACAAAGCATTTGGCGTGCTGCTGTCCTCTCACTCTGGCATCTGTGAGAGAGTGACAAGAGATTCAGTCACATATTGACATCCAGCTCTGACCCTGACATGTGGCTGTTCTGAGCTGCAAAAGACTGTCAGCGACACAATACAATGACAACAAAGCATTGGTGAGCATTTGGGGGATTTTTCAGGGGATCGTTTGAATCCCGTGGCCGTCGTGCGATGTTTGCACAAGGAACCCTGCGCTCGTTTCAGGCTCGGTTACACATTTAGGATTCAAATCACAACCGCTGCCAGTTTCGGGCCGAGCGGCGGCTGTTTATTTACCGTGTTCCTATTAAGAGATGTCAGGGAAATACCAAATTCATTAATGTTTAAGCGTAAAACAGGAGGAAGTGCAGAGAAAGCAAAGGGAAGCTTATAAAACAAAGCGCAAACTGTGTTTGCTGAAGTGAATGTCAACTTCTGTGAAAGCCAGTCCGCTGCAGGGTAGATGGGCTGCCAACAGTTCCTATTCAACAACATCAGCACAGACTGAGGGAGGAGAGAGAGGGGGGGTTTCTATTGGTGGCATTTGGCGCTGTGTGCCCATGGGTGTGTGTGTGAGTGTGTGTGTGTGTGTGTGTCTGTGTGTGTGTGTGATGGGGGGGGGGCAACTCAAGGAGAACTGACAGAGTGTGAAAAAAGGGGTGTTTATTTATTTGGCAGGTCAGCAGAGATGAAATTCACAATTACAGAGGGAGACGGGTGGAGAATACGTGTGTGTGTGCTTCATCGCGCATCACACATGTTGGTGTGTGCATGGACTTACAGAAGGAGATGTCATGTACTTGTCAGTGTCGGCGAGGACGGTGCTGTTTAAGCACGTCTGAGGTTAACCAGAGGGCTGTGCAACACACACACGACCATCATTCATACAGTATATGGTGGTAGCCCACATGCGTGTGTGTGTGTGTGTGTGTGTGTGTGTATGTGTGGGTGTGGGTGCCTGTCTGCGATTAAAACCTGTCTATCTGTCTGTCACTGTGGGGAAGTTGATTTGCATCCGACCAACAAGTACAGGCCTATCTCACTTTAACGACGATGATCAGATATTTTCCCAGAAAGGTTGTGGTGAGCAAATGAGGAAGAAAACACAAAAATTCACACGTGAAAACAAAGATGAGACGATAATACAGACATTTTATCCTCAAGTGTGAGTCCATTAATATCACTGAAAGTCATAATCTCTGTTCTCGGCCCTTAAAGGTGCAATATGTAAGAATTGTAGTTGAAAACGTTCAAAAATTAACGACAATTATCAACCAAAGCTCCTGTGCTAGCGGTGTAAACACCAACACACACCTGGTGCTCCCAGTCTAGACCGCTAGATGCACGGCTAAATGAGCTAACGGCGGCTACAGTTAGGGGATACTTTGGTGCAATGTTTGTTTTGAGTATGAATTTGACAGGCGGCCTGTTCTTACATTTTGCATGGACACTAGTTTTGGACAAAGAAATTCAAGCTCAAAATTTGAATATCTATAATTCATATTTTTTCCATGGGTGAATAAAGAAGCTGTTCTCAGAGGAAAATAAGGTCCCCAGAACACTGTTTGAAGCTAGAGAAGGTGGCAGGGTCCGCCACATATAAACAAAGTGAAACGTGCCATCATTTAAGGTCGGTTTGTTTAATCGGTTTATTCAGTTGTGAAAACAAAGAGTTGTTTGTTTAGCTGAGGAAGCTCTTTCCGACAAAAAAAAAAAAATTACATATTGCACCTTTAAGACAAATGAACCTAATGCAGCAGCCTTGACCAAATGAAGAGAGAGAGAGAGAGAGAGAGAGAGAGAGAGAGAGAGGGCTGATATCAGGGTCATTTCTCTGTTTTACATTAACAGGAAACACAAAGGTTCAAGTGGAAGGCAACAAGTCGACTGTCACCGCTTCTCACATTAGGCTTCACATTGCGACCACCGAGGCTGCCGCAGTCTCAACTACTACACACACTGTCAGTGAAGTTTCCCTCCGCGCGCGCACACACACACACACACACACACTAACACACACCCTCAGCAGTGCAGCAGTGGCAGGATGGATAAAGAAGACGACAACTTTCACACACACAGCTGTAAAAAAAAAAACGAGCTCCTACCAGAGAGAGACGACTCTCCGCAGCCGTCGGCAGTCACACAAAGTGGTTGTTGGGTTTGTTTCTTCTCCTCCGTCTGAAGCTTCCTCCTCCTCCTCCTCCGCTGCTGCATGAAACAAGTCAGAGCGATGTTTGGCGCGTGTGACCGGAGATGAGACTCCTTCTTCAGCCTGCGCACATTTTCTGGACGTGACGGAGACGCGGAGCTGCTCATCAGTCTGCCGCTCCGCTCTGAGCTCCGGCAGCCTGGACGCTGCTGGGAGGAGGAGGAGGAGGAGTGCTGGAGAGCTGCCGCGCAAAGCTTCCTGGGAGATGTAGTCCGCGGTGGCTCTAACTTTACTGAGAAGTCCCAGAAGTGCTGAAATACAAAGGTGGCCACTGGCTAGGGATGAGGGGACTTTTAGAGACAGTTAATTTTCTTTAAAAGATAAATGTTTGGGGGTTTTTTTGTCTCCAGTGGACTACATGTAGAAAAAAATAAGAGATATTTGCGTAAAAGTGAAGATGTGTTGAAATATTTAAAGTAAAAGTCACCCACGGGAAGCACTTCAGTAAAAGTGTATCTCATATTAAATGTTAAGCAAGTAAAAGTAAATTATACATATGTTTACTTCTATTTATAAATATAAAATATACATTTTTTTCATCACCAAAATGTGTGTTTTCTCTAAATGTCAATAAAGTAAATCAATTCATTGCTTAATTCATTATCAGGGCTTTTTCATATTTTTTGTTTTGTCTGTTTATTCCTTTGTTTTTATCACCTCTTTTTTCCTCTTTCCTAAATTGTGCTGTCTTCAACTGGGATGTAACTCTTTGACCATATGTAATTTAAAAAAATAAAAGTTTTAACTTTGGCTTTAATGCAGCATGCAATCTGCAAAGTAACTAGTAACTAAAGTATTCAAATAAACGCAGTGGAGTAAAAAGTATTTCCCTGAGACTCCTCATTTCCTCCTTCACAAACCCAAAAAGCTTTATTGAGGCTTGTTGTTTACAACACAGGCACTTGAAACCAGCACAGTTTGCCTCGCGGGGCTCAACACACAAAAATACTTTGTCTGATAATGACCTTATGATTTATGGGTAACATGTTCAGTTACAGCTCACATGCAGAGAGAAGCATAAAACTAGTGCACTCCTGTTTATTACGATCAGTCTTAGTCAGTGATGCTGTGAATTCATGTTCTTCACACCCCCGGGGGGAAACCCTGAGGACTTCTGGGAGCTCCTCAGAGAGCCAGATTCTGAATACTGACTGGTGTAATGAATGCTGTGCTGCTCTCGAGGGGGAAATACCTTTCCTGCAACTGCACTGGTATTTCCCATCTCACATACATTGTTATAATGTCTCCCGGTGCAACTCCATGTTTAACACTCTCATAACACGAGCAGCACTAAGTTTTCAAAAGGTCACAGGCAGAACATGCTAAACACCAGAGTTGCATTGGAAGATCATTTCTTAACTTATTATCGTGCACAGGAACAGAACTTGATAGATGAAATCCCTTTCACCAGGACAATACTCATGTTTTCTTTGAGGTCAACAGTCCCCTTGAGCTTTCATTGTTTCTGAGCGCCCTCCTCCCCACTTTCTTATTCCTGGACTTACAGTGCGGCTACTTAATAAGTATCTTTGTGTGTTGTAGTGGGTGTGGGGAGTTTATAGGAAATGCTTCTGCCTCTCAGTATCCGTGTGTCTAAATTTGGAGCCCCGTGCCTCCACTGTCAAACTGTCACAGGCTGGGTCGGACTGTCGGTCGCTCAGGAAAGAGACTTGAGGCGTGCTGAAGTTAGGATAAATTGTGCAAGCTCTGGGGTGTGCTGATCCGAGAAAAACACGTTTGTTCTTCACACGCCCTGAAAACAGGGTGTCTATAAATACCCAGCGTCGCTGACCAGAGGACAGGGAAGTAAGAACACAATGCTTAAGTTTTGTTTTTTTAACAAGATTAGTATGCAGTGTAATATCTTTTTTTTAAAAAAAAGACAGTTAATGCAACTTAAAGGATCACTCCACCAAAAAAAAGTAGTACAAAGCATTTTGCGGCTCCAGAGGAAGCTGCGTGTGATCTGCCACGAAAGGCTTTATACTACTTTTTTCATGCAGTAAAACTTACAAGACCTGTAAATTCACTTTAATATGCAAAATTTGGGGAGTTACCCTTTAAGTTTAGGTAGTTTAGTTTAAGTGCATTGTGGGTAATGTAGGCAGCAGGTTTTGAAAAAAGGAAGAAGAAAGCCTGGAATAAAAGAGTTAATATCTCTGCGTCTGCCGTATTGATTTTGAGCATTTGTTTTTAAACTTTCTATACTCCAACAGTGTGATAGGAGTGCAATGTTTCCTGACGCCTACATTACCCACAATACATATGAGCTTCTCAATGACATCACTGGAGGCATTTTATCAGAATACATACAGCTTCCACTGGGGCCACAAAAGGCTTTACACTACTTTTTTCACATATGCAGTGATACTCCTCAAGACCTGTAAACAGATTTTAATGTGTAAAATAGGTGGAGTTACCCTTTAATTATAAGTTTATTGAGAAAATATACTGGAACTGCTGACGAAACACAGGCACGAGGTTCTACCTTCAACTATGAAAATCAAATTTGACAGCCTTCATTGCAAGAAGTGCATAATTGTTGTTTTGATTTCATGCTGCGAGAACTCCTCCATTACTGAAGCAATTCATGCCCTAATTACACACGACTGAAGCGCTAACACAGTCAAAATTCAAATGCATTTCCATTTCTGACATGTTTTTATACCCTGACAGGCTTTTGACCTTTTTTTTTTTCATCTGCTGAGTGCAGGAAGCAGCAGTAGCTGGGGACCATTTTCCCCATCCTGGTCTATTTGATTATGAGATGTGTCTGTTTGATTGTCTATTTGGAGAGCAGCACCTCCTTTATTGACTTAGTGCCTGACAGACCCCTCTGCTCGTCCTCTCCTAACGTAATTCTGCCCTGTGACATCGTTTGTCAGATGATTACAGGGAGGTGCCACAGTCACTTTCCCTGCGAGCTGGCTTTAATGAGCTCTGTCATGCCATTATGAGCGAGTTGTTGCTGTTTAGGCTGCATATCTCTACTTGTGTTGCATTTAAAACCCCCCATATAAAGACTGTTAATCTCACTACTACTGTTATTTATTAACTATCTCTGTGAGCTTGCAGAGACACCTGACATTACAGGAGAGAGCAGGAATGCAGTTGAACAACACGACACCTGCAGAAGCCGATACTCAACGCCCAAACGACCGATCTCACTATAAATAACACCTTCTCTGGACCCCATGTTGGAAATGCATTTACACATAAGACACACAGCGTTGCAGCCAATAAATTCAACGCCTCACCTCACAAATGTTAATGCGCCCACTCTCGGAGAGCAGATACAAGACAGTTTTGAGGGATTGTAAGGCAGGAAAACACATTTTTGACTTTCATGAGCCTGCAGGTTAAGGGAACTGTGGAGGTGGAGGTTGAAAATATGACAAGTGGCAGAGGATGAGGTCTAAATACAGACTGAACTAATGAACAGGTTTAAAAATATAACCTGAATCATCATTATCACTATCGTTATAACCAGATAAAGCTAAATGTATGAGGTAGGCATGGCTCAAATAAAATCCACTGGCAGTTTGTGACATTTTGTGCCTTATTTCTACCAGTTTCCCTCTCAGCCACCTGACACTGGTGAGCGCTTTATCCTCTGGCGCCCCCTAGTGGCTCACACGAGAGGCGCCATTCTACGTCACCGCGGAGGTCACAATATCAAACATGGCGGCTCCCAGAAAGGCGACCGTGGTTTTGAAGGCTGTGAAGAAAATAGCGATTCAGTTTTCTCCGTTTGAGTCTAATGTCCGGTCCACACGGTAAGAAGTGTGTGTTTTAATGTGCTGCTGTGTGGGGAAAGTCACGGAGACTGTGGATAAACCGTTTCCAAACGGCAGTCGCTGCTACAAGATGAGCTAGCTATGTTAGCTAACTAGCCGCTACAGTCTTCAGGCTGTATTTTAGTTAGCTAGCTAATATCTTGTTATTGTGTAGTGGGATGATTGAAGCCTGGGATGTGGCTGTAGACAGTTTGTGTTGTCGTCCCAGGATTTTGTCTTACCTATTTGTCTTTGATAACGCTACCTGCTGCTTGAAAAGACTCAACTGTGTTTTAATACAGCCAAATCACGTTTATATTTACCTGCCATGCTGACCTGCACAGTATAAGAAGTGATTTATTAAGATTAAATGGTGTAAAATGTATCTGCACACCAACACAGCTGTTTTATATTGGAATTATAGGACATCTTAAAATTTTGGGGTACCCTCTTCCACCCACAGTCATCATATCAGGTCTAATAAAGCACAACAAATGAAAACACCTGTTTTGGTAGGCCCTTTAACCTTTGCACAACTTTAATAGAATCCAAAATAAAACCTGTTTTAGTTTTGTGTTTAGTATGATGCAAGATGTAAGCCCTATATGTGAGCAACCATTGTCTCTACAGGGTTCAACATTAATGTATTGTTTTACTCACGCAGTTGGGTAGAAATCTCCTTTTCTGAAGTCAATTTTTACGTTATTATATGTTAGTGACAATCAAGTAACAACAAGGACTGAAGACACAGTGTTGAATCGAAAATGGTATGACACTCCCCGCTCCTTCTCCACAGACATAGATGCGTTAACAGTGAGTGAGTGAAAGTACAGGCTACAGCAGATGCTTCACAACTTAAAACCTAATTAAATCATACCAATTCAAATCTTAATTACGTCCGACGTGCTCTCTGCCCTGCTGACAGTCACCTTTGCACAACACACTCCGCATCAAAATTGGCAACTGCTGCTCCCTCAATGCTAATGTACTGCACTTTCCACAGCAGTGTTCAACAGAGATGAGAAAGAAACGAGATGGCACACTCCTTTGCTACATTATCATTAGCTTTGGAAAATACAATGCATTTAGTTCTTTCATTAACCACTGACTGATTCTGGAGTGCGAGTTGCTCATTTTACTTGCCCCATGTTGCATCTTATTTGCACCGGTCGCACCAATCGGGCAATCGTTATTGTTGAGCTCCGGTCTACTATCATATCATTAAAGCAGCAGAGGAAGAGCTGTTCTGATCCATTACTCAAGTAAATGTTGCAATACCACATTGTAAAAATACTCCATTTCAAACTGAAGTGTAAAGTAGACAAAAATGGTACCTCAAAATTCTACTAAAGTGAAGTACTTTGATAAATGTACTTAATGTAAATAGTCTGTCGTATGCTCTCGTTGCCCCACAGGGAGTTCCTGGCCATGGTGGGCTCAGAGAAGGCCAGATCGACCAACATGAACTGTGAAGTGGTAACCACCGTGAAACACGACAACGCTGAACCTGTCGTGGATATTACTTATTGTAAGTATTACTTTACCACATTCAAATCTGTGTAAGAAGATATAGTAGATTTTTATGGCAAAATTTCTCGAATTGTTCTCACACGTGTAAGGTGGAGTGTTGAATGTGTGGAGAATGTTGAATTTTGCATCTGTAAAACCTCATGCGGATGATATTAAAGGTGCGAAAAGCAATTCTGAAGGAAGAAAGGTTATCGTTGAGTCTCATTCAAAGGTCACCAAGTACTCATGATTTGGTGTTGGTTGGTCGGGCCGGCCACCAGCCCAAAGCGTCAGTGATTTGACGACCTTTGAGCGAGACTAGACAATCAACTATCTTACAAATTGCACCTTTAACTTAATTTTAACACTAACACATTTTGGAAGTTTTGGCTGAGAGAGAGAGAGAGAGACAGAGTTAGAGAGAGATGGTCACAAGAAAAACTAAAACTAAAGGCATCGCAATGTTTCTGGAGAAACCAGAAATTACATTCTGACATATTGATCTCCTCAGACTTGCCATTGATTGATTATTTGATTATTATTTTAATGTTAAAGGAGCGAGAAGATACTGCAGACCCTTTAGGAGTTATCCACTTCACTTCAAGCTCAACGTATTGACCTGTTTTAATTTTGAGTTACAGTGGGTCCATGTGGGCTCTGGATTTAAAAAGTCCCCTGACGTATGTCTGTGTTGTGAGGTGATATACTGTATATATAAATGAACTTGATCCAGTGAAACCACTGTGGTGTACTGGTGGGTGTAATTGGGAAAAGGCTGTAAAAATGTGGCTCTCTACATGCATCACAACACGTTGGATATACTCAGGACTGTGTGACCTGGTCTTGGAATTTCATGTTGCTGTTGTTGCTGCCTGATATTACGTAGTATGTACCACCCACGCACATGAGTCAAGTATTTACCAAAAGTAAAAATGTCTGCCATAGTTCAGCAGAACATTATAAGGATGTGGTCCATTGTGTGCCCCTTCACTTTTGCACAGAGTTAACTTTTCACCTTTTTCCTTCTTGTACTCCCTTTTACACAGAGATCAGTCATTGTGGCTTTCTGAGTCATCTCATTGTGTCTTTGTCGTTCTCCTCTACAGTGGATGGAGACAGGCTGGTGATGAAGGGGGCAAAGTTGACCAGCAGGGAAATGCTGAGTGCATTTCAGTCCCGGTGCACATCCAAGGATCCACAGGCAAAAACTGCAGCAAAGAAATGATGAGCCTCATGTTACATGTGTGAATTTATCTGTATTTATGTGTATATTCTTGGATGTTTATAATTAAAGATTTTCATTTAAGTATGTTGGTCCTGATGTGAATTGACCTTTGACTTACTGAAGCTACTCCTTGAGTAATGTGATGTAATTTCAACGGCGTGATATTGAGTCAGTTACTACTCGGATGACACATTTTAGATTCCTCAGCCATTTAAAGACCAGATGTTCTTTGCTGTCACCAGATGTTTCTACTGTTAAAGTGAAAAAGCGTTGCACTCTCATGTTAGGGGGAAATAGTTTCACCAGGAGCCCCATCAGCTTATGCATCATGCTTATTTCCTCCTTGTTAAATACATCAGTTGAAACGCTGTAAGAACGTGCTGTGATCAGTACCGGTTCATGGTGTGTCCTTGCATAATGTGACATTTTCCTGATAAAAGAGACCATTCCAGCGTTTGAGAGAACATTATGCAAGCTCCAACCTTTGACACAGCAGGCCTGAATGTAATTTGGCACAGAGTCTCAGATGCACTGAAAAGAAAAAAACCTTTCACCCAGTTATAGATAACTGAAATCCAGTCCTCTCTGTTTGCTACCCTCTGTTTCATTAGCATCTGTAGCTTCACTGGTTTTCTCCATGGATGCACTGTAATTACAGCCATGTTTTTTTAAATGGGGCTTGCCGTTCAGAAGCTAAATAACTTAAATGTTTTCTACTATACTGGGAACTAAAATACCTACCACGGCCTAATGTGAAACGTTTCACAAGTTGTAACTAATGGCCTAATTAGTTAATAATTGATTCAGGCTTTACAGATCAGTTGTAGCCATTAATAATTCTACATTAACAGATATGAATGTTACTAATCCATCATGAAATGCTAATGGGTTTATTCACTGTCTAACAAACCATTAAGTCTGCAACATGCATGTTAGTAAATCATTCAAAGGGTTTTTAATCATTTAGTTTGCAGTTTGTAAATGTTGAGTTGTTAAAATATGCCTTTTGGTCTGGGATTGTCTGCAAAAGTGGTTAAAACAGAGGGATTTTTCCCAACCTGGCAACCCAGATGTGTTTAATGTGTTATAATTGACAGTGTGCTACTTGCTTAAGGCTCATTGGATGTGTTGTTGCTGCATGCTAACAAAATAATCATATTATTATTACATTTTTAATAATAATTGACATTTAATGATGCAGAGTGGTGAAACACACACATTCAGCTTAAAATATTAATTAAAAGCGCATGAAGATGTGACGTTTTTTGGGGAAAAATGACAATCTAACTGCTCATTTATGAGAAAACTCATTAAGTCAGGGATGCTAGCAGCTAGTGAGGCTGGAGGCGGGATCTCCACGTTCCGTCATGTGACGTAGCGGGCTGTGATTGGCTCCCGCCGCGTCGCTGGACGTCGGGCTGGCCCTTTAAAAACGAGTCTGTTCCCACAGTGGAGGAGAGTTGAACCCAGAGTCACTCCGCTGCTTGTTCTTGTCGTTGTTGAGGATATCACACCAGAAAAACCTGCAAAAATGGTCGAGAAGTTTGTCGGGACGTGGAAGATGATTTCCAGCGAGAACTTTGACGACTACATGAAGGCAATTGGTAGGAGGGTGTGCAGTTTGAGCTAGCTTGACAGTTGCTAATTGTTTAATTCATGATAACTTTTTTTTTTTTTTTTTTTTTTTTTTGTGTGACGTCTAACATGTTGATTTCATGTCGGATATGCTGCTTTTTGATACGCATAGCATCTGACATGTATTATAGGAATCATCTGCAGTCATGTTGATAAAGTGCAGTTGTATTACTCTATGTGTTTTTCTGCAGGTGTGGGATTTGCGACCCGGCAGGTGGGCAACAGGACCAAACCCAATCTGGTGGTGACCGTGGACGATCAGGGGATTGTATGCATGAAGACCCAGAGCACCTTCAAAACTACTGAAATCAAGTTCAAGCTCAACGAACCATTTGAAGAGACCACCGCCGACGACAGGAAGACAAGGGTTAGTGTGGTCTGAGAGCAGAAACAAATAAAAGAGAGAGGGAGAGAGAGAGAGAGAGAGAGAGAGAGAGAGATGTCATGTCACAGTCAGGGGCTCTGCCTGCTTTTCTGTGCTGGGATTAACAGCTTGTCTGTGTTGTGTTGCCCTGCAGACCGTGGTGACTCTGGAGAACGGCAAACTCGTGCAGAAACAGAGCTGGGATGGCAAAGAAACAAATATCGAGAGGGAGGTCACTGATGGGAAGTTGATAGCGGTAAGGTGTTTTACATCTCATGACTTTTTTTTTTTCTGGGTAGGAAAACCAGGAGCGACTGGCTGTATAACTTTGAAATTAGTTTGTGCAAAAGAACCTCATCGCTTGCATCCTCCATCATTTCCCCTGAAGTCACAGCCTCCTTTTTCTGTCAGATTTGATGCTTACGTTGTAATAAACATGCTGCCGATGCAAATGTGACATGTTCGTGACCACTTATTCCCACCATTAATGTGTTTTCACTCTACCTGAGAGAGCAATCATGCACCTTAGGATGAAAATAATTAATTAAAATGACATTACACTACAAAAAAGTCTTATGTTATGTGAGGAGAACAAAATAATTAAGTACTGTAAGGACAAACGCCTTATCTCATCTCATAAGAAACAAACACAGACACTCCAATAGGAATGTACTGTAAGATTAACTGTATATAAATCAAACACACATCATAGAAACTTGTGTAAAAAGAGCCTCTGCACACTGAATTCTTCCCTAAACTGCAAACATATGCAGGAATCCATCACCTCGCCTCACCTGATCTCCCTCTTCTCCCCACAGAAATGCATAATGGGAGACGTGATCGCGGTGAGGATGTACGTGAAGGAGGCATGATGGGAGTCCACTCCGACCCCCCTCATCGTCGAAGGACGCATCGCAGGATGACAGGCTCAGTTCAATGAGCGTAATACCAAACTAAAGTAATGGCGTGTTCTGCTCCTCCTATTCTTTATCTTCGCTGTGTTGCCAAAAATTGAAATTTCTGTGCCTCTGTTTCTCCAACATGACACATTCGGGTTCATTTGGAATTGTTGTGGTGATTTGAATAAAAATAAGAATTTGTCGAAACGTCGTCTCTGTGAGTTTATTGAATGTCTGTCGCTGGTTTTTGCTGTTTATTTAAATGGTGTCACGTCCAATTATTCTCGAAAAAGCGTGCCGAGGAATGCTGCAGTTAAAAAAAGTGCTCTAATGGGAACATACCACCTAATCTGACAGGGCTGACTCCCCTGGCTTCAGCTTTACTCCCATGCTTGGTGAACATCACAGTAATTATTCCACATGCTGTCACTCTTTCCAGCTACTTTAGCTTGCACAGTTCCCTCATGCTTCCTCATTTTTGTCAGAGGACAAAAGCAAAACATATTCCCTATTTAAAGGTCAAAACTGTCAGCCGTCCTGATGATGTACGATGTGTGTTGGCAGGGACCCCTGAAGGAATGTGAACTCTTTTTAGAACTATTGAGAGCATCATGTAGCGAGGTCAGCGAGGAAATGTATCCCCTCTTCCTTCTTGGGGAGGTCAAACATTTCCCATTGCACATGTTTTTGGCAGCTGTACGTACGCGGAGAAACTAAGAAAGCATTATAGGTCGTCCCCATAGACGTCCCCACCCTTTGGCCACTGGTCAAGTGTTGGTGGGTGGGGGTGGGGGATTGTTCCAGAGGCAACGCCACTTTCCCATGACAGGAAAGGGAGACGATAGCACTGATTGGACCTAATAGCCCAAACAGCTGAAACAGGTGGAATCGTGGGCCAGCACTCTCGTTCCCCTCTGCGTGGACAATGGTGCTGGCAGAGGTCGAGGATGTTCAGCGCTTGAACTTTTGGGGAGATGCCAAGTGGATGAGAATATCAGAGCGGGCGGCAAGCAAAGGTCACCAGTGTAGAGTTGGATCAGTGTGTCAGTGGACATGTTTTTAATGCCTGAAAGACATTTCGCCAAATCCGTTAGAGGAGATGGAATTTCCTTTGTTGCGCTGCTCCTATCTGATAAAAAAAAGAAAGGCAACTTGGCATTCAAATGATGGCAACTACTGCCAGGGAGACATGTGGTTGTTTTCTTGCAAGTGCACTCTGTTTGCTCAGCTGTTCCTCTGTTTCATTGTGGATGTTTGCTCATCATGCTGCCTTTTAATACGAGGAAAAAGAGGATAGGTTCCTCTGTGTAGTACAATGTAGATTAAAAGAACTGTGCCGGGCGCTCCTGGAAAACCGGAAAAAAAGTGCTTCAAAACCAGAAGGCAATCCAGGTGCTCGGAAACCAGCCAATCAGAGGCGAGGATTGCCACCGACTGATCTGGCCACATTCCTTTTACTTGTTGTATTGAGCCCTGATGACGACCTAGTGGCTGAAACATGTGGCTTTTTTAAATTTATTTATTTCTTTTAATGATTTTGCAGCTTTAATAAAGACTTTAAAACTCTATATTAATATTACTTTCCACCAGTATGATGGCTTTTAATTCATACCATGCTAACTGATAAAGACATGGTGGCTATAAAGTTTACTTGTTGTAAACTCTGCATCTTTCCCACATGCTGTGAATACTCTGCAGTCCATCTTGATCAAAATGATCTAAGGAGCTGCTGCTTCTGTCTTCTTCTAATGCCTGTACGTACTATTCAAAATGATGGGTGTTCTGTATGCACATGATAACTGTACTCTCCTTTTTCTCACAGCCAGAGAGAGAAAAGATCACATCTGCTCCGGATTGACTTACAGGTGCAGTGCTTGTGCTCCACGGGCATCTCCGTCACTTTGTTTGGATAACTGCGGGGAATGAGGCAGATCTCCACCTCCCTGTTTCATCTCAGACATCTTGATTTGATGAGTCCTCTGTGTTTCTTAATTATTCAAAATAGAGCAGGGAACCGGAGCTGGAAACTGGGAGACAATTGAACGAGATTTTAGACTCATTATGCAAGTAGCTCTCAGTGATGATGTATAGCATCTCTAATATTTGAAAAGAAGGAACATACGACCGTACACATTAACAGTGTGCATCCGAAGACCATCTGAAATAATACTCTATTAGCTGAAGGCCAAACAGGATAGAAAGGGAGGCGGGAGGTATTCCACTGCAGAGGAAAGGTCCTGACGGAGGCAGACCTTACATCAGCAGAGTGGTTTCAGAGTCACAATTAGGAAACTGTTCAGGAAGGAGCTGATAGTGAGAGGCCTGCTGAGAGTTAACTGGGAGAGAAGGACGGTGGAAAACAAAGGGACAACAAGATGAACTGGAGTTGTGACGTTCAGTGTTGTCCTCCTTGAGGTCAGACGTGTTTTTTAATGTCATCGGTATGACTTTCCTTAAATAATAGTAATAACACCACTCTTTAAACAATATGGACAAAGTAAAGCTCTCAGGCAGTGGCGGACTCAGGATGTTTGAGGGGCCCGGGGTGAAAAAAATAAAAAGGGGCACCACATGAATGCGAGGGGGCTCCAGCACACCGAAAGTTGTGATATATTTATAGTGAAGAGAGGGCACTTCACCATGTTTCGTCCACTTGAAGGGCACCGCAGAGGGCACTTTATCATGTTTTACCTACCATACGGGCTTCCAAGAGGGCACTTTTTTTTTTGCACATGGGGGGACCGTGGGGGTCCACCAGTGAAACGTACCATATTTTCCTCTGAAATGTAGTGGAGTCGAAGAAAGTAATGGAAAATTGCATGAGAAAACGACGTACCTACAATCTGTAAATAAGTTCTCCAGTACTTAGTTATATTCCACCCCTGAATATAACTTCGATATATAAATAATGAGGCATATATGTACGTTATCTCCCTGAAAGTGGCTCATATACTACTCAGATAATAAAAAGTGCTGATTTCCCCCCTTATTGCCTGCTGTTTGTCCACGTATGTGTGTGTGTGTGTGTGTGTTTCTCGTGATAGGCAAAGGTATCTTGTTGACACTGAGGTTGTTCTGTGTCAAGGAAGATTGTCTTGGACTTTAAGAAGAATGGACTCACATCCTTTGCAAAACATCTGGAAAGCTCCACTTGAGCTGCAGCGTTGACACCCTTCCTCCGCTTGTCCTCTGCTTGTCCTTAACTTAAACTCTGTCAAACACAAACACCTTTCATGTTCAAGTGGACAGGACGGGGCTAGAGATACGTACATGATGTGCGGTACGTGCTTTAATTCCCACGCCATTGCAGACTTCTTATATATTTACCTGCCATGGATTGTAGAGGGGCTGAGTTCAAGGTCAGACACTTGCTAATTCCAGCCACTCACTCATTTTTTAATTCAGGGATGCTGAGCGGTGGCAGAGTGAGCGAACACGATGTGTCGACCACAGTGTGTGAGGCTGTAAATTCTCAGTCACAACAATCTAATCTATAAGCAGGTCTGGAGAACAGAAGTTGGGGATCACAGGAAACATAAAACCGCAGGAAATGTAGGAGCAAACTCAGGGACAAACTGTTTCCACATCTGAAGGAGTGTGAAGATTAGTTTGGTTATACAGTCAACTGTTTGTAGAAAGTGACAGATCGTTTCCTCGCATGATGGGACAACTTTATAATTCAGCTGTGATTGATGTACAGTATATGTCAGCATTAAAGCAATGACACAAAAAAACAGCTTTCACGAGAACTTTACGTCAGCTTTTTTCATCGTGGTTTGATGTTGTGTCTGAACGACTTCGGTTTCAAGGAAAAAGACGGACAACAGCACAATTCCCACTCCCACTCTTTTTGTTTTTCGGACTTCGGTTTCTCCTACAGGGTGGGGACGACCTGCTGCTGTGAACTATATGCCTCCACTTTAACTCAAAACCACTGAGCGCACATTGATTTTACCTCAACCCTCTCCACAGGAACTATGGCACCTATTCTGACCCAGGATCAGTCACCGAGGGCAACCAAACAGCTGGGCAGAAACTATGTCAGTTGAGGCCCCACCGAACCGTAGGGGAGGCTTTCTTTCCACTGAACCCCGCAATCCAGTTATGCTTTAGAGTGAACTCTGATTTCACCAACGAGTCCCTGAATGTTATGCAAGCTGTGCCCCGTCTGGTCGGTCGCACAGAGGCAGGCCGCTCTATTATCTCCCCCAAACGCCAGGAGAGACATGCCTGGGATTCCACTAAGGGACATTCTTTAGGATTAGAGATCGCAGTCGAACCAATCAGTCCAAAACTGTATTTTCAGTCGTCATATATTAGCAGCATTTAGCAACCCAATCGCTATAATAAATGTGGGCGATGTCCATTTCTGCAGACCACCACTGATATGTCGAAACTTTAGATTTCCTTGGGTTTATATTTCAGTTTCATGTTGTGACAACGCTGTGCGTGCAGTCTGGTTAGGTTCAGGCACAAACACCACTTGGTTAGGGTTAGGAAGAGATCATATTTTAGTTTACCTGGTTCTGTTGCCACAAACAGGGCTGGAGCAGGTCCTGACGTCTCAATAATAAAAGTGGTTTCACGCTTACAAATGTTGAAACGCTGCTCAAACAGTGGTCTCTCATTAAAGACGTCCAGTGGCTTAGCGCTCACAAATTCAGAAACGCAGGCTTGAAGAAACATGAAATGCTTAATTCTGCATCTGACAGCCACATTTCTCACTTCCCATCAGGATTAAAGTCAATTTCAGTGACTCTGAAATTAAAAAAAAAAAAAAATCTCCTCGGGCTCCCAGACAGAGAGGTCAGAGGCTCAGCTGAGGAATGTGTACAGGAGGCCACCTAGTATGAAACATATTAATATGTATTTCTGGGATTGAGATGGAGCTCAACGTGAAATGACGTACTCAAATAATATAGGGCCAGCTCAAAATATAACTTCTAAGGGCCTCTGCACTGTATATGAGGAAATACATTTCTGCCTTTGAGGACAACACAAAGAATCGCTGTTTTTTCAAGTCTTCCCACCAGGAGTTCCTGCCAAAGCTAAGTGTAGAGCGAGACCCCTTTGAGCGATTGTAAAGCTCAGAGGAAGGATGATGGAAATCTTTAAAGTGAGGCCATACAAACCAGATCCTAAACAATAGTTTCCCCAGGAGAGCACTGCAACTGGCTCTGACTTTCATTCATACACAAGCGTGATCAGCTGCCTGCTATTTTTTGTCCATGTGTTTGTGCTTGTGCATTTCTGTTGAAGAAAGGGGTGATAAAAGTCAGGAAGTGTTTTCTGCTCTGGATACGCCACAAGTTGTCACAGTGCCGGCTTTAAATCCGCTCCTCCTCCTCCTGTGACTACTGTGTGACGGGACATGTGATCCGTAATCTGGATGGGGTGATGCCGATGGGGGAGTGAGGAATGGGGTGATCCTGTGAGTCTCAGCTTGAATATACGGCTGTGTGTGTTAAACCAGATGGGAAACAGCATACTGTAGATCTCTGTTTGTTCACATCAAGCGTTCTTTGTGCTCAACCCTCAGACAGAGCTCAGCGACTTTGTAACATGCAGAGCAGTTTATTTTATGGCCGCAGCACGAAGAGCGCGCACGGAAGTCAGCAGAATGGACTGGAAACACTAAATTATTACATAATTAAATCAGTGGAACTGTGAGATGCATTCATTTTACATGCTCAGCCCTAAGACAGAATAAATGCATATTAAACTTGAAAATCATGCAAACCCAAGTTAATGTTAATACTCTTATGTGTGTATCGATATTTTCTTTTCCACCGCGTTTTTTTAATCAACATCATTATTATCATTAAATTGATTGTTTACTTATTTTTCCTCCCCATGTGTGTAATGGTTTGGGTTTTTTGTTTTGTTGATATCCTGTTTTATTTTGTAGCTAACTCCTCTTGTATCTTGTTGTCACGCTCTGGTTCCTGCTCACCTGTGTTCTCAGTGCTCGGACAATCAGCTTCATTAAAGCTCGCTTGTTGTTGTACTACCTGCCTGCTTGTGTGTCTTGCGTTTGGGTCCTTTCTGTGTAACCATGACAGCGTACACACCTAACACACTCTTCCACTTCTGCATATATGAATACATGACACCCTTTAATACGTGCTAGCAAACACACACAATGCTTCCTCTAAAAAACAATGTTCAAATTGTTACCAAATCCAAATGTTAAGCCTCATACCATCTGTTTGTTACGTCCTACTGTTGTGTGTTAGTGTTGTTATATTCTGTTACATCTAAACAAAATGCCACGCACCTTCTTGAGCCAGACGATACAACACACTGTCTGGCTCACTCCTTATGGTAGTGCACAGTAAGACTTCAAGGAAACTAAATGGATAAAGCGGTGGAAAGGAAATGCTTTGTTGTGGTTCTAAGTCTTAAGTATGCACACAGACACACTGACCTTCTTCTGCAGGTGGTATGGCTGAATGGTGTTGATGTTATAAAGGCCAGGCTATGGTATTTGTCTGCCCTGGTGTATGTTTTGAGGGTTTATTTAGAGTTTATATTAGCTGTGTAGAGTTTAAAAGGGGCAAAACCAAAAAATATTCATATAATTAAAACCAAATACGCCCTCTTGCTTTAACCACAGAAAATAAAAGCTAGCAATGCAGCATGCTCAATGTGAATTGATTGTAAGAACAAAAGTATCTACAGTTAGTGTGTCACTTCTGCTGTGTGTGTATATATAGCACATTATGTAATCAATGTCTCATTCAGTCATTCTGGCGCAGACAGTATGAACTTGGCTCTGGAAACTTTTATAAAAAGAAAAAAAACAATAGGTCATTAGGAGAGTTGGCCTGATAGACACTTTGAGACGTGCTGAACCCAACAGGCACTTCCCCACAATGCACTAGAGAGATAACAACAGCCTCTGATAGGCAGGAGGAAAACGGAAGCTATTACTGACAGGTTGACCTTTCTCCGAGTCAACAGCAGCAAAGCGCTTCGGGTGAGATTTATTAAACCACCATTAAGTTTTCTTTTTATCTGTAACATCTACCGGCATCGTCATCATTGTCTCGATACTGTAAGCACTCTGTCAGTTTAAAGTAACAGCATCCCCCTTAAAAGCTACAAAGCAGCCATATTTGTCAGACAGGACTGTATTTCTTTATGAAGCTTAAGCGTACGACCATAAATCTGAGGTCTATGGGTTTACAGCTGTTTGAGTCGATGCCCGTGTGAAAGGCACTGGGAAAGAACTCAGCTGCCTTCCCTGCAACGCACAGCTGCACGTTAAACACACAAGCACCTTCTGTGGGTCGACGCTTGTTGTTAGATTTTTGTCTATTCAGGCACTATTGAGGGGGAGGAAGCAGAAGCGAAAGTGGAGCATGTGACTTTAAGTTGAGATCCTGACACCAGCAACAGTGGGATTAGATGAAGCATCCAGAGCAACTCATCATTTGGACTGCAGAATATGCGGCAAAGGCTTTTTCAAAGGTGCTCTGCTGCCCGAGAGGGAGCAGTACTCTGATGATGATCATCCAATAGGCAAAAAGTTGAGCCCCTGAAACACTTTGAATGACAGCCTTCTTATTAAGAAGTCATTAAGAAATGCAAAAAGAAAATACAGAAATCAAAGAAAGAAAGAAAGAAGAAAGAAAGAAAGAAAGAAAGAAAGAAAGAAAGAGGAAGTTAAGCCTAATCCAATATCAAACTTGATAGCTCTGTATCACTCTAAATTTTAAACCACCTACCAGCCACCGAAATATGCCTGATTTTTTTCATCCATGCATTATTCCCTGATAAATTACCAAAAAAGAAAAAACACCGGATCCACTCCAAATCTTAATGGGGTCTATTCTTGGCCGAGACAAATCCTAAATCCAGATTTCGTGGAAAACTGTTTCGTAGATTTTGTGTAATCCTGCTGACAAACCAACAAACCAACAGCCAAACTGACATGGGTGAAAACATAACCTCCTTGGTGGATTTAATTAAAAAAGGAATATTAATTAATTGATGAATGCCTACATTTGTTTTTAATGCTTTGTTTTTTGTATTTAATTACATATTAGACATATATATTGAATCATTTCTTTCCTTCTTTCTTTCTTTCTTTCTTTCTTTCTTTCTTTCTTCTTTCCTTTGGCAGCAGGAAGAAGAAATTATGGCTTCATTAAATAAAATAACTTAACCGTCAACATATGTTCTGTTGGACTGGCTGAAGTAATCTTGGAAACCAATTTAATCCAATTTAAGCTTGTGAACTACTGGTGCACATCTTTTCCCTTGGACCTGCATTAAAAACAAGATTTGATCACCTTATAAAGTTGATATGGCGGTGGATGTCAAGAGGAAGGAAAGGAACAGGGTTTTTTAAAGGAAGAGGACTGTAAGTCTTCTTGAACAACCCTCTCACCTCCTCACCACGGTGTGCCAGGGGAAAGGTGAGCAAGACGTTGAAGGTACAGGAAATAAAGAGGATTAGGTGGAGGATGAAGGGACGAGGAGGGGGACGAGGGGAAATTCGCTTGAAGCAGGAGAGCAGTCTCACTCTCCCCTTGGGTGTTCCTGTCAGGGCTCCAGGGAAGCAGACATAATTCACTTAATTGGTTCTCACTGTTACACGTCGAAGACAAAGCAGCAGAATCTCAGAGGGATTTTTCTCTTCTCTGGGTCAAAGGTAGCAAGGACTTCCCTCTGCTGTCTCAGCAAAGGCAGTTGTTTTTCCTCTCAGTGCTTTGCTCCAGTCACATATACACTGTTTAAAGCAGCATTCATCTGCACATTACTTGTTAATTTGATCAAAGCTAATTTGAAAAGGTTCGAGCACGAATCACAGTGAAGCACTGACTGTGTAAACACTCTTTGATCTCTGCATGAAATCAATGAATTAAAGAGATTAATCCTATTTGAGACAGTAAAGAATGACATGAAACATGAACATGCCAAAGTCACAATCCTCTAGTATATGCCCTGTTGCTCTCATTATAGCCTGTTCCAGCCCATTAATGGATTTACACCATTACATAAACAGTCTCAGTAATTTATACATAAATCACATGACAGCTCCCCTCCCCACTCTCTCAAAACAGGACGTGAGTGACCCCTTTCCCCAAGTTCTCCAGATGACTGACGAGTGCTTTGTTCATTTCTTTAACCCGCGACCTACTGGACACATTCTCACTGGGCTGAATCACTTGTGTGCACTCCAAGGCTAAACCAGTGCATGGTTGTACAAGGCTACATGCCAGTACGAAAACCCCACGAGCACAGCAGCCAAATCTAGAAACCTATGTCTTGACATGACTAAGTCTGCGATATTTCTCCCACTGGGCTCTCTGGCAAACTTGTGTGAATGATGAGTTCGAGGATCAAGAGTCACTGCTTTTTGGAGAGAGCTCCAAATCACTGTTGGCTAAGAGCTGCGATATGCTGTTATCTATGGAGATTTTACTGTATTTCACAACTGTGGGAGTCACTGTAAATGGACAGGACTGATGGTAAGCCTGCTAAAAGGCAAGTACCACTTCATTTTAAAATTCATGTGCACCAGTTGTATAATGCACAAGACAGTTCACTTAAAAAGATCTATTTCCCTTAATAGCGTTGTTTCAAAGTCCTCAGGTTGTTAGCAACCTGATTTGACATTTTGGAAAATATCCATATTCACGTTTTTGGAAAGAGTTAGATGAAAAGTTGATGCCACTCTGATGTTTGTCCATCAATTATAAGGCTAAAGCCTGGGGCCAGTTCGCTTAGCTTATTGGAAATAGGGGGAAACAGTGGGCCTACTAAGTCTGCCTGCGATAGGCTATAAAAGTAAAGCAACTTCCTGGATTCTTGTCATCTCTGTGAGGCTGAAGGAAACCAACGAAGCAGTTTCCACTTCGTTTCCAGTCTTTATTCTAAGCTAAACTAGCTGCCTGCTGACATATTTAGCATACTGGCATGAGAGAAGTATCAAAGTCCCTTTAGGCAAGTCTTGCCGCTTGGAAGCCATCTTGGCAATGCCCCAGGGCAGTTCCTCAGGGCTAATAAGATCCGGCCCATAAATAAATGAATGGGGAGAGAGAGCCAGAGCTTCACTCTCAATTTCAACAATCAACTTTTAATATCATACGTTTAAATAACCTCACCTTTCTTGGTAATCCTGTGCATCAGTGTGAAATCCTTATATTCCATGTCTATCAGAAGTCCGGTCGGCTGAAACTGTTGTGATTTTCAACTGTGCGCTCAGATCAGCGCAACAAAACTATCGGCTGATATGTTTCTTGATTTGGCTGTCGTTTAAGCAGACGATTGGCTTTTGGGGGGGAAAGGGCGGGATGTGTGTCATACAACCGCCATCTCTGTCTTTTCTATTCAAATCTTATAAGTGGTTTGTCTCCTCTCTTATAAAGTCTGTCGGTATTAATCCTCTGGTATCGTACTCATAAAGGAAAATGTTCCTTTAGCACAAGTTATTTGATTGAAGCAATCAAGGTCATGTCTGCTGCCACCAGCCAGCAGCCACCTGTGCTCATCCCTTGTAAAAAGCAAATACAGTTTCTCGTTCAAGGTCTCCACTCTTATGTAAGATCTTGTAACAAACCTTAAAACCAACACAGAAAGATTTTGTTCTCAAACTGTCTTTCTGAGCAATTATTTGGTGACCTTGTTCCCGTAGTGTATGTCTAGGAGCATGGTACACGTCCTGTATAGACACAGCAACATTTTTTCACAAGAGCTGTATGAACTGTGTGAACCTCACTCGTGTCTGTCTCACATCAGTGGCGTGCACAAACTTTATGAGAGCAGAAATCCAATAAATCAAAAGACGGGCCTGTCTTCCACACACACTGTAAGCATGTGCACTGTGTGTGCAAGCATCTGCGATGTAATCAGGCTGCAGCCGCGGTGAAAAGGGACATTTTCCTTGCGACATTAAGAAAAGATTGAGCGTGCAAATGTCCTATCACGAAGCTGCTACAGATGAAAAAAAGGAATGGTGTCGTGTGCCTCTACAGTAAACTTGACCGTACCAGAAGAGCATGTGAGTTAAAGTGAAGCACAAAAGTGTGCCGTTAGGGCAAACAAATCCAAGTTTCAAATGTTGCTCTCAGGGCACTGCCAGTGCTTACACCTTACTCAAAGATGGCCTTCTCCTGGGGATCAACTGTATTGACCTTAAAAAAGCAAAGATAGATTATATAAGTTATGATTTCGGCCAATAAGGTACACACTGTGAGCTCTGTTGATATGCAACGGTACGCTCAATGTTTGCTGAAGATAGCCTTATCTCATGGGGATTTTGGCATATAATATCGGCCCACTGTGGTTCTTATTTGCTACTTTTACAAACTTGTATTTAACTACATCATGACAATTTTCAGCACGTACCTTTTCAAAGAGTAAAAACTGAAATGTAGGTTGAACAACAATTAAATTCACGTTATTTAAGACTGTTAGTCCAATCAACGGTGAAACTATCAGCACAGGTGGATAATATTTAGAGTATGCTGATAAGTTCAGCTGATTTAAAGAGTGACAATACATCGTATTTTATGTAGAGCGAGAGAGATAAATACTGTATGTAATAATACAATTTTAAGCACAAAGCCAAAATGTTGTGGCGTTCCAGTTGAAATTGCAGCTCTGATTTCATGACCTCATCATGCATTTTACATACAAACGCATTCAAAGCCGTCAGATGTGATGGAGTATTTGTGTTATGGAAATAAATGTCAGCAAAAGTAATGAATCTTTCAAAATAAAATAGACTGACTGCTACTTTAAAACCACGCTGCAGAACTTGAGTAAATGTACTCAGTTACACTCCACTCACCCAAACTCCCCTATTCCCTCACCCCTCTCCCAGCATATACACTCCCTCTTCAGACACACAAACACACACACAAACACACACCTCCCTCACATTAATCCCACCAGGTTGTTGGGTTCTATGGGGGTCAGCGTTTGCCGGACGCAGCTTTTATTTGGGCCCGATTACTTTTGGGCACAGTCATCGTATGGCCTCTGTCGACAGGGATAACGCGCATTGGGGTCGGATTGGCGTCCGCCTCACTGGCTCCATTCACTGGGCCAGGCACAATCATTTAGAACTGGCAGACCTAACACCTAACCCACAGAGCCGGGCCAGCCCAGTCAGCAAATACAAACCCCCTCATCCCCCTCCCCCCCCCTCCTCACCCTTTTAGTAATCAGAGAGGAGGGGAGTAAAATGATAGAAAAAGTCAGACAAAGAAAACGACTGAGAAAAAAGGTCGATGTGGGACGGAGGAGAGAGTGGGAGACATGAATGAGCAACTCCTGCATATATTGGGTTGTAGGGAAAGAGTAGCATAGAGAAAAAGAGAGACAATGTGTGTGTGTGTGTGTGTGTGTGTGTGCGTGCATGCGTGTGTGTGTGTGTGACAGAGAGTAAAACATAGCTTTTCATCAGCTGACTGGCCGGCCACTCTCTTGAATCAAAGCCGTTTCCGCAGCAGCTTTTACAGAGTTTGGAGGTTTTGACCCCGATGCCCTCTGTGGCAGGCTACTGATTTGTCACTGAACTCTGATGTCTGGGGTCCCTAAATGTGGCTGCAGGTTGAAACTCCCCCCCTCTCACCCTATGTAACCTGGGATGTACAGCTAAATAGGCGAAAATGTCACGTGCATGTGCATTAAAAAATACATATTATCTGCCTGAAGATACAAAATGCAGCTGTAAGATGTTTTCACATTTACGCACATGATGTGACACCACTGTACAATATGTATATTGTTAATAGAAATAATGTAGTTAATTCTGATTGTATGTATGGTATGAAATGTATCAGTTGGCCTCTGCTGCTCTCTTGTGGTGCATCTGAAATAATGTTTCTTTCAGTGAGGACTAAGAGGAAGACCATTTATCTTTATGATGCTGTATATTCAGTGTACCCAAAAGCCATACTTGAGTAAAAGTGCAGATATCGTGTTAAATATTACTTTGAAATGGTGAATAGTATTCAAGTAAATCTTTAATGGTGCAATATGTAAGGATTTTGGTTGAAAAAATTCAAAGCCAGACTAAATGTAACAACAGAATGTGAAGGAATACGACTTTTGTCATTATGACCTCTATGTATTGTGTTGCAAAGCATGTTTAGCATGCTAACCAACTAGCCCCATCCCGATCCAAGTCCTGTGTCAGCCGTGTAAACACCAACACTTCCTTGGTGCTCCAAGCTCCCAGTATGGACTGCTAGCTTCACGGCTAACTGAGCTAACATGCTGTTGTCAGCATTTAGCAGTTACTCTGGTGATATGCTGCCCCACATTTGTTTTAAGCATAAATTCAACATGTGGCCAAGTCCTACATATTGCACCTTTAAGTGTCTGATATTAAATCAAGTTAAGTATCAATAATAATTTTTTTAGCAATAATTATTCTTAAGTATCAAAGAATTATACATATATACATGTATGTATACACTGTATACAATGAGTTGACTGATTATTTATTATATATCTGATAATTAGCATTTTTCAGATTTTTGGGGTCAGTGTCTTCATTATGTGTATTAAGCCAAGGTAAATAAGCTCTCATTCATATGATACTGAACCTGTTCAAACCCTGACAGCTGGTATATTTCTGTTCACTAATTATACAGGTTACAATGATGTAAATAAAACATTTTAAGGTGATGTATAGCATTATCTAAATCAGACACGAGACATTTTGGTCAGGGTGAAATGAGAAGATGTTGACAGTATACATCAGACCTATTCAACTGAATTTGCGAGAATCAACTTGACAGCCCACTGCTAAAATTTAAACTAATAAACATAGCAGAGAAAAAAAAATAGTGAATACATTTTTAATGTCAAGATTTGCATGTCAGACATAAGGAATATAAAAGTTTAGCCCTTTGGCACTTCACTTTTTGTCAAATCTGATAAAATTGTTCTGTCTTATATTTAGGGCTGACATGAAGAGGGCAATAACAGCTTAATTTCTTTTAATAAATATGTTTTTCTTCACTTATTGTGCATAAATAACCGTAATCACTCCAAGCTCCTGTGAGAAAGTGGTTTCAGTGCCTGATGATGGAGCTGTTGAAAATGAGGAAAAAGCTCCTTTAAATGGCTCATACCATTTTTGACAGCGGGGGGGAGGCGACATTAGCTATTTCCGAAAATGATCTTAATCCGCTGATATCTGCTCCACATTTAAGATGGCCACTGTCATTATAATCTACACATTATTGTTTTATTTAGATACCGAAATATTATACAATGACACCAGTCTGGGGAGTCACGTCTGGCGTTGAGCGGTTCCGGATATCCCTGTATTTACAAAACACAGTTAGCTTAGCTAGCGGTGGCCGTACCCTCCTGCAGAGGGCTAATGAGCGGAGCAAAGCGAACATTTAAGACGTTTTTAAAGGATTTTCACGTTAAACAAGGTGAGACTGTGAGGTGGGTCGGACATGTTTGCGACTACCGGCAGTGACAACCGCCGTGACGGCCCTGAAGGCGACGCCAAGCCGCCTCACACCACCGCAACAACGGAATACTGCGCAAAGTTGCAGCAGTGGATGTGGCAGTATTACTGGGGGTATGCCAGCTGGCAGAGCTGGCTGGCTCTGTCAGCCTTCCCGCCGCCGTGCGGGTTCCCTCCGCCGGGGGCAGGCGCTCACACACCGGGGACACCTGCCTCGACCTCCGGTGGCGGCGGGCAGCAGGGGTTTGATACGGGAAACTGGTACAGCTACCCGTATCCGCTCAGCTTCCCAGCATCCTTCCCTCATCCAGCCCAGACCGAGCAGAGCTCAGCCGCAGCACCAGCCTCAGCTGCTGATGCCCGGCCAGCACAGCACCAGAACGGGAATCCAGCTCAGGCAGGTAGGGCTCAGTTTGACAGTGAGGTCTGCAGCAGTGTGTGGGTTTCATTTTGTATAAGCTGGGTCACGAGTGTGGTGGAAAGCAGGATTAAGTGAAGAAAACAAGCTTATATGCTTAGAGGTGTAGTGCTCTGTTAACCTACAGCAGCTATATGTAGTCAGTGAGTCAGGGGGATTTATTTGACTGTATACATGCAGAAATGTGTGAATAATAATAAAAAACAACATTCTCAGTGCACTTGTCTTCTCATCCACCTCATACAGGACGGGAGTACACCATCCCCTCTCCTCTCCAGAGGTTCCTGGCTGAGACAGTGGACTTCTTCATCCTGTTCTGTGTGAAGGCCACCATCGTGCTGTGGATCATGCATCTGAGTGGGATGAAGTGAGTGAAACTATTGAACCCAGACAGATAAAGCAGAGCCTAAACTGGGGATTCACACGTCACACTCCTCATCAAGCTGACCAGCCAGCGGTTATGCAAAAACACATTTGCATGACCAAAGAGTTGACTGCTTTAATGAGATCTTAAAGCTGTTTCAACATTCTCACACATGCATCTGTCTCTCCTCTGTAAAGGGACATTGCCAAATTTATCACCCACTTCATTGTGGAGGAGATCGATGAGAACACGTCCATGGAGGACCTGCAGAAGATGATGGCTGTAGCTCTGGTCTACAGGGTGCTAGTGTGCGTCTACGAGGTGAGTCATGTGTTTGGTGATGTTGCAAGCTCTAAGCTGTCGATAAATCGCGTGTAAAGTTGAGAATATCATGTTTATTGGCTTAAAATGGTGTTTGTATTGTATTGTGTTTGCACTTTAAAATGTCTGCTTACTGTAAGTGTAACTTGAGTATTTAAAACCAATGTTTTCATGTCATGCTGCATACAGGTTTTTCCAGCTAAATGTAAAGACTTTCAACACACTGTTTGTTTTCATAGTTAAACATTCCTTCCCCATTTTGTCCCTCACTGCCACATGCTCCTGTTTAATGAGAGGAGTCACTGTTCCTCTGCAACACAACATTATTTCCCACAGAGGACAGTGATGCAACGTTGCACTCGTAGTTGCTTGAGGTGAAGTCATGTACCACGTCTCTTGTTCGACCTGTGCATTAGTGGCTAGGTGTTCCCAGGTGGGACGCAGCACAGGGACACTCAGGCTCCTCCTCTTAGACTAACACCATCTGGCATGTTTCCTTACGTCAAAGTGTTTGACCTTGTTTGTGTGAACCTGAAAATTAATTTCTTGCAGTTTTGAACAATAAAGAATAAAACCATGCATCCTATCAGCATGGTCAGAAGCCCACGGGGTTATGAGCAATATGCATCTCACACAATTGGATTCAGTGATGACCTGTGTACGTTTTGTCCTTGTTGTCCAATCAGACGATCTGTATTTGGGGCGCTGGTGGTGCCACACCAGGGAAGTTCCTGCTTGGCCTGCGAGTGGTGACCTGTGACACGTCCACTCTGGTCCGACCCAACCGAGTCCTCGTAGTCCCTGCATCTAATGTCTCCCTCTCTGCGTGAGTGATCACAGACTGGAAACATCACATTTTGATTGGGAAGAAGAAGAATTTTGTCTCGTATCTGTAGAGCATCAGTGTGGCAACTCTTAATCTAACCTTTGTTTTGTTTTGTCTCCTTTGTCTTTCACAGCTCTACAGTGCGGGCGCTTAATAAGAACTTCTCCATTGCCTTCCTCTTTCCCGTCTTCATCACTCTCCTCTTCTTCCAGCACAACAGGACTGTGTATGACATCGTGGCGGGGACCATTGTGGTCCAGCGCAGAGGGGGCAGATAGCCTCTCCTCCAGCTGCAGACTCTGATATACTCGACAAAAGTACTTCAGGACCACGTGTGCTGAAAAAAGCGTGTCCAATCTCCTCAGTGGATCAAAGAAGGACCCAAACTGCACTGGATGCATACTGAATCAGACCTGGTACGTTGGAAACAGAAGACTCCAGCCATACATTTTTTGGTGCAAGGTTGCTTTTTGAACCATTGACTCAACAAATAAGCTATCAGGAAACCCTCTGAAGTATTGTGATGATTGATAATCGCAAAGTATGGTCAGGTGCTTTCAAATGTTTCCAGGATCTCCTGAGAATTTTCTTCATATGATCTTAGTTTGCTTGCTAACTCTTAATATATTTTTTATTTATTTTCCTGAAGTTTAAAACCCGTATGTGCAGGATTTATAGACTTATAGCGACCAACAGTGGCTGGACCAGAAAAAAAAAACCCAAGTAGCGCATCAGTTTTCACGCTGAAGAATTTTTAGAATAATTTGGCACTTTAATCACATTAATTCAACAGTTCAGAAGAGAAGGATTGTAAAAAAAACATTATTAATTTATTGACTTCACTGCTTTTTTTTCTATGCATTGTTCTGTTCTTCAAGGTAATAATGGTGAATCAAATGTTTGTGATTACTCAGACTGAAGAAAAATAACACCTGGCTTATTTGTACCCTTTCTCTGTGCCTCTGGATATTTTAATGAAGAAGTTCTGTTTTATTATCTTTCTGTCACAGTGAAATGTAACATTGACTTTTCTTTCCCAGTGTCAAACCCAAGAAATGCTGTTTGTTCATATTTTCTGTCTTGGACTTCTCTGGACTCAGGGCGGAGCCACTGATTGTCTGAGCTGCATTGTTGAATCCACCGCTTGTGTCAGATTTCCAGGAATGCACAGTGTGAAATTCTGCTGGTATTAAAGATGATAAATGGTTTATTAACACACTTTCATGCTGGTTTAGCAGTGTGTGGCCGCTGGATTATTTTTGTTTTTTGTATGATACTAAGCAATGCCTTTGTCTTTACAAGAACACTCACGTTGAAAGCCAGACAACGCCATTGGCTCGGCAGATGAATTGAAGAAAACGGACACTTATCAATCAAAATATGGTCAAATATTTCAAAAGCAGTTTATGGGGATTTCAGATGACCATTTGATTTTGTGTCATGCCTTTTATATGATGAATGCAAAATGGTAAGAGCTGCAGTCATATTTGACTCATGCTCTCAAAAAATCTGTCTTCACATATGAAAGAAAAACAAATTCAATTATAAGGATAAAACGAACCCTCTTGTGCATCTTGCACATGATATGTAAATCCACTACACTAAAAAGTCACAGGAATTTAGTGGAATCAACTGAATATTTAAGTTTGAATTATATCAAGATAATTAAACTAATTTAAAATCTTCTAGTTTTAATTTTCAGACCACTTCAGAACTGATAAAACACGAGTTTTTTCAAACAAAGTTTGTTGAATACACTGTACAGCAGTCAACCAAACATGAAAACAGGTTTCTAAAGAAACATGATCAGCATATTAGCATACTTCCCAGCATGCAATGTTCAACAGTTGAAGAAAACGTGTGATGAAAACTTGCTGTGTCTGAAATACTTTTAAAGAAAAATCATGGCTGGTTGCTTTCACAATAATTAAAACATTGTTAGCATTGACTTCAGTCTCGCCCCTCACACTTTCTCTTTCTGGTAGTGGTTAACTGGTAGTGGTTGAACCTTTGTATCTTTGCTGCACCAAAGTATCTCCAATAGTGGCAGCTACTCCGGATGTTTACAGTCATAAAGTTGCCATAACAACGTTAGGTGAACTAGATATTTTAGGTAGTACAACTGATTTATTATCAAAATTACACGAGTTGAAAAGTTTATTTATTGTGAATCATCACAAAATTAACTTATATTCTCAAATTTCTAGAAATTTAAAGCTGCTTCGACACTTAACAAATAGTTGAGAAAGCAAATTGCTAACACCGAACCGAAATGACTAGCTGCTGACTTAGCATTTACAAACTGACACTGAACACTGCTGAGGAGGTCGCTGTAGAGGATTACAATAAAGATGCCATACAAGCTTCGTCATTTAGATTCTCGTTTAATGAGTTCTGTCCTCCTGCTTAAATTAAAATGTAACTGTTGTCCTTGATTGGTCCAAAGAGAGCGGTGCATCATTAGAGTGTCTCTCTGCCTGGTTCCTTACAGCTCTTTGGGGGGAAAGCAAAGTCCTGCAGCTGAGCACAGAGGGAGCATTTGAATGCAGCGTGGACGTGTTGGAGAGGAACATTTGAGTGTGATCGCACTGCAGCGGCCATTTAAAACGTAAAAGCAGGTATAAGCGAAGGGCCTATAATTACCCGTGGGACAAAAGTTCAAACAGTAAGAAAAGAGCCGATTCAGCTACACAAAGCTTGAACATGATTGACAGGATTTTCAGAATATATTAAGAAATCAATTTTCTTTGTCTCATGCCTGAGAATGTGACTGATGGAGCTACTGTGCTATAGGAATATAGGATTAAAGGGATTAGTTTATACTTAAAGACCTGTAAAAGACATTACACGCTCTGGTACAACAGGCACGTGGTGTGCACCTTAATGTCAGTATCGGTTCTTTAAACTGAAGTACAGAACAACTTCCAACTACTTCATCCAGACACTATTATCAGGAAGTCATCAAATCTACAGTTGGGATCATGTTGAGTTCATAGTTTGTCTGTCTTTCATATAAACCTCCATGTAACAGTTTTGCTTTCTTCATGTTGAAAAGAGAAAACCATGAGTTGCTACAGCATGCTTCGCCACATGGGGGCGACATTAGACAACACAGATCAGTGCATGTTGTGGCCCAGATACAGTCGATGGAAATAGACTGTAGTTTCTGGATGTTGGCATTATTTCTTGCGCACAATCTTTCCCGAGTGGTAAAAAGCACAGCCCGTGTTTTCATAACTGATAAAGCAATAACCTGATTATAGCTGAAGAACCACATGCTGACATGCAACAAAAAAAATTCTGCTTGCACCTGCCTTTCTGCCCTTTCACCTGTAACAGCTGTCAGGTGTATGTCACGCTCGGGTCTGAGAACTTAATGATGTGAACACATTGTATACAAACATCGCTGACAGACTTCCTTCTTAATTTTCAGACAGCGTTTGTTTTCTTCGCTGACATCTCCAGCCATCACCGGGTTGCTGACATCTGCAAACTCTCTGCTGAAGCGAAAGTATAAGTGCATGAGAAATCTTAAGGCCACAGGCCATGCAAGGTAGCCTGCTGGATAAACAATGATGCAACAGTGCCTTACCAGTGTGAGCATTTTGCTTTATGTTAACTTAGTATTGCACTGGCATTGTGGGACTGTTGCAGTCTTGCAGTGGGGTCGTGCCATGCCGTGTGTGCCTTCAGACATTTGGAAAAGTTGATTTTACATTTGAGCTTGGGTACCATCAAAACAGTTTCTCCGAAACATTAATTTTTTATGATGAATTCAGCTGCATCAAACTTGAAGAAGAGACCAAACGTCCCTCGTTATTAAGAAAATTAAAATCAAGAGTCAGATTCTATTTGATAGAGACCAAAAATCCCACCCGTGACTACAAGATTCTGGTTGAATTGGTGCTAAATAATTTTGGTTCACACAAGTTTTTTGTATGAAGTCTTGCCCCTTTAAAACCAGTGAGAAGTGATCAGAGAGAAAATAAAATAACCGAAACTGCTCTAACTTCAGCGGAAAATGGTGCGTTTATAACACTATATCATTAGTGTTTAATTACCGGAAAATAAGAATTGTTGCGTTGAGTCCACCATGTTGCACTGCACCACGTTTCTACTATAACCCAGAACAGAAAAACAAACACTGACTCAAGAGCGGGTCTTTTCTTTTCTTTAGTTATTACTGGATGTTTTTTTATGTTGCAACTTTACGTTCCTTCGGGTTGAATTTTCTATTTCTATTTTGTCACAACGTTGTCCTTATGCTCTGTTTAGGTTTAGGCACAAAAACTGCTGAAAATTTCTCCACGGTTCCTCAAAAAAACACCTGTTTTTGATGCCACTAAAACGGCTGTAAATGTCCCCAGGCGGTGTGACTTAAACTTGGATCTGCTGTGTGGCAGCCTTGTTGGCTTGTAATTATGCCACCACCTTCTTCTCCACCTCCTGCTGCGACAGGTGGCTAATAAGCATATATTGCAAACCTGATATGCCTCGTTTGGTTCACTTGTCAACCTCGGACATTACCGTGCTTTGCAAAAATGTTGACTAACATTGTATCCTTTTCACTCACCTAGATGCCACTAAACCCTACACACTGTGTCCTTAGGAAGTTTTATTATTGTGTATTATATTGTATGGTAGCACAGTTTTTTCATGATGCTACAAAATCATTGGACTGTTGAGTCCTATTGTCCCAGGTCATAAGATAATACCTGAGACTCCCAATTCTCACTGCTGATGAGAGGCCAAACGCCTTCAAGTAACCTACCGCTACAGCCCTTTGGCACCTTTAGACGTAGGATGGTAAAATTGACCTTACATGTCATATTTGATGGTAATCCCTACTGTGCCAACTCCTCTCACAGGTTTGGTGTTTGATTTAAAGGTCTAAGATTATAAATAAAGTTATTCATATGTCCTTTAGAAACAGTTTATTTAGGTGACACAAACTAAAGCACAACTTCAGTTTGAATTTTCTTTTTTTAATTTCTGGTGCCAAAGTGCTGTGGAGTTGAATTTTCATGAGCCGTGTTCATGTAAGATTAGCCAGGGGCATATTTTGTCTTAAGGTCCCAGTAGGAAGACACAACGTTCGCTCAGCCCTCCTCAGAATGGTGGGTTTTTAAATAGCAACCATTAATCCTTATGAATTAGTAATTATCACCAGACTCTCGCCAACTTTCTCACTCCAACATACGCACAAATCATAGCCACCATTCAAGGTTTTTTGTTACACGTTTTTTCTTTGAGTTTCGTTCTTTTGAGCCGTTTCTTTCGTGTCTCCCTTTCTCTAATCTAAATCATCTCGGAGCTTGCATCTTCACCCGTGTGTGGCCTGATCTGAGGAGTGGTAGAACATGTAAATGCGGCGTCTGAATTATAAATGTGTAACATCGTCCATAATTTCCAGCCTTGTACGTGTTAAAAAAGTACAAAACTCCTTAAATGGCTTTGAGGCAGAGAGAAAATGAGCTTTCTGTTGTATAATCTCTGTGCGTAGAGGAAACTATCCAAACATTTTGTCAGCCATTGTGCCCGATTTTAAAAGTTCATCACAGCATTTTGTCCTTCAGTAGCAAGTTTTTGTGCTGAGAGTCATGAGTTGTTCTCTGTGCCAGGGAACTGAGAGAGGCTTAGCAATAATTACGCCTCGAGTGGCTCTAATACAAATTTCACAGGGAGGCAGAGTGGAGAGAGAAACCAACAGAAAGTGTGAGACACAGAAAGGGATTAAGAGAGAGACAAAAGCCCAAGAGGAAGGAAAGGATTGGAAAATGGAGTTCAAAATGGGAAGAGAAGCGGAGGAGAAAAAGAGAGGAAAGGAGAGAGAATGAGAGGGAGTGAGTATGAGAGGCTGAGGGACACCATGCTTGAAAATTCTCTCTGATCTTTGAGCCGTGGGACCAGAGGCGATGGAATACCCCGCAGAACTCTATTAAAATTCATCCAGCCTCGCTAAAGCGCTCAGTTATTATACAAGAGATGCCCTGCACAGCTCAGCTTTCTCTGTTTGCTCTCTGTCGCATGCAAACAGTACATAGACACGCACACCAAAGACAAACAGACGCATACACTCCCATCAAACACACACAAGCAAAAGTTGTCTCACTTATATGACAAAGAGAGAAACTTGTGGACAATGCTTTTGAACTTTACTTAGCACGGTATACATACTGTAAAATATATGACTGTAACTAACACCAGAGCTGGCGCGTTGAAGGTATGTTGGCTTGGTTTTTAGTGAGTATCGCTCTGAGGGTAGTAACATTTTTTGAAGGAATATTGTGTTGTATGAGAATTAAAGCCGCACAAACTTTTTAGGGGGCTGCAGAAACAAGCTGTAAACACAACAATGACAATAATGATTCTTATTTACATACACAGCACTTATAAAGCAACATTATCATTCAATATTCACTCTCTTTTAGCTCTGTTTTTGGTCACCACCCACTTCTGAGGGAAATGTATGAGTCATTAGCTGCTAAATGCTCGACTATGTTCACCAGCTAGTTGCTAACTGTGTCTTTCAGCTGTTGGATACTGAGCTGGTATAGTACAGAGGAGGGTTTTTAGAGATCTTTCACTGAAAATAGTCTGCTGCAGCAATAACCACAGCGCACAAACAGTACATTGGTGGACTGAAGAGGGAAACAATGAGCTGAAACTCTGAAGCTTTGAAGTTTAGGGGAGCTGCAGATTTGGGTGATAATTATCTGTCGTTTCATCACTACAAGCGTGGCTTTCCACATTGTCACATTACCATTTGACACATTGTTGTTCAAGCTGAGTATTGTTTAGTGTGAAATTTAAAGCAGCACCATTTTTGGCCACTTGGAGGCAGCAAACCCAGCAATGACATATTTTCTGAGGTTGTAATGGTGTTGGCAAACTTGTGGAGCATCATTTGAAATCGTTTGGGAATAGTTGATAATTGTGTCTGCTGTTGGGGAGTGGATTCATTAGTTCATTAGTTTCTTTTGAAAATAGCTGCCCATGTCCGGAAATGGGCGTCAATTGTGAACTGTCTAAATGAAGCTACACTGAGCCCACATCGTATCATACGTATCGTATTGTATCATATCGTATGGTATCGTATCATATTGTATTGTATCGCTTTGTATCGTATCTTTTAACTTTAACTAACTTTTAACAATTAAAGCCTTTATAATAAAGTTTAAAAACAAACATCTGACTTAATAACCGTATAAATGTTTGGTGTGAGTGTTTTATCAGATTAAAAATCAGTGTTGGAGCTATTTAACCAGGCTCCTTCACTGACATCATCTTTACTATCTACATTAACTGCCTCAACCTACATACTATACATAATATTTTACCAGGGAGCGAAAACTAGGACCGCTTAAGGAAAAAATCAGTAGATTAAATGATTTGATTCTGACTCAAAGTTCGTGACTCACCATTTACAGCTCAGTCACAACTGGACTTTCCATCTGACGCAATAGATTTCATGAGGATTTTAATAGAAGGAGACACTCCCTCTGATACTTCATAGAACCTCATTCCAGGCCTTTGGATGCTCTCCTAGACCGCACAGGGTGCAGCAACAGCAGGTCAACTATGCTTGAACCAGTGTTTTTTGCTGCAGGACTGCTCTCTGATAGTGAGAGAGAATGAGTAGAATTGAGTAAAAGGATGGATCCGCCGAGCGAAAGAGTAAAGAAGGAAAATTGCCTGTGCATAAATTCATGTAAGGTAGGAAGAATGATGCAAAAACTTGAGTAAAAGCAAAGAGACTGTGGAGAAAGGAGAGGAAGATGGAGCTAGGGAAGGTAACACAGCGAGTAGGAGAGCGTATATAAAAGATCTAATAGGAGTACGAGCAAATAGGAAACAAGCGTAACCTCCCCTGTGAAGTGAATATCAGATTACATTCCATTAACAGGCAGTTGTGTCTGTGTTTAGACTAACTCAGGCGTTCTCTGTATTACCCAGCAGAGGGAGTTCCCTTTGAATCCACTGTCTGTCTCCTCAGCTCCCCAGAGCAGGCTGTTCATTGGCTCTCAAAAGCCCCAGTGTCGGAGGCGGCTCAGCCAATCGGCACGCTTCTGGGCCACAAACATCTGAAGTAGTAATAATGTGGAATGTGCTGGCTCGGCATGAGCTGTCAACTGGAGCATGTAGTACTATACTATATGTGGATAGAGGGAGGAGACGAGTGGAGCGGAGGAGGAAGTGGTAAGCACTCGATGACGGAGCAGCAGTCTTATTGTGCTGTGTGTTAATGTGTGTGTGCGTGTGTGCAAAGAAGTACTGTCAGCTGTTCCAAGTTGCCAAACATCCATAAAGGCGCCCCACCCTCTGTGCCTCTCCCTCTTGTGAATTCACAAACACATTATTTGCTCACATGTACTCTGTTGCACAACTTCTGTCCAGATACACTCATGAACAATTACACCAAACATTCATCTTTATAAATATGTGCTAATGTGTGTGTGTGTGTGTGTGTGTGTGTGTGTGTGTGTGTGTGTGTGAGAGAGAGAGCATTCTGAACATACAGTCCTGAGTGTATTTAATCCCTCGGCTGTCTGACTCTTTGGAGCATTTGTGTCCTCTATGAGCCCGTGTTGACGCACGGCAGCGGGTTACATACTTGACACAGAAGTTTCAGGCTCCAGGCTCCGACAGCCAGCAGTGACCCAGGATTAGTGCCTCTCCAGTGGGGGGCCTCAGCAGACTCACCAACCGGTTCCCCCTGGTGGAGGTATGTACTGTATGCCAGTGAGTCTCTCAGACACGGGACGAAAATAATCCTTGAGAGGCTGCTGGTGTAGGCGTACTGTATGTCCATATGTGTAGATGTGTAAGTCTGTGGACAGATAGTGTTTAAGTGTGTGTGTTTAGTGATTTGTAGAGGTATAAAAGAATGAATGGGGACAATGGAGGTGGGATTTTTATTAAGAATTTGTCATTTTTGACATGGACTCCAGTCAACTTGAGTAACTGTTTTGATGACTTGCAACTTGACCCAACAGAAATAAATATCTTCAGACTTGACTTGGATGTTTTTTTCCTTCAGTGTGTATATCAATTCTCGTGCACGTAAAATATCCTGAAAGTTAAAAAGGTCATAGTCTGCACCAACAGGAGCTGCTCTCTCCCACAGAAAACACTGCTCCTGAAACGCCTCGTCAGTAGTCCCGCCTTTAATTCTGTGACCTCCTGACATCACATCATGTCACCATGTCACACATTTGCATGATTTATGCCTTTATTCGCGGTAGAAGTGAAGCCAACTGGAAGTTAAAAACATGGCAGAGCCGATTAGAGACACGGTGAGCAGTGCTGGCTCCGGCCTGTATGACCTGACCAATCAGAGTAGACTGGATATTCAGGGGGAGGGGCCTTAAAGAGACAGGAGCTAATGTGTTCTAGTGTTCATTTTCTGATTTCTGTGTAAATATTAGATATAATCCACATTATTTTCAGGTTCATGATTTTATTTTGGGTTACTATTCAAATAGGTTTACATGCTTTAATGCTCAATAAACACGCTCTGTTTAAGCCTCTGTCTCTTTAAGGCTCCTCCTCCTGAATACCCAATCTCATCTGATTGGTCAGCTCACACAAACCTGAGCCTGCTAACAACAACAGAGCTGTGTTAAATCATTTTTTACATGCCAAACTAGCTGCTAGGCATTACTTATGTGAATGTGTGACGTGGTGATGCAGTGTAATGTCACCAAAGTCACAGAATTAAAGGCGGGACCACTGACGGGGTGTTTCAGGAGCAGTGTTTTCTGTGGGAGAGAGGAGCTTCTGTTGGTATAGACTTTGTTTCTTAACTTCCAAGATCTTTCTACATGCACAAGAACATACTATATATAAAACACTGAAGGAAAGGATAACAATTTAAAAAGCACAAGAAGTCCCCTGTAACCAAGGACTTGACTTACCCAAGAAAAATTGACTTAAAGCCGATAACTATCTTAAGTCACTGTTACATGATGTGACATAAACATCTTTGCATTCTTGCTCCTCCGGCACAGACTGAAATTTTCTGGGTTGGTATTATTTTACCATAAAATATACACACACACACATACGTACGTTTAAAAACACAGAAAGTCTCCTTCTCTTCATATGTGGTACTTTAATAGTAATGTACAGTCATGCATGGTGTGTTTTCATGTCTGTGTGTGTGAGTCTGAGAAATCCCGTCCCAGATGGCAGCGTAACAAACTGATGGGTCATAATCTGGCCTGCTGACTGACAACATGTGTTATAGCAGGGTCAGCTACTGGAGGTCTGCTATTAATAGAACGGAAAGCAAGCACACAGGCACAAACACACACACACAGAGACATGACACATGCACACATATATAACAACACAGAATAATTATTGTATTATTCAGTTTTCTGCTCAATCTTGTTCACGGGTTGTGTGATTGATCCGGATCCATTTTTTAAAAGTGGCATATAGTGAACATGAGGTAGGTAACACTAGCACATCAGCTGTCAGTAAAGCCACAGAGCTGGGAATAGTGATGATGACAGATGAAACGTGTATGCAGGTTTTCAAGGGTTGTCCTTGATGGAAGAGTTGTTTCACTATTGGAAGGCAGTGTGTGTCTGAACACTTCCATCTGAATTAACTCTGCTCTTCATCATTCCTCGCTGGTTTGATCACCCTCACCTTATCGCCCAGCCCATTCCCACCACACACCTCTTTCTTTTGGAGCAAATATTCTCACTACTGCCGCATTATATTTCGCCATTTCCTGTTTGCCCTTTTGCACAGGAGTCTATCCTTCCCTACATGTTGCAGTAATTCCCTTTAAACTAATAAAGATTAGCGTTCTGTCAACCAGAGTTTTGGCTTTTCCCCACCTCTCTTAGTCACACATAATTTATTTCGGGCCACTTCTTATACAACGCTGAGAGAAGACTTCACAATCCATAACTTGGGAAATCATTTCATAATCAGCTGTTGTGCAAGGACGATGTTGAGTGTGCGCTGAACTTTTGCGTTACATGTGATAATTTAGCCATGTTTGCACGCAACATGCATGGAGCACACTGCCAAAGATATTTATAGCATTTGGAAAACCCTTCCTTTTCCACTGTAAATGACTCATCCAGCATGCCTCAGCACACTCAAACACACACACACACACACACACACACACACACACACACACACACACACACACACACACACACACACACACACACACAGAAGAGGATTTGACTCAAATACGCATGCTGTTTGGCAAGCCAGCGACTGTTAGTTTCTGTAAAGTTTTGGGGGCATTTGCAGGACAAAGTGTGGCCTGTTTTTTTGTACTTTCAGCCATATAGCAAATAAAGCCTGAAACCACTAACTGAATCCCGCTAATGATCCATGGTCAGGCCTGAGATGTGTTATACAACTGCAGCTAGTGTACTTAAAAGAGTCTGCATAACTGAAAAACTGAGAACTGAGCAATTAAAGAGGAAGTGATCTATAAATAAGATTAAAGGTTGTTTGAATAGAAGAAGAGAGCAGACAGAAAAAACACTGCCAAAATAGCCAACCCTCTTGAAGCTGTTCTTTCTTTCTTATATCTCTTTGAAATCTTCTTTTGTATAAATATTCTCCTACAAATATCGTCTGTGTGTATTAATTAACTCAGTGCCCCTGTATGAAGAAAATCCTTTATAGTTCATTAATTCATTCATGCAGGGCCACAGTAGGTCAACAATCAAGCGAGCAAGTCGTGTGAAATTAAATGTGGAGAGATTGTGTATTTTGCCACTCGTGGCTGTTTTACATTGCTGTTAAAAAGAGGTAATGGTTTTGCTTCTCTGTGAAGACGAGCCTCTGGATAATCGTTGGAGTAGCTTTGTGTTCTAATTCCTGCAGATTTGATCTGACAGTGGTGCAGTGTTACACCCAGATCTCAATTTACAGCAGAACCTGATGCAAAGATGTACTGTATGTAAATAAATACCATGCAGCAAAGAGCAGTTACAGGCTTCTGTGCATGTGTTACACTGAAATTACAACCCAATCACCAGAAAGTACTTTTCTGCACAACTTTGGTTAGGTTTAGGGACAAAAACCTCTTGGTTAGAGTTAGGAAAACATCATGTTGTGGCTTAAAATACCTGTTTTGGTCGCCACAAATGCGGCTATACTCAGTGCTTTACTCAGGATGTTTGCAGGCCAGGAGTTAAAAGCATTAAAAGGGCACCAGCATGCAAAAAGGGCACTTTATTGTGGTATATCTACCATCAGGGCATCCAGGAGGGCGCTTCCACAGCGAATCAGCAAATGTTTACATTTACAAACTTGGGCGATGATTATCACAACAGAAATAATTGGAAACATTTTCGTACATTTACTGTAATACAGTAAGCCCACACACACAGCCGCCTCATCCCTGGACTCTCCCTCGCTGAGAGAGCTCTCCTCCGCTTATGACAACGACTACACATGCAGGGGGATGATAAAGATTAATTGACGATGTTGCTGAGTTTGTACGAGCACAATGTTATCGGGGCCTCTTGTGGCCTGCCGTCTGGGGAAGCAGTGTGTTGATGAGACAGAGAGTTTATTGATTTGAGTTTTTTAAAAGGCCTTTGAAATCGAGCGTCTAGACGAATTGGCCGGGCGGATGTTTATGTCCAATTGCACTTGAAGAAGAGAGTAGCAGTCAGATAACTTTCATGGCAGAATGAAAGGCTGAGGGAGATTACATAACAGATACAGTGGCTTGTTTTTTAACAAGTTTACATCACAGACACTGAAACTGAATAGTACACCATAATTGTATATGATGTTGCCTTGTCACGGTATCTTCGCTTTCTTTACATGAACACAATAATAATGCAAATTCATAAAAGTGCATGCTTCTCCAATATTCCTCTCATAATGTTAAATAAACTAAGCTTTACTAGAGATTTGATCTTTGAATGTATCCCCTCAAACACGTTTAAGGCTGTTCCTCAAGTACCACTCGAGGAAAAGGCCAGCCCTCCAATGGACCAACACATATCTCAGTGAGGGCTGTGAAGAGGCAAAATTAACCTCAACATTCAGGGGAATGTGGAGAGGAGTCATGGGAGGAGAAAGGCGAAGACAGGGAGAGGTGGCACTGGGGACACAGAGGTGGGTCACAGCGGAAGGTGCTAATGATGGCGGACAGAGGGTGAAGCCGCAGAAGCAGTATTGATCGATGACTACGACGCATTGTAATCAATGCATGTGGTAAGACAGGGCGTTTGCACCAGTCTGCCGTCCTCCTGCTCCACTTGTCCTCTAACAGCATTTGCAATAATAGGTGGTTTCAACTGAATGGCTGCTGAAGAAGAAGAAGATTTTAGATCCATTTGAGAGGATGGACCCAAAAAGTTTGAGCTTTTTCCCCTTTGAAAGTTGAAGCAGGGAAGCGCCCATGTTTCTACAGTATGTACCTCCTGTTAATACCTGTCATATCATGTTCACATTACATGTATATGACCTGATGTTCATGTCAGAAGGCAGAGGGGATGATAGTCGCGTGCCAGTTGGGCAAGACGGCTACCAACCCTGTTCGAGATGGTGCAAACCCACTGGATATTTTTGACGAGACGTCGGGGCAATTTGCAGCCATGTTTGTGGCAACAGGAAAACCAGATAAGCCAAAATATGATCTTTTCCCAGCCCTAACCGAGTCATTTTTGTGCCTCGAGCCTAGTTTTGTCACATAATGAAGATCTAAATTGAACCCAAAGAAACGTGATTGCCCCCCTAGTGGCCCCATGTTTGAAAAACACTGCAAAAGTGCCCTCTTGGATGCCCCTATGGTAGATAAAACCCGATACAGTGCCATCTAGGGTGCCCTTCCATTGGACAAAATGCCAAAGCGCCCTCTTTTCACTACAAATATGTCACGATTACTGCGCGCTGGTGCCCCACTGCATACAGCTAGTGCCCTTTTTTCTTATTTTGACCCCTGCCCCTCAAACATCCCGAGTCTGCCGCTGGGAAAAGATCATGTTTGGGCTTAAAGTACCTGTTTCGGTCGCCACAAACATGGCTGGACATTTACCGAGATCACATTAAAAATATATATTTTTTTATGCCACCAGCATTGTCACACTTAAAAAATATTGAAATGAGGTAAAAGTAGTCACTTGTCAAAAATATCTTGCAGTTTCACACTTTTCAAACGTTGAAACACTGTCACTGACCTGTAACTCCACCACCATCACCATCACCTCCACCTCCAGACATGAAAGGTAGCTCATAAACATGTAAAATGAACACATTTTATCTTTCGCAGCCTACGACACGTACAAATGTGACAGCGTCATCAGAACTGTTCATGGATCCTGTCAACTAACTAATCAATGAATTGTTTCTAGAATGATGAATACTAATCTCTTTAGCATGGTTGTTATGTTTGAATCAAACAGGACGAACCCTGTTGAACATATGCTCATCTAAAATTAAGGGGATTTCTTTTGCGGCGCACACTCACACCATATCCACGATAGACCAACGGGACACTCTGCTCTACTTTCCCTTCATCTCCTCCTCTACCTCTGTCTCTGTCATTCTCCCTCTCGCTTGTGTTGCAAAATGTGTCTCCTCAGACTGGCAGCTCCTCTCTCTGTTCCTCTAACACAGTCACACACTGTCACACACAGAAAAGAAAATCAGGCACCCGGGCAGACAGGCAGGGTGTAAGGCGAGTGCTATAGATTTGTCAGCTGCCTCTTTCCAGCTCATCTATTATCCAGCTGACTCCTCGCTGACCCCCACGTTGGTGACTGCTTACTGTAAAAGCTGTCCTGATATCACTCACCACTGTTTGTATGCGTGTGTGTGCGTACACCAGGGTGTTTGTGTGAATATGAAAGTGTGTTGGAGAGCCTCCCTTGCCTGGTCAATAATTAAAGTCACTGGTTAGGAGAGTGGCTTGGGCATATCAGCCATTTTTTCTCTCCCCTTATTAAGCCAGAAAAGATGGCTGAGGAACCATCCTCATTTATGATACATGAGGGGCTGGTGTTTTTATTTTCGGGGATGGAGGGCGGAACAGAGACATCACTTTTAAAGTGGCGCTGACACCAGCGCAGAGAGAATTACAAGAAGGGTGAAAGTGGAATTAAACATTAGCACCGAAATGACTTGAGGTTTAAACAGGGAGTGCAAAAGGCAAAGCAACAGAGTAATAAGTGGAAAAACATTCTGTCTTAGAGTAATATCGCAGTCTCATCTAAAGGCAGCAGCCTAATAATAAGTTCTTGGTCCAGAGCTAAGAGCCAATTATTTTTTCATACAGAGGGAACTCGGCTGCAAGACACCACACACACATTGTGCCTCTCTTTCCGCTCTTCTTTATGTTTCATCAAAAGCAAAGTGTAACATAAAGACGTTCAGGTTTCTCTGTGTCCCTGCGTGTGCAATGACATGTGTAAGAGACAGTAAGAGACAAGTTTCTTCATGTCTGAGTATGTATCGTGCACATCTTTGACTAAGTAATATCTAAGTATATATTTCTTCAGTCCAATTAGGTCTGGACTTTTTAACACATCACGTTAATGCACTCCAGATTACTTCCCAAAATCTGCCTGCCCAAGACAGCCTGATTCAATTGGCTGCTGTTAATACACAGATTAGGGAACTCTCTTTGCATCCTAATCCTCCTCGCCTCGTTCTCCCTTGTCGCGGAGTAGGGAAGGTGTGTGAGAACAGGTTAGCCGATAGCAGGCATTCACTGTAGGATTACACAAGGGCAACTTTAAGCCTTTGTAATTTGGTTGTTAGAGGGGTGGTGTGAAAGTGATGGTTTATAAGCGAGCTTGTGATTGTTACATAGCGATTACAGTGCTGCAGAGGCCGGATTTGAGTTTTTTCATGCTTAGAATTCAATGAAGACATCACACGTGGATGAGATGCGTCAATGTTGCGACAGCACAGTCTGCAGTACGAAAAATGTCGGAAAGCAATTTGGTGCAAGTCCAATTTATTGGTTCTTCTGCAATTTTGGACTAGATTACACATACGTACATAAATAGATAGCGGTGTATACAGAAATCTTTATGCTAGTTGGCAAGTAAAATATAGGCTACCGTACAGTAGCCTATATATGTATTATGATTTAGTGATGAAGTATTTGCAGTTTCTTGTGGATGTTGTGTTGAGGGATTGTCGTGTAGCTCAACATGGCGAACAAAAAAAAAATCATGAATTGGATTAAAAAAAACAAACACCATGTGTTAAAAGAGTGTGTGTGAAAACTAGTAGGTTAAATGAGCCAATGTTAAAACCATTTAGCTTACGTATTAATGGTTAAAATAGATATCTGCAGTTTATGGATAAATGGTTTTAATAGATAGCTAAAGTAATGTGCAAATGGTTAAAAGAGTAAGCTAGCTAATAGCAATGGATAAATAGTTTAAAAGGATAGCTAGCTATGAGGCTAATGATGAGAAAATAGTTAGGAGAGATTGGTTAGGTAGCTATCTTATAGCCACGGGTAGCTAAATGGTTAATGGGAATATTACATCATCAAAAAGCACATTGGTTGATCAGCCAACATGTTGGTAGCATTCAGCTCACAAAAAAATGTTTACCCTGACTCTATCATTATATAACTTCAATTTTGTAGCCTAGAGCTAAAATCTTTAAACCATTTATCCATTACTTTTGGTAATAGTAATGGATAAATGGTAAAAAAAAATAAAAATAAAAAAGCAAGCTAGTGGGCTAGGCTAATGATGGGTATATTTAATAGGGAAATAGGCTAGGCTAGCTGGCTTACAGCAATTGGTAAATGGTTAATGGGAACATGACGTTATCATCAGCAAATTGGGCTCACATTATGTGTTTCTTTTCACTAGATAATGTAGCATTCAGTTAACATAAAATTAGCAAACCCCGAACATTATCATTATGCCTAAAATATGGCTCCATTACCTCTGTAGGGTGCTTCGCTAGTTATATGAGCTTTTGTCTTTCATGCATACTTTATACGTGATGATTGATGATGATTACAATTGATAGATGACAAATAACCGCTACCTAGTTATACTCTCAAAAAAATAGAGGTGCTGACCCAGAATGCTTTGCAAACCCCATCCTCTATAATAAGGCCTAATGCACAGTTGAGCTAAAGTAAAATTCACACAGTGAATAGCTACAGAAAAAACATAATAATGGTTAAATGGCTTCAGTTAGGCCGCTGGATAAATATTGAGGTGACGGATGAACAGTTGACTGTATAGAAAATAATGTTGTTTCAAGGGTGATCATCTTGTCTGTTTAAAATTATAGAAGTGGCAGATTATACTTTGGGTATAAAATAAGAGTTAATTTATTCTCCTTGCTTATGTGTTTAGTATGATGCTGTCTAGTAGGCCTACCTGGCTGACACTTGTAAACACTTCCTCATGTGAGCAAAAGGGGGAGCAGTGAGCAGCTGTAAAACACACCACCTCCTGTGCACAGACAGAATTTGAGCGAGACACTGTAGCCTTGAAATCTGAAGTGACAGCTGCTTTCAAAGCATTCAGGATGAGCGTTCAACTTCCACTGTGAGAGTCTTTATTGGATTTTTTGAAGGGCTGACATGTGGATGCAGTGGCCTGCTTATATTCTCACACCAGCTGAACAAGTAAAGGATGATATTCACGTACAATTGCCTGAAGAGCCGCGATGCTCAATAGCTGAGTCAGTGTATTATGTTAAGTGGCAGGCACTTCAGACACACACTCTTTCCAATAGACAAAGAGAGATGTCCATGACCATTAAAATCTTTCAAAATCCCTTAAGAGCTGCTTTGAAAGGCTGTTGACGATTAATTATTCATCCGCCCTTAGTGTGTGTTTTGAGTTCAATGTGTTATTTATTCATATCCCAGGTGAAGAGTTAAATCCCTTGTTTGTGTATGCTTGTCAGTTAAGTGGGTGTATCTTATTTTGTCGAATGTCCTCGATTTTGAAGTCAGAAAAGGTTAAAAACCGACTAGTAATTAGATCAGCATTTTTTTTGACAGGGACATATTTCATAAAAAGGCTGCAAAGGGATATATCTTGTTTTATTCCTATTATTAAATTGGTGTCCTTTCCCAAAAAGAGAGCTTTTTAATCGCTACGATGAAGAAAAAAAAATTGAATTGGCATTTAAGATATGAGTCATTTAATCTCACAAAATAGCCGTACAGGTATGCAGGTTTAAACAGCCTGCCTCCATTTCTCAGTGCTCTTACAGGCCACACCTGGTACACTTCATTGTCTCTGAGTGTACGCTGTTCACACCTCATACAAAGCACACAGGTACATCTCCAGGGAGTAACCCAACCCTCGAAGAATCTGCTCCTCCTTGGGGAGCAGTGCTTTATTATTCCTCAAGCACGCCACGGCCCTGTACTACACACATGCACACCCGTACACAGCTACATTCTCACTGCACTCTGTATGGTGAAAGTCATTCAGACGGAGGCCTTGAAAGACAGGCAAGTGCCTAAACGACTATCACTCCCTGTAGGTTTTTGTACTTTGCAGCAGCTGAAAAGTCTAACCTGGAGCTTTTCCACGAGTGAAGCCATTCATCAACTCGCTGTGAGAGTGAGTAGGTGTATACCTGTAAGTACACGCAGAGACAAACGAGAGAGAGAGTAAAGAGTGGTGCGAGTACATGCTTGTGTGTATGCAAATGAGTGTAAGCATGCACTTCTTCTTGAACTTTGCAACCCTATTACTGAACCATAAAGTTTGAATTAAAAGTGACTCTATGGGATGTACAGTATACATATAGTCTGCATAATATATGGTTGTTAACTGAAACTCCTCATTCCATTCATATATCATAGTCCATTCACCACCAGACGCTGTCTCTTCATTTCTATGCATCCAGGCCATGAATGTAATGCTAGCCTCCTGGCACACAGGGCAGTCTACCTCTCTGTCTCTTTGTTTGGTATACATGTGACAAGGGCACAATAGAGTGCCGGACAATAGGCCACTTATTGAGTGACTGGCAGGGAGTGGGATACATCCCAGATCGTGTGTCACTCTGCGGCCTCGTGCACCCTACAGCTCGTGGTCAGTGTCGGGTTGCACTCTCCTGTGACGGAGTGGCGAAGGCGCTAGCTGCCATTTTGGAAATCTGGCAGAGGTCACAGAGGTCAAGATGATAAATACAGTGAAAATAAACGTAATCTTGGTTGACTTTCTCTTCGTACAGATACACATTCAGGGTTGTAGTCCCTTTATGCTACCCATGAAAAAAACTATTATCATGGTGGAGTGGTGAGGAGTCAGGAGTCTTACAGCCTGAGGAAGCTGCTCCGTAGTCTGGTGGTACAGCAGCAGATATTTCTGTATGTTCTGAACAGACCATGGCAGACACCTCACTTCACCAATATAGCTGATGCTCGGTAGATGGATACCAATGTTGTTCTGGGGAGTTTTCAATCATCCCATGCAGAGCCTTACTGTTCTGGGACATGCTCGGTTATAAATGATGACAAGAACTTGGCACTAAAATCAACAATCAGCTCCTTGGTTTCACTGAAGCTGAGCAGTAGGTTATTCTCTGTGCACCACTCTGCAAGATTGTTGATTTCCTCATAATCTCCTGATATGAACTCTCATCATTGTTTGTAATGTGGTTTAACCTCCTTTTTTGGGGGGAAATTTGTCCAGTAGCCACTTGAATTTAGCAGCTTAAAGTGAATTAGCCATAACCGAATCATGTCATGAGTAAATAAACGTAATTGACATGTTGTCTGTTACTACTGCATGATGTGTATGTGTGTGTTTCTGGTCGTGTGTGTGTGTGTGAAAAGATTTTCCACCTTGTCACCGTCAGCTGACTATCAGTCATTGCCTTTAGCTGAAGCTGATTCTCTCTGCGATCTCGAGCTCTCGACGTCAAACGGCTGCCATGACCTTCTGGCCTGCCGACAGCAGCTTTCTGAGAAAGAGAGGTTTATGGTTTAACATTGCAATTAAATGTAAAGATGGTACAGTATCCCCACCATGTGATATCAAACATAGGACTGAACTCATGAAATAAACAAAAGCCACCAGTGTTTCAGGAGTTACATTATAAAATACGTCTTAAATGCTGACTGTATGTCACAGAGACAGCTTTGTTTTTCATGATCAAAAAGCGCTTTGTAATTGTGACACTTTAGAGCCCCAATAAAATGTATGCTACATGTTTTATGGGCATATGATATTTATTTTTAATGTCTAATATTGTGTACAGTAGCTGTATTATAAGAAGTATCATAATCTGTATGTTCTTAGAGTTTGTTTTTTTAAATATTTGCTTGATATCTTATGCAGTGATGAAAATAGTATTCAGAACTATTATATATGTAAAAGCAAATGTAATGTACTCGTAGTCCGCTGACTACTCAAAGCCCTTTACAACACTTGTCGCACTCGTCCATTTATACACGTATTCCTACGCCGCTGGCAGATGGCAGCCTATCCAGATTGCACCCACATTATTTCTATGCTCAGCCATTCACACCAATGGAACAGCCATTGGGAACAGCATCTCGCCTAAAGGGGACTTACCTGAGGAAACCTCGCCGGGCGACCTGGGGATTGAACCACTGACTTTCCAATTAGTGGACGACCTGCTCTACCTCCTGAGCCACAGCCGCCCCTACAGTACTTTATATACTGCCGGGTGGTTGAAAGTATCACAGTGGATCAGATCATATAAATGGATCATACTGTCCACCACTTCGACATCAGAGCTACTTTGCACTACTTATCTCATGAATATATCCTACTGATTCATTCTCCAAATAATATACATACATATTTACATATAACACATACTATATTGTATTATAATATATTTAACACAATGCAATGTTTGTGCAAAGGTGACTAGAGTGTACATAGTCTTTATTATTAAAGGGACAATATGTAAGGATTGACCACCTGTTGAAAGTCACTACAAATAAATAGGGAGTAGCGTATCATCAGAGGAACCGTTAACTGCTTCTAACTATACTCTTTTCTGTAGCCATCTGCAGCTGCCATTAACTAGTTAGCTCAGTTAGCCATGCAGCTATCGGCCCTGGATTTTTGAAACTTAAATTCTTACATAGATATGACATATTGCGCCTAAATTTTTCTATTATTGTATTTTGTAGTTTTATGTCCTATTTATCACTCAATCTCTTCTTGTCCTTTGCTTATGACTCTTGAGCTGCTGTAACAAGTCAATTTCTCCTTTGAGGGATCAAAAAAGTGTAATGGTATCATATCGCATCATATCGTATCGTGTTGTATCGTATCGTGTCGTATCATATTGTATCGCATCGTATCGTGTTGCACCATATCGTATCGCATCATATCGTATCGTGTCGTATTGTATCGTATCGTGTCGCATCGTATCATATTGTGTTGTATGTTTTACATGTAAAATCTTAATCTGCAAAGGCAGCTGTCATATTTCGAGGAGTAAAAAAGAAATGCAATAATGACCTCTGAAATAGAAATGGAAAAAGCAGCACAAACCTACCTCAAAATTAGATTAAACACTACTTGATCTGATGTTATGTTGAGGTTTGCAGCTGAAATGTTCATGAACACTTGAGGAGAATTCTGCTATTATTGCAACTTGCTTTTGAGTGAGGTTGGGTCAAGGAAGCTGTACATTATATTTGGCATTTACAGAAAAAGCATTAAAAATGTCTTTTCTCTCTCTCTCTCTCTCTCTTTGTGACACACACACACACGCACACACACCACTGGAATCCGGCTATATCCAAACACACTTGATCTGGTTATGACATATGTCTGCTGCGCATCCACACGCCCCAGTACTGTCAGTGAACTTGCCTTGTAATCCAGCCTGTGTGTCTGTGTGTGCTCTGCTCCTCATATTTTTGCATGAGTAGCTTACAAACTGCTCCATTTCTGAACTTCTCTCCCTCTCCCTCTCTGCCTCTCTCTCCCTGCGTGTCTCTGTGTCTCTCTCTCTCTCTGGAGGTGGGGGCAGAGAGCTATTAGCTGCGCGCTGCAAACATCATTAGGAGGGGAGACGCTTTCCACCGTCAGCGCCGGAGCAGGGCAAGGGGAGCCCTGGCAACAACGAGAGACACAAACTCAGCAGCCCGTTACACCCAACAGTAAGTCCCGCAAAACTGCTCATTCAGTTACTGGTTTCGGCAACCTGTCATCGCCTCCACCGTGCCACTTTTTCCTCTTTCTCTGGAGCTGTTGGAGAGAAAATGGCTGGAAGAACTGGGCAGGGTGGCGCTGACGCTCCGGTTTACTTCAAAGCCTTGGGAAATGTTTACTTCGCCCTCTGACCTATTTCTAAGTGAGCAAACAGCCAGGGGTCGAGCGGGCTTTTTCCGGTGTACACTTGTCATTTCGGGGCGTCAGCGCGAAGTAGTGTTTAAGTGGGGGGGAAAGGCAGCGGAGGCTCGGCTCGGCTTGTGACCGAGCCGAGGAGCGCGTTCGCCGGGGCGAGCTGGCGTCGGGCAGGCGCTGCACTTCCACTAACTGCGCCACTCGACCTCGGCTCCCAACATTTTTGCTCTTTGCAAGACTGTTTGTCAGCTTCTCACACTGACACACACCGCTAAATAACACGGCTTCGAGCCGCGTGTGTCTTCTTCTCAACTCTTTTCTCTCCGAGCAGGACTGTCATGACATTTTAATCTACGTTTCACCATCGCGGAAGTGTTTTCCTTCCACACGAAAAGAGACGAAGAACAACTAAGCACCAGTCCTACATAATGTGTCTCAGTGTTGGCACGAAAAGCGCAGTTGTCAGTGTATTTTTGCACGTTGTGCTCGTTTATTAGAAGATGTAAGCGCACGTAACATGTTACTACACAGTGTTTAACATCGCCAGCTGGTTGTAAAGGACATAGGGTTTGTGATTGCTGGACTACCCGTGATGTCATTCATCCTAGCTTGGACCATTATATAACGGGACTGTAGGGAAGCCTGTGATAGCAGGCTATTTTTACACTGTTTACACCTCGGAGTTGCACTCAGGGTAGTCTATGCGTCCCAAGCGGTAGGTAGCCTATGTTTTCACTCACATTTATGAATTTAATATGGCATCCAGATGAGACAGATGTAGGCTGTGTGATAAAAGATGACAAGCTGCAGCTCTCCACACACCAGCTGCATCCAAGTGTCCCCCCACACCCCACACCCCAGCCCTTGTTGTGTAATTATTTTCAATTTGAACAGAAAAAGTCTGATTTACTTGTTGATTGTGTGTGTTTTTTTTCTCGTCTTTGTTTATTGAGCTGCCTTCCCTGAAGCAGTGAGTCCTTAAGAGAGCTGCTGATGTACAAACACCTCATGAGAAGCTGCAGATACTGTGTTTATGGCAGCATGTTGGAGCCATCGAGGTTGGGAGGGTTACTTTAAAAAAAAATGCAGCATCACAGTGTTAAAGTAATGTAACTTGATTGCTTTCAGTTAATTTTTTATTACCTCAATATCACGATTTACAAGAGAAAAGAAATATCAATACGATGACTTTCGTTTAATCTTAATATTGAGCGTATTCGGTGTGTTGTCATGTGTACGCACGTGCATGATTACAGACTACTATGTCATTCTTTATTTTGAAAATGTAATCCTGTTAATAATCCCTTTTATTTTTTACTATTTGTAATCTAATTACATCTTTTTTTCCTGTAACTTCACAGGAATACAGTTACACCTTTTGTATCCTAGTTACGTAATCCTGTTTGCCCGGTTTGCAATACATCTGAATATATTAAGATTATTAGCTCACTACTGGGTACAACAAACAACCAATATGTAGATGTTTACAGTTAAAATGGAGATTTAATTGATGCTTTTGTAAATGATGCACTGAAAAGTTTGCTGGTTAACATCCATAAAGTTAATACAAACTTTGCAAAAATGTTTATGGAGCATAATTCAATTTTCAAGTAATGCTTGCAAGCACATTGTGCCTCAAAACTGTGTAAGGTTTTTCCAAAATATCGCATTCAAAAACTTCCACTTATGTCGCCCTGCAGCCTCTCTACTGACCAGTCATATCGGTTTACTTAGCAGAATTTCAGTAAACATACATGTACAGTATTTGAGACCTAGCAGATCAACATTTTTTCAATTATTCTGCTTAATATACAGTAATTGATACAAGTGGATGCTGTCTAATAGATACTAAATGAGAAATGATCTCATATGTGGTGCTCATGGATCTTGCTGAAATCCCCACACTGACATCGCATAGCCTCCTGAATAGTGAATCAGATATAGAAGTGTATTTTTTCGTATGAGTTGAGAATAAATGTAAATATTTTAACGAATGATTTCATTTAGAGCACGGCGATGAACGATCTTTCACTGATCAGTCTACAGCGATCTTTAAAGTCCCTACTCCACTCAGAAATATGTTTCTCTCCTTGTTCTTACAGCTGAATGTTTGAGCTTCATTGTGCAGAGTGATGAATGTGCAGAGTTTGGCACTAGAAGGCTGATACTCATCGCTGAATGTGGAAATGTTTCTCTGTGCTCATTGAAAATTGAATTTTAAAGAGGTGGGCCTACGAGCATGATTTGTGACAACACAAATAGTCTGGAAGCTAATCCTGGTCCGATATGCAGCAAACACAAGTGCGATGTGGAGACGTGAAGCCTCCATTGGGAGACATCTTGTGTCCAGCAAATATTCATTTTATTGAAGGATAAGGCATAGGTGCCATTTTAAGGATTTCAATGTTAACAACAACAATGAGCAGTGGTCAAGGGTATATAGTCTTTATACCTCCATTGTAAAGTTTGAAGGTGACAGGGAGGTGACTGTTGTTGAGTATTTTTATGATTGTTATTAAGTTATATAAGTTATATTTGAGTATATTCAAATAATTTCAGTTTTGTTACTGTTATCATATCATATATTTGCTTGTCTATGGTGTTGAATTCTACCATATTAGTGTTGAAAATATATATTTTATTAATAATAACAAGTTTCATGTCAGTCAGGACATAACATTTAGCAAAATTAATTGAAAATGTATTAATTGTGCTTTAATTACTTTAAGGAATTGGAGTTGAGAATTTGGCTCTGTGTTGTAGAGACAGCAGGCCGGAGAGGGAGAGAGCTAGTTATCAGGGGGTGAAATGGAAACGAATCACTTATCATGAGCTCTGTAACGGGGGATGATTCGAGGAGAAGGTGTTAAAGCGAAGGAGGCCTAGTATTAGCCCCTGTGGAATACCACGAGGAGGTCTCTGAGGTCATGGTCTAAATACAGACAAACTGTTTTACTGAAGAGAACAACCAAAGATCAACCAAAGATGTACAGCACCGGTTGTAAAGAAGAGTGGAGATAGAGCGTGGGTCAGCTGCACTGTGCATTGGATAGATGGAACAAAAGTTAAACTCAGTTGTTCCAGCGCCACGTCTGTCAGGATGGGGGTTAACGACCAAGACTTGTGTGTTAAGGGTGGTGAATAATGACCAGAGAGATGATAATACAAAGGGTGGAGACTGAAGCTGACAAGCTTCTACATGAAAATTGATTGAAATGAGCATTCAGTTTTGATCGTCAAAATCAAAAGCAGGATCAGTGATTCTGCCAGTATTTTTTTCTCTCCACCCGCGCCTGCTTGCACACTCCAGATACTTATCCTGCGTGCTTTTAAGACAATCAGCTGACTGGTACCAGAGGTAACTCTGACAGCGTTGCAGATACTGGGTTTGTTTTCAGTCTCAGAGATCCTTTATTGATTTTTTTGGGAAGAGGGTTTACTCTAAACAGGTTTGAGAAACCAAACTTTGCAACAAACTTATATACTGTCGAGTGTTATTTATTGTTGAATCCCTGACGGATGGTGTTTTCTTGTTAACTCTGAAATCTTTACTTTTTGTGACTTTTATTTGAACTTGTCTAACCCGAACCTACAGAGAGCCACCGGGATAAACTCAAGCTGTTTTACTATCTTTTTTAAATAAGATTGTGAAAATGTAAATGACAGTTTAAGGGGCATGAAACCATCTGTTGATCTTAAGAAATCCAAATGCGATCCGAATATAAAATGTTTAAATTGAAAATCAAATCTTGACCTTGAATCAAAAAGCCAAATCGAATCTTGGATTTGGAGAATCATGACACCCCTCGTAGGTAAACAGAGGGACTGGTAGAGGTACAGGTAGAGGGATAAGGACCAACCAGGTGCTGAGCTTGTCCAAAACTGACATGTGGAAATGCTAAAATATATTTTAGCTGTTAAACAGTAGAGGGAGTAGTTGTAGTTGGTCAACAGTTGGAAGTCAAGTAGTTTCAGATTGGAGCAGAGAGGGGTTTGATCGTGTCTAACAGAGGACCAGGTTTAAGATTGTCCAGGTTTGTAGAAGCTGTGGATTTATCTTAGTTATGATGGTGAATGCGGAGGCTTTGTGATAGGGAAACACCAAACTGTAGTGCTCTATTATGCAGATGCCGCTGTGAATCAGGGGTGCTGTTCCACCCACGTACCACTCACACTCACACACACACACACACACACACACACACACACACACACACACACACACGCACACACACGCTTACCACTGCCACCATAGCCTTTGATTCCAGCCGCCACTCACTTTCAAATGGTAATGAGAGGCAATTAGAAGCCAATGTGTCCTAATCACAAGCCATTTAACTGAGCTTGGCTCATTTGTCAGAGCCATATGTGCACACGGACCCACACGCTCAAACACACATGAATACACACATCTGCTAGATCATGCCACAGTTCTTGTCTTTGTCTACTTATGTAAGGGAAAAGAGGAAAATTGTGTGTTAGCGAGCGTGTGCTTGAAAGAGACAGCGAGAGATTTCCAGGTAATGATTGGGCGGAGGTTTCACGGCTGAATGAGTAAGTGACAGAAATGGCTCTATGCTCCAACCTGCTAATACAGGCAGAGTGAACGATGGGTAGGTGGAGCAAATGGATCGACCAATGGCTGAAACAGGTGTCTGTGTGTATTTCTGGAGAAATTTGTTGGAACAAAAGTCCCTTCTCTTAACTTACAGAATCACTTTGGCAGATTACACACTGCGGGTAGAGGTGTGATGAAGGGTAAACGCCACCTGAAACAGCATTAATCCATATCCTGTGATATCCCGCTGTTTTGGCATGCATTGTCCTCTGCTAGATCGTGATGTCGTCGTGCAAAAGCTTTAGGTGGTAAAAAACGTATGTAGATCATGCTGCGTCGAATAAAAATCTACTTATCACAACTCCACATCAAAAAGGAACTATTAGCTCTTGTGTGCAGCCAAAGTTTTTCTCTTTTTTGCAACAATGTTCAGCATATTGATAAGATATTGCTTCCCTTTCTCCCTAATACTGTATCTCTCGGCTATGTTGACTTTCACATACATAAACTTTATGTTCGATACGGGGTCATGAAAATATGTCAACTGCAATGTTGCTGCATTCACTCCACACTGCTGTCACAGGTTATTCCCCGGTCATCTCCTTTTACACAAAGAAGCTACACGAGCTACACAGAGAAGAAGGAAAGCAACGAAGGTAGTAAGGGACCCGAAATGGGATAAAAACAACGGCAGTGTGTGAGAAAAATGATTTTTGAAAACATAAAGAGCGGTGGTGGGTGTGGGTGGGGGCAGATCAAGAGATTGAGCTGTCTGGTTGAACCATGCGGCGCGCTCAGACCTTTTCAGCTTTTCCTTTCATCCTCCTCTATTCACGAGTGCACGTGCATGCACACCAGAGAAAGGACACACTCTCACACAGAATACTGCTTTTAAAAGGGGATCAATGAGAGTTTTTTGTATTTTGTGTGAAAGAACATTCCACCGTTTGTGATCGTATGTGGCGTTATTGCTTAGTGCACAGTCTTGTGTTTCTTAGACTGCTGTCTGTATGAACAGCAAAAGCAATTCAATGGAGGTGCCATGGCAAGCACTTAAATCTGCAATTCATGGAGGCTATAAAGAGTGAAAACATGTTAGTGGTTATAAAGAGGTCAGTGAGAACACTTGAAGTCCCTTTAGTCATTTCTAGATGTAGAATTCAATCAGAAATATACATTATAACGTCCAGAGGGGGCGTTAAGCACTTTGAAGTACTCATACTTTATGTGTCAAAGTCAAAGTACACTTTATGTGTCAAAGTACATGTGTAATTCTGCAGTCTCTGTGACCCTGTTTCTGTGCGTACCGTTTTTATTTTGAAGCGGCAATCTAATCAATACCAATCTTCTGAATGGCCGAGGTAATCCCAGTGTTTGAATGAGAGAGAGAGACACACACAGAGGGAGGGAAATAGAGGGAGAGAGGACTGAAGCCATCCTACAAACTTGTGTTACGCTGTCGGGTCGATAAGCCACTGCACGGCTCAATAACCATGTGAAAAAGGGAAGCTGGCTTTGGGACTTAGTTCAGCCGTGTGTTGGCTTTGGCTCTGTAATGGCTGCCAGTGTTGCTGACATGATATACAGTTGTCTATATGCCAGGCAAGTTGCTGTAAAATGCTAAACTGGACTGAACTGCAGAGTGCATAGTGTCTGAATGTAGTAGTATCTCTAAACCAAGCTACAAATGTGAGGCCCCGCATCAATTTGTATCCCAGCAACGAAAATTGGCTAAAATCCTCCGATCTGTTTCATAAACACTCTCGAAAGATAGTTCCTGTGCCTGAGCTGTACATGAAATATGATGCCTCATGTAAGTCATCATGCAATGGTTGATTCAGTATGCTGCCCCTTTGATGTCTCTGCCTTGATTCATATTTGATCATACTCCGAGCGAAGCCTGGGTGAGTGGAAATGGTTTTAAGCTTTGGCCTTTTGAGGGCCAAGTTAAATGAGGGAGACTGATAACGGCTCACTCTTTATAGGATGTCCAAATGTGGTTGGAGTTATTTCTCTATGTTTGATAGTATTACAGAGTGCATCATGGAGCAATGTCTCTAAGCTCTTTCAACTGTGCCTTTTTTGTTGCCTTAATGATTATTCTCCATCTCCCTTCTCTAAAATATATTTCCACTCATTTCCCTTCATCAAAAACAGTTTGTTGTCTCATGTAACCTCAACTTCTGTCGTTCTGCTCAGTCTTCCACGTCTTCCACGTCTTCTTGCAACTGGATTCTCTTCTCTTCTCTTCTCTTCTCTTCTCTTCTCTTCTCTTCTCTTCTCTTCTCTTCCTGCTGGCCCAGTCTTCTCTGCCTTATCCTTATCGGAGGCAGTAGAGGATTACAGTGGGGAGTTGACACTGACTGGCAGTCAGACAGCTCCTGCAGACGCTTCTCTTCCCCACAGAGCTCCAGGCCTGGGACAGGGATAAGCTGACAACCTGGGACAAAGCCAGATAGATAGTGATGAAGAAGAGAGATGAAAGAAGAATGCTTGGAATCGGGGTCATCTTCATATATTGGAGCACAAATTATATTATTTCTGTTACCCCAAAATAAGCATCACATTCACAGGCATTGTCTTTGTAAAGATAAGTGTAAACGTAGCAATTTTTATGCAGATTCAAAGCTTAATTTGAGTAAATTTAGGGGTGTACTGTAAATACCTGCTCGGTTAGGTGAACCCAAGACACTTGCTTACATTGTTGGCAGCTGTGTTTCTTTTCTGCGGACTGCTAATTGTTTCTTTTATTCGTGCCGTTGTTGTTTACGTCTTCTTACCTTAGCTTCCTCGGCTAAATTAATTTCGACCTTCTGAGGCCGGACAGGGCTATGTTACGTATATGTGTTACGTAAAGTTTTCTATGCTAGCTGAGATCAAACGTCGGCCTCTGGGTCTGAGAATTGAAGCCAATGCAGAAGTACCCAGAGCTGCAGTTTCTTGAATGGCTACTTGAGGCTGGGTCCAGACGCGAGCCAATACCGATAAATCCCAAGAAACTGGACAATCTTTATGTGTGGACACAGATCAGCTATCTGTGAGCTTCAGTCTGGCTCTTTAGAAACCTATGGGTGACATCAAGGTGGTTCTGTCCACTATTTTATACAGTCAGTGGTTGAGACCAGTGTGTCAGAGCGACAGTGGGAAACATCGTCACATCTACCGGGATGTTTCACTCTGGACATCATCATACGCCAGCTCACTCAACCCTAGATCAAAATCCGCCTGGGTGCTGAGAAGGGTCCTTAATGTTACACTAAATCTATATTAAAATAATTTACATTACGTTAAAAAATGACCTCATGTGCTTGCCTTTTGTGGTACTTCTACCTCAATGGTTGGGAGTAAAGCCCTGAGACCCTCATCTGCAAGGTGGGTGTGTGTGTTTGTGGGTATCAACAATGACTTAACTCTGAGCCAGGAGGATATGCATTTAGAGAGAGGAATTCAATAACAGGAAAATGGCCAGTGATAGAAACAATCCCTGGAATACCAAAACCCACCCTTCACCAGTGTTGTTCTTGGCACGAACTTGCTTTCCATTACTACTGTTTACTCCTTGAGATGCTCAAGTGCAATGCATCTCCAAACATCTCATTTCATTGATGGTTTGCGATGTGGCATGTGCAGTGAAGTCCTGAATTCCAGTCTGTCCACAGCCAGTTGTTGGCACCGTCCCCCTCTGGATGAAAACACTGGACTTAGCCCCATATGGTCAGGGGCACACATGGGTGGGCACTGGAGGACAGGTTGAGACAAGCCTGTGCAACCAAACCACTGGCAATATTTAAAACAGTGTCTGTAAGGCTGAAACTATTTCCTCTCCGACGGAGCTGTGGTGTGGTTTGAACAGAGCAAGTTGCTGGATTTCTTCTGTTCGTCTGTCTATCTGGTTGGCTGCGTGACTGGTAGTTGCGGCTTGGCCAGTTCGTCTATTTTACTGGATGGCTGGAAGGCTTGGATGGCCGCGGATCAGCCTCATCTGGCCGGACATTTGACTGGATGCTTGGCTGCAGGCTGACAAGCTTTCTGGATACCCGTCTGGCTGACTGACTCGCTGGCTGCCTGACTGACTAGCTATTATTTCTGGACCTTCCTTTAGCTATGTAGTAAGCTCATGACATTGGAACAGGGACATTTGGCTATGACAGTCAGGGAGGTGTGCTAAAACACTGATGACAGAGATAAGACCGAGTGAGCCAGGATGTTCCCTGCCTGCCCACGAGACCCTGGAGTCCATCACCAATTACCGTATCAGCACCTCTTTAGAGAGCGTCTCTTTTTCCGTTTCACTTTCATGCATCTGTGATAGTTTTATATTTCTACAAAGTTTCTCCAGTGGCCTGCTATTACAGCTTGATGAGCAACAAAGCGTCCCCTGAAAGTAACGCGATTGCATACATTGTCGGCTGAGGAGAGGCAACTTAATTGGTGCTATAAATTACACAGACATGTTCTAAGATGGTGACATTACTCCTGCTTTGAGGGTAGTGGCAAAAGCACCGTGCAAGACAAATATGGCTGTACATGGTTAATGGCATTCATTTTTGTAGTTTTGTGCATAGTACTGCACTGATAACTTAAAGAGAAATTCAATATCTTCCAGCTGTTACACTTTTAAAAGGTGAAAAGGTGGAATGCTATTTCACACATTTCATTGGTTGCTGTAAAGTGTGAGGTATTTTAGTGTGTGTGTGCATGTGTTTGTGTGAGATCTAGTGCTGTCAATCTTCCTCTGTAATCCCATTCGAATATCATTCCTGATAAATTTTGATATTATAGCTTGAAGTGTGACATGAAATGGGGATGGGAGAGGTCAGATTTGAACCCTGGGCAGCTTCAGCGAGGACAGGCGCACACACTACCAGCTGAGCTACTTGTGCACCCCTATATTCACATTTTTAATACTTAAACTACTTAAACACCAGCGCCTATCTGAAAAGTTGAGAGATTTTCAACTAGAAGCGCTCTGAAAGAAGACTCGGGAGCAGCACTTCTTCTCTGTGCTGCTGGTACTACGGAAAACGCTATGTGGACATAGGCCCTTAGTCTACAAATTTACAAAAAATATACATTTGAATAATAATTTAACTCCAGAAATTCTTTTCAACAGCACTAGTTTGATCAGACTAGTGTTTTTTCCATTAGAACAACAAGCGTGTGAGGGTCAGGTGATGAGCTACAACACAGTTACATGAGGTTAATGTGAGGTTTCACTGTGGTCCGGCTTTCCTGACACTGTCATCGACTATCAACGGCCACAGTGGGAGAGGTGACTTGGCTGCAAAATGGCTTAGTGTCATACCTCCATTGTATGAGCCACAGTAGTACACACTCATACATACACTCCACACCCCATGCAGAATCGCACGTTTCACATCAATCTCAAACACGACTTGCACAATATAAAGACATTCATAGCACGTATTTTTATGGACATACAACACAGAAACTCGGTGCAGCTGTGCTTGTGCTAGTGTACACACCCATTGCCGGGGGGTTTGCCCAGGGAAAATACCTGCGGTAGGAGAAGAAAGTTGACCTAATGGGAAATCACAAGGCATCCTCATCAGACCAAAAATAATTTGTACATTCCATAACCTTAATAGCTCTTACGGGAACTTTAAAACTTCAGATCTCAGCCAGCAGCCACAGTTTGAGTATCAGGTGGTTTTGGAATCATCATCGTCAACGAACACATAGGTGTCTTTGATACGTATGGCTCACCTCAGGAGAAACTGGAGGTCTAATTTGTGAAAACGCACAGGCCTGAAAACATATGTTATATTTAGTGTGTGATAAAAACACATGTAAGTGTGATTGATGGTCTGGAGTAACCCTGCTACTTTTGATGTGGATCCCTTATTCATCCAAACCATCAGAGCAGGTAGATCCCTTTAAAAGTATCTAAAGATTTCTTCTTCATCTTGGGATTTTAATTCAAATGTTATCCGTAGTGGAAAGTCTAAGGTCTCAGATGTTGTTTCCATTGTGTTAGGAGTAACATATTTTTTTCTCTTCGCTGTAGTGCTATTTAGTGATATGTTTTGTGGGTGTAGTTCGGTAGAAAACAGTTCCTACATGAAACTTCTCACAGTAATGTCTGTGGATTATCCTGAGTAACCGGGTCATGGTTTCTGGAATACTGCTGTTGAGTTTGTGTTGTGGTGCATTGACCACCTCAAACCTCGTGCCAGACATCTATGCGACTCCAAGTCTCGGCTACTCACACTAAAACAATCTAGATCGATAGATAATGCTTCAAATACAAGGAAAAATCATTGTATTTTTGATTTTGGGGTGAACTGTCCATTTACTAGTGTGGTTATAGTGAAGTGCTGTAAGACGACAATAATGACTCGAGGCCTTACAAATAAAGTGACTTTTTATTGTCAGTTGTTGCTTCTGTGCTCGCCGCTGTGTTCCTCTGATAGCTTGCCCCATAAATGTCACAGGAGTGCGACACAGATAAAAAGGAAATTGTGAGTTTCCACGCTGCCTTTGCTACACTGTGTGATTGGTAATGTGTTCTGAAAATGTTGGCACAATATTTCCCACAGCACTTTAAGACATCCTCCATCAAGGCAGATTCTGAATGGGCTCCTACTACGCCTGCTTGTCAGATGTGTAGCTTTAACCACTAACCTCCTATCAAACCTCTCACTGCCAATTAGCCTCAAAACCCAACAACAGACAATCTTTTTGAGTGAGGAGATGCTTTCGCCCCCTTCTTCCTCTTTCAGCCCAGTGCTTTTGTTTTTGAGGCGAGCGCCCAGTCAGCTTGGTTTAATCCTACATAACGTGCCATTAGCTCTGCTAGCGATTTGCCCCCACACTACCTCTAGCGTGGCTGCCTGAGATGGATAGCTGAGTGCATTTGCAACCTGACAGGACACTGTAGGCTACTGCTGAAAGGGTGGGGGTAGAGGTGTGTGTGTGTGTGAGGGGGGTGAGAGTACAGAGGTAGCATAACCCTTTTAGGAGGCACTTCATGGACACCATTTACACTTACTCGAAGCAAGAGGGCTGTCGTGTGGTGAGGGGAAAGAGTGTGTGAATGTAGGTCAGGGGTGGGGGTCATTAATGAGTAAGATCATCTAAAATTCATGTTGTTTCAGGACATCAAACCTGGACAAAATGCACCTGTCAAAACTGCCATGGCTGATGTAACACATGTGGACTTGTATTTTTTTGGATAAGAGGCAAACTACATGATTTAGATACCACATCAAGGCACCCACGCGTTGATTATGTGATTGTCACTTCTGCTGATTAGAGGTCTTCACACAGGTCCAAAAAATTCAGGCCTGAACTCAAAAGTCCCGGAAATGTAGTACTCAGAAATTAATTGGACTTGTCTATTATTTTGAAACTGGGACGAGGACCGGTGCAGAACCGAGAAATGTTGGACCCGAACCCAGCTGGGTGACACACACTCAATCTGCACTGATTTCACTGGTGGTTGCAATTAACAACCTTAAACGAGAAAACATTGTATCATACCAAATGTAACGTCTCCCTCTTCACTGTGCCATAATCCCTCACTCTTGCAGAGAAAGTTGGTAAAATACGTCCAGGTTATCTGTTATTCATCTCTTGCTGATTGAAACAGCTTGGCTCATCCACTCATTATTTCATCTTAAATGTCCACCTGCTGTCATGGTAACCAGCTTTGCATAATAAAGAAATCTTTGATTATTTGGCCTTTTTGAACTATAATAACAAAAGCACATTCGTTGCCATCTGTGAGATGAGTCTGATCACGGCCAGGTCTTCTGTGTGCTACTTTGGTATTATAAGTGTAAAAAAACATGGATCCTAACACGTTTGGGTCCCAGGTGGGAAGACTTCTTCGGAATGATCAGATTTGATGGTGAAAGACTGTTAATGTGCTACTTTTTGCCCGGGACTAAACAATCGTGACCGTTGCTAACAGTCTAGATCAGATAAAAGTCTGGAATTTACTGTTATCTGAAAGTTTTTCAAAAGGTATTCAATATATCTGTCTGCCACATAAATTGTCCTTGGCAGGCTAAAGAGAACCTCAAGTCAATATATCTTTAACTTGCTTTAATATTTCTGAGTTCAGCTCTTGGTTGGACCTGATCGATGGTTCAATACCACCACTGTTGATGCAATTGGATCCCATTTAGTAGATCGCCTTGTTTAAGATCCAACATATTTTCTCTGTTGTCCATTCACCTTGATACATTCTAAGTAAGGTAAAAGGAAATAGTTGTTTGCCTGGTTTGTAAGTACCTTGGCTCAAATATTCATTCCTCTAGAGATGTTATCCAACACACTACATTATAGAGAGACCTAATTTGCCGCTGACATACAGGGCTGTCACATTCGTTGAACAATGATGGTAAAACATTCAGGCAACTTGCTTCAACCTATCTGTTCTTGGACATTAGACAACCCAAGGTCTCTATGTAGAAAAGGGTAAGCCAGGTTTTCTGGGCTTTTGATGAAAACCCAGCAGCAACATGCACAAACACACAGACACAGAAACTCAAACACACACTGCTGGATTTTTTCAGTTTGGTCAAACTGACCTGAACTCTATGACCTTTTCCTCAGAGCTCGAGTGACCCTGAACCATGTGAGGGATACAATGATTCACTGTGACACTGAACATCAGCTAGCATCTGCTAATACCCTCCTAGTGGATTAACAGCGGCAGAAATTGCAGACTGGTTTGAACTTACTGCTGCTGATCATTCGGTATGTAATGAGATTTTCAACAACTATCCTGCCAAGATCCAGATCCTCCCCATGATGCAAGCCTCATAGGTCAACTCCTTTTCGCTCTATATAGCAAGACATGACAGCCTTGTTGACATGTTAGAAACTGTGCAAGAGAAACTGTTGTGTATTTCAAACCTTGCAGCTATTTTCTTTTTTATATTGTGACAGTGCTGTGCTTATGGTCTGGTTAGGTTTATGTGCAAAAACCACTTGGCTGGGATTTGTAAAAGATTATCATTTGTCTTAAAATACCTGTTTTGTTGCCACAAACACAGCTGGAGATGTTGAGAAGTCAAGTGCTAAAGACCCTTTGTTTTGTCACCATAAACACGGATGGAAATTGTCTGAGGTTTCCTTTAATATCCAGTGGTTTCACACTTGCAAATGTTGAAATGCAGTCTCGAAATGCGGTCACTAAGTTGACAGCCTTCTTGCTCGTAACTTTTACACCATCCCCTCCACATGACAGTAATTTAATGAACATGTAATGTGAATGTGATTGCACGAATGTAAATATGGTACATAAGCGTACAGATGTTAACATATCGGGGATTGCAGAAACGTTAACTGCTCCCATTTTATCCTGGTGACTGGGCTGTTGATACTACATATTGCTGTTGCACATGAGCACAAGGCAGGTGTTTGTTTTGGAGGTGTTCTTTACATTTGAGTTTTGCTGCTCACTAGTCTAAGCCACTTGCTTCTGTCTAGCTGGCAGCTTGGTTGTTAGCGCTGACTCCTTGTGTTTATATTTGTTTGTTCACAGATGTCATGGATACCTCAGGAAAAGGCTTGCAAAATACTCTCTGCGTCAGTCGCCTTCTTCAGAGAGATTGCTGCAGCCCGCGCATTAAATTAGGGCTAGATGCATTAGAGACATGACAAAATACAGTGTCAGAGTTTGCTTTGTTTGCTAAGTATGCATGTGCATGAAATGTAGTCATCACAAGCACGTTAAAATGTGTGTGTATGTATGCAAGTGTGACTGTGTTTCATTTCCTGTCTGCTGACTTGCAACAAAACTAAGCTTTATCAACATGACCTACAGGCTATCTGTGTTTCATAGAAGCTTCTCTTGGAAGTGATCATCGCTTTTTCTGTTTATCTGGTGGCGATGTTGAAACAGAAACACCCATTTTCAGCTGAATGATCAATCAACAACTGGACAAAAACCACAAGTTCAAAGATTCACATTGCAAAAGATTTCTTTCAATCCCCAAATCACAACAGAGAAACTCAAGTCCCCTCTCCCGCAAACACTGTGGGATTGGATTCTCGGAGACCTTGCACAAGGCTGCTAAGAAGCTGCTGGATTTGCAGGTTTTCTATTTGAACTTTTTGCAAAGGTTTTTCTCCGTCCTAAGTGTGTTTGCCAAGCGCAACACATGATTATAGTCCACCAATAGCATTACTACTCAGGCCCCTCTGCTTCAGCTTTGGAGAAGAGATTTGGAGGGTTTATATTGTTGTTGTTTACTTCTAATCTTTTAAAACTGAGGCACAGTTTCATAATGCCTCGTAAAAGTAGTAAGCTTGTGTCCTGTGCTCATTTATACGGTCTTTCAGTTTGTAAGCCCCATGAGACGTGAAAAGAAAGGTTTTGCCCAGATGTGGTTCAGCTCAGACTGTCTAGTTTCTCTGAGAATTACCTTCGGCTGCACACACAGTGAAATATTTGTAACATGCACCATTGTCACTTTTTTACAACACTACAAAGGTGGGTCACTAACATCAGTTGCTTTTAACTGAACGGCGTGTGTTAAAGGCTTCATTTTTGGGTAAATTGACAGATATGCTGAACACGTTTTCTGCTCAGTTTTGTGTTTTTATCATATGGTTTATATGAAATCAAGCATTTGGAAAAATCGTGCAAATGCCAGACACCTCCTCTGTCGATCCATTTAACTGAACATAACAGAAGTAGTTTCAGCCGTGTCTTCCAGACCAAAGTGCTGTGAGTCATGGAAGATTTCCAGCCTGATTCTCAACATTTGTGTGTGACTCAGTGTGAGCAGGACCTGGCTGCAATATGTTCATGTCTGACCGTCTTTTAAGAGAGATCTGAGGTCCAAGTTTGGTTTGGAGCGGTGTGAAAAAGCCTGAAGTTGATTTAAGTGTTGTGTTCCAAAGTATGTCTGTTATTATTGATATTTGAAGCTGATCAGTTTCTTTCATTTACTATTGTGTGACGCAGCACTCGTTCTTGCAACACTCATACTTGCAACACTCATACTTGCACTGAATTTCATGGTGAGGCAGCATTGTGCACCAACAGCAAGACAAGCATCATGACCGCTGTTTTGACTTTAATGAGGCCTTTCAATTCCCTGGGATATTTTTTTAATCCTTTAAATTGATCCTTTAATTTGCGCTGAGCTGAAAAGCTTTGTGTAAGCTACTTTTGAAATATCTAATAGTATATTCCATTCACAGCAAATTGCTTTACATTAAAAGCTGATAAAACAAATGCAATTCACACAGATTTTAAAGATCCTATTCACATTTTTTGCAACATGAAGGTTTTGTTTGAGCGGTTTGCGGACCCCCAGTCAGTCCACGGTGAGGAGTGTTATATCTCATATTTTGGGTGTTACAGAATGCCAATATAAAATGATAATAGCCACCGTCCTGTCAAGTGCAGAACAGCAGGAACACATTAACTCAGCAGGTTGATGAATGGAAGAGAGGGACTAATATTTAAAAATGTTAGCCTCGGCTCTCACGCTCCCTCTCAGCTGCTGCTTCATCGGGAGAATCGCTCGATTATCACACCAATGCTGTGTGCGTGTAGGTGTGCACGCTTACTGGACATAGAGCGCGTTGAATGTGTGTGTGTGTGTGTGTGTGTGTGTGTGTGTGTGTGTGTGTGTGGCTGAAGGGAACTGCAGTAATTTCACTGGAGCCAGAATTGTGCACTTGCCCCACTTTCAGTCTTTTAATCATGTATAGACACTCGGGGCACTCCTTTGTGCATCTCTGACTCTGTGTGTGTGTGTGTGTGTGTGTGTGTGTGTGTGTGTGTGTGTGTGTGTGTGCACATGTGTGTGTGTGTGTGTGTATTGTAGTTGTGTTAATCCGTGAGCGTGAACGAGGGTCTTGGTACAGTATGTGTCAGAAGAGACTGCACTTAGAGCTCCCTGACCGGAGACCCTGTGTGTGTGTGTGTGTGTGTGTGTGTGTGTGTGTGTGATTCATAATGCATATTCCCTTTTCTTTTACACAGAAAGGCAGAACTGATGTCCTCATTTGAACTTTTGAGCTGCAACAAGCTCTGTTGGCAATGATTCCTCGGATTGAGCTTTGTGTTTGTGAAGTTGACATTTATTTTCTGAGATGTTGATGCAAAAAATATTAGAGCTAAATATTCTACTTGTTTGAATTGTGTGAATTTTCAGGACATGGAAAAAAACCTCATGCCTTTATACTTAAATACAGACTCCTACTTTGAGATAGTGTGGATGAGAAAAGCCCTAAAATTCAACATGCTGCTTCTTACATTTTGAAATGTAAATGGAAATCAACAACTACCTACAATCTCTATGTGACAGTGTGTGTGTCTGTGTTTGTGTGAGCTCACATTTTTATTTGTCGGACCTTCCAACACTGTTCTCAGTATGACCTTGTAGCAGTTTGTAGCCCCACAGTGCCCATCCCAGTGACTAACACCCAGTCTAACATGCTGCCTCAAGCAGCTGCGCTAATGTACTTGAAAAGAACACAATATACAGTGTAGCTTTGCAGCAAGCGTCAGCATGCCTCCCCTCTTAGTGTGGAGCAGTTGTATTTAACATTTAGGGATGTATAGATGCGTAGCAACATATTTTGAATTAGATATCTTTTATTTAAGAATGCTGCCGCGTCTCAGTGGTTACCATTGTTGCCTCAAGGTAGCGGTCTCCTTTAGGAAATAGAGTAGTACTTAGTGTTTACACCTTGGAAGTATAGAAAATGATGTGTGGTCTGGCTCAGGGGGATCTCGCTCTTACTATTTCTTCACCTGTGGACCATTTTTTTTGACCCAGTTTAAATTGTTTATTACTATTAGAAGTGATGGAATGGGTCATACCTTCGCTACAGTAGGTTAAGCATGGCGGTCCAATTGACACATGGAAGAAAACACATTTACTTTCAGTAAATAACCAGGATGTGAGGCCTCTCATTAGTGTGATTTAAACTGGTGCTGAAGGCCAAGTTGAGTGACTACAGTTGAAACATAACATTACACTCCATTGTGTTTTTATGCTGCTGTCATTGCTAGCTATGCTGACAGTCTTCCAGTCTGATTGCCAGCTCAAAGTGATTCTGTTTTAACTTTTTTGCCAAAAACCAGGCTGTCTTTTCTTTTCCACCACCTCCTGCGGTCTGCACTACTACAGACCAGACGCTCTGCCCCCATTCAAATGAGTCAGAGGATTGGCATTTTCGCCACAATGCCTGATTTGGTCAGAATGAGGTCTTGGACCCACCTCTGGAGGCATTAATGCATCAAAAAGCATAATCCAATAATCTAACATAACTTAATTTGAAATGGTTCATTCTGAAAATGTGTATTACTTTCAGTGCTTCTGCTGAAACTAGAGCTTTTACTCACTGCTAAGTAAATACTGAATGCAAGACTTTTACTTGTAAGTAAGAAAAAGGTAAAGAGACTTTTATACTGTAGCGCTCCTTGTTTTACTTTAGTAAAATACTTCTTCCACCAGTGACTGTTTGTTATCTTCTACAATCTTCCCGGGGTAATTTGCAGTTTCTCATGCTTCTTTTTTCTGTGTTTAACTGCAGGAGAGAGGAGGTCACACTAGACATGTTTGAGCCTGGCCTCTGAAGCCAGGACAGCAGCGCTGTACATCTCCAACCTGTCAAGTATTGACAGTGTATCTCACCATGGAATGCTAACAGCCACACAGGGCGTGGCGCCGCTGTTAGCTGCTCTGACCCTGTGACCTCGGCTATATAACTGATTGTCAGTCCTAGTAGTGAGAGGTAACAAACAGTGACGTAACATAGAGTCAAAAGAACCAACGACGCTGACCTGAGGAGTAAAATTACTCTCTTACGTTATTGAGTTTCAGGTGTAAGTCTCCCTTGGCTTGTTTTGATGATTTTGCAGATTTAAATGAGCAACTTTATACTTTGTCACAGGACACTAAGGGCACAGTACACACACACACACACACACACACACACACACACACGCACATAAATGCACACACAGCACTAGCAGTCAAGGTTAAACAAAGATAACTGGACTTTATTTGGGTTGAGGGCAGTGCAGCATGTTGGAAGTGAGCCTGACATACACACACAGACACACACACACACACACACACACACACACACACACACACACACACACACACACACACACACACACACACACATACACACCTGTCAGTGTTGGCGTCTGCTCAGTCCTTTTTCTTGTAGTGCCTCTGTTCCTTCGTCCTCTCTGTCTTGGTCATCAGACCTTGTAGCAGGATCTCAAGGGACAGCTGGTGGGGCAGTGTGAGCACCTGCACTTTGTGTGTGTGCATCTTTATGTGTGTGGTTATGTACATCAGTGGGGTTGGGAGGGGGTACCTGCAGTGCTCTGGCCAAGTGTCTGTATATCCGTGTGTGCGTTTAGTGTGTGCATGTGAGCACCTGTGCTGCCAGCAGGGACCTGCCACAGCCGTGGTGCTTCATGACGTATGTTGGTGACTTCCTAAGGTCGTGCTGTGAGCCCCATAATAACTACTATCCTCTTAAAGTCAACTCGCCTCTGTGTCCAGAGAGGGGTGTTAAAGTATTTGGTGCATTACAGATACGTGACTGATACAGATATGTTCATTAAAAGGCTAGGACTGTACCATATGTCAGCACAAAATGCTGAATGTGAATAAAGTGATTCGGATTAAATGGAGCACAAATCCAGATTGTGATATTTCTTTACTCTATTAATTAAATGTAATTTATGGTACTGATTGCTGCTGGACCGCTACGTCTGTGACCTTAAATGGTAAAGGCATTTTTGAGATTAGCCGTCTCTCTGATCCAAAAATATATCTACGTGGCTTCTCGTTGGTTTTTACATTGGTTTCACTTTTCTGGGAGTTTGCCACATCAAAGTTTTCCACCATGATTGCAGAACATTTTCTGTCCTCAATCTCTGATTTCTATAAGCATTCAAGCCATCAAAAAGAAACAGCTCTCTCGCCGCAGCAAAAAGCACGACAGGCAAGAAAAAGAGTGCAGGTTGACACGTCATTCAGCACGCCCTGGCAGGAACGAAATTGTGGGGGCGAGCGAGACTCAAAGTTTGTGTCAAGGAGTAGAATGAGTCCTCATGAAACATGATCTTACGGCAGCAGCTCACCTCGCTGTAAGACGGCGGTAGAATTTCTATAATCCGGCCATTATACAGAACCTGCTGTCTGCTTTACTGTCAGATTACTGCCGGAGAGCAGGCCAGTCGCATCAGCGCTGTTTACTCATTTTGTATAGTTACATTTTTAAAAACATTTCAATGCCTGTTCTTAATTGGACAGTTTACTTCCTGTCGCTTTGGTTTGCTGCACACGGTGTTTATGTTGGTGGGCTGGAAAGTGTGGGTGTTTAAGTGAAGGAGAGTTTATTGACTTTGCGTACAGATGACATTGAGAGCTCTCCGTACTAATGTTTTTAGATTGTGTGTGTGTATGTGCTGCTTGCACAGTCTGTGTGTGAGAGGGAGGAAGAAGAAAGGATCAAAACAGTAGATCATTACTATGCATGCGTGGGCAGCATATATGTCTTTTGAATGTTTGGAAAAAGAAGTTTGTGTGTGTGCGCATGTGTTCACCTTTGAAGATGTGATTGTGTGTGTGTACGTGTGAGTCTGTGTGTGTGTGCTTGTTCCCTGCAGGCCCCCCTCCCAGCATATTCCCCTGATCCCAGCGTTGGGATCTTAGGGGGCCGATCAAAGCCGGGCTCCCTGCGACTCCCGCGTCTCCAGGCCCTCTGTGCTAACGCGCCTCGACGGAGGAATGCTGAGTAATTCCCTCAGGTGGCAGCTTGTGCTGATGTTCAGCGTTAGAGACCTCCAACAGTCTCACTTACACATGTTAGCTCCTCACACACGTGTGTGTGCGCTCATGGTTAAATACTTTACATACATGCACACATTCATTTTTTTCCATCTTCCACTTTTGTAAGTTTCACCAACTTTTCTTCTCTGCAGCACACAGTGTGGAACAAGTGTGTGCGAGTCGTGCTCTGTATTTTATCCCCCCTCACTCACATCTCTGTCACGTGTCATGGTGATGTTGTTATGATGTGATGCGTTGCCCGGGAGAGTACTAGTGTTAGAGAGGACGGATGAGGAAATGAAAAGAGGAGAGTAGAGATGTGAGACCTTGGGAGAGAAGAGAGAGAGGGACTCAAGAGAGAGAAGAAGAAGAAATGAGAGATGATGACGTTGGATTTGATTTACGATTACTCTTGAACCCTTTTGTAACAGGACGAACACAACCTTGATAGTTTGTCATCGACTTGACTTTGTAAATTCCTGTGTGAAGTAATGCAATCACACTGTGGCATTAGGCAGCTGTTATTATACCATAAAAAGTTTAATGACATCAGGAGACGGCCAATTAACATCCCCACCTGTTATCAGATGGGAGTCAGAGACTGAGCATGTGCCTTCAGTCTAAACCTCACACCCACATTTTTGCCTCCCAACGTTGACTCAATACTGTTTTTATCTTCATGTATCTCTGTACATTAGTCGGCCTTATCTTAATTGTACACAAAGTGTCAGAGTGCCTGTCGTGTGTTTTAGCTGCAGTAGTATCTGTGCTATGTAAGCACACTTATGAATGGTAGAGGAGACGTGTGCGTGTGTGTGTTTATCAGCAGGGAAAAGCATGATCATCAGATACACAGAAGCACATCTGAGCAGCTTTTAAGAGTGCTGAACTTTGACCTGCAGTGATAATGCTGAGGGTTAGCGAGGCAGTGAGTTGCACAACCGAGAGGTAGTTCATGTTTCTCTTTGTGTCTGTATGTCGGCTCTCTTTTCTCTCTCTTCCCCTCTCACTGCTTTTCTAAATTTAATTTTATTAAGCTGCACTGGTCCGATAGCTCACGAGCAGCAGCACCAATGCATTTAGATACATTTCATCTAGATGATAATGATGCCTGGTTTATGTTTGAAATGTCTCTGCAACAAAACTGCAGAAACAGATGAAGTTAGTAAAACAGGAAAAAGAGAATGAGAATTGTGAGAATTATTGCAAGTAGTTTATATGTCATAACATTGAGTTGGCTTTGCAAGCTAAGCTAGTTGAGGATGTGAGATGTTTGTTTATTTCTGGCTCAACTGTGTGAAATGTAATCTAATGTGTCATGACTAGTTTACCTGGTGCTTGATGAAGAGTCTCAATAAACTGAGCCTTTTTATTTAGAGTTATTTAAAAGAGGTGCTTCAGTTATCTGTGCATAACATCTCCCATAATTTGGGTAATAATTATACCTCTGTAGGCCGGTTGCAGATCGGGTTGTGCTCAGCTAAACCACCTATTATTGGCCAGTTAGTTGCTTGTCTTGTTGTGTGTTCAGCCAGTGAACCCAATGCCTGCGGTGCAGTCCAAGAACTTTGCAGTGCTGCACTTTCCTCGGCCCTTTGGATGCCAACACTTATGACGCATTTTAAACCAGAAAAACAGCTTGTTTGTTGCAGTCTATCTTTTGCAGAGTAGCCAAGTAAAAGTCAGCTTCAGTGGAATTCCCGTCTGAGGACAGTTGCCTTCTGGTGCATTTGGTCCTTTCCTTTTATTCGAGGGTTTTTTTTGTTTTTTTTTTCATCTGCATACAAAGTTACAAATAAAGAACAAAGGCGGCGTAAAGAGGGACATGCTTATGGAGCCAAGCAAGCCCACAAGGGAGCATGGGTTGGCCCTCCTCGCCTGCTAGGAGTGATTTAAATTAATTTAACACACAAAAAGCAAATAATGTGTTAAAAACAGAAGCTGATGTGACCGGACATTTGAGACAGCGACGTATAGGTTGAACTCTTAGCTAAAAGAAGAAATGAAAAACATAATATAACGTGCTCTTAGTAGCCGCAGAGTCGAGTTTCTCGTGTCTTTGAGGTGTAGATGTTGTCGATGGTAACAGAAGCATTAGCCAGACAAGCTAGGTCAGGGTGTAATCCTGCAAGAGATACTGCACTACTCCTCATACACACACACACACACATGCACGCACACCCCACCTATGGCTCCATGCTCGTCGTTGACAGCTGTGCTTGCTGTGTCTCTGAGAGTGCGCGCGTAACGTGTGTGTGGGTGCGTGCGTACGTTTCCAACACTGCGTGTGGCGGAGGGACAACAGGCAGGGGACCAATAGAAAAGCAGACTGAAAGGGGCAGGGCATGGTTTCATAGGTGCACATGGAGATGCGCACACATACACACACAGGGCTGCCAGTATTACTGAGTGTGTTTTGCGACAGACAGGGAACTGAATCCTAGCCTGCTGAGTTGGAGGAAAAAAAACTTGCATTTGTGTGTGTGTGTGTGTGTGTGTGTGTGTGTGTGAGTGAGTGTGTGTGCACCAAATTTGGACCATGCTGTTCCATTAAACAGACAGACAAGGTGAATCCAGGTGAAAGCTCTGTCCCTGTACTGATTCCAACTCCGAAATCAATCGAATATAGATATTGATTCATGGGAGGATTATTTTACACATTGATACAACTGAAATATATTGTGGAAAGAGAGATGAGGAGTAATGATTGTATTGGTGGTTGTAATTTTTGTTTTAATGCAGGTAATGATTTCCTGAGTGACTCTCTTCCAAGAAGCAAGTAGAGTAGTTAATGTGCCAGTTACAGTCACGGCACTGATGGTAAAGAGGTATGTTTACTTTGTGAATTAAGATGTTAATCTACTTTAATAGTACAGATATACAGTCGCTACAGTAAAAGGTCTTAAAGCGACAGTGTAAATAGAGCCAATACTGTTTTTGAAGCTGAAACTGTCGACTGTTGCACTGAATATCTGGTCATGTTTGCAAGGTTCACTCGTTCTTCTGCTTTATTCTTCAGATACTTCCTGATTTAAATCAAAATGTGGAAATATTTTGAATATTTTAGTTAAAGTAGATGATCAGACACCAAGATTCAGCTTATTGCACATCTTAAAAACAACATGTCAGACAGTTAGCATGTTATCTGTGCTAAAACTTTAATTTCCATTTTGTCATTGTGGACTCTTGATGTCGTGTACAAGTATTACAAGTGTGTGTACGTGACTCTCAACTCTGTGTGTGTATTTCGATGTGTGCATGAGGTGTTTTACAGGTTTCACATGCCTGCATGCTTCTGTGTTTGTATGTTTGTTGAGTTTGTGTCAACTCAGTACAAACAAGTATCAGTTTCTCTCCCCAGGGCCCATTTGTCACACGATCAACCGACCTGATTTTGTGTTGCAGAGGCGATGCCTTGTTTCAGGGTTCAGCTCCGCCCCGTGACCTTGGGACATGTCTTTGTCGCCATGGTAACAGCCTCCGGGGTTACTGTAAATGAGACGAGTGAGTCGGATGGGTGCGCCGAGAAGTTTTCTCTGTGCTCGTGCATCAAATTAGGCACTTTACCACATTTACTTTCCCAGGGGGGATTAACTCGTTTTAGGGGAACACTCTGAAACACTTTCATAAAGTTAGACTCACACCTGGCTGACACATGATACCATAGTCTACTTCTCTATAGGCTATTGTGCAGTGACACTGTAGTCATTTGAGATTAAGTGCTCTGCCCTGTAGTTGTTGACAGAAGTTTTGGCAGAGCTGGATCTGTAAGTCTTTGACCTATGGGACTTCAAAACAGCATTTAGTGCCCTAAATAAATGCTTTTTTCAAGGACCCCAGGGAGATTAGTGAACAGGCTGTGAAAGCTAATGAGGATAGAAATAAGTAAACAAAGAAATTATAATTTATGTGTGATACTCTCAGTATTGTTGCAGACACTACAGGACGTGCTGTTATGTTTATTATGGTGTTAAGCATCAGTTTCTATGATAGAGCTTCATGAGACTGCATTGCAGTGTGTATTTATTCACATAACCATTTGTAGCGTGAAATTATTTTAACATTTTAACAGCAGCTCTGTCAGGCTATGACCCAAACAACAAGAAAACCAACAAACAAAGTACATCTCGGTCTCACAGAACCACTCGTTTTATCCCCGGCTTTCCATTTCATCATAATAGCTCTCGGTTTACCGGAGGCATTTGGACAAAGTGAAAGATTGTCCACCGAGAAGCGAGCCGAGCTCATGAAAGAGACCTAAATGCCTCCAAATAACTATGTTTTAATTTCAACAAAAAAGAAGGGAGGACACACGCCTCAAACCAGTGTCTCATGCGGGTAAACAAAGCGTGGTTGCCATGCCGATGGGGCGTCAGTGTATAAATAGCATGGGTGTTTGTTCTGAATACTCCAGAGAGAGAGAGAGGAGACAGACACAGAGGGAATAGCAGGGAGACAGTGATAGCCAGCGTTGAATCACAAGCACAGGCTTTAACAGGTGAACATGGTTTGCAGCTCTGCACATTTATACACACATTAGGATCTTATGAAGGACGAGCTTCCACTAGCATGGACGTATGTTGCGTGGGAGAGTCGCATGCATGAATGTCAGTATGCGTCCAAAGTCAACAGGTTGCCTTTATAACATTTACACACTTTTATCAACGAACACATTAATGTTGCTTTTAGTTTTTTTTCTTTAAGTCAAAGTCCGTGCTGCTGAAGGATCAGTTAACCGTCTCGCTGACTAACTAGAAAGATCAATTATTGTTAATGCAAGCAGTTAGTAGTCTGAGTGTGTCTGCTGCTCTTCTGCACAAATGCCATTTTAACTGAAAGCAAATCGTTTTGTGGAAAATGGCTGAAGGTTAAGCTGATGATTGTAATTGCATAGCAGGTGATTTGGTTATTATGCAGCGATAATTGAGCTAGAGCAAGCCACGATCATATCAGGAGAAATATAATTTCCTGCTGCTGTGTAGAATAAGTGCAACATGGCGTTAACCTTCTCTCTGTCTTTCTGTATTTCCCCTGTAGGGAATGGTGACAGTACCTGCAGACAGACAGACGTGGACAGACGGCGCAGACACCCAGAACGCTTCCCTCCCATTCAGACTTCACACCAGGAACTGCGGCTTCAGTCGGTCATCGCCTCTCAACTGAGCAGCAGGCTCCACCTACTCCGCCCAAGTAGCTCTGCCTCCTCTGCTCAGGTAGGACGCAAGTCGAACAAACTGCGCCGAAGTGGAGTTTGGAGTCTGATGATATGTGATTTTAGCATAAATTCAAAATCTAAACTACGATTAAATCCATCTGCTGATTGTGAACTGTTAAGAAATTGATCTCATCAGCCTGCACAGGAGATGTATTCACGCAAGCTCATTTGGTAACCATGGCAACACCTGTACATAACCATCTGATTGCTCAGTCAGAAAGTGACAAGTGGTTAAAACATTATATACACAACATTACAGCACAGTGTGCCACTTTTTTAGCCTGTTTCTAGATTCATTGTGTACCGGTCTTGACTTATAGTGAACTTTTGTCATAAGCACTCTCATGTGACCCCAGATAGGATAAATACTTGGGATGTAGCAAAACGCTGCGTGACCTGCTCTCAGTCACCAGAATGAAATTTTCCCACCCTATCCCATGTGACAGTGACGATGCAGGATGACAGTCATGCTTACATGTCTTCGCTCATTGGTGAAAAGATAGTGTGAACACAAAATTGACCAGAATTAAGAGGCAAAGATTTTTTTTTGGTAAAGTCAAGGCTTTACTGTGAATATGAGTTGTGGCACATTTAACTTACTAAAAATGTTTTGTTTCTCTTAATATTTTTGGGGATGTCTTTGTCTTTACATTGATGGCAGGTTGTAGACTTCAGGTAAACAGGGAGTGGGGGGAGACCTTTCAAACCTCCATCCTGCAGGATTTTAAAAAGCCTGAAGAAGAGAGAGTGTCCAGTATTTCACATGAAAATAAATCAGACATACACTGTAAAGTTTAAAAGTTTACTTTAAAGTCAAACCGATTTCATCTTAATTACATCTTAATTAAAACTAACTTTATGTAAAGTTAGTTAGATTATTAGTCTACTTTACCAGGTCATTTTGATGTAATCTGTTTTTACAGTGTACCCCTGCACTAGATATTGCACCTGCATGGTATTTCACTCTTTGTGCCTATTGAGTTTTTGCTATTTTGCCCTCCTTCTTCCTCCTCCTCCTCCTCTTCCATTCCCATGATCTGTCTTTTGATTCCTCGCGTTGACCCTCCCGCTGATGTCTCTCAAAACTCAGTTTTTCCTCCTCCTCTCTGCACTCTGCTCGCTGGATCTATTGAAGCTCCTCCGTCAGTCCTTTATCTCCGTCTCACCAGCTGTGTGTTGAAGCTCCATTCTCTCCTATGAGGGAGAGCAGAATGAATAGAAGAGCTTACAGTGAGAACAGTGAGGAAGCCAATCCCTGCCTTTGGTCTCTTACTCCTCTCTCTCCTCTCCTCCCGTCCTCTCCTCTGTCCTAAGACGCTGCTGTGACCAATCCCGTCTCATCTCCCTCCCGCTGTACCCAGTGTCTCAGACGGGGTTTTAATATTAAGAGGGATGTATTTCAAGACAGAAAGTGAGGGAAAGATTATAAGCAAACAGAGCCAACGTACAGATTTGTTTGCAGCATTTTTAGTGAAACTACAAAGAGTTTTATTAGTTCAAAAAAATCAAAAGAGCCTTCTGAGCCTCACCCCAGTTGCAGCGTACCCACTGACTTTTGACTCAACAGTTTTTTTGTTTATCACCCTTCAGCAATATACAGTTGCACTTGACTCGACAACAGCATCATTATATTTTGCTGTGAGGTACTTCAGTGTGCTCGGGGACTTGCTTCATAAGTATACAAATATGTTCTGAAGTGCAGACTAATTAGTTTATTAATTTAACTTTGTACCAATTCAGAGAGGAGCAGCGAGGAGGGGTGTGAAACGAGTAGAGCCTCTGAGAGAGGAAAAATAAAGAAATGAAAGGTAAGATTTAGATGAAAGAGATGTAAAGAAAGTACATAATTAAACACAAATGATGAATATAAAGTAGTCTTTTAAGTTCTGTTTCTTTCTCGCTCAGATTCAACCTTTCCCTGCTGCTTCTTCCCCTCCCTCTCTCCTCTCTCCTCCTTTCTTCGCCCATCAGTCTCGCTGAATGGAAATTACACATTTCGCTCCCTGCTTCCTCTCTCTTTTGTAAATTCGCTGTTGACAGTCGCCTTTCTCCGAGCAGAAAGCCTCAGAAATGAGCAGATGGAGGGCTGACAGTCTCGAAGCTCAAACAATGACGCTGGGCGGCAAGTCGTGGTGATCAACACATGTCAGAAAATGGCTGTTAATGGGGGAGCCGTATACAGACTGTCAGTCTTCTGTGTAGGGGAAGGATTCCTGTTGAGGACGTGGAGTCAGAATCCAAACACTTAAGACTTGACATGTGTGCTCAGATGTTTGACACGTGCCTTATGTTGTATCCTGCATGGCTTACAGAGAGTTCAATAAACATATGTTACTGACAGCTAACATTATAAGTCATAAAAAATATAATCTTTATATATGTGAGTTATTAAGATGGTGAATGTGGCTGCTGGTTGGTTCGTGTGCACTAAAAATCTGTTGTATTAATTATTATGAATGAAAGACTACAAAATCTAAAGAAAAAACAGAAGAAAACATTTTAATTTCTTCCTCAGAGGCAATTTGTGGTACAACACAGAACATGCAGACGCATTAAAAACACATCAGATAGACAAAAACAACAATGGTCCAGGCGTGCATGTCAACAATTGTTATAAAAATGAATAGTTAGTAGTTAGTATACTGTGCTTCCCCCGTGTTTCCCATGTATTTTCTCAGACTTCACAATACCTCTTTCTCATGTGACTGAGAATTTCCATGCAGGACGCCGCCAGAATTCAATTTTAAAAAATGGTACCGCTTTACTTTGCAGGTCCGCCAAGTCTTTTTTGGTCAAGATAATTTTTTAGTATTTTCCCAGAAAGTTTTGTATGCAAAGACCAACGTAATTTGTTGTTAATCATATTCCAATAAATTGCGTGCGTAAGTCCTGTGAGTCCTCTGGTCAGTGCCCGGTAGGTCAGCTAAACATGCAATCATGTGAAACTCGTCTGCAGGAAAGCTTACAACTATAATTGAATAAGGAATAAATACTCATGCGGGTTTTCCCCCGCACAATTAGTAACAAATCACATACTTCTTTCCAGGAAACTTCCTTGAAATTTATTAAAATTAAATTATAGACCCATAAAATACAGCATAAAATGTTTTCAATACTGCTGTTCAGGCTCCACCGATTGTGGCTCTTTATCCACAGAAATCAGGAACAAGAATAACTCTCTTTCTGCTGTTTCTCCACTGGAAGCATCGCATTGATCCACTCATTAAACGTCTTACATTATTGGTTAGCTTTAACTTTAAATTGAGATAACACCCGGGGCACATTTACAACAACAAAAGAAATATGCTTGGCTTTGATTTCATTATTACACCGCCAGGTTGTGATATTTTATACACTGAAAGATAGAGAGCGTAAACTCCTCTTGTCTGACAGCATTATATTAACTTTATATTTCCAGGGATTGATTTTTCTTTTTCATTTGAAACTGAAATGACTCCCACCCACTCTCTCATGGTTTGACTCAATGCGGCCTGCAGCGACGGCTCACAGAAATCTTGAAGATGTCAAATTACCAATTAACCCTGCAATGGTCTCGATAATAAAACTTCAGAGCAGCCATAAGATGTCCAGCTATGCCAGCAGGTGTCAGTCCAAATGGTCGATAAAAAGTAAACTGAACCTGTTTCCGCTGTTTGATTTGAATTTGGTCACCAAAAATGTTCATATTGATCCAAATAACTTGTTTGCTTTAGCCTGCTAAATGTTAGCATTAATACTATTTTACATGTCAGACATAAAGAAAATTTAATGAAAACTTAACATAAGCCTTCTGTAATAAGGAGCCTGTTACATGTAGTGCAAACCGCATCCCTCGGAGGGTTAAACAACCCAAGTAAATGGAGAGGTCCCCCCTTCTGGCTCTCTGTGTGTGAGCATGGATTTCCCCTTCTCTGTTTTCTTGTAATAGCTGCGCTCTGCTTTATTTGATCTGGGCCCCCGCTCTCATAGTAGGATTGAATTGGGTTTGGAGAGCGAGGGAAACACACACACACACACACACACACACACACCTGAGACTGCCAACTGCTACAGCAGCTGCCCCAGAACGAAGCAGGGAGAGAGACAGAGAGAGGAGAGGGAGAGAGGGAGGGTGAGGAGGGGAAGTAGTAAGACACACGAGGATAGGTGGAGACGGTGAGAAAAGAAGAGAGGGAAGAGAAGAGACGGCTAATAAGAGAGAGAGGCTGGATTACTGGAATGAACCGAGAGAATTTGCATTTTAAAATGAAAGTGTTCTCTTCTAATACGGCGCTGGCCGCAGACGAGACACATTCAATTTGAATCTCTCTCTTTCCTCCTCCGTCTCCTTCCTGCTTTGTCTCCTCTGTCACTGTCTCGCCCTCTTTACTTGTCATGTTACACATGCTGTACTATGGTTGTCACCGCACAATAAGTAAGTAGTTAATTACCCTGCGCAGGGTCATTTAGTTCACCATGTTTCATCCAGAACTACTAAGTTGAGAAGAGAGAGGTAGAGAGGAGAGGAGGCGGACGGATGAAGAGTGGAGGAATGAATGAAAAGGGAGGCTTTCTCAATTGGAAGAACTGACCTCAGACTTCGTATTGTGCCGGTACAAGAAACTCTTAGCAAGAGAGAAGAAAAGGACACAATGGAGCGTGTTTGAACACACTTCATTTGAATGTTTCAGCCAAGGCCTTTCGGCTTGAAAAGGCTAATAAAACCATATCATGACTCCTTTGTTAGGACATTTGTAAGGATGTTTTCTTGAAAGTCTAAGTCCGTTATGTGAAAACGTCTAACGATTTTGCTGAAATTGCTGAATTTTTCCATCTGTCACGAATGTGACAATCCCTCCATTTACATGCTCCCCGGATGATCCCGTTTCCCATGTTGGATAGTGGTTCTTTGGACTTCAGTGTGTTAATGAGCTGTTAAGAATTTTCGAAGCTTCGGTGGCGGCTGGTGGGGACAGGACCAGAAGCCATAGTATGTCAGCCATAAAGACATTTCAAGTGCAAGATGGCTCAGCTGTTGCTTGAAGGTTTCAGGTGGATAGCCAAACTGTCGGTTTTGTGATATGCCAGTTTCCTTTGGCACATCTGGCACTCGACATTTTGGGGGTCATCTTTTCAGTTTTTGAAATCTTGACTTTACCGACATCTTGCGTTGGAATTTGCAAGCCAGGCTGTCACGCGGTCACGTGTTGACGCAGTGCTGGTGACTTTAGATGAGAGCTGTGATGCATAAAACTATGAATAATTAATGATTATTAATGTGAAGAATAAAGAATGATGTTGCTCTACTACTACTGGGTTATTAGGGGATTTTTGATGTAATGCGTTAAAAAAAACAAAAACTTATTACAAATTATATGCAGTGTTTCCCACAGAATGGCTGTGTACTTGTGGCACAGCGATCTTTCTTCAGAATCACTTTGCCTAAATTACAGTGTTGCTTTAATTGTCCACCTTAATGCACATAATTGCCTCGCATTTCTGTTTTTCTCTACCAGCAACGTTATTTGTCATTGTCATAACAGCAGGTTGTTGATAAACCTGTGCAGAACACCAACAAGTAAAGTATATGTGTGGGAAACACTGATATGTTTGTAAAAAAAGATATTTAAGACATGAATTAATAACCATCAACCAAATATTTACCAAATATTACTTTCGTCTGACTTCCCAAGTCCCAATGAGTCGGGAACTCATTTATTCAATTAACACGATACCACATGAATGCAATATTTGTACCTGACAGCATACCCAGATCTACATGTCGAGAAAAAGAGCAAAAAGGAGCCATACTACATTAAAAACACTGGATTTTTTTAGGTTACAAAACCAGCATAATTCATTTAGACTTACTATCTAATATTCATTTTAACTGGATTTATCTAACAAAGTAACATAATCACATTTGAAATCTGTCACGATCCAGTTTCCATATCAAGCGACTTCATACATGTTCCAGACCCAAAAATGAGAAACTGTAGCATAAACCTTTTTGCAGGGCTGTAATGCTTCACAATACGTCTTTTGTCTCTCTTCCTAATACCACCCAACAAAGCAGTTATGTGGTAGTAATGATAGAAACAGCTTCTTTTTGCTTTTTGCACGGTTGCTACAATCAAAAAAAGGGAGTTTCAAGGGGTAAAACAATCTGCACCTTGTGTTCTGAGAACCAGAAAATCAAAAGCTATTGAAGTAGAATAACTCTGTTACAGTAAACTTCTGCAGCAGCTCCTTTATGTTCCACAAAGCCGCCGCCTGTTTACAAAGGAGAGATGTTGAAGTCAGGCTTAATAACTGTACAGGGGTTGCAATGGCTTCCCCCATAGGAGCTAATCAGCATGCTTATGTGTGCTTGGCTTCAACCCCTATGTTCCATTACTCTGTCCTGATAAACATCTCCGTGAGTGTCTCCCTGCATGAACATACATTTACCTTCTTCTATAAGTATCTGCATCTGTGTGTGTGTGTGTGTGTACTGTACAGTGTGTGGTCGTGCTAGAGACACAGCCTTCAGTTGTTGGCAAACCGCAACATGCTGAAGCGCATGTGTAAGTGAAATGTGAAATGTCATGTGGAGCTGTGGGGTATCGACTGGAATTCAGCCATCAGCATGGAAAAACATGTTGCCGTAGGTCATTACTAATGAGCCATACATGTGCTGGAACATTGTGTGGGTCTGCGAGCGAGCGTGTGTGTGTGTGTGTGTGTGTGTGTGTGTGTGTGTGTGTGTGTGTGTGTGTGAGGGAATGAGGGTGGATGCCTGCGTCTGCATATTTGTGGTGTGTATTGTGTCTTGGTGACTTAATATATCAAAGCTTTTACTCTTCAATTTGTATTTAAGGGGGTAAAGTGTGTATTTCAAGAACTTACAGTAAGAAGTGTGTGTGTTCGTGCGTAATTCGACTCTGTGTGGGTGCCATTATTCACAGAAGAGCGCTTGTCTGCCTTTTGGCGTGATTAATCCAGCATCCTTCCTAACTCCGACCCACTTTTGTTGCTCTTTTCTTTGTTTGCTCTTGATTCCCTTCTGCTTTATAGCATTAAGCAATGAGTAATGATGACTGACATCATCTCTGGCTAGGCTAGTGCCGACTAATTGGCCAGAGCGATCTGATTGCATTAGATGTTATTCCTTCAGGGTATTCCCTGTCCTCCGCCCCCGCTTTGAAAGATATCCCTCATTATTTGGAGGGAGCAACATATTGCCTTTGTTTTGGTTTTGTTGTATTTATAGTGAGGATTTGCTGGTTGGTTTCTGATTTATGGTCTGTGCATTTTAACCTGAACAGTGAGCAAAGTTAAATAGCTGTGATTGTTGCAGAGCTCTGACTGGTCTTGTTAATTGCTGTCATTCAACATGCGCATCTCAGGATACTTTAAGGATATTACAAACGCACTACGGGGATAATAATATACCACTGGAATGTGTTTGGTTATTGTGTGGGTGCTCTGGGTGCTCATGTGAGAAAGCAATAAAGGTTGAAAAATGAAGTTGCGCTTCAGATTTACTAACAGCCATGAGAGGCTTTTTCCACCACTCATCTCTCTTTTCTTCTCCGTGGTCTTCCTTTCACAGCAGCCACCTTTTCAAATGAGGTAAAATTGATTATAGTAATGGACGCCCCCCTCCTCCTCCTGCAGCCTTTCTCCTGCTCTCCTTCACACTCACTCCGCTGTACATTCTGTTCTGTGCATTAGCATGGCCACGGGAATGCCCTCGCCCTCGGCAGCTTAATGCAATCACACCTCCAGTGTAAGTGCACTGAGAGAGGGAGGGAGAGAGACAATCGAGAAAGGATAAGGAGATACAGAAGAAGGACTGGTGGGTGGCGACTGGCAGGAGTGATCACATCAGAGGATAATTACCTGGAGGCAGGATGGAGAAGTCATGCACATTAGATAATTTACAGGTTCTCCTGTTAGTCAAGTTACCTGTTTAGATAATTGGCACAAATGTCAACTGTACAATCACAGAACTACTAATTTGTTTACTTTATTATAGTTTTTGAGGCTGGTATTCATGAAGCGTCTGTGAATACCAGTCAACACATACCTGAGCTGATCAGCTGACTTGGTGGCATGAAATGCCCTGGACAGTTGTTTTACTTTTTAGATTTATTCAGCCTTCAAATTCATTATATGTATACGGTCACATTCAGGAACCTGTTTGTCTTTTAAACTTTTACTTGAAACACGCAGCGGTTTCTAGTTGAGTCAACGAAATCTGTCGGTTTCTTTCAACTAGAAACTCGAAGCTGGAAATACTTCATCAACAGTTCAGTCTACCTTAAATTGCCTAGTTTACACTGAGTAAGTGCCTTTACTTTAAAATAATCAAGGAAAGCGATTACCCCAAATATATCAGATAAGTTTGACTAATAATTTTAAGTGAATAAAACTATTTAGCCAGCACAACTTAAATTGCACATTTTTATTTTATTTTTTGAAGGAAAGTAAACTTTTGTACAGTGTATGCTTATGAGAGAAAACGAGAAAAGGATCAATAGGTTCAACTGAATTCCTGGTCGATTGTTGTGAATAAGGTTAACTGATTCGACTTTACCAGTGTAGAAACAAAAACAACCAATTACATACAATAAAAAAGTTCCGCGTAAGATTAAGGAGCTGTTTCAGTTGAGCTCAGAGCTCAAAGTTTTGTTTATTTTCTCATTTAAAATAATGAAACAAGAAAAGCAGAGGGCCCCTTCGCCTCAAAAGCAACAAATAAAAGGGTTTCTCGGATTTATTTATGGATTTTTTAGCCTAGCTGTTCTGAAATACTCAGGAGTTCATGATGACAAGACCTCCCCCAAGAGGCATTGAGCTCGGTTCAGCAACTTGAGGTTTTAGTAAGATGAATGAGGATGGCCTTCGTGGTGCCTGGGAAGTCCTTATGCTGAGACCTATAGAGGGCTTATTGCTTTTACAACAAGGCTCTATGATAAAGTGCCTTCTTTCTGACCACCCACTCTCTCCCACACAACGTTTGCTTTCCGTCTCCCTGCGTGTGACTCTGTGTATGTGCCTTCTTCTTCTGTTATCTTGTTCTCTTTTTGTCAACTTTCCCTTCATTTTTTTCCCCTCTCATCTTGGTGTGTGTCCTTATTTCTGTCAGTTCCCTTCTGCTTCTCTCTGCGCGGCTCTCTCTAACTCCCTGTCGTTTACTTTGCCACGCTCTCCTCTCGTCTCTTATAGTGACAGGGTTTGTACGAACTATTGCAAGTCTGGAAGATGCTTAAATAGTAAGCATTATGTTTGCAAGTTGAGTAACAGGCTTGAATTCAAACAGACCCCTTGAAAAATGCTCTGGTGCATCATCTACACAGTCACTCGTGTAAGGCAAAAATCATTTGATATTTGAAATTATCCCGTCGTCACATTTGTTTGTCGTCTCCTGGTGTTGAAATGAGCAAGCATCAAATAATCATAATCAAAACATATAAAGTTAATGGAACAACTTCTAACCTGACAAAACACATTGATTGCTGTGACTACAAACGAACTCTGTAAACTTTATATTTCACAATTGCATTTACAACAGTTTTGATGTGATGATAATGGCTTCAAGTACCTTTAAAGTGCTTGAATTGTACTCTTAAAAACCTGCATGAACCCTGTAGTTAGCAGCCATTGGTTTTAATGCCATTAATGTCAATTTCCTTTTCATCAGGTGGTTGGAATGGCTGAGCAGACACTAAGTGGTGTTGCTAATTGGCAGATTGGTTCATGCTCGTGATCTAATGATATGATACCTGAGCTGTTAGCTCCAATCACAGCCTCCCACCCTCTGTGATAATTACCTGGAGAAAAGTTGGCTTGACAGGAGCCTGGGAGACAATTAAACTTCCTATTGGTCTGTGCCAGCTAGTGTCGGCTTACATAATGGTTTTACAGTTATATGCTGTACACACAAACATATCAGCATTACTTCTCTCATAATGTGTTTGTCTGTGGTAAAACAAACATTTTGCTGTGGGATTCTGGTTTGTTCTCTCAAAAAATCACACCATTATTCTCTTACTGTCTAGTGCTGTACTGTACTGTATATATCAGGCCTTCCTGCCATCACAAAATTGTCGGCTCTGTATGGCTGCGTTGATGGATGGCCACTTACCAGTATCCCTATATTCTATCCACTTATGCTCCTTTACTCAATCCCTTTATGCGTGGAGAGGTGTGGGCTAATAGCCCATTGAGCTAAACTAGTTTTCCTTCACTTGGGGGAACGGAGTGAACTCGGGGCTAATGTAAAGGCCTGTGGTTCCCTGAACGGTATAACAATGGCATATAGGCTTCAGTTGAGGGATTTTAATGGAGCGGTCCAGGGTGACAGTGAGCAGACATTATTCAGCATGGATACACAAGAGATTTTCAAAGTTGCAGTGTATTTTTGTACACCTCTACAAAAAACCTATAAAAGTGTAAAGCAGTAAAAGTGCTGCTTGCCAGTCTGCTGAAAATTGTATTGATAAGTAAAATGTATTTGTATAGCGCAGGGCTGTCCAATGATGTTTCTAGCAAAAAAATCAAAAAAATAATGAATATTAATGAAAATTATCATATATATTGTTGTTTTTTTGCCTTTTTGTGAGGAAAATACTCCTTAAACATGTAGGATCCCTTGTTATTTTTTTTTTTTTTGGGATAACCCTAACCCTTTTCTTGATAGTAGGGAGAAAAAAATCACATAATGACAAATATTCTTAACAATGAAATATTGTCTAAATAATATATAAACAGTTATAAATCACCCCAACCATCATTGTCTGCATTATATTCTGTAGAAAGAAAAAAAAGTTCCCATAGTGCTCATATCAGTATTTCCATATAGATCGATACAATAGATCTTTCATAGGCACATATTGGTTGATAATATTGGCCGACCGATACGTCAGTTGAACTCTAATCGACATGCTCTATTAATAGACTAATCACTTTAGCGCGCTCTGTTGTGGTTTATTTGCTAGAATCAATGATTTGACCTCAGAAGAAACTCCACATACAGCACCCGCACATTAATTTAATTACTCTCCTCATCGTCCTTCGCAAATGGGCATAATTTCTCCTCCAAATAAAACGCCTTTGTTGGACTGAAATCCCTGGCTCTTTCATGAATTTCCATTTGTACAACACAGCCCCTCTCGAGCAGTAATTCGGCGCTGTGCTGCTACACTCTGAGGGGACTTCATACGGTATTGTGATAGCCTTAGATGAGGAACGTGCTGTACACATCACACAGCAGCACAACGCCGTGAGCCTGCCACTGTACATAACTGTAGGCAGTGTTGACTGTTGTGTGGGAGGTTACATAAACACACACACACAGCGAGGGAGGAAAGAACTGCCATCACGTCACATTCATATATATGTGTAAAAGAGGGAGAGGTTGTGACAGACTGACTGATCTTGACTGCCATGAATGTAAAGGTGGGTCCTTTACTTGAAAAATCACCCTGATGATGAGTCTGTTCATTACTCTGAGAGAGTTTAAAAGGATTTTGATTGGTTGTCATCCCTAAAATAACCGAAGCAGCAGTACAACCTCGGACTTGAACCATTAATTACACTAGTTAGTTATTTACCAGCTGCAGGAGGGACGGACGCTCCGGTCTTGATTTTGCTGAGATAGCACGCAAGGTTTTCTCACCACAACTCGAGAATAACCTCTGAGCTGTTCGAAGGCACTGGCAGGTGTGTGTGTGTGTGTGTGTGTGCATGTGCGGAGGTGTGTGTGAATGCGCTTGACAGCAAAGATTACATAACAGAGATGCCTGCTGCTGCAGGTCACCGTGAATGACAGCAGCGTTCACACGCACACAGGCACTCATGTAAATCATTACAAATACAAACGTGTGTTTTAAGTACACACACACACACACACACACACACACACACACACACACACACACACCTCCTCTTGTATGCCTTCAGTGTTCTTGCCCTTTCTCTCTTTTGTCTTTCCATCTGGTCTGTTTGAGGGATTTTTGAAGGTTTTTTTATTCTTTATTTATACAGAATGATGAAATCTTCACCCACAAAACAGTAAGATTCTCCTGCTCGTTATCCTCAGCTGCTTGATATTTTCGAGTAATGGCTTTCAGGGAACAAGGGGGGGGTGGGTCTTTGTCGCATTTTTGGAGTGATACTGCACGATTCCTGGAAAGTGCCAAGCATGGGACGGTGCTTGCAAATCAGCCCATCACACGAGGATAAACAAACATACAAACCAGATTCTTAGCTGCGGCAACAAACACACGTACAATGAGACATACCACCTCCATCTGATCCATCTGTCTGTTTCTATGTGCAGAATTATTGACTTCTGTTGCACACACACACACACACACTCACACACAGGAGCCGTGTCGTTGCCAGCTTTGTGGAAGTATTTTTAGACTGTTGGTTGTAGTGTTTTGGCTGATGTCTGTGTTTTTTGAGTGGTCTGAAACACCCAGGTGCTGAACATACTGCTAAACTTGAAAAAGAGTTGTAATGTAAAAAACGTAATGCAGCCTGTTTCTCAGCCCTTTCCCCTCTCCTCCACTGCACCGGCCGTGATAATGAATCTACATTACTCCTTTAATAGAAATCCGTGTCTGCTCGTTGGCAGAGCTGCCCTCATCCTTTCACGAGCTCGATGCACAGAAAAGGCGCAGAGTTTATGAGCGAGCCGACCGCTGTGGACGATGAGTGGAGGACACGCGGGTCCAGTTTGGGCACCGATTCTATTCTAAATGAAGCAGGAGTTTGTGAATTATTGAAGCGCCTGTCCTCTTTCTCTGCTCCCTCTCCATCTCTTTCTCTCTTCTCTCCCCCTTTAGATCTCATTTTTCTCTCTCACACACACTGTTATCTTCCCTCGGCCCTTCCTTCCTTCTTTTTTCCTCTTTTAGTCTCCTCTGTTAGATGAGTGCGAAGGAGGGTCAGCTTTATTTGTGAACCAGTATTCCAGCGAGTGTGTGTGTACATTAGTGTGATTTGAGTGATGTTGGTTAATCCAGTGTCGTCCTTGGAGACAGATTTGGCCCATATCACAGGCTGCTATTACTGCCTCTAAAATCTCCCGTGCATTGAGACAGTCGTTATTTACTGCCGTGCGTCGTCCCAACTCCCACACGAGCATTTTTTTCCTTCACAAGGCTCCACCCTGCTCTGCAACAGCAAATTCAGAGAGACGGAAAGAGAGTTGAGATTTAAAGATATACTTGTGCCTACTCCATCACTGCTAAACAACGTCTGCGATCATCATTATTCAAAGAGAAAATTGCACCTTCAACACACTTGATATCTTATCTAGCAGCTTTTACGCCACTCCTCTAAGATGCATTTCCTGTTTTCTTTTCTTTCTTTTTTGTTTTTCCAGAAGAAGAAGAAGATAAAAATAAAAGTTTATTTGCTTAAAGCTGCCAAATGGATCTTTCACTTTGTTGATTCTGGCGACCCCTGTGGACAAAAGCAGAATGAACGCCACTGCCTTGTATCGTAAAGATTATGATCTGGATAATGTGTGATCTGGAAAGAAAGACATCACATGGTTTTAATGTTCGGGGATGTAAAATGCCACCACACTAAAAATGGAGACTCATCTGCTCTCTGGTCCGTCTTTACAGGTGGACTTAGAAGCTTTTTAAACATGCCCCAAGCAGCTTTTTCTTCTGATCCAACCTTTAAAATTCCTCTCCAAGGAGTAAATATCTGATTTTCCAACTCATTTTTGTTTGAATATTAAAAAGCACAAGTGATTTTTGTTTGTATAGATTTAGTGCCATGTATCGATAGTCGGTGCCAGTTCAAATGAATATTCATGTGGGTATATTGTGGCTCAGTGTTGGCAGGGAGACAGGTCTCTATCCTGTTATTATGACAGGAGTTGATGAATGGTGCACTAATAACCGACGTGCTCCACAGGGAACCCATGCTATGATGAGCATGTCAAGCAGCAGCAGTCGTGTCTTTTTTGCTGATGTTTGAGCTTTAAAGAAAAAGAAAGGGATGACAGCCTGGATGGATACAAAGGAAGGTTCACTCTGAGATGATGTATGGATAACTTTTTGATGATATGTTTTTTTTTTTTACTTTCTCGTTAGATTAGATGTCTAAGGGCCTCAGTACAGATGGTGCGTTCATGGAAATCAGATTGGATAGCAAGTACTGGCTACATCTCAACATTAATCATTTGTCATATGCACAAAACCCACTTGGTTAGCATAAAATTAAAAACAAAAATAATCATGGTTTGGCTTAAGATACCTGTTTTGGTCGGCACAAAAAACTGCTCGAATTGTTCGCGGCGCTCTTTAAAAAACACCTTGATTTGACGCCACAGAAACATCTGGAAATGTCCCCAAGTGTCCTTTAAAAATAGTGGTGTGACTCAAACTGCAGGTGAGATCATATCCTGGCGAATGGGCTAAAGAATGACAGTGGCAAATGGTACTTTGGGATCGTTTTCAAAATTCATCAGTTTTGATTTTAGGGACATTTTTCTACATAATAATGTTGCAGGAGTGCTTTTAATATTGACGACCTCTTTTATGTAAGCTTATTAATGGCATTTAGGAAACACTTTTTAGATGGTCTCCTCTAATCACTTAGTCTCGGTTATTTATACAAAGCTTATTCAACACATATTAGGCCGAAGCGTACGCATAAAAAACGTCATTTTACCTGAGAGATACTGCCAAGCGATCTTTGGCACTGATGGGGTTTTGTATTTACTGATGTCCTCTTTGACGAATGCCAGGATAATTGCTGTTGACTCATACAAAAGTCTGAATAAAATGTGTCTTCAAAAGAGGACAACTCTTGTAACAGAGTGTTGGATCTCCTAACACTCATTTTGGAGGAATGTCATAAAACTCTGCAGAAACACGTCATCAGTATCCATTTTCCTCAGCTGCAGACACAGCTGGCGCCACTGTTTACAGAACATTATCCTTCATCAGTGGGCATACTGACATCAGTATCGTTAAAGTTGTCGTTATTGTGATCGTTCTTGGTGTGGACGACCCTTATCGCTGTCTTTCTCGGATACTTAACTTCCTCTGACTCAAATATTGTCCAGCATCCAAAATTTAACACCATGGTAAATATCCAAATCACTTAAACTAATGAAGCTAGTTTCTTTTATTTATTTTTGTCGGTCAAGGTAGACATAAAGTTGACTTTATTGCTTCACCTATCAACACAAAAATAATCAGAAGTTTTGATCTTCTCTCAATATAAAAAGATGCAAAAGATGCCAGCTTTCCTTTATCGTCTAGGCGAGAAGCTCAATATCTTTAACTGTAAGTAATTTGGATATCAATATTTCGGACACTGAGTCATATAGGACGTTAAATTAAGATTTGTGTCATTAAAATGAACCAAAGTCAAGACCATCAACTTTTCCTCATCCCATTCCACGTCACTCGCTCCTCTGCCACAGCTTCCAATGTCCTCTCTGCTCTTCAATATTGATATGAGCTGTCATTTGTCCAGTTATTTATGAGGCCCCTCCCTGGTATTTTTCCATTGGCTCGGGCTCGACAGTTAAATTCTTCTCTAGTCAAATCTAATCCAGAGCAGCCTGATTTTTTACAACAGCCTGCCCAAGTCAGAAACAGAGTGTGCCTGACAAAAAATGAATGGTATGTTTTCAGCTGATGTACACGTATGGATGTTTCACAGCCTGTCTGCTCTCTATTTCTTGCTTTCTCTTGTTTTCTTCTCTTGCTCTTTTGCTCCCTCCGTCCTAGAATGGCAGCCAAAGACTCTTTCCCATAACCCCTACAGACCTGTGTGTGTATGTCTGTGTGTGTTTCTGCACAGAAGTCCTTAACAAGAGGCAGATCGAAATGCACGCAACCCTTGTACACACCCCCACTTCAGTGCACACACATATATACACAAACATGTACAGTACAGGCCTCATTACACCGACTGACTGGCCCCAGGGATTTGTGTCAGAACTATTTCCTGTTTGGGGCTCAAGAGAAAGGGGAAGTAGTGATGATGAAATATGACGTAACAACAGCGGTGGTCTTCCTGTGTACTCTACTCGGGCCTGGGTGTTACCCAGAGTTTATTTTCCACGGTCATTAATCCGAACATGTGCATAGCTGCCGTCAGCCGAGTTACCACTGTCGTACTTTGGCCCGTTTCACAAAAGTTATTTGTGAGTCCTACAGAGTTCTTGCATGCTCAGATATGCAGTTTGTCTGCAGATGTATAGTTAAGATTTTTAATCCTAAAACTAATGGAACAATTTTTAAGATGTCAAAGTAATACCTAATCCTATTTGACCACATAAGAGCTTAATAACCGTGTGTAGAGCTACTGCTTAGAGGAATTGCCTTTTCTTTGTACTGATTGCACTTGGGTGTGTGCATCATATGTGTGTTGTTGTGCTTCAGCAGGTGGGGGCGTAAAAAAGGTAGTGAGGTGACACATCTCCTCTTTGTAGACTACTCAATGAGAGCAGATATTTTGATTCATTATTTAAGTACACATATTTCACAGTTTCCCTGCTTTTCAACACCATGGGTGGTTGCTACCTGACAAGCCGGAGGAATAAAATTAGCATCTCTAACACCTGAACCTTGGGGTTCATTAAAATATATATTTATGTGTCTTTTCTTTATGTCTTTCAAGACAACAAAGAACAATTCTAATTAATTCCTTCGATATTAAAATGCACTGTTTTGCAGATGTCATTATGACGCTTGAATTGAAAGTTTATCGAGAAAGAAAACAGCAGAAAACATGTAAACTCCAGGAACACACACAACCACAACTGAAATAAACTGTGAAATAAAGTTTTGCATTCAGGATATGATTATCAGCAGTCGGTAAGGTGATGCTCGCAAAAGAAAAGCTGGGATTCACTAATCCAGCAGGCAGGATGTGAGCTCCAGTGACTTCCTCTCGAGGTGTGAAGTCATCTGCTAAAAACAGAGGCAATGTAACACCTCGCTCGCTGCGTGGATCTTACACATCCACCTTGAAGCAAAAAATACAGGAACATTCACACATTCATGTAGAGGCACATACAGAGCTAATACTGATGTAGCACGGAGCATGCAATGTTATACATTATTACTTAGCAATTAAAGCTTTGATATTTAAATGAAGGCAGTAAGTGCTCATGCATACTATTCATAATGTAGTACATACTCTAATTGGGACGTTTTGCATTTGCACCTTTATTTGCAGTGACACAACTTCATCTTTTTTGTGGGACTAATTAGTGACAGATCAGCAGCAGAAGGACACGTACTGAAGCCTGGTAATTAAAAAGCGCTTCATATTTGCCATACGGTGTAGTGACAATGCTCAATGCTTCCTATCACAGTTTGTTTGACTCTGATATATGCAGCGAAAAAATAAGTAACACCGGTTTCCTTAAAATAGACTGGAAAGCCGTGCTTTTCCTCTCCATAGCAACAGTTCACTGTTGAGCACTGACTTGGAGTTGATGGAGTGGATTTTCTCAGCACCTTATTTACTCTGTGTGTGCGCATGTATAAGTGTGAGTGTGTGCGCGTTGTATGTCTTCCTCTGAGTGCATCTTTGTTTATTTGTGGACGAAGAGCGCCAAGACGTTGTTTGTTTGGCTGAGCCCATCTCTGTGGAAACCCAGAACGAGGAGGGAAGCAGCACCGGCAGACTTTGGCTCCTGCTAAGCCACATAATGAAGTCTTCACTCTCTGTTGTCAGCTGTCAAACCCCCAGAGGACTTTACCACATTTAGTGTGATGAAGAATCCCTAAACCTCTATTATGTTTACAATAATACACTTGTATATCTTAATATACAAAGAAAAACATGCTCTCAGTTACCTTCCTTTAATTCGTTCTGTACATGAACCCAGGAACCTAACTACTGTAGATGACGTGTTATCTATTTGTGGCTGCAGGGTAGACAAAACACAACCACACACACACAATAGTGCACAGAGACACACACATGCAGTGTGTAGTTTCAGGCACAGCAGGGGTTGCTTCTCTCCAGATGGCGGGAGCCGCCCACACACTGCCAGTTGTTATACAATATGTATTGTATAACAGCAGAGAGCAACAGGCCCCCTCCTGGTGCATAGAGAAGCAGCACACACATCCAGTCATTCACTCACAGATACAGGCGGTAAACACATGTTTGTTATTATATTCATTTTACACAGTACCTGCTACATTAGCCAACAACATCAGCCATGCAGGTATGTAGTCAGTAGGCTAGTCCTTTCCATATTCAAACTTCCAGTCAGCCAGCTCGATCAGTCGGCAAGACAGCTGTTGAGTAACCAGGCAGCCAGCCAGTGAGACGGATAATCAGTTTGTCTGTTTGCCAGGCTTGCAGCTGTGCAGTGAGTCAGACAGCTGTTCAGGTAACCAGGCTGTCAGCCATTCAGGCAGCTGTGCAGTCAGTCAGACCCATATTCACTCACTCAGTACCATGTGTGGCACTAGTTGGACAGATAAATTGATTTTTCTGTTGAAGTGTACTCGCACTAAGAAACTTCTTACTGATATTTATTAGCATCATTAGGGTGTTTATTGCATTTAAACCAGCGTTCGACACAAAATGACTTTAAATGACAGAAAGCATGAAAAGAATGGACTCACAGCAGATTGATTGAATGTTTACAGTTCTCAGTGATGAAATGTAACTTGGTAAATTACATACTTGTACTTTACTAGAGTATTTCCATTTTTTGCTACTTTTTATTCTTCCAGTGACTACATTTTGCACATTTTACTCCACTACATTTTTATAACTTTAGTTATGAGATACAGATTGCATGTTACATCAAGGCCAAAGTACCACTTATTTAAATAATTGATTTAATCGGCACTCAGATAAAAAAAAAAACACTGATTCCTACCAGTAAACTCACAAAAATACTGGATATCTGATCAGATAATCGTTTGCCCCATCATATACACAATATTCACATATATTAATACATGTATAATCTTACTTGTACTTGTACTTTTAATACATATCTACATTTATTGCCAGAAAAATACTAACCAATTAGCTTATTCCTGTTTGTTTTTGCAGTTGGCAATCCCGCCCCTCTTCTCCACATCAACACACTTTCACATTTTCTTTGCTCGGCATATTAGGTGGTATAAGCCAGCACTCATCCCTGTTGTGTCATTCCCGTGTCGGTAGGAGTATTGGAGGATCCTGCTCTCTGCCAGTTCCCCAACAGGACCTCCTCTTTATGGAGTTTCTCTGTCCTGATTGGATAAAGTGAGCAGGGATACCAGAAAATTTATTTTCTCTTTTATTGCATGAGCAGGAGGAGGAGAGACATGGATCCCTGCCCAAACACTGTATAACTCCATACTGTTGAATTATAGAGCAATGTAACACTTAAAAAAAGGCCCAGAGTAGCTTTCAGTGCATCAGATACTTTAAGACTTTGACTTTGACTTTTACAACACTTATATTTTAAAACGACGTCTTTACTTTCACTCAAGGACGACTTTTGTGTTCAACACTGACAGATCTATAGTGTTGTGTGTCTTTGTCAGTTTATATGACAGCAGCAGACAAAGATATGGAAGAAACATGGTGTGAGTTGACTATCTGTTGCTTTTGTCTGTTTTCTGTCTTTGACTCCGCTTCACACGCTGTTTTATCTCAGCTTCACTGTTTACTCTCTGTTTGTCTGTGTCTCTTGTGTCTTTAAGTCACGATGCATTTCTTTCTTTCTTTCTTTCTTTCTTTCTTTCTTTCCTTGCTTCCTTACTTCCCCGATGCAGGCGTTACTAGTTAACCTTCATCCTCTCTGTCTCTCTTTCTTTCACAAGCTCAATTTGCCTCACCTCTCTTTCAGTTTCCATCCCTCTCTCCTCTCCTTTTGGCTGCTCCTCTTCTCTCTCTCTCTTTACACGCGCTAACACAGTCATATTGAATAGGAATTATAAAAGCTCTTTGAGAGTCAACCAGCGTGCCCCTGCAATCATATGACTTCATTACTGTATATCCACGCTGACACTTTACACACAAACACACACGCAGCTACAGTTAACACACGTTTTATCTCCGTCTGTGTGTGTCTACAGCGTGTGTCTTTTTTGTGTGTGTGTGTGTGTGCGTGAGAGTGAGCCCAGAGCGCCATGTGATGATGTAATGAGAAACTGAGCGGAGCAAACTGCGGATTCCCCTACACACACACACACACACACACACACACACATAGTGAGGTTGTTATACTAAGAGTGAATGGAGCATATAGGAAAGTCCCTCCAGTCAAACACTGAGTTTTCTCTTCATTGGATTTACTGCAGTAAATTGTTGTAGTGGCTCCCCTCTGTGCTGTAGCCTTCAGCCCCCCCCCACCCTCTGCTGTTTCTCTGGGTGTGTTTCTCCCTAGTGCTATAAGTCTGAATGACAGCAGTGTCAGCTTTATGATCGCGCTGTTTTATGCTCGAACAGAGCGTCTATGTGTGTGTGGGGAGACTTTACGAGTGTAACCGGGTATTACCTCACCTAACTACTGAACAACAGGCAGCGAAGGAAGTCGGGGTGGATGGAAGGTGTGCGGTGCAGATACAGGGAGGTGAAGGACGGTGAGCAGATGGGAGGAAGGGAGGGAGGGATGAAAAGTGGGAAGAAGGACAAGCATGACATTGAAGGGGGGTGAATGGAGAGAGAGGAGGAGAGTGGAGGGAGATATTTATGCTGAAAGTGAGATGAGAGAGGAAAAATTTAGACTCGAGCGCAGTGGGGGCTCCATAGAGGGAGTGAACATGAAGGGATGAGATGGTGACTATGTTCTGTCTGTATCTGACTCAAACCACATTTGGTTTACTTGGTAAATGAGGTATTATTACTAATCGAGGGATAGAGGGATGAATGTCATGTAGGTTGCAAGTAAGCAAGAAAGGGATGGAAGTAGTATTGGGCTGATGGATGATGGCCTTGTTGGGCTGGCTAGTCGTTGACTCCTGAGCCCTGTACCATGGTAACATCCTGATTTAAAGGGCCCCTCACCAGAGAGCGCAAAAAAGAAGTTTCCTCAGAAGTTGCGGTAAGGCAGGAGTTGGAAAGAAAGTTGTTGATGCAATGCACTGACATTTCTGTACGTCTCCTTGTCTCATTTATTTTTCTTACTAGATAGATACTCGGCTTTTTTTGTGTGGCTCCTCCAAGCGCTTCTAGCTGAACTTTTCAGAAAGGCGCTGGAGTCGTCATTGTTACTTTTTTCTCTCAGGCAATCAATCATATTCTAGATTGGGTGGGCTTATCACCTGTCACTGCGGATACCAAGAAAATGGAGGAGAAGCGTGCTCTGGTTTCCTAGCTTAGCTTCCTCAGTATAGCTAGCAGGCTAGCTTCGTTTCAAGCTTCAGAGGCTGAACACTACTAAGTTACGGACATGTGGCTCTGAGACAAACACCCTTTTAAACCCTGCACAGGGATGTATGTCGGACCTTGCCAGGCAGGAATGTGAGAGTTGCTCTGACTCTCTACACTGGTGACAGGAGACAGTTTCCTCGGCTGGGTGCGCCAGTTGGAGGTAGCCATCAGAGCCACGGAGGGAAACAGCAGCGACTCTAGCAGTGCTAATGAACAACCCAACAACAATGTAATCCCCCATCGCGATGTTATACTGTGGACATCACCGTATGCCAATTGCTCTTTAAAGAAAAAGAAAAAGGGGGATGGATGGAGAATGAGAATGACAGAGAAGAAAGGAGGGATAGAAGAAGAAAGAATTTTATAGGGGCGAAGAGAGAGAGAGACTGTGGGTGTAAATTGTGTTTATGAACTCAATATAATATCCACACACACACACACACACACACACACACGCACACACACAGAGGGACAGAGAGAGTGGTGTTCATGCTCACACACGTCCACAAACTAAGAGCTCGTGGCAGAAAGCCATAATGACCTTCCACCAGCCAGCGCCCAGTGGTAGTAATGATGTCATCCTCTCTCTCATACACACACACACACACACACACACACACACACACAGCAATGCATTACACATATTACTTAATTCTTTCAAAGCACTTCTCAGACCTTCAAAACAACCACGCAATATCCTTTGATAAACAAGGGATTAACATCCTGCGAGCATCTTCGCTGAGAGATCCTACAAGGTCATTTTTGTAATTGAAGTCACGCACGATGAGCGTGGCTTCAAGCGGTTATGATTTGCTAAGAATGATGCATGTACACAAAATTAAGTCTTTTTCACAGAAGACATTTTGATTTGTGATAGAAGGAAAAGAATAGAAACAGCACATCAGTGTGGACGGGTGAATTCATTCTAGGCTGCTGTATAAGCTGATAAAGTGTGTGCTGTCTCTCTCTCTACACGACAGTCTTGGCTTCTTATACTGCATATACGTTTTATATGTTGCATGTATGAATACGTAACAGTACTGAAAAGGGTATATCACACATGGAAATACATATTGAACCCACACTCTTTTAAAATGGAGACATTTTTAGATGCAACAGTCGTAAAATCATAAAATGAATGATGGCTGAATTCCATTTAGCTGCTTCAGTTTCAGAGCGCTGGCATTGTGCATGTTGGCTCACTGTCACACTGTCATGACTCACTGGGACACTTGATCTGAGCCATCATTAATGTTATTAGTAACACCTGTACTGTTGCGACTATGGCAAGTGTTTGCTGTAAAAAAAAATCCTGTTATACATGCTTGCTCACTAGCACGACTTAATAAGGGATTTTAAATGTAATGGAGCCATGATTCATTTGATTAATTACTCAGTCTCAACTTGTCAAATACAGAGCAAAAATACGTAGTATGTGTCCGGGAAGACTTTAAAAATAAAGCTTGAGGACAAACATGACATATATTGACACACTAAGACCAAAACTTCATGGTGAGGTTTAGGCACGGAAACCCCTTTGTTAGGTTTAGCCATCAAACAGCTCACTCGTAATCACTCTTAACTGTTACTTAACTTAAACACGGATGCACTCACATATCTCTGAACAAGCACTGTGTGACTGAACTGTCCTGTCATGTCGAGAAACATCATACATTTACTGTCAGAGTGATGTCAAACCACACGCACAACCACATGAAGCAGGAAAAGCATTTTTAGTATCGCCCAGCATGTGTACCCGTATGCAAATATGTGTGTGTGAAAGAGAGAGAGAGAGAGAGAGAGATGAGAATGCATATGTGGACATCTATGAATGTGTGTGTGTGTGTGTGTGTGTGTGTGGATGCACAGCTCCCATGTAAATGTAGCAGTCCTCAAAAACAGCAGGGTTATAAATAGATGTGGCTCAGTGTGTGACTGCTGAAAGGAACCCACACTCTTAAAGGAATATGACGCTCATTAACGTGCCTGCGTGTTCATCTGTATTCAACGTTAACTGCAAAGTGCGACTACAGTCAGGTGCTCACTCTGTGGAGTTACAGTAAGTTAAAAAACAAACTTTTATATGCTGGCTTGATGTCATATCTGTCCCTGCATTTCTTTCTTTCAAGCTTCATCTCCTCTTTTTTCCTCTTAAATTGTACCTGTGTTAGCTACTTTTCACTGAAAAAGTTAGAGACTTGTTCTTGTATTTGTGCAGTAACTTAGAGCATTGTCACAACTTGCTAGTTTTCAGCAAAGCGCTCTGTCAGCTAACCAATTGAGCGTGGAATTGAGCTGTGTGTAAAACATCCTCCGAGTGCTCCTTAGACAAGTGTGTACAGTCTGCAATAGGCCACACATGAGTGAACTGACTCGAAGGGCCACATCATTGTTCAACTCGCAAGTGTGTTGCACGGGGGGTAAAGGAGAGAGAGGAGCAGGAAGGTCAAACGAGGAAGAGATATGCACAGCCTCACAGTGAGAGACAAAGTGGCGGAGTTTGAAAGACAACAATGAAAAAGGCGGCGAGGGAGACAAGAGAATTAGGAGGTTTGTGAAGAGAAAGACGGAGACAAAACAGAAAATGAGGGCGGGTGAAAGAACCGAAGAGAAACGGAGTTAACAAGGCGTGCAAGAATATTATTTCCCCAGACCAAGCAGCCCCAGTAACAACCACGGCAAATGATGAGTCCGACTTTATCAGCCGTGCAGATTGGTGATAAAGCCGTGTTCAGCACAGATTTTCACGCAGCCGAGGAAGACTCATCTTATAAGCTGTGAGGGGATATACAGCGATGTTATGTTAGGTTGTGAATTCTCTCCGAGGGCAGCGGTGGAGAGAAACAGCAATGTGTGTCAGCTGTCTGTAGAAGGCAGGTTTCTTTATTGTATTGCTTTTATTTCTGTAATGTTTCATCAAAGATTAAGAGAAAGTATTTTGATTATAAAAATAATGGCAGATGACGAAGGCAAGATGACGTTGGCGTGAGCTCGGGCACGCGTACATCTGTGTTTTGCAAGAAAACATTGGTGGAAATATGATCTTCATTAAAGCTGCTGATAGTATTTAGAAACAAACACGGTGCCTGCTCAGGCCTGTGAGAAGTGACCAATCAGAGCAGACTGGGCTTTTCAGGACGGGGGCCTTAAAGAGACAGGAGCTGAAACAGAGCAATGTAAGGTGTGAGAAAAATAATGCGTTTTTAAATATTAATGCTTGGAAACCTTTTTTTTGTAGACACCAAATATGCTAAGCCCAATATTCACTCCCTTAGCTCTGTTTTGGTCTTAACCAAGTCCTGATGGGAATATGTAGTTCTACAGTTCAGCTTTCATTATTATCTTGATGATATGGCAGTTAAATTAGATGACATAACAGTTTTGTTTTTCTGCTTTTATCTGCTCTGATTTTTGCTAAATGCACACATAAGAGTAATGTAAACTAGATGTGCCCCTGTAGCTGGTGTCCCAACACACATCTTTAATACGCTCTGTCTAATTTCTTCCTCTTTCCTTCTTTGTCATCTGTTTTTCTTTCTCTCTTACTCAGCCTCTTTCTCTCCCTTCATCTGTCTGTCTGAGTTTCGAGTGTATCATTACTTTGGTTCAGAGGAGGGTTGCACAGAGATTGTCTCCCAGCAGGATGAACTTGTGTGTATCTGTATGTGTGTGTGTCCCACCAGTGTTGGTAGCAGTGTCTCAGGAGTGTTGCTTTAGTCTTTGAACATTTCAGAATGAAAGAGAGAGACGCACACACACAGACAAGTTCCTTTTTCTTTTATTATACTCAGCCTCAACTCGGTTTCGTCTTTTGTGTTTCGTCTCTGTCTTTTATTCATTCTCTGTGTTATCACCCCACCCTCATCTGCCTCTGCAATTTTTTATTTTTTATTTCTGTCTCTCTTTTTTTGATCTGTCTCGGGTTCAAAGATAGTCTTGTTTTCGTTGTGCGGCCATGAAGTGTGTTTGAGTCTGGGTTTAACTACTTTTGATATTCTCACTTTATGCAGGCGAGGTGGGTTACCATCCACATTATTAGATTCCCATTGATAAAATGTGACCCACCGCACAAACAATAACCCTCATCTACATTTTATCTGATACATTTATGTATAAGGCAAAGAAAGAGACAGTGATTCGCCTTAATGGGGCAGTGCTCTTTCACTGAAGGACGCATTAACCTGTGACCTTCTCTCATGAGACGGTCAGTCTAACCATGAGGCTGCACTGCTGCCCCATTTATAAATTAGGCCACAATCAGCAAGAGATTTCGTACTATTACCTACTCAATTTCTCATCTTGTAATGTGTGATCTCAGTGGGAATAAAAAAACCCAACCTTGGCTTTGAGATGTTTTATTCATTGAGCTTTACAGTGACTTCCTGAGGCATACCACTTAAGACATCTATCATTTTCTCAGCAGAGGCTCACCATTGCAGCTTTTATTTCAGCCACATGTATCTAACCAGCAAATCCTTGTCACCATCATGGAAGCAGATTTTCCCATTCTTCAAAGACACAAGTAAGACAGCGTATTTATGTGGTAATCTGTTTGGAAAGCCGCCAAAATGAGTGTGTGTTTACAGTATTGTTAATGCAGTAGAGCTGTGGTATGAGTGGGCCTCCGGCTATGGGGAGTGCTTCCCAATTTGTATATCTCGCATTGTAAATCTGGCTCCACATCTGTCCTCCAGGGACTAAAATAATGTATGTTACTCCACTGCTTGCATGAAGCCTGACGATATGCGTGAATAAATAATTGAAGAACAGATGTTTGCAGTTGGGATACAATGGGAACTTAACCTGATACTTTCTTGTTTTTATTCAAAGTACTTGAACATATCGCTGTTTTGCTCTCGTTTATTCATTGCTCCTTCCTACGGAAGAGCCTGATGAGATTTGGATGCTCAGGTGACATCAGAGCAGGTGGAGTCATGACACAACGCTAGTATTATGTCTCCTCAGTTTGCTTGTCAATGAGGGGGTCACCTGAGAAGCGTGTCGGTGTGCATGTGTGTGATTGGTAAACCGATAGGGCGCGTGTGTGAGGTAGAACGGACTATGTCCTTACACATCAGTCAAAGTTTCTGTACTACTGAAAAGGAGTTTACAAAAGACATATCAACATCTGTAAACTTAGCAATAAGCCTTGTGAAACAGTATTTATAAGGTAAATGCCTTCTCCAGTTTATAAAACTAGCCACTAGGTATAGTTTTATTCTTCCTTTGAAAAGTTTGTTTATTGTTACACTTAAAGTTACTTCATGTCAAGCTGTGAAACTCTGAATCAACTTGTCCCAAAGTGATCCATACTCCTACCAATTGATTTCTTTATATGGCACAACAGCGTGACCTGCTCCAGCAGCTGGCTCCCCAACACCAGCTAAAGCCCTTTTCATCACCCACAGTCCCAAACCCCAAAGAAATCAACACCGACAATAAACTGTTTTATGATTTTATGACGTATTGACTATAGGAACTGGCTGCCAGGAAACCATAGCTGCAGACAACAGCGGAACAAAGAGTCATGTAGAGAAAGAGAAACATGTATTTATACTTCAGCCTGCCATCAGTTCAGAGAGAAAACAGCTCTGTATCCAATGCACAGTTTGTATCTCGTTTTATCTTACTGTATGTATAGTAGTATATTTTTACAGTACTACATATGCATTTCTACGAGCTGTGTATGCATGATCACTGGATACTTTCCATTTGACCTATCACGGTTATCTTTAATAGTCACTTAACATTATTACCATCGTTACTTTTGCATCGCTGGCTCACACGCATTCATGCAAATGAAACAAATTTGAATTTGAGACAGAGATGAGAGGAAAAACTGAGAAATCTGCAGCCAGAAATGCCTCAAGAAATATGATGAATGAGTCCTTCCTTTCAGTACTTCACACAACACACACATTGTGTGATAATCACACACTGTAGATAATCACTGTTCTAATGCCAAATGTATACTAGTCAACTTTGTTGCAGAATTAGAAGCAGCAATTACACAGCACTGTCTGCTGCTTAGCAGTCAAGATGAGAGCCAGAGTTTCTAGTTACTAGTGTGTGTGTGTGCGTGTTTGTGAGTGTGTGTGAGTACATGAAAAGCAATCTGCTCTTTGATAATCAGTACAGCAGCACAGTATGGGACGTCTATACAGTATGCAATACAGTACTTCAACACGTGTGTGTGCATGAGACTGTGTGCGTGTGTGTGTGTGTGTGTGTGTGTGTGTGTGTGTGTGTGTGTGTGTGTGTGTGTGTGTGTGTGTGTGACAGGCTGACCCATACGTCCTGTGAGCTGTGACTGAGATAAAACACACACACACAGTGGCAAGGACCAATTGTCTGGTTGCTGGGCAATGAGCTCACGGCAGTCGACCATAACAACCCCTCTCTCCATCAATCAGCTATCGAGTGCTCTGCTCTAGTAATGATGTCACCACACACACACACACACACACACAATCACACACACACGCATACACATACATGCATGCACACGCTCTTATCTCATCCTCTTTGTTTTGACCTTGGGTTGCTCAAAGCTGCGTGCGTCCGTGCCCGTCTGAGTGTATGTGTGTGTCAGTGTGTGCAGAGTGGTGATTGTCATTGCCTTGCAAAATAAAGTAGGAGAGGATGCAATCTCGTGATGACACATACACACAGCTTGTTGCACAGACTATATCCCCCTCGTGAAGTCCCTCACAAGTTTTTCAACTACGACCGAACTCTGATTATTTATTTCTCATTTCGGTAATGTTTTGGCCTCGGTGTACAATCACTTACGAGAAAGGTAAAGTCAGTATCAGCCACATAAGACCTGGGCACAACACTTGAGATCTTTCCAATGCGTGACTTCATAGAGCCTCAGAGAGTTTGAGGAGTCTAAGCATGAAACCGAACCTCCTTCAATTACACACACTCAAACATAAGCAAAACACGAAGCGTATTTGTTTGAAATGACACCTACACACACGCAGAGACACACTCACTCTTGTGAAACAAATTGCTTCAGGATGTCACACGCACACACACACACACACACACACACACACACACACACACACACACACACACAGACACACACACTACCACACACTCACATTCTCCAGGTCCAGCTGTGTCTCTGCCAGGCTGTAGGGCAGGGGGCCAGCACAGTGAGGTGAAGAGAGTGGCAAGAACACTAACTGGCAAATCAGTGGCCAATTAAAAACGCTCAGCACTGTGTGTGTGTGTGTGTGTGTGTGTGTGTGTGTGTTGTGTATGTGTGCGTGTGTGTCTGTGAGTGTGTGTGAGTGTCCTTGTTTGACTGCCAAGAAGAGGGTTGGCACAGAAAGCACGCTTCCTATTCTCTCAGCATGCCCTCTTAACGCACAAGCTTACACACACACAAACACACACACACACGCAGCCTTGGATTTGTCTTACCCCATTGTCTTTATTTGGGACAAATGAATGCATGTCCTTTCTCTATGTTCGTGTTTGTGCGCAGGCATACGTGCGTGTGTGTGCTCCACCCACAAGTGGAGTTGTGTAACCGCAGACGGGACGCTACAACCTGCCTGCTTTATTATTATTAGACGGGAAACATTGTCATGAAGGGTGTTGACAGTCTCTGAACGTGTGGAACAAGTGAAAACAGAAAACGATAGAGCCCTTAAAGCAGCAGCTGCCTCTTTGAGTTGATCAGACATCAGGGTTTAGGCTGACCAGAAAATATTTTTATTGATAATGAGCGAAGAAGAGACTTCAGCTGACTTATTGAGCAGATAGACTTTACTGAACTAGTAAAAACTCTGGGTTTGGATGCGGTTTGGATACGTCATAATGAAATTACAGTTAAACAAACATGCAACATGATCGATCATTGGCTGTCATCCAGACTGAGCTGGATCATGTCTTGTGATCAATTAAGTTAGCGCAGGATGTTGCAATCAATTGCTGTGTTGCAAAACACTGAACATGAGCCGAAGGGGCATAAGGTCATCATAACATCTAAAGATAAAACAGCTCTGTTTGCCAGCTTTGTGCGTTTTCAGATAATCTAATGTATGTTTAAATCTTTCATTGAGCTTCATATAATCCTTCAAAGCTGTGTAGTCGCCAGCTTTGTAGATACGTGGTTCTCACTGAACAGCAGTGTTACTGTAGTTCAACTACTTTGGCCATAACTAGACAGAAAGCAGAAAAACGTTTCGTACTCAGTTAGCTTGTGCTGTAGTAGCAACATTCTTTGTTACCGTGCGGATTGATCGCAATTATGGCTGATTGTCGCCCGCGTGAGGGTTTGCGAAGCAGGCTATAAATGGCGTTTGATTTGAAAGAGCAGGGAAGTGGAAGGAGAAAGGGAGAGAGAGAGAGAGAGAGAGTTTTGTAAACCTGGAAATACTGACCTTTCTTTTATGTTTGTCTTTGCCGAATGATTTGTATTCGCTTCCTGGCTTGTGATCTCTCGTTCTTTTTTTCCCCTTCCATTCCAACCACCTCCCTTATAAAACTGGATATTAAAAATAGTTCAGGTCAGTTACAGGAATTTCTGTTATGCCACTGAACCTCACGCAGCTGCCACGTACACACTTCCAACAACACATTAAGAGAGCGTGGAACGGTAGATAAAAGATGGCGATAAGCGAAGGACGCTGGTCTTACGAGACATGTGTGCACCCGAGATAACATTCCTCCCAGCTTTGAGCACCTTGAACCTTCACAGGGCTGACTCCTCGGCTTGTGGTATGGCAGATATGTTGGAGTCTAGGAAAATGGGCTTGTGGTTGAGGAAGGCATTTCCCTTACATTACAGTGATGGTCAGTCATCCGGTCCATACACACACACACACACACACATCTGCGCACACAAAACAGCCTCACTGCATTCTTCTGCCTCAACCAACCAAACAGCTGTCAGACACTACGTCAGCTCCAAAACTATTTTGTCTATGTGTGTGTGTGTGTTCCTGCGAGTGTGATTGTCATATTTATGGTAAATGATGAGGTGTGTACTACAGGAGCAGGTTATGAAATGTTCCCACACATCTCTCTGTACAAGCACTTTGATGAGATAGACATTCATTCATCGTCGTGTTTCCGTCATCTGTAAACTTAAACCTCACATTCATCCAGCAAGAGTTTGAGCCCTGTATTTAATGCAACCTTCGGAGGCTTTGTTGGGGGAATATTTTGCTTATGTTAGCCTTTAAACCCAGTACTTGTGGTTCCAAAGCCTACGGCCACTTTTAAAAAAAGAGTGCACTGCTTGGCAAAACATGTACAGTTGGCAAAGGTTTTGTGGGTGGACAACATGTTTTTTTTTACTACTCTTGGCCGAAGAGAGAATGGGAAGAATGCGAGCACTCCAAACAGAAAAAGTGATGGAGAGCGAGCGGGTGGACAAAAGAATTCATGGTGTAATCACGCCAGCATGTAGTCAAGTACAGAGAAACACTCACACAGAGAACACTTGTCAGACATGTTGAGTATTGTCGCCTTTCCATCTAAATCACCGCACACCTTTATTTAAGGACGTGGACACAAAAAACTGTACTTTTGTCCCTTTTTCAGGGACACTCATTTGAACACTCAGTGTTTAGCTGTAATGGCGAAACAGCTAAACAGATGCATAAGAAACCTCTTTGACCCGTGTTTCACTCAGTGAGGTAGACTTGGCAACGCATACACAAGTGCTGTGACATCAAACATGCTCTTAGTTGTTTGTTTGAAGGTTGAATCAACTTATAGAAACTCGATTCTGATTGGCTGAAGGGTTTTCTTCTAATTCCTGATAATGGACTCAGTAGTTCCAGTGAAACTCTCTGGCTAGGTAGTATCAGCCTGGATCTACAATGAGTAACCGTAGCATCTGTCACTGCCTCGTTCTCGCCCTATTCCTCTGAACTTACTAATGCTTCGTAACACATAAGCAATCATCTCACATCCTATTCTGTTTATCTTGCTGATTCAGGCTGTGGCCGACACCACATTTGTCATTTGTCTGTGAAATCTTGATATTAATTCAGGGACAATGATATGGCCAGCTAGCTAGTTTTCTTGTTAAACATATCGTCGAATTGTACAAACAGCTTGGCAACCATACGCAATGAGACTTTGAATCTTGCTAGCTGTCTGGCTTATATCTGAGCCTGTTTACTGGAGGAGTGAACAATGTTTCCATTGTGTGAGGACCTTGTTGGAGAGTAATGATTGTTCCAGCTATTAGTAAAAACCGGCAGGTGTTGCCAAAATTTAAGATTTTGATTGTGAAAACACATGAAAATATGAATAAATTATCTTAATTTTTATATTTGAAAATGTACCATATTTCGGTGAATATACCCTTCGAGTTCATTCCTTTGGTGCATGAAGCCAAAAAAGTTTGACTTCCCAGTTATAAAATTATCTGAATCTTCCACATTGCGGGGGCCTAATTTCCAGGTTAGCTCCCAGCTAACTTGAATGGGCATAACATGATTTAAATAATACAGCTCTTCCAGACTTATCCCTTACTTTCTTACTGAGTTAAGCCATTTCGGACAAAAGTGACTGCTAAATCATGTAATGTGATGTGGTCTTTGTCCAATACAGACAAAAACCTCAAAGCACACATACACATACCGCACACACAGTTCATGTCAGGTCCGGGCTGCGCCGCTGGGCTGCGCAATTCAATCAGCCGATCACTTAATGTGGTTTACACCGAAGCATTCCTGACTAATTTAGCCTGCCTGATTTGTGGATTGGCCATGATGGATGGAGACAAAGTGTCTTTAGTTGTGTGTGCGACAGAGAGTGTGCACTGGGAGCTGGTATGTGTTTGAAGCAAGGAGAAGGCTTTAACCAGGCCCAAAAGCATTTATATTGCATTTACTATAACAGCACAAGTTCACAAGTAATCAAACTGCTCCACAGAAGAAGTACCAGGACTTTTTGTATATATTCAACCTGAGCATGTGCTGTATTTTCATAACAGGTGTCTTATTTAAACTTGACACCTCTAAAGACAGGTGTCCTCGTATTTTCCCTAAAAGTTGGTAGAGTTTTGGCCTGACAGCCTCTCTCTCTCCGCCCTGCACTGTCCTCTCCTCTCACCATCCCTCCTCCTCCCTTTTTCCGCTGACATTTTTCAGCTTTCCATCCTCCCCGCTGTGCCTCGCTGGCTGTGCCAGTGTTGTCCTCCCAGCGAGTTTCTATCTGCCTCTTCTCCACCGCCATCTGTTTCTCTCTTTGTCTCTCTCCCTCTCTCTGCCTTCCTATCGCCTTTCTCTCTTTCTCTCTGTCTGCTTTACCTCGCCGTCCTTTCTATTCTCTCCATCTGTCTTCCTTCCTGTCGCCTCTGGATCTCTTCTACTTTTTCTCTCCTTTTTAAACTTTTGCTGTTCCTCACTCTATGTTGCTGTCTCTTCTGTCTTCTGTTACCTCCATCCCTCTTTCCCTGTTGCCTTTTTAATGCCATATGATGGATTCATTTGCCAGTTGGTGTCTGCTAACCCATGGCCTCAGTACACAACTATTTTTTCTTCCTCTGTTTCTGCCTTACAAACATCTTTAGTGCATCTGCATGCAGCCAGTTTGCATACATACTTACTATACTATAGCCCACTCTGAAAGCTTATTGATATTCCCATGTCTGCCATACCAGACATTCCTCCGATCCTTTCTCTCGTTACGCTTCAGCCTCACTGAACCATTATCGTGTCTCATTTCCACCGTAGCTCTCAATTCCCTGCAGAATAGACTCACCGAGCAGAACAGAAAAACTGCATGGAATGATATATTTTACTATTAATAATGTAACACACAAACAAAACCAGCAACATAATGTAACTCCCCTTTCTTTGTTCCTCAAGCTGCAATAAAACATGTTCCCAAAGCTAGACAGCGCTCACACACACACACACGCTCACACAAAAAAACTCCCACCCACCTCTTTCCTCATCTTCAGACATGTAAGAAGTGGGTCAGTAGGATGTTTGACATCCCACACACCTTCACCCACACACCTTCACACACACACACACACTGCAGCTGACTAACAGCAGGGAACATGTCTCTCGCATCCCCGTAACATCCCCATCATTCCACCACAACCTGCCTAATTAGTCCCACAGAGTGTGTGCGTGCTGTCAACAATCAGCCAGTCTGTCTCTCTTGCCGGTGTGTGTGGGTGTCTGCTTAAGTCAGCTCGTTGCACATTTCATGTCTTTAAAGATGCACTCGAGTTTTGGGGTCCCCCCCCCCCCAATGAATATGACAGGACCTTGTTTATAATAATGACCTGCATTTGTATGTCAGTTTTTTAAATAATGAAGCACTTTGTATCCGGTAGCAAATGAAAGTTATAGAGGGAAAAGTTGCTCCGTGAGAACAAGATGTTAAAATCCCATATAGATGGTTATGTGTCAAGTCCTTTCCATACTTTAGTTTTCAACTTTTGTTGTTTCCATCCACCAGGGAGTGCTGAGTGCCTGAGTCGACACACTGCATTCTGGGATAGTCTGGAACCCTCTCCATGGGCCGTACCACCTGCTGACAAACCAGGGGGGTCCGGAGGAGCTGTGTTGAATGAGGTGAGATTGCCCCTGCTGTTAACATGTATGTTGTCATGTATGCATCATGACACTTAAATGAATGCAACTGTCTTTTGTTATGTAAGCTAGTCTTGTTAATCGAGGGGGGTCCATATCTTCTAATTGGGGTTCACTGCATCCAGCCTAAAAGCTGCTAGTCTGACTGTCATGTTTAATTTGACGTAATTGGTTCTGGCATCAAGGACTTTTCTGCCCTGTGTTTTCTACATAGCCAAGAGCCTTGTTCTGCTGATAGACCTGTCACCCTGGTCGCAGCACAGATGCACGTTAAGTAAAGTGCGTTTGATTTTAATGTGAGCGACGTGGCAGCTCTCAGTGAAAGAGCCAGGGTTCTCCCCTCTGTAGCCTGAAGCCACGGCATGTCATAACGGTATGACTTGCTTCAAATTTGTGACTTACTCTCATAGTCCTCCTCTGAAATGCAATATAATGAATTTACTAAACCGATATTGGAGATGATTCCTCTGTATACAGGTTAAACAATAGTCAAGAATAAAAAGTTTCTTTCGTGCCTTCGTTGTTTGGAGGAGAGGCATTTTTAGGTTAAGGGTAAGTCTGCCTAGTGACAGCGTGTTTGTTTATGAGGCTGAATTTGAGCTCTCTGTTGGAGCAGCCGTATATTTTCTTGCATAACACCTTCAGGAACAAGTTAGTGAGGGGTCTTCCTGCGAGAAAGGAGGCCTTATTGGCAGTGCTGAGAGTGCGAACAAGCAACCTATAAATAATGTTACTGTGAGGCCTGAGGAAGGGGGAGTATTGTATTCTATTGCTTTATTTATACTTATTACTCGTGTGTGTTTGGGTGTCTAATTGTTCATTGATGAATCTCTCCATAAACAAATGTAATCTTTAAATTACCAGCGAACCAAGCTACAACTTCTTAAGGTTTTCTGTGGATTATTCGCAGCATGACTGCGGTCTTTTCTTGTGGTAATGTTGATCCCCGGAGGAAAAATTCTCTTTTCACTTTCTCCCCTTCTGCGGGGAAGTGAGACCACAGGGTCAGCTGCAGAATTGCACCTTTGGAGCTGCTGGCGATTATTTGGCTCGCAGACATTTCAGCTTGAGGTCAAGGATTTGAACTCAAGACATTGTGGTTGATGGATGGTCTCTCTTCTCACTAGTTTCAAATGTTTCCAGTGAGTCAAAGAAAGTCAATGTGAACAAACATTTAAACAAAGTTCCGCAAGTGCTCTCCCCATGATGAAGTTATTTTCCACTTGCATATCTGTTTATTGCCGTTGTGAGTATTTAACAATGGACATATAAATGCAATAACAAACACTCGCCGACCTCCACCAGGAGGAGAAAGCAAATGTTCAATTTACAAGAGTGTCAGGATACTAATTGGCAGGTTAAGTCTCGAGGCAGCACTGATCTGTCCAGCTATGAGCTAATAATATGCATCACAAACTAATTAAAAACATTTCATTATTGCACAGCACAGGCATTAACAGCGAGTGAGTTTTCGGAGCAACAGCCTCAGCTGTAGGGAAGCTGCAAGATCACTGCGAAAAATTAGTTTTGCTTGACAGTAGCCTTGCATCATTTGCTGGTTGTCATATTTTAATAGTGTTTTTAAGAAAAACACGACTTCCTTACTCTTGTGAATGAAGGTTTTGTTTTTCTCGTACAGTATTTCTATGCTTTTGGAGTAGAAACAATGTTGCTGCCTGTTGTTCTGTTGCCTCAACATTTGGTGCCAGTGGGAGCAGGCAGTGCACTCTGGTCCTCGTCTTTAACAGACTTGCTTGTTTAAGTGTACACACACACACACACACACACACACACACACGCGCGCACACACACGCACACACACTAACACATTCACAGGCATAGAGCACTCTCATTTACCCCACAGGGAGCAGACAGTTTAGAGAAAGCTGCAGTTACTCTGCTGGAATCTCTGTCTGTATGTTGTTGAATGCTGCTCTCTCTTTCTTCCTCCATGTCTTCCTCTCTCACTTGCTTTCTCTCTTGCGCTCCTTCTGTCTGCGTCTGAGTTCATTTCAGTTCAACTCTGAAGTTTTATGAGCATGACATTTCGATCAAAGACATGTCGCCAAAGCTCATATCTGATACTGAGACTTCTGTCTTTCAGTGTCTTCCGGGGTTTAGAATCTAAGTATAATGATTCAGACCTCCGTCTCTGTTTCTCTTGCTGATTGAAGAGTGTGAAGCTGTACTTCCCTTCTTCACACTGTCACACTCTTTCTTATTTAATCCAAAGAGTAAAAAGTGTGAGTGCTTGTGTGTGTGTGTGTGTGTGTGTGTGTGTGTGTGGGGGGGGGGGGGGTGATAGAGACAGAGAGAGAGAGAGAGAGAGAGACGGTGCTATTCTTGGCTGGTTGGGGAAGTCTTGGCTCTCTGGCGTATGGGAAAAGTGCTCTTGGCAAGTCTTGAACCGAGGCATTCCTTTATGCTGTCCTCTTGAAACACTCACACACAGAGGCAGATACACAAACTTGTTTCTGTCACTTCGGAGGGTTTAACCATAACCGCTGCATGCTAAAGCTAACCCTTAAAATAACCAGATACCAAGATTTTACCCTCAAATTTAATGGTGTACCTTGTGTGAGCAGGACCCTTAATCTGACTCATGTTAGAACACACACACATTCTTGACCTTCTATAGATGACCCTTATTTAGGACCCATCCATCTTCTTCCCCTTATCCGGGGTTGGGTCGCGATGGCAGCAAGCTTAGCAGGGTATTCCAGGCGTCCCTCTTCTCAGCAATGCTTTCCAGCTCCTCCTGGGGGATCCTGAGGCGTTCCCAGGCCAGATGAGACGTATAATCCCTCCAGTGACTTCGGGGTGTGCTCCAGGATCTCCTCCCAGTTGGTGGTGCCCAGAAAACCTCCAAAGGGAGGCACCCAGGAGGCATCCTAATGAGGTGCTCGAACTGCTGGCTCCTTTGGAACAGCGGCTCTTCTCTGAGCTCCCTCTGGATGTCCAAGCTTCTCACTGTATCTCTAAGGCTGAGCCCTGCCACCCTACGGAGGAAGCTCATTTTGGCCACTTGTATCCGTGACCTCATTCTTTCGGTCATAACCTACATCTCATGACCATAGATGAGGGTTGGATGCACAGTACATCGACTGGTAAATCAAAGGCGTTGCTTTCCGGCTCAGCTCCTCATACCGCTGATGCCGCACCACACACCTGTCCATCTCAGGCTCCACTTTCCTGCCACTCGTGAACAAGATCTCGAGATACTTAAATTCTTTTTCTTGGGGCAGGAGCTCAACCCGCAGTATTTTGGACCCTAATTGACCTTGCCCCTTTCCCTAACCTTGAATCTGCAATATGTGAGAATAGGAGTCTTGTCAAATTCATAGTCAAAACAAATAGGGGACAGAATATCACCAGAGTAACTACTGAGAGCTGTGAAATGAAGCTACTGTTAGCTAGTTAGCTCAGTTAGCCGTGCAGTTAGAAATTAGGGTTAGGAGCTCGGATCACTGGGTATATGTTGGTGTTTACCCTTCTAGCACAGGACCTTTGGATGGCGACAAAGCAGGGATAGCTTGTTAGCATGCTAACTTCAATAGATATTTTTGCAGCACGATACACAGACATCGTAACATAAAAACTGTTATTTTTTCAAATTTATTGTTGAAGACTCTTAGATATTGGAACTTTAACCTAATAATAACCTAATCCTTAATGCAAGGACCAGCCAAAATGTCCTCACTTTTCTAAATGTCCTCACTCTGTTGTTAAAAATCTTGGTCCTCACAATGCAGCATTTACAAGAACACACACACACTGAAGTGACTAAAGCTCACATTTACATGCTGCTTTAGTTTTTCATTCTCTCTCTCTGCTGATCTGTCTCTTTCACACAAACACACATAAGCACAATCAGGCCTGCATACACACAGAAACACACACATGCGTGCTTACTCACACACACACACATCCTGACAGGAGTAAGACTAAGTGCAGTCTCAAAAGAGGGAGTTCTGGTAGTACTACATTATGCCTCCAGGCCCAAAGCCAGAGTTTAGTTGTCACTCACTCTCTCTTTCTCTATCTCTCTCTCACACACACACACACACACACACACACACACTCACACACACGTACAGTACCACAATATCCTCGAATCAATTGCCTAAGGAGTGGGAGGTTGTCTGCATGACTTCTATCAGCTAATAGATCTCGTACGTCTCTTTCTCCATGTCTCACTCGTTTCTCTCTCCCTCTCTTTTTCTTTGTCCCTCTCACTGCAGTGCCACTAGAAGGTGACATCACTGTCTCTCTCCATCTTTATCCTGCTCCTCCATCATTTTCTTGTTAATTTATCCTGCTCTCTCTCTCTCCTGCTCTCCTCTTTTTATCTGCCCCTCCTTCCCTACTTTGTTCCTCGCACATTTCCCCTCTCTCTTTCTCCCTTCCACCGCAAATCCTTACATAACCGCTGTCAAACTATCATCATGCACATGGTCTTCCAGGCTAAAATTGGGTGATGAAATTGTATCAGGGGTCAAAGGATTTTGTGTTTTGTAAGAATGCATACAACCAGTCGCAAGACAGCCGTGTGTGTGTGTGTGTGTGTGCGTGTGCGATTGAGATTGCCACATCTTCTAAAACATGTTATTTTCAGTCCATGAGACAGCTGCATGCATGTCGAAAGAGTTTTGCACACAAAAAGTGTTTGGTTTTTTTTGGGTAACAGCACACACGCGCGCACACACACACACACACACACACACACACACACACACACACGCATGCACGCTCGCTGGTCTTTCCTTAGTTCGAAAAGGCCCACCCAGAAAATGTCACTGAGATGGAATTTCCTTTCATCTGTGTTTGTGTGTACGTTTGTGTGTGTGCATAAAAACGGCTGAAAATAATGATGTTGAAACGGAGTGAAAGAGTAGTCGGACCAGCAATGAGACGCCTGTGTTGTTAGTCAGTCTGTCTCTCTGCAAACTCTCCCTCCAAATCAGTGGAGCTGCTCTCCCTCGACTCTATCACTGACACTCTGAGTGTGCATGTGAATATTTTAACAGTGGCCTCCATATGCAAGCAGATTTGTTAATTTAGGAGACACTGGAAAGTCTATATTAAATTAAAATCATAAACTTTGGCTCATGTTTGTTGCAGAATTGTGTAATTAAGACACAATATGAGAAATATGTGTGCTAAAGTCCAACCAATACCGATACAGATGGGGCCGATACAGACACTGATATTGGGGAGTAAAAGAGAATGTGAATATCAATCAACCAAACAATAAAAAATAAACTAGAGCCATCATACAAAGGGATCACGCCAGCCATGACATCTGTCAACACGTTCACGTTCCGACCAATTACGACTCAGTAGTCCTTACTACATTATTACAGACCCCACCCATCTTTAAACTGGTAATAAATAAATGAAATGACCTTGATTTCCACAGTGACATCAGTGCACTCACACAGCAAACTTCACTGGGAATTTTAAAACACTCTAAATTACCCCAAGCATCTTCTTCTGCATTATATTCTGGAAAAAAAGAAAAGTTTTATCATTGTCATATGAAATTTCAGAGGTGTGAACTCCAGCATTGTTATTTTTTTTCTGTTGGAGTTTAGTACATTGTTATGTGTTTTCAAAATGATTTAAATTTCAATGACACTGAAGTTTATTTTCATCCTTAAAAACTTAGGTTCACTGTCCTTGTGTAAAGTTTATTTACTTGCAAATAATGCCAGTTTTTACCAAAAAGCATTACATTGGCTAATATATCGTTAAGTTTTATTATTCTCAAGTACTGGTAGTAGCCCGAGAAGTTGTGATATTTATATTGCTTAGATCTGCATTACAGTATTTCATTTATGAAGTGTTAAGGCCTTGTCACACTGCCGAGCGATAACCATGCTGACAACTGCCTACCTGTAGGAGCATTCCCCCGGAAAGTGTTTTTGATAGCTGCTGCTGCTGCGGTCTGAGGCTGGGATAACAGGCAGGTGCTTCGGTGAATGTCACAGCGTTGGTACAACCCACCCACAAGTCCACAGCACTTATAATCTTTTAACATGTGCAGAAAAGTTGCTAAATGTGAGTAAAAGTGCACACACAAGGGACAAGGAGCTGCGTACTGTATCAAACTAATAACTGACATTATCAAAGATTTCTGCTCATTCTGCCCTTCCCTCATTGAAATGAATGGAGGTGGCGAGTTACTGCACTGCAGTGTGAAAAGGCCTTTAGATGAAAGAAAAGAAAAGGAATAATGAAGTGTGTGTGCAGATGTGAATGCTTTATTCTCTAGTTTATTTCTAGGTATTGTAAACATCGTCCCTCTGCTAACAGAGCAGACAGTACAGGCTTCATTCTGTAGAAATTGCCCAATTGACCAGAGCCATTTTCCCTTCTGGGAGTTCGACAGCAATCAGCATGATTATATATATTTTCATTGTATAGAGTGAATGGACATGCATGAGTTTGTGTATTTATTCAAAGCTTATTGTTGTGTTCAGCATGCAGCTTCTGGCCTCAGGAGTAGACACTGCTGGGCAGCATGCAGACACCTGTGGAGTGTGTGTGTGTGTGTGTGTGTGTGTGTGTTATGTGTGTGCGGCTGTGGAATTTGTTTGTTTGGTTGACGGCTGAGTCCTGTATAGCTCCGGTGTGTACAGTGTGTGCGTGTGTCCTGTTGAGTCTCAGGGGTGTTGGATGTGTGTTTGTGTAGAGCAGCGGAGGCCTTTGATGATCTGTGAGTGTCTGCGTGCTGCTCAACCAGTGCTGCTGCCTGTGTGACATTTTTGTCCTCTGAAAAGGTGGAACACATTATTCACCGACAAGGACACATGCCGAGCAGTCACCCACCTCTCCTTCACACACACAATGCCCACCGCCATGGCCATTCATGCCAATTAGTGCCAGTCTGACTGCCTGTGCCCATTACAGCCGGGCAGTTCACCTTCAGCGCACACAAAAGTACGGTTCTATGTGCGAGATGTGGCCACATGCAGGAACCATCAAGCGTTTTTTTTCTTCCATTCTGATGCGCAGGTAAATACAGCTGCATTCGTCCACAGTAGTTTTACATTAGTCTCCATAGGCGTGTATAGGCCTGTTTAGCGCCGTGCTCCCTGCAGCCCCTGAGAGTCGCTCATCCCACACTTGTCTGTCTGTCCTCAACCAGAGAAATGATCACGCTTACATCATCGGAGTCTGATTGGCTGCTTGTATTTCTCACCATGGCCCACTCACATTGAAAGATCAAGGGAGCACGGAGATGAGGTGTGATAAATGTTAAAGAGGATTAGTTTTAAATTAGCATTGCTAATTCACTTTTTGTGTGAGTTGTGAATAAGAAAAGTCCATTTTAAAAAATAGCCTGCTCTCAGCTGACAGGCTACTATATGTATACTTAGAGTATATGGGCGTGTTGCATTATAAAGCTGCATTTATGGACATCATTTCACAATGTGGGTCATATTTTGTTCAATAAAGGTATGAGAGGTAAAACTTAAAGAATCCCAATTTTAGTGCCGGTGAGTCCTCATATCAAATTGCGAGGTAAAACTTCTTAACCAGTTTCTGACTCTTAAAGGATCAAATGATTGAGCAATACTTGAGAAAAAATGATTAGATGAATTTACAAGAAGTATAGCCGTTAAAAGCTAAAAGCAACAAAGATATCTAACTTTTCTTCAGACAAAATATTCCATTTGAATAATAAAAAAAGAAGCTATAGTCACATAAAAATCGAACATATAGTGGTTTTAAAAATCAGGTTCTTTTTTCGGACGTATTAACAGAGACAGAAGTCTTGATACAAGGATCTAGGCTTCTAGTTTGATTTAGGGTGGGGTGAGAATAAAAAGAGCATATTGCCGTCAGGAGCTACCGGTTACTACCGTTACTAAAAATGCTACATAGTGCACCTTTAACTTAATTTTCAAAATGGAAGTTTGCTTGTGCAAAATATGAAATATCTTAAAAATATTAAATGTCCTGTTTGGATGAGTGTTGTTGTACTTGTACAACATTGTTCTCCCATGTACTTAAAATAACCAATGAAAAGCCAAATTAAGGCAGTAGCCTTTTTCCATGTTCTTAAATGCTAATTGAGCTATCGTCGTTACTAATGTAAACCGACTTGCAACATCTCCATATTCCACTTTCCAATTTCTTTTCATTTTGTCAAGCTCTCATGTTGAAGCACCGGACAAAGCGGTGATAGTTGTGTGGGAAGAATGAATGAACGGATGGCGTAACGATGAATGGAGTTTGAATTACGTTTATCTGTCCCCCTTTTTCTCTCAATCCTCTTTTCTGCCTTTTACTTTTCTCTTTTCTCTCAGCGGCTGCCTCCCCTCCTACAGTTCTCCCTTACTCCCTTTTGTGCAGCAGCAGCAGCACACATTCTCTGAACAGGATTATATATTGTCTTTGAAATAATATTTGGGGTGTTTATGTCTGTGTTTGCCCTTGAATGAGTGTGTTGGACATTTGCCTGCATATTTGTGCGTCTGAATGTCTGCGATGACTGCTTTTGTTTGTGTGTGGGTGTGTGCATTCTTGTACTTGTGTGAAATTGAAAGAGCGAGACAGCATCAGTTGGTGTTTGCGCATGTGCACGTCTGAAGGCATGTTTTATATTTACGCGCTTGTGCATCTGCGTGTGTGTGTGTACTCAGTAGGATTATACAGCAATAGAGGAGCTTAGCAGTGATTTGCCAATCCATTCCAGTCCCTCCCTAATCCTGCACTCACACACACATGCATACTTCTTTGTGTGTGTGACTAGCAGGGATCTAATAGTGTGTGTGGATTAGTAGGTTTGTGAATGGGATGTGGCTTGGGCTGAAGTAGCGCACTACACTGCCAGCAAGTTAACACAACTCTGGCAGACGGTTTGTGAGAAAGATGAAGGATACGGACGGGAAGTGGAAGATATTTGTGGAGTGTGTGTGAACGCCTCGCAGTTCAGAGGGCAGTGTTTACATGATTATGTAACGGTTACAAAAAGATGTTGTGATAAGGGCGTGCCTTCGTAAGGCCAGCCTCGCAGTGATCGTTTGCGTGTGTGTTCGTTGTGTGACCATTAGATGGCTCTGCACCTGCTGTCTCACGAGCTCCCGCACGCACACACACACACACACAGTCACACTCACACACAGAGACAGATGGAAAGACGCAGATAAACAAGAGAGCTGAGACTTTTCGCCGACAGAGACGAAAGGCAGGATGGATGGGTAAAGAGAGTGTAGGGAAAGGGGTGGAGGTGGGTGGCGGTGGTGGTGAGGGGGGAGGGTTATTGTTGTCATAACCACAGTGTGTGTGAAGTTTGCGGGGGCGACTGAGAGAGTGAGAGAGTCTGTATGTGTGGGTGAGAGAGAGAGGAGAAAAGTCTGTGATATGTATATAAGTGTGTGTGTGTATATATAGAAGCCTTTCATCAGTTTCCTTAGTGACTGGCGCTGGCTGCGAGCGTTCGCCGCTCCGCCAGAAGACAGAAGAAATGAAAGAAGAGGAGAGTGGAGCTGTGTTTGATGAGGAATATTGTACTATTGACTAATTCTACGTGTCCACAGGAGCCGACATTTCTACGCTCCCCATTCATTGTCAAATCAAATCATCTCGGTTGTTTTCATATAGCCCAAAATCACAGTCACATTGCCTCAGTGGGCTTTACAATCTGTACAGTGATTAACATCCTCTGTCCTCAGACCCTCGATTCGAGTGAAGATAAACTTGCCATATTGAAAAAGGAAAAACCCTTAACATGGGAAGAGCGTGGATCCAGGAGGACAACTGAGCAGGCCAAGGCATCGACGAGTGGTGCCCGAGTCACACGGCCTCCTCTCCACTGTGGTGACCTGGAAGTAGACAGGTCTATGTAAGCAGCTGTGCAATGCATTCTGGTAGCACTGCTTTGCGTTTAGAGAGTTGGAGCATCACGTTGCCCGCGGCTCATTTGCGCAAAGTTGAGGTTTAGGCTACTTAATGCAAACCAGGAGCGTCCAGCGCAACTCGCCACCTCTGGAAATTCTTGTAAAACAGCGACCGAGCTGACGGTTCAGCAACTGCATGGCTTATTTTTGCCCAAAAACGTCTTCAGAAACGCATTTCATTTAAACTATTTTATTTTTCATAATAAAAGAGAAAGTTTCCAAATGAGCTGCCATGTTGTTCTGGTTTATAATCCCAGAGCAGACAGCCCACGAGTGGCATTTGTCCAATCAGGTGCAGCCACTAAGTGTTCGTGTGCGAGCCCTCCTGTCTAAAAACACCCCTGTGGATATGTACCATAAGTTAGTTGTAATGAAGAATCCATCACCTATATTTTAGTTGAAATTTTTCCTGGCAAATTCAAATAGACATGATGATATCAGTCAACTGTATTGAATGATAAAGGAGTTAAAATTCGATATTAGCATTGGGTGAAGACCTTAAAAAATAGGGAGGATTTAGAAACCAGAGGGACCTGGGGGTCCTTCCTCAGATTCCTCAGATTTGAATTTTAGTTTCCTGCACTCTGATGACTTTTAAAGAAAGAAAATAACAACATAATGAGTGAAATACAACAGCATTTTGATGTTGTGCTGTTAATTCTCAGGAAAGAATAGGCCTACAGAATAATTCACTCCTTTGGCGCAAACCAATATTCATCAGTTTTCATTCATTCATTCATTTTTGCCCTGCTCCCCAGAGAGCCCTTCCATGGCACTGCCCTCTGTGGCCATCTAGAAATACCTATTGTTGTTAAAATTGCAGTGCTTTGCAGCCTGAATCACTGTCCTTAAGGGAGCATCGTGTGGGGCTTTTCTTAGTACTCACCACTTCTCACCCTTTCTCTCACTTCCTGAGGAGTAAGAGGCGCGAGCATGGATGTATTAAGGAGTCTTACTGTGAAAATGTATCATAAACAGGGAGAAATACAGACCACGGAAGGAAACCAGGAGGAGGGAATGATGAACGAAAGTATCCCGAAAAATTAGGGCTAGAGTTGGCAAGTATGACCCAAAAAGAACATTTATGATGATGGCCGCTCAGATGGCGTTTAAATATTCACACATGACACGAGCTGTTGACTAAGTACCGTAGCATTGTATTTATGTCTGCGTCTGCCAGTGGGCCATCGTTACATTGTAAGCATAATAATTTGTTAATTCCAGTTCAGGACTGACTTGATTTTCTGCAATAAGGTGAAATGAGTTGGAGGAGGATTTGTTTTCAGTGGCTGGTGTTTCGTTCATGTAAATGCTCAATATGTTTTTATGGACAACAGCATACATATATGGGAAAATACTTAACAGGCTCTCCATGTTCTTCTCCAGCTGGATGAAGTGACTAAGAGACTTTTTGGTTTCATGTAATTCACATAAAATCCATCAGTCATAGAGTAGAGATGTAAATTATGAGGAGGTGACAGGTTTATGCAGAGATTATGAAGCTTTGGAACAATAAAATATGGATTTTGCAGAAGGTGACACTTGATATTAGCAAGTTACGATCAAGTGGTGACATTTGAGATATTTAATAGTCTCTTGCTGTTACCATCCAACCAAAAACGGGTCCCTGGTCGAAGTAGTTACACAGTGGAGAAAATGCGAAACTCAATATTTATGCAGGTCGAGGGGTTTGGGTTTGGTGGCGGACGGTGGAAGGTTGTGCGATTTCAGAAATGATCGAAGATGAACAAAGACATCACAGAGACAAAACTAAAATAACCATTTAAAAGAAATGTGCATTGATTTTCTCTTTTCTCAACTCTTTGTGCTCGTTCTTTACGCCCACTTTCTCCTTTTTTTTCACTCTCACACTGCTTTCACTCGGCGGCAGATTGTAAACAAACCCACACAAATGAATTATGATTAAATGCCGAGGGGCTCCAATTAGCTGCCAAGGCAACAGGTGAGTTTTTGCTGTGCCGTTGAGGTCACCAGACAAAAAAGAAACAACTGTGAAACAGCTGAGTCTCGTCTGGTTTTTCTCTCAGTCTCCGTCGACTTGGCCTTCTGTCTGTCTTATTCTTATGTGTTTATCGAGTCTCCCTGTCAGAGTCTCTTTCTATACTTTTGTCCTTGTGTTCCCGTCTCTTCATCCTGCTCTCTTTTGAGTTATAAAGTTTAGATAATTTTCTTTTCTAACTCAATAGAGCGAAGCAAAGGTTTGTTTGCGATAGACACAAGACAAACTGGTGAAAAGATACACACTTGGGTAATGTTATAATTTCCAAAAGTAGATGGTAAAATTTCAAAACAGGAAGGAAATGTTGTGATTTCTGGGCACAGGGCTATAACAAATCAGGAACTACGTCTTCAACAACAACAACAACCGACATCAGAACAGTTTCTGCAATAAGTGCGCAGAAAACTGCACCAACACAAAGTTTGAGAAGAGAATCATCATCAGCATCATATACTGTACACTACCTGATTCACAGATGTAAAATGCCATAGCTCTGAGTGCTTATCACCAGAAATGCCTCCCAAAATAAAATTAAAAAAGTGCAGAAAGAACTCTCAGATTACCACTTTTTAATCCTCTTACCCAGCCGAGCCTCTCTGGGCTCATGTTGTATGTTCTTTTAGTCCTCTTTACCACATTGAAAGCAAACTTCTGCAACGCCTCCTGCCTCGCAACAGTTAAACTCTCCATGAATATCCAATGTTGAACACCAGGATTGATATCATGCTGACAGGAAGACCGACTAACACAAACAGGATGTGCTTTTTGGTGCATGTTTAGACCGTTTGCGTCCAGTGGGAATCATTACAAGACTGCGTGTGTGTGTGTGTGTATGTGTGTGTGTGTGTTAACATCTTACGAGTGAGTGCTCACTTCTTTCCTGTGCGTGCTACATCTCTTAGCATTGAGGAGCACATTTCATCTATATTTACTTCCAAATGGTCTTTTAACTAGGTCAGCTAACTAACGGAAATAGACTGCTGTACACTGTCAGAGAGGTGATCAGTCGTGACATCTAGTGGTGGAAAGTAGGAAGTGCAGCCTGAGCATAACACCTACTGTACAGTACTATATGTCCAAAAGGGGGGAATTACAGTAGGTTGTGGCTCTGATGTTGCTTTTGTTTGCATATAAGATATATTTAGTGTATTTATAGGAAGTTGTTTATGTCTGACTTTATGTATGGACATGTGTATTGATGATCCATGTAATCCTGACATGATTTGTGTTATTCTGTGTTTCCGGCTTCTCAAATGTGAGGATTTGCTGCTTTTTTTTTACGTTTTATATCATTTTAAATCGACTATCTTTTCTTCGAGACTGTCAGTGAGATAAAACAAACAGCTTGAATAGCATCACCTTGCACCTTAGGAAACTGTGTCTGACATCTTATAGATCCTGATTAATCAATAAGTCGAGATAAAAGCGAAAGACTAGTTGTAGTCCCGGCCCAAAATACATGCATATCTGTATGTGTACAAGAGTCGCCCATGTGTCACCCTTTCATGCACTCTCTCTCTCGCTCTAATCTCCACTCCTCACTCCCTCCCTCCCTCTTTATCTCTCCCACACTCCCCCTCTCTGCCCTTCTCACTGAAACAACCTCCCACCCTCTCCCTCTCCCTCCCTCTCCCTCTAACTCTCCTCTCCCTCGTTCTCTTTCGCTGCTTGTAAGCGGTCTCTGGGCGTGCAGCCAGCTGGCGTGTGTGTGTTTTTTGAATGAATACCTGATGAAGTTGGCCGAGCGAACCGTGGGAGGGGCCCTGTGTGTGTGTGTGTGTGTGTGTGTGTGTGTGTGTGTGTGTGTGTGTGTGTGTGGGGCAGACAGTGTGAGAGCTCTGGCTTGCATTCAGCCCCTTGCATAATACACGTTGGAGCTCTGCATGCGGGACTCCCTCCCTGTGGGCGTGTGCAAGTGTGTGCTACCAATTTTGTGTGTGTGTGTCTGTGTGTGTGTGTGTGTGAGATCACCTGAGTGCTGTGCATCAGCGGTAGTGAGGGAGCTTCCTGCCTCGCTGTCAAGATTTTAGGAGAGGACTTTTGGCTGTGTGTGAGTGTGTGTGTGTGTGTGTGTTTGGTTGTGGGGGGGGGTGGGTGAGAAAGGCAGGGAGCAGTTTGTAGCACAAGTACCCTGAATCTGCTCGGGATTTTCAGCTCGAGGAGGAGAGAGGGAGACAGACAGAGAGAGAGAGAGAGAGAGAGACTCAGGGTGCCGTACAAGGGACACGGCAGAAGAGAGAGAGGAGGAGAAGTTAAGGGAGGAGAGGAATGAGAGGGGGAGAGGGAGCATGCTGCAGAAGTGGGCTACTCCTGCTACCCTGGTAAGTACACTTCACGCAGTTTTGCGCTCGCTCTGAATGAAGTGTGTGTGCGGGGAAGAGAGAGAGAGAGAGAGAGGGAGTCGGCGTGTGTGTGTGTGTGTGTGTCCCGAATGCTTTTCTTGTTGTATCACAGTATGTCGTTTGTTAGTGCGTACTGCGTCTGCCCTAGTTTTTCCTCTACAATCGTCGTCACTTGTTTCTCCCGTTCCTCCTGAAGTGTATCCCCTCTCTGCCTCTTTGCTCTCTCTTCTCTTCACACATTTCTCTCATTCCTCTCTTCCCATTGGCTCTTTTCTTTCTCAGGCTCTCCCTGACTGTGTGTCTGTGTGTCTACCCCCCCCTCTCCACCCTCCCCCTCCACCCGCCCCAACCTCAGGGTTGTCGAGGGGTGAGAAAGTGCAAGTCATGCAACGCTGCCTAAGTGTTTGTTTTCTGAAAGAGACTCTCTCTTTTTTCTCACAGTCGTTTGTTTCTCTCCATCTCTGTCTCTCTTTGTTTGTGTAACTCTTAGCTCTTGCTTCTCTTTTTCTTCCCTCACCCTCCCTCCCTCCCGCTTCCCTTCCCCTTGCTTCTCTAACTCTCTGTCTCCATCTGTCCTCCATTACTCCCTCACTATCTGACCATACTCCCGTGTGTGTGTGTGTGTGTGTGTGTGTGTGTGTGTGTGTGTGTGTGTGTGTGTGTGTGTTTGTTGTTGTTTGTGTGTAATCACTAGTGGAGAGTGGCAGCCTTGTCAGAGTTCCCAGTCTGGCGAAGGGCCCTGTGACGTGCATGCGCGTGTATGCACATATGCAAACACACACCCACACTAATGAAGAAGCACATAGGCGGAGAGCTACAGAGGGACGTAGAGGAAGAAATAGAGAAGTGGAGAGAGACAGAGAAGTATAAGCCTGCAGCAACACTGTACTTTCCAGCTGGACTATATTTAGCAGTGAGATAACACATCACGTTGGACTTATCCCTTTGATCATGATTATGATTATGACTGGGCAATCACGCACACACACTTCCACACACACACACACACACTCAAATACAACAGACATATGTAGCCCATACACATCCGTTTTTGTGCCCCCAGCGACAGCCGTGGCCGGAGGCATTATGTTTTCAGGTTGTCCGTCCGATTATTGTGAACGCGATATCTCAAGAACGCCTCCAGGGGATTTCTTTAAATTTGGCACGAATTTAATCTCGGACTCAATGATGGACTGATTAGATTTTGGTGGTCAAAGGTCAAGGCAACTGTGACCCGCAAAGCAGATTTTTAGCCATAAGTGTCGAATAGGTGATGGGTGAATAGGTGACGATATTTTACATCCAAAAGGTCAAAGGTCAACTTTTCATTGACATCATAATGTTGGGCAGAAACTCTGGCCATGAGTCAACGCCATAACTCAGGAGCAGAAAAGGAGATTGTGTTCATATTTAACATTTGGGCGGATACTTAATTGGTGACACTAATCTTGGGTGCCCACCTTTAAACTTTGGCGATTGCAGAGATCTCTTCTGCTGCCAGGTTGATCCTGTGTGAAGTATCCATGTAGCTTCTTCGTGTTCTTTATTGGCCAAGCATGCAAACACATACAAAGATTTATACAGTTTTTTGTTTCTCTTAATAAACTTACACACTAATAGACATCCAGCAGCAGACCACTACTATGAATATACTGTTAAGTCTGGGTCTTTGAATCTCTATTATTACATTTTGTAACTGTTGGAAATGACCATAACGACAATACTGTTGGCCATACTGTTGTAGCACTCTCGCCATAACCACAAAGCATTACTGCTCGAGTAAACTAAAAGGATTTATAAATTATAGATTGTCATATAATTTAAACGCAGCAATTAGAGTGTATGTGGTTTGATGTGTATTACTGTAACATGTTGTTTTTTATATATAATTGATACATGAAAGATCAGTTTAATCTCCCTGCAGGGTTTTAAACATCAGTATGAGTACTTTTCATTTATGTATAAATCCATGTTTTCTCCTGATTGTTTACATGTGAAAGAAAGAAAAAGAAGTTTACTATAAGTACCTGTGTGTGGGTGTGTGTGAAAGTAATAAAAGGGTGACATAAAGCCTACACACACCTTTTCTGTTTTGACCGTAGAAGGACAATAGTATCGTGCACGAGTGAATGATTCAGGTTACTGACTCACACACACACACACGGACTTGGTGAGGTGGATCATTGTGTTTGTGAATGTGTTTGTGTGTGTGGGAGACTAAAGCACATGGAGGACAGACGGCTTGGGTTACAGGTCATCTGATATCCACACACATTCACTCACTCACTCACTCACTCACACACACACACACACTCACACACACAGGCACGTACACGCTGCAAACTCAGCAAGATTCAGGTGACATAGCTTTTTAGTGAATGTGTGTTTGAGTGTCAGTTTCAGTGAAGCAATGCTCTCTCTCTCTTTTTGCAATGTAGGTCAGTTGAGCTCGCCTCTCTTTCTCTCTCCCATGTGACTTTTTCCTCACTCTCAAACCCCCATTCTCCCTTCTTCCTCGCTGTCCTGCCCTTTCTTTATCCCTCCCTCAAGCCCCTTTGTCGATTCCTCCTCTTCACTAATTGTTGCTGCTGCTTTTCTTTTCTTCGAAAATACCAAAGTTTCTCAGCCCCCGTGTGCTGGAAGGGTTAATAAAGAGGGAATGTAGCCCTCAGTGGAGGCTCAGCTGAGGAGTTCAGAGCGAGATTGAGTCTTTTTCTGTGAGTTCACTCCCTCTTCTCCGTCACTCTCAGTACAGTCTTTTTCTATTCTTTCTTTCTTTTTTACTCTCCGACACAAAGTAGAAGAAAAAGGACCCAAGCCAAACTCAATAATTGTATGTATGTATCTCCCCTTCTGCTCCGGCAGTATTTTTGTTAATTGGGCTCTAATTACTCAGTAAACTCGGTAGACTCAGTGGAATGCATAACTCCACCAAGACCCAACAGTCCCCTTTAATTCGTTCAAGCCTAATCCAATATAAAATAAAACATATTTAAATCTGCTAGATCCAGATTTTTATTTCGGTCCGCATCAAGTCATAGATGCCAGCCACCTAAGTACACCAGATTTACCTTGTCAAGATTCATTCCCTGAGAAAGTGACAAAATCGTTCAACAATGCAATGTTAAAGAAAATGATCGACCGGATCTGCCCCAAAAGTTAATGGGTACTTTTCTGGCTTTTGTGTAAATCCATTCAGTAGTTCATGTGTAATCCTGCTGACAAACCAGCCAACCAACGAACCAACAAAACCTCCTTAGTGGAGGTAATTATTGGAGAATGTTTGCTTCTTTCACTTTTTTCTCATCCGTGTTGCTTCCATTCACAGCAAACAGCTGTTCTTAAATCCCACTGTAGCTGACTGCCCAGCACCAAACAGCTGGCAGAAAAATAAGCCACTAAAACGTCATATATTTCCTTCAGGATTTGGCGTTGTAACAGGGTGAATGGTGTCTCTGTCTCTTGTTTCTGCACTGTGTAACTTCAGTGAGAGGGTAGAATCACACACGTTTACTTAAACATACAAGATTTCAACACTTAACATTGTCATGACGTACTGAGTTTTGTCTGTTAGCACCTACATTACCTCTGACAAGTTGTTATAGATATGTATGACAGTGGTGTTGCACTGAGAAACTGTGGAGGGCGCCAAATCGCACAAAATGCCAATATCTACATAATGTTGCTTTAAAGCTTAAGTTCCTATATATTGTATCCATTTGTGGTTCTCATTGTAAAACTCACCAGCCAAGCAAGATGACAAACCACTTTTCTTCAAGTAGTTGTCAGTAGGTGATTTGTAAACTTTTATTTGGTGATGGCTATAAAAACTCTACCTGTACTCATGTCTACTCTAAGATATCATGTTACAGGGGTGACTTGGTCCTTGTGTGTATTTCCAGCAGCCCAAATACCACTAAATGACCATAGAAATATTATAGTAATGTGATAAGTAGAGTAATTGTAATTGGCAGCAGTGTGTCTCTGTGAACCTCTTGCTCTTCACATTTCTACTTGTCACTTTGATCATGAAGGTGACACTACACTATAGGCTATAATATAGTATAGTATTGTACCTATAGTAAAAACATACTGTATGTAAAATTGGAACAATACATCCCATTGCACAACACATATAATATGTGTACCAGGAGAGTATTCCTCCTGGTGCTCTCAGAAACCTTTTTCACATGAGTTATAGAAATGACGCTCTGAAGATAAAAGCTCTCATAGATGGCAGCATGAAGAGCTCTGCGGCTGAACGTACACTGTCGGTGTTTGATGTGACAGCTGATATGAAATGTCTCTAATCTGAGAGCTCTCAGACACATAATGCTCCTCTTATCTCAAAGTTTTCATTTGAGCAAGAGCTTGTTGAATTTCCATCTATACTATTTCATGACACGGCACAGACAGTACAGTTATTGAGATGTAGTACAGTAGAGAGACACGGAGGAGATTAATGTGAGACAAGAGGCAGAGACATTAGGAGACAGACGATTAAGAACATAAAACCATTAGATGGAAGAATGATAATTGAGAACGGAGTTATGAAGAAGGAGAAGTGGGCCGGCTGAGGCAGGAGAGGAGCCGAGTGGAGGTAGAGTGAAGGAGGGAGAGGCGGAGAAGATTGCATCTCAGTGCTAAAACCTCACCGATCAACAGTACCTCTCAGTACACCTCTGAGTCATTCCTGCTTGATTGAACAGATGGTGCGTGCTTGAGAATGTGTGCGCTCACTACCACTGTATATGTGTGTGTATTTGTGTGTGTGTGCGCACGGGTGCTCTTGTACTATATGTGCATGTGAATTTGCATGTGTGTTTACTCCTACGCCTGTCTCTGCAGTTGTGTATAGTAGCACTGCGACACTTCTTAAATCACAGGAATCTGCTTGAGATGCAAGATGTCCCTCGTCCTACAGAACACACACACAGACACACACTAACACACACACACACTAGCACACAGTGGGTGCACTTAGTATAGCTCTGCAGGAATTATCAAATGAGCCTCAGGAGGTCTGGGAGACGTTGACCCCGTCATTCTGGTTCAAGGATTAAATCTTTTGTGGCTTTGCATCTACAGAGATCAGACAGTCAGAGTCATCTCCAATAAAAGAGGCAGTGTTATGAGGTCTAGTCTGAGTTCAGTCAGCAACAATTGCAGTCTTATATTCACTGACGTTACCAAACCAAAGTGTTCCATTCTGCTCCAAGTCTACAGACTCTCAGTATTTCCAAATGTGCAATAATAAGTGCTTCAATCTTGAGAAAGTTTGCCGACATCAGTACGTGATGTCGCGCAATCTTTGAGGTTTTCAGTGTTACGTCAAGTTTGTCGTGTCTGCTAGAGAGAGCAACGATGGAGGCCAAATCAAGCACAGTTTCATTTCATTAGAGGATTGATACTGTACAGATATAAAACATCATGAAATAAGCCTGGATTAAGGTGAATTTCCACATTCTAGTCCATCATTGTACATTTGGGTGATGTTTAGGTATGCCTTCGATATTTAGTTCACAATAGAAACTATACGCTGGGACTTCACATGTTTTAGGTGATTGAGTACCTTTCTAGTACCTAATGTTTGAGAGTCTCAGGCCTTGTTCACATTGGTATCAACATGCATCCTGAGTGATCCGATCACACGCCCAAGACGCATTGAGATCCCATCACTCAGAGGTGCTCTGTGCTGCATGTGACCACATTCTTCTAGCACTGTGAATGCACGTGTCACGGGCCACATTGAAGGACTGCCTACTCAACTGACGTCCTCCACGAAACAACAAGAAAAAGCAGGCATAATGTACTACTCACTGTCTCATTTCCGTATTTGGGCTTTGTTAACCTGCCTCTGTCAGCAGCAGATGTTTGTGTCAACCAGCCATTGAGCTAGTAGCCACAATATCCCAAGACTCCATTTCAAATCGCGTGATTTTAAGAGTTGTTGTGCGAGGAGAAACTTAACAAACTTTGCGAAACGAAACTAAGATGATTTTTCAAATTATTCAAGCCTTCTTGTAAATTCGGCATTAAATGCAAAACATTAAGTTGTTTCTTTCCTTGTAAAAATGTCAGTATGTCCAGTCATCGCTGTACCAGCCTGACAACATTTTGATGATGGTAAACATGTCACATTTCACAAATACAGTAAACAATAACTAATTTATTTATTTATTTAATGTTTATTTAACAGGGACGATACATACAACATTGCCACAGAAAATGGGAAAATGTGATGCATAGCCTACTTTTTTGTTGTTAGTGGAGAAAGTCCCAAGACTCTCTTAAAAAATAATGATATAAAAATATAAAATAAAAATAGTAAAACCAAATGTGAACAGCCAATATGTTCATGTTTGGCCTCTTAGTTGAGTTGGTTTATTTTCCTTTTGGTTGATTTGGTCTTATTGCAGTAATTCTTACATAAAACCCACTCAGGCCTAGGCAGAGTGAACTCACTGACTTTGCAAACTCTTAAATGAGGAACTGAAGTGACACACCTTGTATTGCAGTTGGCCTGCTGTTGCTGTAACAACAGCTTTGCTAGCTGCGCATTTTTTGTTTGTGGTGCATTGGTCAACTGATACTCTGCCCAATCTCAAGTGTGCAAATGTCTTTAAGTCTTGAAGTTGCACGTATACTTGAGCCGGTGTGTGTGTGTGCTGCATTTGTGCACTGGTTTGGAAAAGAGAGTGTGTGTTTGTGGGTGAAGTTGTGCTGTGTGTCAGGAAAAGAACATGTGTCAGCATAATTGAATATGCCCAGGTGTCAGTGTTCGAGTAAGCAAGATGGTATGTGTGTGTGGGTGTGTGCGGGTGTGTGTGTGTGCGTGTGTGTGTGTGTGTGTGTGTGTGTGTGTGTGTGTGTGTGTGTTTGTGTGCGTGTGTGTTTGTGTGTGTGTGTGTGTGTGTGTGTGTTTGTGTGTGTGTGCGTGTGTGGGTGGGTACATGTGCTTGACATGCTTGTACATTATTTATGAGATTCACACCAAGCTTTCTATCTTTTGCAGCAGGGGGTCTTCACTAACAGATGGCACACACACATGTGGTGTGCACTCACACATACTTTATTGAGTACAGTACAGGCTTGTTATCAGAGGTCCAAGTACATCAGGTGCTGGAAACTTCTTCTACTATTATTAGTAGTGGTGCAAGCTTCTGGAAACCCATAGGAACTTTTTGGATTATTGATATTCTGCTTCAATTATTTTGCTTACCCACTGTTCAGGCACCAAAAATCACATCAGATAGCTGCATGGTGGCACTACAACAACTAATTTAAGAAACGCTCTAGAAGCCCGAGACTTTGATCATTCGTAAAGTTGTTTTTTTTCCATTTCTACAGACAGTTCAGTCACCAGTGACTTATGCACTCCATCCAAAATATAAATTCCTGTATGGAATTTCATTATTATTTCATTTCATTTTTGAGTATGTATGACATATTTAATAACTTTCATTATCCATGAATTAATTCATAATGAAATTGAATGCACGTTTGTACATACCGGCTCGCTGTTCAGCCCACTTACAAGGAGATACTGGAGATGATATGTTGACCTCCTGAATCTATTGCTGGAGGGCATCATTTCATCAGCTCATGGCCTCTAATCATCCTTCAAAACAGCCTGAAGTCCCTTCAAACACACTTAGTTCTTAGCACACATCTTTGCTCTCCTCAATTTTTTGTTGCAGAGCGTCTGCAGTTTGCTGGCTCATGGTCTGTTTGTCGACCTTCCTGGCAGTGAATGCATAGCTCGAGAGTCTCTCCTCTTTGATTGTGCTCCTGAATATCTTGGTACATCTTTGGCTCCCATATGCATCGTTTTTCATTTACGTGTCTTGTGTTTTCCATGTTCGTGTCCATATCACACAGTCCTAGAACTGAATTTGAAACAGGTTGCAAAACCTGATCTAGGCTACTTTAAGTTGCTATATTGTGATTAATGTACTGGGTAGCTTGGTGTGTCAGCTTTTTCAAATTTTTCATTGAAAAACAATTAGCTGATGCACTCGTGCAGTGCTGGGAAATATAACCGGCCTTAAATTTGTATGTATTTATCTAATCATCTGTGTGAGATTCACACCTTCTCCTAACAGTCTGCCTGTCTCTCTCTTCCGCAGGATTGTGCTGGGTGTCAGCAGGCTTGCTTTTGCAGGGAAATGATTCCGCATGAAGTGCGACGCACTCGGCCCCCCGTCGTCCTCGGCGGCAGCAGCAGGTGTGACGTCGTGACACTCTCCCCTACCACACTGAGCTCACCCTTCAGGCGCTAAAGACCCCTGGACCAAACAGATCGCCCTACCCCCTCCCCTCAACCACCCCTCCATATCTTCATCTCCATCTTAAATCCTTCCTCACCTGCTCGTTAGGGTCTTGATTTGCTTTGAAATCAAGACAAAGACCTGATTCATCGGCCTTGGGTGAACTGGACAGAAAGTGAAAAGATTGGGAAAGTTAATTTGTAGCTAATTAAAGTAAGACAAGGGACAGCTTATCAAAAGTGAGAAAAAGAGAAAAGAAAGTGAAATAGAAAGTCATCGAGAGAGAGAGAACAAAAAGAAAGGAAAAGCTATAGAAGTCCAGTAAAGGTAACGCAAGTACAGTTGAGGGACGTGAGGCGAAGTCAGCATGAAGTCCAACCACGAACGCAGTAATGAATGTCTGCCCCCAAAGAAGAGGGAGATCCCCTCATGTACGTTACCATCTGAAATCCGCTCACCCATCATGCCACCTGCCTCTGACAGCCAACGCACAGAGAACATGGCTTGGCTCGCCAGTGTGGCCGGTGGGAATGAGAGTGCCGTGGGCGGCCATCGTAGCTCCAGTCAGTCTGACGGGCCCCAGTACAAATCCATCTTCTCCACATCAGACCCTTCATCCTCCTCCTCCTCCTCACTGAGGCTAGTCTCATCTCTTCCCACAGTGTATACGTCCCCCCTGTCACAGTCCACAGTTGGAGGAACTGTCCATTACACCCAACTGCCACCCAACCTGCAGTTTATAGCCTCACCCTACACTGCCCCATACACAGGCTACATCTCCCCTCAACTGCTTCCACCCCCTCTTCCACCTCCACCCCTCTCCTCCTCCTCTTTGGCCGCACAGAGACCCTCACACACAGAGACAGTCTGTGCTCCTTCACATGCCTCCAAACATGACCAGCAGAGAGCATCCATAGAGCGTACCTCCATGCCTCCACCCCCAACAGATCTCGCCCCTCACCATGTTCAAATGTCAACCTCCCCACGGACTGTGCCGTCGCCTCATCACCAAGGAGGCATTCACCTTCCTCACCAGTCACTGCATCACCACCACACATTGGGACATGGGATGTCCCAGGTTGTGGTGCAGTATTCGGACGGACACACAAGGAAAGAGGAAGTCAACTCCAGGCCCAGAGAGCTCCACAATGGAGAGCTGGAAAGGGGCCGGCGGTATGGGGCGTCCCCAGAGTCCAGCCTCTCTAAGCATGGGAGCAAATCACGAGACATCACTTCTTCTTTGTCCTCCTACGAGGCCCGCCAGCTGGTTATGCCATCAGAGTACTCTACTCATGATCACTCAGGGCTGAGAACCTCAGTCATGCTTATGCCCAACAGTCATGGAGACCACCAGATGGTACCACCTAGAGCCAGCCCTGAGAAGCTGACAACGTCCGCCCCCACACACCTGGAGAAAGGTGGCATCATCCTGGGCAAACCTGTCAATCGCACACCCTCCTCCTCCAACACCACCTCCTCTTTCACTTTTCCACCCCCTTTAAGTGTCAACAGCCTGAAAGCTGCTGTCAGCACACTGTCACCCCAGACCGTTATCCAGACCACCCACAACGCTACAGAGTCACTGTCAATGGGGCTTCCCTCCACCAGTATCTACCCACAGCCGCCTATCATTGGTTACATCGCAGGGGGCAATGGGAGCCAGCATACGCCAATCAGCTACCACACCAGCCTACAGCAACACTTACTCATTCCTGGCGCCCAACCGGTCATTATCCCTGTTAGTGGAGGTGGAGTAACTACATTGGAACCTGTAACCTCCAACATAACTTCATCCACCCAAGCAACAACATTTCCTACCACACTCCCACACACATACATCGCTGCCACTGCCCCCAAAGGAGAGACTCTGGAAACCTCCACCGGCTCGTATCACCAGGCCGCTTCAGGTGCAGTGGTCCAAGCCCAGCTTCATCTGCCCATTGTTCCTGCTCCACCAGGGTTGGTGGCTCCTTCTGCTCCTCCTCCCCCATCCAGTACGGTGGCGCCCCCCTCACTCCCCCCATACTTCATCAAGGGCTCCATCATCCAGCTGGCCGATGGGGAGCTGAAACGCGTGGAGGACCTGAAGACAGAAGACTTCATCCAGAGTGCTGAGATCAGCAGTGAGCTGAAGATCGACTCGTCCACGGTGGAGCGCATTGAAGGGAGCCACACCTCACCCAACTTCGCTGTGGTTCAGTTTTCTGTTGGTGAACACCGTGCACAGGTGAGAGACAGGGGGCAACCTTTACTAAAGGAAAGTAACTTTGCTCTCTCACAGAAGTTAAATTGATACCACTCTTGTGTCTGTGCATTAACAATGGAGCTAATCAGCAATTAGCTTAGCTTAGCATGAGCAGCAGAGCCTGGCTATGTTCAAAGGTGGGAAATATGACTACTAGCTTGTCTTAAACCGGATTTTATCATGTTTGTTCAATCCTTACCCAAATCAAAGTGTTTATACTGTCCTCGCAATGAGTGGCCTTTAGCTAACAATGTGAAGTCCTTCAATAAACACAAGTGTAACTTTCTATTATCATACTTTTTACTGCAACAAAAGTACAAATGGCAAACAGGAATCAGAACATAAGCAAAACACATAATGCAGGCACAATTTAAGGTTACAACTTGCAGAAACAGAAAATGCTGAGTCACAGTGCTAACCACCTTCCTCGCAGCTATGTTAGCTATCAATAACAAATAATAAATGTGTTTTTAAGCAAAACACAGTAAACTAACTATATCCATGCTCTTAGCATCCAAAAAGTGATAAACAAAATACTTAGGACAAATAGCGTCAACGGGAACAATGTACTGAGATAAACTGCAGCAGGAGAAGCAGTAGCACTCTGCTCTCCGCCATGCCTCATTAACTACAACTCTGCTGCAGCTGGACAACCAGTAGGGGGCACTACAGTACTCCAAATTCAGCTGAACCGTTATACATGAACTGAACAGAAGGCAGAACAACGTTAAAACGACAAAATGTGGTATAACAGGTGTGCTTTGACTTCCTGGAGAACTTCAACTTGTTAAACGTGCTAGAAGCCGTTTCCTCTGGCTTGCAGTCTTTATGCTAAGCTAAGCTTATTGACTCCCAGTGCAGCGTCTATTGTTAATGCACAGACATGAGATTGGTTTCAGTTGTCTCTATTATAACTGTCTTATATATAGTATAAGAAAGTAAAACTATTTACTAACTTAAATGCATTTTATGAGTGTGATTTTACAAAGATAATAAGTTTTCTTTGCGGAAGCTTCTATCAGGACCTATTTTAGTTTTCCCAATTTTAAAGATTAGCTGGACAACAAAAGGTTAAGTGAGAACAATTTTTCATAATTGGTTAATTGTTTAAGTCCTCTATCAAGTTTTTCAACTGTTTTTTACTGTATGTTTTCAGTCTTTTTAAACTACTTCCTAAAACCCTGAGCACAATGCAATGCCAAGCTAGTTCCCTAAGAAGGCTTTCATGTATACGCATGCTGGTGTTATTAATGCTGAACGACAAGTGTTGAGCTACTCCCTTATTAATGACTCTATAATCATGAATCTCACAGGACTCTGCTATTCCTTCTGTGATTTAGTTCAATGTACTTGGATGGATGTCATGTACATTCACATGTCATGTTGGCATGTTCTGATTACGGGCTGTATTCAAAGTTCAAAGATTCGACTGTTGGAGTCAACGCATCAGGTTTTCTTTCAAGTATTCAGTAAAGCCAGGAACATTAGTGCACTGATACAGTACCACGTTTCTACTGCTCTATGTTATACTTTTTGAAGTATTTGTTCATTTCCTGTAAAATACCTAATGCATTGATTTAGAGTAAGACTCAGGTTACAAGCCCCTAGATAATGTTTTGTACTCTGACATTGAACTCTCCCTCTTAAAACTTCGATCTCTCAGTAATCTCCTAACATCTAATACTATGCTACAATTTATCCTTCTATTTTCTGCCTCTGGTTCTCCCGAACTCCTTGAAACACACTCGCACACACTCACACACTCACACATGCAGCCCTCACTGTCTTTGAGGGTGTGCGTTAAAGCCAGTTAATCTATTTCATCTGTCCACGCTGTGACTCGTCCACCCACACAGCACATCTCTAACCATCTCTCCCGCCCCCGGCTGCTCTTTGATACTGTACCCCACAAAAGCTGACAATCTTTCAAAGACTTATCTTTCTCTCTTGTACTCCATCAGTGGCTCTTCTTACTTTTTTTTTTTTTTTTTCCTTCCCTGAGAGGTGGTAGCAGCTTTGAGTCCACACTCAGAGGACTCACTCGGAGAAGTCAAAAATTATATAATACGGGAGGGAAAATATTGCCTGACGTTTGCTTTGAGAGGGTGTTTGATACATCTTACACTTGTATCGTTCTTGACATTGTTCTCTTTCACACTCACTTCCTCACTCCTCTTCTTGTTCAACCCACCCTCCCTTTGTAATCTCGCCTTTTCATCTCCATGTCAGTAACTTTCTCCACTCCCACCTTCTCATTCTCTCTGCGATATTTCAGTTATTCCTTCACTTCATCTTCTTTCTCTTCAGGTTTATTTCTCTCCACCAGTCGTATCTCAGAGCATTCAATGAAGCAGTCTCTTCATTCTGTCATACATACAAAAGATAATGCAGGTTACAGTACAGAACTCAATCCAGAATTCAGACAGAAGAATTTATTCCAAGTGGGAAAAAATATTTCCTTTTCTAAAAGCTATGCCACAAATATCCAGCTGTGCCTCTAACAACCCCATCAGAGTTATTACATAATTGTCATGCTGATTTTAAGGATGTTACAAAATGTCTTTTCATTCAGCTAAATTTAGACAAAACTAACATCCTTGTCGCTTTTGACAAGCAGTCATCTCTCTGTCCTTAAACATGAACATGAACGCTTCTCTGCCAAAGTTAGAACAGTTTTGAGTTTCTGACATGAGAGATTTCTGCATGTGTTGTGGGGAAGAATGTGCTTCAATGCAGAGCTGGGAAGTAATGAACTATACTCACTATGAAAATACTTTGTTACTGTACTCAAGTAGATTTTGAGTATTTAACTTTTTACTTTTACTCCCTACATTTAACACAAATAGCTGTACTTTCTACTTCAGGCTTCAAAACAGACATCTCGCTGTCCAATAAGTGCTGGCAACATTTGAACCAGAATGTGGTGATAGTTGGTCAGTTGATCCAACCACAGTCCTGATGAAGCAGATAAGCTCAAGTTTTTTTAGTGTTATTCGTGAGTCTGTTTAGGGGCTTTAGAGTACAGATGTGTCTTTGTGTTGATATGTCTTTCCACCATTCCCTCTCCTTCAGGTGAGTGTCGAGGTGTTGGTTGAGTACCCCTTCTTCGTCTTTGGCCAAGGCTGGTCTTCATGCTGCCCTGACCGGACCACCCAGCTTCTGGAGCTGCCTTGCACCAAGCTTTCTGTGGGTGATGTTTGTATTTCACTCACCCTCAAGAACCTGAGGAATGGCTCTCTCAAGAAGACTCAGCCCCTGGAGCTGGCCACCCCTGCGTCTGTCCCAGCCTCCAGCCACCTCAAACCCCACAGAGCTGTCTCAGACGCTCCCCAAAGCTGCAGTGGAGGAGGCTCCAGGCACAGCGAGCGGGAAAACGGCATCAGCCAGCGAGGGGAAGGTGGAAGTGGGAATGGGAGTGGAAGGGGCAACAATGTGGAAAACGGAGATCTCATGTTTGGGGAAAGAGTTTCTAAAGGTCAGGTGGTCAACAGCGCCGAAGCTGGCTCCAGTAAGCCATCAGGGGGTAGGAAGAGGAGATGGTCTGCCCCTGAAGGTCGAAAAGTAGAAAAATCAGAGGAGGAGCCGCCCTTGACCCTGCCCAAACCTTCCTTCATCCCTCATGAGGTGAAAGTCAGTATTGAGGGAAGGTCGAATATTGGCAAGTGAAGGCTAGCAGGATTGTTAAATAACCATTGGGATCTGGAAGAAAAAACATAAAAGGATTCTACAAAAAAACATGAATGCCCACATTAATGTTTCATTTGTCTTGATTTTAAAGTTTTGTTTCTGTTTTTATTTTTCTATCTTGAATACTGTACTGTAGAGGTAAACTTACCCTACATGGTATCACCTTACATAAAGTCCATGTAGTTTATAACACATTTTTTTTTTATAGATGGATTTGATATCACACAAGCAATCAGTGCCGTTTTGGTGGTTTTCATGAGATGACTTATGGTGAGGGATTTGTGGAGTGTGCTAAATGTTAATTGGTGGCTGTGTGGCCCACGGTAGCAATGCTTGATGGCTCTACTTGGCTGGCAGTACACATTATGTAAATTGTAAATTGAATCAGCTCACAGTTAGCTTCTTGACAGTGATTTCTCTCCCTGCGCTCAGCAAGAGATGCTGTCCGGATGAAAACACTTATTCACCAACTCTTGCCAAGCCAGTGGTTTTACACAGCGAGCCACGGGGGCGATAGAACATCAGCTGATCCTGAGCATGGAGGATTTGTGGCTAAATCATGAAGTGTTTCATTAGCGAAATCAGAATTGGAGTTGAAAAATCCTCCATCTCTTGTAAACGTACTATGTGCTATTCACAGTGTCATCAGGGTGTGCCAGGCCTGACCAGTGATGTCATCAAGTGGTGCCAGTTGACTGTATATAAAGATGGACGACATAGACCATATTCACTCGGCAGCCATTTTCCTCTGATGTCACACTCAGTGCGGGAAGCTCAAATGTCAGCTGCTGTTTTTGTAGGGAATCTGACAAATTGTTATCATTTATCGCCTCCTGATTACTAATAGACTGAAAATCTGGAGGAACATGGGGCCATATTTCAAGGTACAAAAACATATTTGATAACTCATTGACATTAGCTTCTGTTAGACAACAGCTAGGGTTAGCATTCAGCTACCTCCTTGCTAAGCACACTGTTTTGTAGTGTAACAATACAACAGGAAAGACGTAAATTAATTCCAAAATATCACATGTAATCAAACGGTAGTGCTAGCTAGGAAGCTAGTTAACTAACAGCTGATAAAATGGGTTGTTTTACCTTGAAATATAGCCTGATGTCCCTCCAGATTTACACTCTGCATCATCTTTTCAGTTGATGATCAATCATGAAGCAGTGAAATGATCATTTGTAAGATTCCCAAAGAGACTTGCAACCTAGAAAACAGCAGCACAACATTATCCCAGGATTTGTGTGACATCAGAGGAAAATGGCTGCCCTGGTAATATGGTCTCTGACAGCTCACCAAAGGTGAAGCCAAAACATTCAGAGCGCCCCCTGGTGGCCAGCTGCAGTATAGGTTAAAAAAAAAAATCCCAACCCCTCCATGTTAGCCAATGGGACAAGGTCCAAACTAAAAACTCAAAATATGTCTCAGATAAATGGTTAACACACCAAGTGAGGGATAACGCAGACGCCAAAGTTTGGTTTTAATTAGTTATTTGATGGCATAAAAAGGTGGTGACAGCTCTACCGCCCCATCACTACTGCGCAGTCGTCCATCTTTATATGCGTCAATGGTAGTGCCAGTGTGCCACACAATAGAGAGGGAACAAAACTTACTCTGTTCAGTTTGATGACGATGGAGTCTTTACTTTCATCTTCAGCATTTTAATTTTCTTTCTTTTTTTCTTTCTTTTTTGTTTTTGAACCCCACGTCTTCTATCTCACCAGATAGTTGTTTTCAATGATTGTCAAAAACCTTAATCAGGGGTCATTTAGTCCTAGATGGAACCTCGGTGGGTCAATGTTAATGTATAAATGTGAGATACCCTAACCTAACACATACAAGTGCAAACACACTGGGTTGGCGAACTTCACTTTAAAAGAAATGTTAAGAGGAAGACTTCATACAATGAATACAATCATTTTTTGATGAATTTCTTTATATTTTTTTACAGAGAGAGGCTGTGTGAGAGGAACCGAGAGAGTCTTGCATGTCAGTTCTGAGAGGGTCAGGATGTTTCAAAGCACTTAACACACCTGTCACACTCACCATACAGCCGACAAAAAAAATTTGTTGTCTCTGTTTTTAAGCAGTACTGTATGTTCTTTTTAGACTTTTTAAATTTAGACGAGGGTGGAAAGTAGCAGCAGCACTTTGGAAAGGTGAAGCTTTTGGAAAAGTGAAGGGGTCGTGGGAGCGGATGTGCCATGGGATCACAAAGAAAGGGATGGTTGTTATTGGAGAAAATTCCAGTCGGTAGGTGGTTAGAGAAAAAAATAATGGCGACAAAAGGAATTAGATACATCATGGGTTTTCAGCATGTGCGCTTGTATAGCCAGCGAACCATGCAAAAGTTAGGGGAAAAGTATTGGCATGTGTTTTGAAAGTTTGAGATCTGGCATAAAGATTAACAAGGAAAAAGGCTTTGAAATATCCCAATGATGTTTTGAAGGGTGTCATATATTTGTAATGTAAGTGTGCGTGTGCTAGAGTGTGCATGATGCCGGTCTGTGTCTGTCCATACACACACACACGCTTACACAAACACAAAACAGTACAGACCTTCCCTGAAACTCGATGACCTATAACATGTACTGTATTTGTTGATGAGCAGATGAATGATTTTGGTGCATATTGTCCCTCCTGCAAAGACACTAGTTGACTGACATTACAGTAAATGAATGCACACTGAGAACAGTACAGTTGCACAGAAAGTGCTCTGCGGTGTGTTTGTGTATGTGTGTGAGTTTGTGTATGATTGTATGTATACTGTGTATAGGAAAAGGATGTACTCATTTGATATATAGACAGTGCTAAATGTCCAGTGTTTCTACTTGGAGTCGTACTTAAGAGAATCTTGCAATTTGCACATCAGGAGGAGGGAGAAAGGCAGAGACGTAATATTTAACGGCCCTGTCCTGAAACGAGCCCTAGACCACGTAACACACTGGAGGAGACCAGGGTTTTTGTTCCTCAACAGGCACTAGAGGAAAAGTTTCTACATCAGCGCAGTTAAGGTCAAATTACATTTGAGTTTTTACGAACATAACCACAGCTGTAAAACAGAATTTTAACATGTGCCTGCCTACTGAATTTACTGACTTTAGTTAAAGATATACCAGTTGTAGTGTATGAAGAAAAGAAATTGAGACTTTTTTGGTCCACTTTTACTGCTCTTGAAACTAGGGTGTAGGGACTAGGGTTCAGCTAAGATGTAGCAGATACCTCAACAGATGTGCTTGCTTGGTTGTCCCAATGATTCGAGCTTTGTATGCAAAGCTTCTCGCAAGCTCTTTACTTGCATATGAAAGCCCAAGCTCTGCTCTTTTATTCTCAGCTTGTTTTTTTTTTGTAATGTGAAGTGTGTGCCACCTGATGATTATTGGATTACACTGTATGTAAAAAAGACCCTGAAATAGAAGTGAAATACGCTGATATTTTTTCCGTTTTTACATTTGAGTAAAAGGTCATTGAAATTGGCGTTTTTTAAAGGTCCCATGTCGCGCTCATCTTCAAGGTTCACACTTTTGTTTTGGGCGTCTGTTAGAAAATGTTTTTAAAAAAGGCTTTAATGTTCAAAAATCATCGCACTAGTTTTCATATACTGTCGGGCGCTGCAGCACCCGTCTTAAATGCTCCGTTTTATCACCTGTCTCTTTAGTCAGAAATATTTGTACAGAGCTTTATAATAAGAAAAGACATACAATTCAAACTCTCTACACACAATGGGACCTTTAAATCTATCAGCGATGGTGGACACACATGGTCTGGGATTCATTATGTTCTGGTGCCATTCAGCGAATACATTTTCACAGTATGAGCACGGACAGTAGTAAGATTAGCATCTGCAGGTTTCTGGCACAGTCGTGTTGTAAAGAAGGTGGAGAAGAGGCGGCGTCACGCAGGCATATCTGTTGAGCTTTCTACTCTGCCTCTGTATTAAGGTGTTGTTATATGGCAGGAATGTTTTTCAGTCAGCAGCGTCGTCGGTTGCCTCTAGAAGAAGAAGAAGAAGAAGTGGTTCGGTCATATTTTCATCCCACTGGTTGTATATCGGTTTAGCTGTGTGGGGCAGCGCTGTTTCAGCAGGTGAGAGTTTACCAGGGTGATGGCAGGATGGATGTGTGCTCAGATGAATGAGGAATGGATGGATAGTTGGGCAGATGGATGGTGATGGTGAGTGAGTGAGTAGACCCAATATGAGATTTGAAAATGCTTTATTTTTTATAATAAAACAGGGTTCCTCAGATCAACACCGCCACAGTAGTTTATTTTCATTTCTTCCTTTTCCTATTGAAACATCATCAACGTCAGTAGTAGGAATAGTGGTGTGTCTGTGTCTGTGTGTGTGTGTGTGTGTGTGTGTGCGTGTGTGTGTGTGCACGTGCATGTTTTGCAATCTGTGTGTTTTGCGGCTGTGTGTTTTGTAAATGTCTACTTTTTTTCCCCCCCAACCCCCTTTCCCAACGAATGAAAAATAAGAACGACGACATCTAAGCAGACATTTTTAGCCAAAGCCAAGTGACACTTTTGTTGCTTCGGTTACCTTAGAAAGCAATAGTTCGACAATATTCAGGCACTCTGCTCGTGTGTGAGTGGAACACACACACATACACACACAGTCATTCCACTCAAGCTCTCTGCAATAAACATTTAATAATAATAATCCTCTAGCATTGCAACCAAAACCGCTCCTCCCTTCTTCCCACAGAGAAAATACGACCTACCGGAAAACGTTTTTAGATGCTAATACTCCTGTTCCCCTTATCATAAAGTACATTTAAAGAGAAATTGCAGTCGCAACGCCAGTTGCTAGTTTTTCAGGGAAGTGTCTCATATATGCAGTAACTGAACCCCCGAAACCTCCACTGTCCCAGCCGGTCAGAGCTCTGTTGTCACACTGCAGGTGTGTCTGTCCAGGTCTGTCTCGTTGCCACGACTCCCGTAGTGACCTCGTTAACTTCGTTTCAGGTACCCAATCATAGCCAGCCAGCCTCACAAGCACCTCTTCTTGAGGCGAAGCAATCGATTAACCCTCGACAACCGTTAGCTACCTTTCAGTGTGGCCTGGCCTGGGCCGCCTGCCCCTCCCCGACCCCCGACCTCTGGACATCACTTTTTGATATTCGGTCTCCTTTTCATGACTAGCGTATACAGGTCATTGTGTTTATACTTAAGTGGAAATGCATGCTCAATTATAGACTATGAAACAAAGCAATCTGAATTGTAGACACGTTGTGAATGCAGGAGAGGGAACGGCACATCATAGCAGCATTTTTTTGAGGGTTTGGTGTAGTTTTGATTTTGTTACGATGATCCCAAGTTGACCCTTTTTATCCCCTTAAATGTACCACAATGTGCAATACTTACATTTTGTCCCCCCTTCGCTGTGCCAAGTGTATGTAGCATAGTCCTACTCCAGTGTCTCATCCTTGTTAATGGCTTGTGTATTTTACTGTCTGATGGTGTGTGTGTCACATCTTAGAGTCAGGATGTTTGTGAAGTGAAACAAAACCAACGAAGAGTTTGTCTCTTTCCCTTTTGTCCTTGCGGCCTTCCTCAATTTGAATGTGTGCGAGAGACTGTGTCACGTCTCCTTTGTGTGTGTGTGTGTGTGTCTGCAACATATGTCGTGTGTTCAAATGTGTATGAGAGTGTTGAGAGTGTGTGAGGCAAGTGTGTGTGTGTGTGTGTAACGGAGTGTTATCTCCTCTAATTGTCTGTGAGATCGTAAACCCTGACCCTCCACGGTTCAAGGTGAGACCCACAGAAGAAAAAAAATAAACCTCATTGCTAGTGGGGACCACTTTTTTGTAAAAAAAAAGCAAAAAAAAAAAACAAGAAAAGAAAAAAAAACAACCAACCAACAGAGATGCACATGTAAGTAGATGTAAAAGACTTGATAATGTTTCAGCACTTTCTAATCCTAGGACGGGCTCGGTCTAACCCCTCTGTCTCAGACCGATACCTTCCCTAGGGGGTAACATTCATTCAAAACAGACAGAGAGAATGAGAATGATTTTTAAAAAAAGGGGGTGAATAAGGATGAAAAAGAGAGATGGTTCAGTTTAAGTTTTTGCACATCACCTTGCCGTAACCTTGTGTTTATCTGTCTGTGCTCCATCTCGCTTGGCGCCCGGCGCGTTCTTGGGTCCAACGGGCCGAGGTGTTAGGTGGTTCCTTGGTTCCTTTCTACTAGGAAAACCTTTTCTCATGGAATGCATCCCTTCTTTTGTTGGGTTTGTTTGGAATCTTTTCCGCCGCACACCAGCCGGGCCAATGCCGCCTATTGGGTCCTGTTCTGTTCACATTTTGAGTTCTAATTCGGCGTTACGTAAGGAGTTTTCAAGGCACAGCTCCGTTTGGTGGCGCGGTGTGAAAACGGTGCGTACAAACCTTTTCGCTTTGTTTGCATTACCTTTGGTGCAGGAGCTTTTTTCTGTGTTTTTGGTCTCCTTGTAGCACTCAATATAATGTCAGGGGACTTGAAACTATGTAGAGAATGTGTCATTGTTGAGTTTTTATGACAAGCTTCCTCACTGGAGGAACACTGCTAATGTCGTCTTTTTTTTTTTTTTTTTTTAAATTGGCTTCTTGCACAATTTTACAAATAAAATGAATGTTGGTGTGTGAGCTTTGACTTTTCGATCAGAAAAATAAGGCATGTGTGCTCTTTGTTTCTTGATGTTTGTACTTTCATTTTGCAAAAAGGATGTGTTTTTGGCACTTTGTCGTGTTTTAAAAGTGAACAGAATTCGATCAGGATTCCTTTTTTTTCATTCTTTTTTTTTTTTTTTTTGTATGACGTCGTCAATGTCCATAGCGCTGGATAACCAACTCAGGCAGAAAGAAAAAAAAAAAAAAAACTTGTAGTGGCCCACTAAACAGTTTAGTTTCACCCCAATCAATTTACATAGTGGGCTGTTTCATATGGGTTATAAGATATGTAAATTTATTACATATAATTTGAGATGATTAACAAATGTCATTATTGACAATTAACTATGAATTATTATTATGATATTCTGTGTATTATGCTGGAGATGGCTTGGATTACTCTTCAGTGTACTGAACGTCTTTGTTCTGCCTCTCTGTGCAAGGCGACAAACACTTCAGCAGGGGACAGGCTGTACGCTTCGTGACCTCTGACCCTGCCCACTGCCACGGATGGCTGGAGCTTATCTGTCAGCTGTGGCTCATTTGATTCCTCCCCCTCTTCTGAACACTCAGCCCTGAGGCTAGCAACCAGTCGGTCTAGATGTTTTCTCTGCTAACCTGCGACACCAAGTACTGATATGAAACTTTTTGGCCCGTGCGACGGTGGCAGAGAAGCGGACATCAGCACAGACCTGCACGGACAGTCTGGCCTGCAGGGGGCCGCAGCAGTTCCCAGCCAACTTGTTTGTACTATATTGTACTCACCAAGTCCCTGTGTCTCACCACCCCTTTCCTCTATAGCAATGGAGAAACCTTGTCGGTGTATGTATTTGACAACTGTACAAATGCACCTCTTTGAAAAAGAAAATGAAACCTTGACATATCTGGAATAAACGTGCGTCTTGTGTCTTTATTGAACGCCACATTTAAGACCTTATTAGCTGTGACATTTTCCCTGCTTTGATTTGACTCAGTGAGGAAATAGAGCTGGAAATGGCTCCCTCTAGTGTACAACAGGCTGCAAGACTTCCCCATCACGTACAGTACGGTGGTTAAAACACCAATTTTTTAACTTCCAGGCAAATCATTTTCCTGTTTTGATCCACTGCCCATTCATTAATGTTATATAAACCAAAATATTTTCATCTTAAATTTAATTTGGGTTAATAAATGAGTTATGAAGCAGAATGGTTGTCGACTGTAACACTCATTTGAGTCACTTGAGTGGCGAAAACAGCACAACTGTTGTTTTGTTTTTTAACTCTAAGAAGACACACAGAACATATAGATCATATAATCACCTGGCTCTGTTTTGCAGTTAACAGTTAATGAATGCTTTAGTTAAGCCACAAACATTATCTGGATGGCCATTATGAAGTCGCAACTGATCTTAATAATCCTTTACAATTGCTTAATGAATGGCTTATTAATTATTAATTCTCTAAATTTGCCATTTATTGATGATGGTTATTATAAAGTGTTACCCCAGGTGCTTTATTAAACTGATGGGACAGAATAGTCCCACTATAGATGACCGTTAACACATTATCTCTGTTTCGTGGCTTGTTATAATACACATCACGTTAGAATTATAACTTTCATTTTTCATTGTGTTCAATTGTCGCATCGCTTGATATGATTTTCCCCTGAAGTTCCTCGCCTAATCCTCAATGCAGCGGAAACCACAATTCCTAAAGGTCTACGGATTGCAACCAACTGAATACACCTCACCTCTTTCTCCCCCACGGTGGTTGCAAAAACTGTGAAAGGCCCTCTCTAGGGTCAGTGATTCTTAGTTTCTGGTGATTATACGCGAATGAAAACACAATAATGAATATTATATTCCACTATGGCCAATATATTTAAACGTGAGTGAGTGTTATCTCAAGTATGTCAGATGTTTAGAATACATAAATCCAGAGGTCTTCAGCATTATCTTCCTCACAACCCAAAATACACACACACAGACGCTAAGGAGACATATTATGTTGCATGCCATCAGGAATGTGATTTGCACACCTTGGAAAAACACTTCACAGAAGGATGGGACACCAGTGAGGAAATTAGCAGAAGGTCCTGCATGCACTTTATTTCTCCAGTGACAGTTAAAGGGGTGACGTCTCTGAATCTTGCATATTGATTCGCACATTCATTCCAGCATACAGCTCAGCAGCTTCCCCAGGAGATTGAAGCACGAGTATCAGCCTCCTCCTGCTGAGTGTGTTTACATGCCATGTGTTAGCTGACATTCCTGTTTATTCTCAGTGCCGTTGATCTCTAAATATCTGATCTAGAAAGAGTAGTTTGAAAGATCAGATCTGAAGTACACCTGCCTCAGTAGTAAGAATCCATCCCTGTTCATATAAGGATTATTTGCACCCTCCTATTCAAAAATGAATCTGTGATATTATAGTCTGTGAGCATGTAAACGCGCTCGCTGCAGGATTAAGTCGATAACTGTGCCGAGATTCTCCTGGGGAGAATGTTTCAAGTCATATTTGAGTTTATTTGAATCACAACCTGCAGGAAACTAACAGCTTTCTGACAGCAGATATCCTGAGAGAAACAGGTTGGGTGACCATGGTGAGGGTCCTCCTATTGCACGTTTACACTCTGCACAATATACAATGCATATCATGCAACCTGTGCGTATGTGGACCCGTGTACGCCCTGCTAAGTGAACATGTGGCTGGACTGCTGTGTGACGCGGATGAAGGTGGTTCTCCTGCTCAGCTCTTTGAGCTTGGCGGCGCCCACGTAGGTGCAGGTGGAGCGGAGGCCGCCCAGCACGTCGCGGATGGTGTTCTCCACGTCTCCTCTGTAGGGCACCTCCACTGTCCGACCCTCGGACGCCCTGAGAGCAGAGGAGAGAGAGAGTAAGTAGGACAATTTGTAGATGAAACAATAAGGCACGCAGTATGTGCACATGCAGCTGTTCAGAGTTCATGTGTGAAAATATGCACTGTAAAAATATCTCACTGAACTGTTACTATCTTGGTGATTGGGTTTTATATGAGGTGTAATGAGACATCAGAATTAGACTAAATGTACTAAAACTTGATTTACTAGTTTCTATGCTTGAATTATATTCTTGGTATTCAGTGAATTAAGTAAAAACTGGTTATTTCAAACCTTTGAACACTCATCAGAGCCCTCCTATTTGTAGACTGAACCAACTTATTTTGCAATATCTTGTCAAGTAAAAGGATCGTGCTGCATGAACAGATGATTTCACTGGTTTTCAGTCATTTTCTCATCAAATTCACTGTTTATTTCCTGTGTTATAGCTTTCCCTGTGTGTCACCACAGCGTGAAGTGGATTGACTCATTCAATATGATTTCACAATTAGTTTTGTGCAATTAAACCGAGCACAAACTGAACATTGTAATATACTGACATATTGGTTGTATAAGTCTCTCTCACCTGTACTCAGCAACTCCCCCCACATATTTCTTCATGGCTGTGTCGGAGCTCATGCCGTAGAAGAGTTTGTATTTCTTCCCGTTCTTCTCGATCACCTCCCCGGTGCACTGGTCGTGACCTGCGAGCATCCCTCCCATCATTACAAAATCAGCCCCCGCGCCTGAGGAGCCGAGGCAGAGGGGTCATGATGGTTAGATTTTGTGAGAACAGTGCAACGCAGTCATACAAGACCCTGATATGTGACTCATTTAAGTATAAAAAGAGCAAAGATGGTGGGATGAATACTTACCAAAGGCCTTCGCTACATCTCCTGGGCAACTGCAGCCACCGTCCTGGAGAGAGAGAGGAGGAATACACAGTCGGTCTCACTGTACGGCTTCACAAAACATTTTTATATATTATATTTATAATGTTCTACCAGCGTTAGACAACTGAGGATGCCCTCTACTGGCTGCAACCTGGTATTATTATGAACATTGAAAGTGTTATGGACTTAAATAAGCAAATATTTGTTGATTACTCGGCCTATCTTGTTGATCAACTCTACAGCTTAGGCAAGGGTCCATGGAAAATGTGTGTTAGGACCTGAGGGATAGGTATATGATAGGGTCAAGACCAAGACTGGCTATTTCAGTTATTATAGTTATTGTTATTGATTGTCACAGGGTCAGATCCCAACTCATCGCTGACATTTTACTCGGGCAAGGTGAGGTGAGGAGGTGATTATAAGACTGTTTTCGTGGGTTTCTGCAACACAATACACAGACGTCTCTGACATGACGTCAGCATTGTTGTCTTACACACTGTTGATAATGTTTGATAAGCTAAAATTCTCATATCTTTCAAACTGCTCCTTTAATATCTAACACTAACTTCACTAGCTGTGGCTGCCCCTTGTCATGTCTCTGCACCGCGGTCTGGGGACTTACAGAGATAATGTGTCCTTTGAGGCCGTGAGCTGAGTCTGCACACTCTATCACAGCGCTGAGTTGTGGGTAGCCCACTCCTGTCTTGATCCTCGTCGTGCACACAGACCCTGCAACACACAAGCGCACACATTAGGCAAGTCCATTTAATGTAAGTCTCTACAACAACCAAAGAGCTGTAATTCAAAACCTGGCTCTATGAAATCAAAACTATAAGACACAATTTGCTATTAATGCTCCTCAAGCAGCGTGTCTCTATCTCATGTCTCAGTTGTGTCTGTGTTTAATATGAAGCCTGCTTACTCAGACGGATCACCCTCCTCGCACGCTCTCACACACTCGTGCCCACCCACCTGGCCCGATGCCCACTTTGATGATGTCAGCGCCAGAGAGGATGAGCTCCTCCACCATCTCTCCTGTTACCACGTTACCGGCCTGCAAGACAGACAGCCAGCATCAGCCCCTGAGACACAAATCTCACCGCACATCTAATAACTGCCAGCCAAGATGGTGAACCATGCCTCATACCATGATGGTGTGTTTGGGGAACTTTCCTCTGACCGTCTTGACAAACTCCACAAAGTACTCAGAGTAGCCGTTGGCCACGTCCAGACAGATGTACTTGAGGGCGGGGACGGCTTCCAAGATGGCACACAGCTTCTCCAGATCGGCACTGCCGCTGCCTGAGCTGGCAGCGATGTGCTGTGGAGAAAAGCCACAACTGCCTTTTTAGAAAATGTGTGTCATTATTTTCCTGTTGCTAATGAGGAGCAACCCACATTGGTGATATTACCTCTAAACACTCTGGATGATTCGCAGCAAAGTTCTTCCATTCTTCTACAGTGTAGTGTTTATGAATGGCTGTGAAGAGTGTGTGCTGAGGAGGAAAAAACAGGGAGTCAATAAATTATTAAGAAATCGAAGCACAGTGCGTCAATCTGATCATTTACATGCAGGAAAACAACCCGTCGTCAGGCTGAGGAGTAAATCGGTTCATTATTTTTCGACACTTTGACTTCCTGAGTCAACAGGTTTTACAAGAAGAAAACTAGCTACATCACAGGAGCCAGCAGATGTCTAACTGCTTCTAGGACAAGCTCTCTAAATCATGTATGTCCCATGGCTTCCCACAGCATCCTGGTTTTTCTGTTTTGTGCTTCTATGTCAAATACTTGAAAAGAAATCTCAGCGGATAGACGCGTACAGATGTCGGCAGACAAACGCACAAACACAATGCTGCTGCTATGTATTTTTCATTCTGTCGAAAACTCACTTTGCTGAGGACCTGCGCCATCTCGAACGTCCCCGTGGTGTCCATGTTGGCAGCGATGATGGGGATGCCAGTGTAGGTCTGTTTGGAGTTGCGGAATGTGAAGGTCCTCTGAAGGTCCACCTGAGGGGGACAAGACACGTTGACGTGAACATTAATCATAGCCTACAACTGGGAAAGTGTTTTATGTGACAGAAGGATTGTTTTTTGTCACTGCAGATTTTCTTGAAGCATGTGGCTCATGTTCTGAGTCGGTGTGGTCCTCGTGGGGAAGCACTGAATCATTTAGATCCGGTGGTTAGCTTTAGCACAGCGCTGCTGTAACGTGATAACAAAGCAGGGTTCATTGTGACACACTAGCTGCTCCTTTTACAGGAAGGTATTTATGCCACTGATGATGCAATTCATAGCAATGATTCCTTCCAGAAAGATCTAAAAGTACATCTTATTCCAGAGAGTTAGCATGACTAACCACGGGACTGTTAGCTGCTCAGTATGAGTGGAGTTTACACATAAATGTGTAACAGTTTTACAGACATCTCTTTTATAGTGGTGATCTACGGGGAAAATGCTTTTTGGGCCACAGGAGAAATTTTAACTGCAATACCGCAAGTGACCACTGGGCAAAATCGTGGGTCTGTCATTCATACGTATCCAGGTTTATCATACATTCATACATTACACCAAGAAAAGTAACAATGTCTCCAACAAAGGCAGTAAAAAGTAGGACTACAAGCTAAGAAACGGATGAAAAACAGTATCTCATTTTGGAATATTTTTCAAAACTGGCTTTGCAAAAGTGAGGACGGAAACTCAGTGCATTTGTTAGTTTGATCTCAAGGATACACATTAGGCCTTTGTGTTTTGGTCGGATTGTTATTTGCTGCAGAAAAGGCTAAAAAAAAGAGGGTTACAATGAAAAGTGAAACTTCAGATTTTAAGCCTCCAAGCGACGATTTCATTTACTCAGAACCAACAGTCTCACACTGCTGAAAGCTTCCGCTGAGCAGATCCAAGACATTTATTATGCAAAACCACTGCAGCTGTGGAAATAGGCTAGCAGTACAAAGTGTGCCATAACCTTCTTCGCGGCGAGATCATTTTCAGAGCAAAAATGAAGCTGTAACTCATGATGGTTTCAACAAGAGGAAGAAGTATGAATAAGAAGTCGAGGGTATCCTTCGTCTTGCTGCAGCGAATCAATACGGGCCTCTTCTTTTTAATACAGCACACTGACTCAGGGGTTTCCGGTCGATTCACCAGTAAATCATGACGAAGGATGACACATGGATCCAACAGCCTCAGTTGTGAAACAGTCTTGAGAGCTCTAGTATAAAATGTACCATGACAATTCTGTCATGTTTGCATTAAATCACAAACCACCCTCAATGTAATTAAAGTCAAAAGTTGGAGGGGTTTGGGGCTAAATATGAAAACATCTGGTTAAGCTGATACAGATGTGCAGCCATACAAGTTGAAGGGCCGGTACACAGTACACTCCAGATCGAAGGGAGTCGTGGTGCGTCAGTGCTTGACTGCCACGTGACCTCTTCTTGTTCAGGCGGTTTATCTTCCACGATGTTCATGCACCCTCCCCTCTCTGCCGATGTCTGGAGAGCTCAGCTATGGCAGGTGGATTTCTGCTCCTGCTAAATGCAGCAATAATTCAAACAAGCGCAGGCAGAACGTCAACAGACGGATGCTTTTCGGAGTGCATGGGCCATTAGATTTAGCTGCGGCATATTGGCTGCAGTATATGCTGCACTGAAGCCATATTGTGTCGACTATTGATGTCTGAAATCCTCTCAGTTATTTGAGGTGTTTCCTTTATTATTTAGCTGAAGAAAATGTGAAGGAATGTCAAGAATGAGGTGAGATATTCAACAAACATGGCAAAATACAGACTTGGCTTTCACTGCCTTCAGTCAAGCCAGTGCATGTTTGAGTACTGTGTGTTCTTTGTGCTGTCGTGGGTCTCAGTGTATATGATATCTAATGTTATCCTGATAGCTCTGTGGCGTATGGAATGTGCTCCGGTTGACTGTAACGCACAGTACTATTTTTAAACAGGTTTTCTGAGAAGTCTCCTGTGTCTCATGTTGCTCGCCACCTGTCAGACGCCAACTCCAGCCCACTTGTACCCCTTCGATCTGGTGCCACCACACCAGTATCACGATCTAAAGTCGCTTCCAGCTCCTGATCTAGTGTCACGTAACTAAGTTGAGGAAGTTGCGATGATAAAACAACAAGGCGAGGGCTGTGTCGTCCCTGAGAGGCACATCAGTGGGAGCTCGATACACCGTGGCCTGTCAAACCTGTTTACAGTGAAAATGATTGATGACAAAATCAAGCCCATTCTGATCAAAAGCTTATTTTTTTAATCTCTGACTCTTTTCTTTTTCTTTTGTTGTTGCTGACATTGATTACTTAGTAGTCTCTGTCTGCCACAGGCTTGCCTTGTTTTCTGTCACCTTTAAGAAGGTCACTCCTCTGTTACAGGCTCCTGCAGGACAGCATTTTTGCTCACCCAAGTACAAAGACAGTGTACACCTACTGGATTACACAAAACAAAAGACTCAAATATAGAATTACACCGAGGGTGCACTTTTCAGCTTAAGTAAGACGTCCTTTCGAGATTAATGGGTTAATTCACGAGCTGCTCTGTAAGTAAATACGCCTAAATTTCATCTTTAATCATGATGACGATGAAAGACAACAGGGTTAGTGCTGCAGGCCTTCAAATTACTGCCCCATGTCGTGCACCCCCATGTATAAATAGTTAACATATCTCTTTTGCATCACCAGCCATCGAGGCGTAAGCGTAAGTGCACTTCCTGAATGCAACAGTAAGCAGATTACACTCCTCCTGAAAAGTCTCCTGCTCTGATGGTCCATTGAACTGTAGCTGTAATACTTTAGATTACATTATCAGAGTACAACTCATTAACAGCACCGACCTCTGAGCGGCTCTTCAGGCTGCTCCTCTTGGGTCTGAAGAGGACATCCTTAAAGTCCAGCTTGAGGTCTGCGTCCACGCGAGGCATCTTGGATGCCCAGAACACTGATGACCAGGGTGAGGAGGATGAGTATGCGGAGGAGAATCCCCTGAGGAAGGCTGCTACAGCAGTGGTGGTCGCCGGTCCCAAGCACCAGCCACCAAACCCGAACCTCCAGGCGGCCAGTGTATTTATAGCAAAAAGGGGCCCGGCCCAGCCCCGGCCCCCATGGCTTTATTTGGGCCTGGACTCCCTCTCTCTCTCTGTCTCTCTATCCCCCTCCTCTCCTCCAGCGTCCTCTCTCTCCCTCCTCTCCTTCAGCAGAGTGGCAGCAGCATCAGTGGCCAAGCTGGCAGGCACGCCTGCCTGACGCATACACACACACACACACACACACACACACTCTTCCACACACAGACATGGTAGCACTGCAGTGGCTTGTGTGCTGCAGTGTGTAAGAGCACACCTGCTGTCCAGTTGGGGCATTGCTCCCTCAGCTGCTGGCAGACAGCATGCAGACAGAGGGGGAGATGTGGAGACACAGAGGAAGACAGACTGGAGTGCACCGACAGCCGCTAAAATGGAAAAGTGATTTAGCAGTCATGGTGGATAGGGTGCAAAAGGGAGCACAACGCTTCATCGCGCTTTTGCACATATGTCTTTTATCTTTCCTTGATCAGCTGTGTTCCCTTTAAATTGTTAATGCATCCGCTGATCTCCCTTTTGCCGTGCTTTAGTATTATGTCAGTTATGCATACCAAAGAAGAGAAAAATAAATATTTCTGTTTATTGCTCTCTGATCTCTTCTCTTAGGTCAGATGGTCTGTTATTGTATTCTGAGTTGTATTGAACCTGAAGGACCCAAACAGCCACCAGCAGCTACGAATTGTTATTGTTCTGAAATGTTAATAACTTATGAACCACTAATCCTACCCATATGCTTTTCAGTGGTATCACACAGGTCGTGTTTGGCTCCGTAGTTTCTTCCTTTGTGCCAGCGAGCAATGGCTGTAGCCAAGCTACTTCTGTTGTTCATGTTCAATGGATCGTATATTTCTCTGTAAAAAAAAGTCCCTTTTGCTTCACTGTCCTCTGTTAAGATTAAATAACATTTCTATTTACTCTCTTTTTGGGCACATCTATGGTCGGTAAATGACGCGTAGGATTACACCTGTTTTAATAACCAACAAGGATAATATCATAATAAATGGCTGTGACTTGTTAAAGTGAAACTCTCGCCAAAAAGCAACCGAGGCTTTATTTATGATTGGGTATGAGTCAAACCTTCACGTACAAGCACACTCATGACCAAAGAGGCACTTTTAAGATTTACCGTAGTTTCGTTTTGGGGCAAGCTCATTTTGAACGGGAGTACATGGGGCATACCACGACGGCATCAAAATGTCTATTTTTAGACCACTAAGAAGGCTCCACACATCATGAAACTTTACTGGTAGCATCACCAGGGTCTCTACTCATGACACGAGCAGTAAGAACATTGTTTGTGTACACAAAGTGTGTGAAAAAGACGGTTTTGAACTACTTACGCTTAGCTACTGGGACTCCGGCGCGCCGCCGCCATTCCAGGCAAAAAGTGTCGATCTCCGAGTGCGGCCATCATGACGGAGAGTAATGAATTCGCGGATAATTCGTTGTTCTGTCGTTAGTCAAAAGCAACAACATGGACGTCAGTGTTGCTTTTGACTAACGACAGAACAACGAATTATCCGCGAATTCATCTGGAAATAAGCCCGAGGAGCGTCCCACCGTTACTCTCCGTCATGATGGCCGCACTCGGAGATCGACACTTTTTGCCTGGAATGGCGGCGGCGCGCCGGAGTCCCAGTAGCTAAGCGTAAGTAGTTCAAAACCGTCTTTTTCACACACTTTGTGTACACAAACAATGTTCTTACTGCTCGTGTCATGAGTAGAGACCCTGGTGATGCTACCAGTAAAGTTTCATGATGTGTGGAGCCTTCTTAGTGGTCTAAAAATAGACATTTTGATGCCGTCGTGGTATGCCCCATGTACTCCCGTTCAAAATGAGCTTGCCCCAAAACGAAACTACGGTAAATCTTAAAAGTGCCTCTTTGGTCATGAGTGTGCTTGTACGTGAAGGTTTGACTCATACCCAATCATAAATAAAGCCTCGGTTGCTTTTTGGCGAGAGTTTCACTTTAAGAAAAGGTCAATGTAGACAAAAGGCATATGGAAGTCTAAAAACAGCCAAATCCATCTTTAAAAATAATAATTATGATAAAAAAAACTGAACTTCTTGAGGCTCTGTCTGAGTTCACAGTAGAAAAACACCACATTTTGACTGACGAGCAAATGTAAAATTGGGAAATGAAATGAGCCTGACTGAACTTTAACGTTCTCATCTATCAAATGATGCATGGCACTTGATGCTGACTGCTAGAATAGGAAAAACGAAGTAAATACAAGAGAGTCAGGCGCCACAAAAATTGTTCGAGGTCCTTTAGGGTAGATCCCCTCCGCTCACTGAGCTTCACTGTGCGAGACTTTGGCGGGAGAAGGCTGTTTTCACACTCATCTGCTGAAGAGGGAAACGTTCTTTGTGCTCAACTTCAGGCTCAGCTTCTTATTCGTCTCAAAATATGTCTGGAGAAAAGAAAAACACCTACTGTGTTATATTAGTCATGTATAAGTGGGCCTGAAGGCAAGTGGATAACTGAAAAATCACATAAATACACCACTGTGTGTAACAAATATGAGTTAAGACTTAAAAGACAGTTCCTGAAAAGTCATCATAAAGACATCACTATACTTCAGCAGGAGCGCAATTGCTGTTCAACCACATCCCAGGAGGATCTAGGAATTTCTCAGAGGTTATGAGCGACTTTAAATCAGTGCTTTAATGTTATTTTTCAATCGTTCTTTATCATATCGGCAGACTGAAGCGAATCCCTCGCTGTACTGTACGCATCAACTTCCCATCATACACTGTTGGCTGTTAGTACAGAGACAGACCAGTAGATGTCAGCACAGCTAAAGAAAACAACTGCCGAGTTAAGAGCAGAATGAGCGCCAGGGTCAAAGCTCTGTTAAAGTGTTTCCTGGCAACAAGAGGTGCCTTTATGATATTTATCTGTTCATCTGTCACTGCCTTCACAGCACAATGAAACACATGGTTTTCTAACTGGGGTGTCTTTGTGCTCTGACCCTCCAGGAATCAGTTATTCCTGAAAGCATGAAAATTGTCAAAATGAACTTTTTCCACAGATATTTTCTCACTTCCTGCACTGTGAGCCTGTAACAAAAAAATGTATTCATTTACATTCACCACACAGAGGTTAAAATACTGTCATCATGATTGCTACTGGATCCATCGATATCTAATCTAATGCTTCATTATTATATAAGTGATGACATAAGACTAATGCACAGCTGTGAGGTACAGCACCAGTGGCTGTAACCCCACTGCTCTTTAACCCTTTGTGCACGTCACACTAAACTGCATTGATAAGAGAGGCGCTGAATGAGGTCAGTCTTTTAAAGCCCTCTGAGGCAGTAAAACTGATAAGAAAAGAACAGTCTGGCTTTAACTGTATGTTCTCCTTGTATCTGTGTGTCAGCTTGTGTAAGCGCTCACATCTGGAGTTTCAGGTGTTCATCTGAGTTACAGGCCGGGGGAGGAAGTGGGTGAAAGTGCAACAAGTAGCTATCTCTGTATGTACATGCAGGGTTTTACTGCTTGTACGACATGAGTCAGTCTTACAGTCTGAGCTGATACACAATATCTGTAATGTTTAACTTAAAGTCTTATACAGTCGTGGGTCTCACTATCTGTGTTATCAACGCGTTAGTCCAGACTGAAGTATCTCCACATCTACTGGATCGATTGAATTAATGGTCCTTTGCTCTTCTGCTTACTTTTCCTTTATTTTCACATTTGTGGTTTGAGTGAATGACCTCAGCAGCTTGTAAAAAACTGTGGTACAGACATTCATGTCCCACTAGATAGATTATTGTGGCCTATTTTTCCTTTACCACCACCATCCATCATTTTTCCAATACTTTGGTTCATGACTAAGTACCTGCTAAGCTACTGACATTATCATTAACCTCACTTGCACTTTGTGGTAAGTAAACTTAGAAATGTTGACATTGTAGCACTGCAGTGATAGTTATTATCAGTATGTTAGCATAGCCATTGACTCAATTAATATTAAATGTTTAATTCTTAACCAGTTCTTAGGCATACACAGAGAATATAAGGCCACTGGAGTCTATATTAGCTCCAGACTTAGCATAGACTTAACATAGAGAGGCAAACATGCTTATGGCAAATTCTCTGCATGGAGAACATTGTACAGCCCGCCAGACGCATGTTGTTTACACTCATTTGAGACTTACGAGAGAACACAGAGGCATGCACACATACATGCACATACACCCTATATCCAGTCACCAGCTGACGATACCACCCAGAGGTGGGCTCTGTTTGCCTTGAGCTCACTTATCTCGTGCACATTCAGAGGAGCTGCTTTCCCCCAGCAGTGTGTCATTGGGCTGAGCAGATGTGAAACCACATGGTGGTGGGTGGGAGAAGTTGGTGAGGATCTTTGATGTTCTTCTCCTGGCATGAGTTGAAATGATAAGAACTTAAAAATTCTATTTGTCTTCAATGCGAGTGGCTCAGGTAACGAGGTTGAAGAAGAATCTTCCCCACCAGGGAACATGCACCACTTCATGTTGTCAGGTTTGCAGTGATGAACTAGAATGTGAAGACGTCGACGTCGAGCTAAATGTGTAGCACTTCCTCCTTCTTGGTAGGCCCTGGCTTCTGCATGGACTGGACTTGAACCGTCATAAGTACGAAAATAGCAATAACAAGCTCCAGAGAAGTAGGTTAAATGTCAGTCTGGGTTAACTAGAAAACATGGAAAGTCTTCAGAGACAGTGTGACATGCAGAGGAACAGAGCAGACTTGTTTACTTGTCGATCTATTTTCAAACATGCTCTCCTTCCCTTTGCGCCTCATAACTATAACATTATCCTGCCTGTAAATATTGTAAAATTGGATGCTTAACCTAATTCTTCAGTATGTTTCTAAATATCCTTGTCACTACAGAGAAAACTGTTTTAACGTATCTGAATCTGTTCTGCAATGTTTCTCAACATATTTAAAAGGATTTCCTCCACATCTCTGAGCAACTTCAGACCTGAGGAGGTCAACATTTCCTGTGGGGTTCCACAAGGATCAGTTATCGATCCACTGCTTTTCAGTCTACACTCTTGGTCCCGTCATATAAAATCACAACGCATCAAACCATTCCTTACTGCATTATTTCCAAATTATTAAATTATAATTATTAGTATTACTGGCTAATAACTGCTGTAAATTCAAAGCAGTATACTATAAATATTTTACAGTAAAACAGAGGAAAACCACAGTGATATATTGTGTTTCTAGTGACAATTTTACAGTGAAAATACAGTGTTTTGGTGTAAAAAAATTATGATACTGTAATACGCATCTGTAGCTACTGTAGATATACACATTTATAGTAAAGTTCTCATAATATTACAGCAATGTCCTGTGTTTTTATATTAACCCAACCATGTTGCTTGTTAGCATGCTAGCCTGTCAGCCTGTTAGCAAGTGTACCTTGTTGGACCACATAAAGGCCTGTTAGCCTGCTGTTATTATGTTAGTGTGTTAGCCTTTTATCCTGTTAGCATGTTGTTCGCATGTGTACCTTGTTGGACCAATAGAAGGCCTAGTAGCCTGTTGTTAATATGTTACCATGTTAGCCTGTTAGCATGTAAGCCTGATGTTAGCATGTGTACCTTGTTAGACCACTTTTAGGCCTTCAGAATGCCGTTTAAATTCAAATGCACGGCAGCTTATCGTAATATTCCAGATCATTAGATCATTACATCATAAATCATTCACGCATTGCAAAAGCATAAAACCTGGTGTTTGTTAACAGTGTAAGACAGCCTCAGCCTTGTTTATAGTGTTTTGTTTTCAAGGCACAAGCTTGAGATGGCCTGTCACCACACACAGTACTTTACATGAGTCACTTCTGTCTGAACTGATAGAAATGCAAGTGAAATTTTAAGGCTCACTGAGCCCCAAATTACACTCTCATTATTTGTCAGTGGGCTCTGGCATGTGGAGTAAACACGGGCAAAGTAGCCAAGTCAGTCATCGATGCAGCAGATGTTTCCTTGACATTTACTCTCAGTGTGCAACAGTGAAGTAATTCAGCATTGATGGCAACTGGTCTTGCCATGTGTTTGATGGCAAGGCCAATAAACACACGGAGGAACCGACAGTGCAAACTGTTAGATATGGATCTGTTATGACAGGATTGGGATTCCTATTATCAATGTTTTAATAATAAATCCCAATCCTGTCATTATTAAAACATTGACAATAGGGGAATTATTTAAAGGAAGTGTGAACGTGTGAGTAATCACTTCAGTCTATCCCCACCTACAAATTAATATCCCACCTGAGACATCTTCCTGTGTGTGTCTAGTCCGTGCTCTTAATTAAACTGTTTACAATCATTTATTCTTACGTGTACTTACCTTTAGTTTCGTTTGAGGAACTATGAATCCAGCAGTAATAAAATAAACAGTAGCTCCTGGTGTAGTCAGACATGTCTGTATGTTCTCCTGATGGAAACTGGTCATAGAGCACACCCCTGTCAGGTTTTATTGACTATCGCCTGTGGTTATATTCACACTAGAAAAGGGACATTTGCAAAATAAAGCCAGTAAATCCTGACACAGTTGAAAGAAACATTTTTTTGGCAGAACATGTGACAATACGTCTGAATCTACTGTGGGAGTAAAGGAGATTTGCATATATTCTTTTTTGAAAAATGGTGAACTTATCCTTTAATTGTTTCAACGAATCATTAACAGGGCTGTAACTGTCCCACATTGCAGGCACATTTTATTGAAACACGATTCCAGTGGAGCATAAATATGCAACAGATTAGGCAAATCCAAAATCCACAGTCTCTGGTGAAACCACTGAGCCCTTTTAGTTTTCTCTTCTTTCTGTTTCTCTCTGACACTGGCTCCACATGTCACCTCCCACTGCAAAATCCATATGATGTTGGAAATTCCTCAACAAGAGATTAATGCAGGTTTGGGATTAGTGTGACAAAAGAAAATGTTTTCAAATTGTCTCGTTGTAAAGAGCTTAACGTCGTGGCAGCCTTTTCTATGTTTTTCCACTGCTGTGTTTTTTTTTAGCCATAATAGCATCACGAGCTTATCCACCTTTTTCCTGACATGACTGGTGGTTTCCCTGTTAGTATGCTTCAACTACGTGTCATTGGCTGTGCATGTGTGTGCATGTACGTGATCATTGCCAAGAATGCGAACAGAATGTACTGTACTTTTTGTACTTTTCCTACAACTCTCCATAAAAATGTTGCTCCTCCAGAGGATTTGTTAGGATTGCAACCCGATCAGCTCTTCATCCTGCTAGATTTCTCACTCGCAGAGGTCAATTGTCGATACGATGTACAGTAGGTGTAACAAATTATGTAATGTTTATTATTTTATCTGGCAGAAACTGCTTCTCTATAAAATATTACAAAAGATGCCTTAAAAACTTTACACTGTTGTTCCTGTAGACGATACTTATTAACATCATGAAGGCAAAAGCCTCCAAAAAGTCTTAATACATGCATAAAAAAAAGATTTATTAAAAGGAAATGTTCTTGCTTTAGATCTGATAGCTGTAAAAAGCATGGTTAACTGCTAATAAATGCATAATGACACACTAAATAAAGAAAGTAAATAAAAGCTTGGTGAAGGTTTAACATTGATTTTATAGGTTATATTATAAGTTACTTTAACTCAACAAATGTGGTTGTTATACCTTCATAAACAATTATAAGAAACTCATTAGGTTGTTTGAAAGAAGTCATTGTAAATGTCCTGTAATCTATAACCATGCTTATGATACCGTTATTAACCCACAATAATGTTAAAGGTGCACTATGTACGAATTTTAGTTGAAAACATTAGAAAAGGTTAACCAAAACGGTCAACAGAATTTGAGTGAACTAACAGTCATGAAGTTATGATGTCTGTGTATTGTGTTGCGAAGATATCTCCTGAAGTTAGCGTGCTAACCAGCTAGCCCCAGCCATAAACACCAACGCTTCCCGAGCTCCCAGTCCGGACCACTAGCTTCACAGCTAACTGAGCTAACTAGCTGACGGCAGCTACAGTTAGCAGCAGTTAGAGATAACTCTAGTGATAAGCTGCCCTCGATTTGCTTTTAGAATGATTTCGACTGGAGGCCTATTCTTATATTTGACACCTTTAATAAGCCTCTAATAAGGACTTTATGGGCCGTTTTTACCTTTAAACTAACGCTTATTACAAGGATCTTAATATGAAGAGTTACTGTTGGTCGTGTCCTTTAAGTGTGTTAAATGTCAGTGATGCCTGAGAGCAAATAAAAGAGATAAGACCAAAGAAAGGAGAGAAGCGTTCTCATCCAGAGGGCAGAGAAAAGACAGGAGATGAAGTCAGACCAATCAGTCGCTGCTACACTTCACTCTTATTTGACGACTTTATAATCACAGTCCACCGGAGCTTGTCCTTTCTCATCAACTCAGAGAGCCTCTTTGCACCACAGACTGTGCAACTCTCAAATCCCTTCCCTTGTCTGACAGTGACAAGTGACGCGTTGACCTTTCAGTGTATGATACACCTGGGGTGCTGGAGGAGTCACAGCTGGTATTCACTTCACACAGCAGGCCTAAAAACCTTTTTGCCCTTTCTCTTCTCACCATCTCTGTGGAGCCGACTGTTTCAAGAGTGCAGGTTTACTGATTAATCAGACAAGTTTGTTGGGTAAAAATAGGAACTGGTCTCATGAATGGTGTAAATTTCCCTAAATAAAACTAGCATCTGCTGGTAAATCTGCCTCTTGGAACAGAGGCCATGAGGGAGATGACTGGTCAGCCTAGAGACGTAGTTCCCAACATGTTTGCTTGGTTTGCCCTTTAAAGCCCTCGTCATAGGTCATGACCTCAGTGGACATGATTTACGAGCAGTTCAACCAACCAGAGATTTTTTCAATTTCGTATATCTGAAAGATTTTTTTTTTTTTAGTTCTAAAGTAGATACAATCAAGTCTTCCACAAGAAAAGGGCACAGATTTAAGGAAAGAAAGTGCTTTATCCTTTAAACATACAGTACAGTCTTGAATAGTTAGTTAGTTGGTGATTTTTGGTTTTACTGGCGTCTACTCAACATAAAAAACAACAACTGTAACAAAACGTCCCACAAATCCAGAGTGCTCGTTTTTAAAAAACAACTTTATTAATACTTTCTCTTTTGTTATAAACAGAATATATAAAAATGATTTCATTCTAAATTATCTTACAGAGCATAGTGGCTTTGCTTCAGAAAACAGAAACAAATCGCTACTTGTACAATGTGAAAAATAAAAGTCGTTCCCCTGCAGTGACTGAGCTTAATCGAGTCAGCATTAAAGAAATAAAGTTTTCCTTTTCTTACCAGAAAAAAAAGGTCTGTGGAAAGTTTATTATAAACACTGATGCTGCTACATTAAGGCCAAACCTCCTACAGACGTGGAAAACTTCCTTGATAAAGTGACAACGTAGTTTCTTTTTTTTTTTAAATATAATCTTTGAAATTAAATACAACTTGAAAATGAAAAGCTTTTCAAAAAGCAAGCAAGTATTGCACGGACAGATCTCCTAGTACCCTTTAAAAGAAATCAAAAAGGAACTCACTAGTTCACCCCAGAGAAGAAATTTATAGCAGAGGTTTTCAGAGGAAGCAGCTGCTGCTAGACAAATCAAACCGTGTGGTTGTTTTTGTCTGGTAGGCGAGCATTTTGTGCTCTTGATTCTTACTTTCTGTTGGCATGGAGATAAAAATGTGAAGGTGCAGCAGTCTAAGAAACTGGGCTTGTTGTTTTGGACGAGTGGCAGTTAATCAACAAGACCCGTTTCGAGGTGAAGGAGGTTGTGGGAGTGTCGGCAAGATGCTGCACTTCACGGTCACAGGTCCAGTAGACTAAAAAGAACCTGTTTAACCCAGAGATCACACTGACGGGACCGTGGTGTCTCATTAGTATGCAGTGCAATACCTGGAGCAGGGCTGCTGAGCCTCTGGATAACCCCTAATTGGCATCGGAAATGTAGAACATGAAATAATGAGAAATCAAATATAAAACAATGCTTTTCACTCTGTTACACCATAAAACTCTGTTTCGTAAATCAAAAACAGATGAGCTTTAAAATGTCAGGAAGCTTTAAAAAATAAACGAACAAAAAAATCCATTATGTACAGAGTTCAGCTATTAAACATACGTTCGTCATATGGTTCGGGTTCTGGGGCTAGGAGCCTGATATGGAGCAAAGAAACACAACCAAAACAAAAATTCAAAGCATGATTAAAAAAAAAACGAGTTTCTAGTCTGTATCAGGTCAACTGATCCAATAATTTAAAAGAACAAAAAGAGCCTAATCTAAAATCATGTTGTGGCAGGGGAGAATGTTTCAAACATACAAGATTTGGACAGAATGAGACACAAACCAATTGCAACAATACTAAGAGCAGACCAAACAAACTGACAGTCCAAAACTGAAATAACAACAAAACGCACACACACGCACACACGTGAGGGAGTGGGTTGAGTTCATCAATCTTTGATTATGCTCAGGAGTTTTTATGTTTGGTAGGTCATGGAGTCCAGGCAGGAAACCTCAATCTGGCTGGTACACAAAGTGTTCATAGTGGAGTTTGGTGGCTTTAGTGGAGTCGTCTTTATGTGTGGTACATCTTGTGGTCGTACTCTGTGGCGGAGCGGCTGTGAGGAGAATCCATTTCTCTGTGGATGGGCACGGGGATGCTGCTGCTGCGGTGTTGGTGGTTGTCGGTCAGCGTCAGGCTCAGCAGGCTGGTGCAGGTGGGCAGGTAGATGTGCTGCACGTGCTCCACCTCCGACCGACACACGGGACACAGCTGAGGGAAAGAAGAGGAAGATTGAGCACCGAGTTCATTTATTTTTAATCATTTTTTTAGCATTATATTGGGTGGGGGGTGTCCTCGCCCTGCTGCTGCGGCGAGGACACGGCCTCTTTACATGGGGAGCATACTCTAACAACCTGGGCGCCCCCACCAAGTTTATTTTTTAAAAAAGTCAGCTTGTGGGCACATATCAAAGACTAAAGAGGGGAGTTTACAGACCGCTCCGATACAAAGCTGATTACTGCGTTAAACTTGTGAAACCAAGAGGAGTCAAAGCTGGTACGCTAAGAGATAAGGCAACCGCGATCAAACCGGAACAGAGTTACAGAAATGAGCCGGGGAGAGTACTGAGCTACCTCTGCTACCGTCATCTGACCTACCGCCTTAAGTGTTAAAACTTGCGTGTGCAAATATCTGAAAGTTAAAGGTCAAGACGAGCTGAATCATGCACCATTTTAACTGACTGTGAGAACTGCCTCCACACTCACGCTGAGAGCAGTGAAACTTCCCTCGTCTTAAGTTTTCTACTGAGTCATTCGCAGGTCTATTAAGTGGGTCACGTTTCTTAGTTGAGTTAATGGAAGTAAGTCTTGGCTGGCTGCTGTAATCCCTTCATAAGACAAAATCACACTCGCGCACACACACACACACACACACACACATACACACCATCTGCTTCCACAAAGAAGGGCAACATTTAGCTGATTAAGTGGGGGGGGGACAATCAGGTCAGCAGAGTGTAAGCAAAGCTTTGGATGTTGTTTAAAGGACCATAAAAAGGATCAGAAGTTGGAACTAAAGTGTAATTAAAGAGCTTTCAGTATAGCTGGGAACTTAACGCAGGCTGAGGTGCCTTAAGTCAAGCACCAATGAGAAAACAAAGCAGTTGTTGCCTCATCTCTAACTGCCTCTTATTCCCTTTTATAAAGTACTACTTTAAGGTTGTGATGAAATCAGCATTTTCAGTGAAGAAAATGCAAACCATGCTCGAGCTGCAGCCATTAATCAAAGGCTGCTTACTATTAAAATCACCAGCAACTATTTTGATACATTAATCTGTTTGAGTAATGACAAAATTATTTGATTCCAGCTTCTTAAAATGTTCTCTATGACAGCAAACTGAATATCTTTGGTTGTGGACAAGAACAAAAACAGACATTATCTTGGGTTTTGGGAAGCACTGATCGCACTGTGCGCTTCCATTTTCTCACAACCAGTGAAGAGTCGTCTCACCTCGAGCTGATTTGCGCAGGTTTGGCAGCACACCATGTGGCCGCAGGGGCAGAACGCGGCGTCTATCTCCTCCTCGCAGCACAGCATGCACAACAGGGCCTCTCGGAGCTTCTGCAGTCGCTCCTGCAGGGCTCGGCTCTGCTGGCAGCTGCCGCAGTCCAGCCCCTCGTCCTGCTGGTCGTCTCTGCTCGGGGAGCGTGAAGGAGAGGAGCGCTCGCCGCTGCCGGAGCGCGACATCAGATCCACGACGCCAGAGTTGTAGAGGGCGCGGCGGGCGTGGTCGTACACTTCCTTGGAGGTACGTCGGATGTCGAAGACGTACTTCTTGCCCAGGTTGATGTTTTCATTGAGGAAAAGAGAAGCTAGGTGACCCTTGAAGTCTCTGCTGTACTGCATCATCACTGCGTTAGTGACTGTGTCACACCTAGAAATGAAAATAAGATGAGCCGTGATTAGAAACTACCACTTCCAAATGAACTGCAGTAACCTCTTCTTCCCCTCACTGTTGTGTTATGTGTTTATTCAATATTCCCTCTGCTCTGCTTATTTAAGCAACGCCCACAGTAACATTCATCCTGTTCTGATGCCACATTCATCACGTAGAGATAAACACTGAACACTTGTTTCCAAGCAGGCCTAAAAAAATACATTAAATCTGCAGACTCAGAGGTAAAACCCGTCCCTGAACAAAAGACGGGACTGTCTTTTGTACCTTTGTACTATTGTGACTGACTGAGAACAGTTTCATAGCTAAGTCATTGTAAATCGTCCCTGTTCACTGCAAATTTCAGACACAAAAAAAGCATCTTTACCAACTCAAGATGCGCAATCCACATTTCCATCTACACTCATTCGGGTCAAGGACATGTTTGTGTGACTATGCGTGCCACTTTGCATGTATTTATACTGCAATAAAGGGGGACAACAGGAGCTCACTAGGTCAATATGTGCAAATGTGTACGAGAATGTGGGAGAATGCAGAAAGAAGCGATTGCCAAGTAGAGCAGAACTCGTGTTTTAGGTCCGAGTTTAATAATCTACTAGTCCTATTGAAGGACAATATACAATAAACCTCAAAACGGGCTACAGTGAGAAAGATTCTTCTAAAAATCAGGTCAGATCTGTGAATGACTAACAGCTGTTGACAGACACCCATACAGAAACATTAAACTCAACTGAGCAGCAGAGCTAGAAATTAGTTCCAATTGAATGAGGTGAGCTGGAGACTGCAGTCGACTGCTAATAACTTAAGGCAGTACTGACTTGGAGCAAGCTTTTTAAAGGCCTAGTCCTATTAAAGTTGACGAGCTGTGTGTGTGTGCGCGCGCGTGTGTGTGAGAGAGTTAATGATCTGGGTTTTTAGCTCTCACCTGTAGAAGGCGTGGGTCTCTGTAATGGCCCTGTACAGGCCACTGGCTGCCCGGTTACTGATGAGCTTAAAGAGGAGCACTGCGCTGTCACTTGTGTCCTTGGTGACTGTCAGGTACACCGTTTTCCCCGACTGGGTGGCAATCTGGATGACCGGGTAGCTTACTCTAAGATGAGAGGGAAAAAGAAGAAACGGTTACACGTTGAGTTTTGTTAAAGACAAACTGATAGCTACTGCAACATGATATCAAAAGCTGCACCATGTAGATTTAGTAGTGCCCCTTTAAGAATACACGCAGCTACTTAGACGTGGAGCATACCTGTTGACTAAGCTGAAGTCCTCCTTGCAAATGGCGATGCCCTCTGGACCGACTCCTATGGCCAACCGTTGGCCGTTTGCGTCGCGAACCCAGTGCCACTCCACCCCATAATGCTCCAGAGAGGAGACCAGCTGCAGGGCCTGATACTCCACTGAGCCCTGGCTCAAACCCTCCAGAGCCTTGTGTCTGGAGACGATGCTGCACAAGGGACGAGAAACAAAACCACGAGAGTTTATCTAGCTCTAAAGCTCCGACTGGAAATGACATTTTCTGGCACAAACTTTTCATAAAAAATAATCTTCCGTCAAGGAACAACCACTGAGACAGCTGCATTATTCAAACAGGATAAATGTGACTCTAGAGTGTGTTTTAGCTGTCAGAGTTGAACACAGCCTCAGGCAGAGAGCTCTGATGTAAAACTGGGTCTTTTCTGACAACTACACTTACGAGATCAATGATTAGGCAGCAGAAGTGATGCTTCTTTTAGTCCGTGAAAACTGCTGGTTTCTACAGACTGTGGTAGAAAATGCCTAATGGACTCTCTCGTTACTGTAACAAGGTTTTTTCTGTAGTAATAATTACTTTTACTTAATTTATTTAACGGTACAATATTCTAGTACGCCTTCCACCCCTATGGCATATGTATACCGCACTCGTCTACACCAGGGAGATCATTCCATGAAATGTATAGAAAACAACTGTTGGGAAATGCATGCACCTGAATCCACAACAGGGTGGGGGTAAGTGGAGGTGCAGCAGAGAACAACAGTGCCTGCTGGCTCAACACAGCACTTGGACAAGAAGTTTAGTGTAGCAGGTTTGGCAGATGGGGCTTGATAATGTATAATTTAAGACTCTGTGAGCAACAGTGCCATGTGCACAACAAATTGCTCCAGTAGGCATGCCAAAGGCTGCAAGAACAAAATGGAGACACTGCAGTAATTCTTGGATAAATTCCCAACAGTCGCAGGTGGGACGGTCACTGCTGTGGTGTGTGCACATTGGGATCCATGTTTTTGGACTCCATAGCCCTGCAAGAGTGACTGTGCCACACATGTCTGTACATACAAGATGTACAGTGGAATCTGTTGGTGTCAGCACATGCTATGTGATCTCCAGTGAGCTGATCTGCTTGGCTGATCAGTCAGCTGTTTAGCAGCCTTGCATGGCTGCATGTAATGTGCTCTTCTTAAGTCTTTCACCTCAGTTACCCTGGCTGAGAAGACAGACTACATCAGGTCAACATGGTGCAGCGTTTTTGGTATTTTTTGTGTAAGAGACAAATTTGATTTATTAAAAAATACTTTCCTTTCATTTCCGTGAACACCAGCTGCCGCATTAAACCATCTTTGGCTCACTGCCATGGCTGTTATTTACTTTTCATCATGTCTTTATGAGGTGGACTTCTGACTCCCTCAGAGATAGAGCTTAGGGAGCGCTGACACAAAAAGTCAAAGTTTAATGATTGGCCAGAGCTTGTTTACTTCTGACTACACAGCCTATTAAAATGCTGTTTAAATTCCAGTTGCCTCATGTAAACTACACCAACATCATCAGTGGTGGTTTGAGGTCAGGGTGGGGTTTGTGTTACAGTTACACGTGGAGAGAACAAAAACATTCTGGGCCAGGGCTGTTGAAAAACGCTCTGTTTTAGCTCCCGTGTCTCCTCGGATTGGTCAGCTCACACATGCCTGACACCAGCACTGCTAACAGCAACGGATCAGCTGTGCAAAATCCAAACAAACAAAAGAAACTAAACACGAGGCATTAGTTATGCAAATGTGTACCTGTCGATAGTGGCGGTGCTGGGCTCCTCTCCACACAGCTCTGAGTACCAGTACTGGGCTGTGTTTTGGTTGTAGTCACCAAACTCTGCTTGTGCCAGCAGCGCACTAAGCTCCTCTGCTTGTTCTGAGCCCATGCGGAGGTGGCCATTATGAAGGTCCTCCTTCACGTGCATGAAGAAAACGTGTCTGGTGGACAGGAAGAGAAAAGAACATTGGTCAGATGTGAAATCAAGGAAAAGGTGTTAACTGAATAGACAAAGACAAATATCACTTTTAACCAGAATGAGGGCAAATAATCATCAGTGCCCTCTGCTATTGTTCAACTGTTACTCATTACATGAGTAATCACTGAGGAGTCGTGACGTCTGGAGCACAAACAGCCCGGAGCAGGTGGTCATTACAGGGCTAGAATTTCACCACAGACAGAAGGTGTGTGTGTGTGGAAGGAAAAAGCAACAGCAACATTTGTTCAGCAGTCACTTTCTCTTTTTCAATCTCTTCCTCAAATAAGCTTCCTAAAGTGTGAATTCAATAGAGGCTCCAAAAGTGGAAGTTCAGATAGGGAAAGTAGTTTCAGGGTTGAATATTAGTTTTTCTCCAGAATGGCAGAGGAAGTACTTGGACAAAAGAGCAACTGTGTTGTATTATATCTGCTGGGAAAATGCATGACCACCAGTGTGTGTTGTTCAGCGATAAGTTTCAATGTTGAACACAATAATAAGCCTTAAAATGATCTGGCTCCTTGTCAAAATGTGGTTTGATAACACCAACAGAGGAATTCTCGTTAAAAATTAGGTGGGTCCAAAGTGGCCGTTAATGTTTGACAGTTTAAAGATGAACGGTGGTCAGAAACAACGCCGTTATTGTTTTGTCTGAGTGATTAAATGAGAACACGGAGTTCTGGTGTGGCCAAGCAAAACAGCTAAAATTCTGTAAAACATAAGCCGTGGCTGGTGCTTTCCATTGTTTTGACCAGAAGATGTGAGGCATTCTTTCCTCCTAGCAGCGGGAGACAAGACGTCACGAGGAGAAACACCCTGGCCGAGTCGGTGCCTACAGTGTGAACAGTGCTGAACTGAAGTAACCTGAACAGATCCTCCTTGAGATGACCTCTGGCACAGTGACTTTAAGAAGATTTAACACGCACGGGCCTGCCTGCAGTCACCTGCTTCTGTCCGACAGGTTGGACCGCTTACCACTGGATAATGTTGTTGACTTGCTGGGATCCTGTCATTTCCCTACGCACATAAACAAAATGTTATATCACGTTTTCTATCTTCTCACCGATTACGCACAGTCGACGCATCCAGTGACCTAATGTAACCTCCGTGATCACACTCTTTACTCTATAGACCTTACTTGACCGTAAAATGACTGCATGTTCTGATCTACTGTATCCTGATGCGACTGAAACCAGACTGTGCCTGAAACTGCTTGTGATTTCCTCTCAAATAAAAAAACCCATCTCCCTTAGGACTACAGTTCTCTTTGAAGCATGATGCAAAGGGAGACATTTTTCATTTGTGCAAATCAGGTCAACTCTGACCTGAGGGTATTTGCGAGGGTTTAGAGGGACACTTTGATTGGAGGAGGGGGACGTAGCAACTCATTATCACCCCTTTCATTGAGTTTAAATGAACCAATTGTGTTGTTTATGTGGAATGGCCATCTTGCCGAGACGTCTTGTGGGAACAACAAAGGACGTGAACGAGCTGGAGGTGACGTTTCCCCTCTCATCTTATGGGACTAAAATCCCAGACGCTCGAGGGAGCGGCGCATGATGACTGGTGGCACAATATGCACACCTGGTTATTGTAGCTGCTCCTGTATGCAGCAACACAGACACACCTCGTCCGACGCACGGTGCTTCAGAGGAGTATCGACAGTAGCCAAAAAGCAGCTGTGAGGCGCACAAACAAAGTCGGCCTACACCGCCCCTGATAAAGCCAGACCATAACAACGAAGCCCCATAGCTGACTAGCCTCAGGCATAACAAACAGTGCTTTGATATGGTGTTAAACATCCCATTCCCTCCAACACACACACACACTCACACACAGTGTGCTCTATTGTGTCAGGCCCAGCAGGCGTCATGTGATGGAGCGCTGCTAGTTAGCTACCTGCCTGACGCAAACAATAGGGCCGACTTGTTACTGCAGGGTGCCGACAAAGGGTTACTACAGGGCAAGCTGCGGAGGTTACTCTAGTTCAGGTGGAGACTGGCAAGAGGTTAATGTCGGTCACTGTGCCAGTGAGCAAGGCGTTTGTCATCTTAAAAGCTTGCCGCCACACATGTCCTGGCCTGTTAGGTAGGCGATGAATCTCTGACAATAAGTCTCGTCATTCTGAGTTTAACCTCAACGTTGTGTCATTTGACCAACCATCGATACCGACGTGCACCATGGTATGCAACTTTTGGCTACTGAGCAAGACGTCCGACTCCTGCATTCCTGCTGTTCACGGTGCCCAAATGTGTAAACAGGTGTGCGTGCTCGGCTGAGCTCGGGCCAAAATTCCAATGATCATTGGGAAGTAGGAAAACAAAATCGGGAGCCAAACAGTTAAATAGGTAACTGCAGTTCACCGAGAGCTGTTACTGCCCGTCTTCCCCGAGGCTGCATGAGAAGCATCAGATATGCGCTCTGCCAAACATCACAACAACACGACCAACAATCGTCAACAATTTCTCCCCTGTGAAGCTGCACCGCTACTGTATCTGCCCTGAACACCGGCTCTGCACAGTCGTGAGAACTCACTGCATGACCGATGTTATGATAAGAGCAGAAGTTTTGTACAGATTAGGGATAGACTGTTATTATTTCAATATTTGGAAGAGTAAGTAAGTAATTGAAACTGTACTGTACTTGAATACTTCCATTATCTGCTACTTTATATTTCCACTCCATTAAAGCAAATATTGAACTTTTAACTCCACTACATTTATTGAATAACTCTGCAGATTTTAATTCATTTCTTTTATATGCAATCGAACAAAACAAACAAAAAAAAATTCCCCCAGATTTCATTCAGCCAGGCCGATTATCAGTCGATCCTTAGTACAGATTAACCTAAACACAGCCTGGCTATTCTATTAACCATTTGTCTTCCAGGCCATTATTTTGAAAATTAAAACACTATTCCATCTGGGTTTCCTCGGGCAGCTTCTCAAGACAGCTGTCGCAGGATCAGCTTGCTGAGATCGTGTAGTGCCGCCTCAGCACATGTCAAGGTCCGTCCTCAGCTGAGGGCATGGCAGAGCTGACAGTCCATATATCCATGAGGTTTGAGAATGATGTGTCGTGACTGAAAATGTGGGGATACACTTGACGTTATTCTTTTGCAAACCCATCAAGTTTTACGGAGGCCTGTTACCGCAGTTGCAAAGAGACAACAGAAGGGATAAATGACCCCCACGCTCAACCAATCGGGCATCTGAGCAGACGATTCATTATGACTCGACTAGACAGAATCCACAGGACTGGAGTCTGTCTATTGCTCGGACCTCTCTGATGCCTGTTTGATTCACCGTGTCGAGGACCGGCACACGTTACTATTCAGACACATTTGCACACGTGTCATCACAGACTCACCCATGAAGAACAAGGCAATCCTGTGCTTGTTCTTCAGACGCAGACTGAATGGCAGGAAGTCAGTGCTCAGACCAAAGTCTCCTGGCCTACTTCTACCACATTACACTGTATACACCCTCATCATTGTTTCTCCTTCATAGAGATAACCCATAAACAGTCGTAAGAGGCTTACTCATTTTCAGTCATAATACCCCTGAGAATATTGACAGCATGGGGAGAAATAAATGCACTTCAAAACTGGTTGTGGGGGGGACAGAGATGCGACGATTAATCGGTCATAAGAAAATAAATTCCAGCTTCTTAAATTTGAGGTTTTGCTGCTTTTCTTTGTCATTTAGGAGAGTAAATGAAGAGTCTTGGAGTTTTGGTCTGTTGGTTGGACAAAAGAAGACGTCACTTTGAGGGATACTGTGATGAGCATTTTTCACACATTTTTCACACTTTATAGTCTAAACAATTAATTGAGGAAAATAGGCAGATTAATCTGTATTGAAAAACATCTTTAGTTGCGGCCCTTGTGGGGGAGGGAAGCAGTCATGTGGGATGCTGTGAGAACGTGTGAATACTTGATTGCCTGGCTGGAATAATTCAATTAAAGCAGGCTTCAAACTCTGAAAAAGAATATCTGAAAATAGGTCAGTGGCTACAGAGCTGAGCTAAGTAGATGGGGATGAAATAATTCAGCTTATTCCTCCTGCCCCATCTTTGAACTGTTAAAATCTAAAAACACTGAAATACCCCAAAATGCAGCGTTGGAGCATTCAAAGCAAATTGTTGGACCATTTTCATGACAGGACGAGAAAAAAAAAAGTACAAGAACAGACATTTTTTCTAGTAGATGAAGACTCAACTAAACTGTTTCACCCATCTCTAAAACCATCGTCTCATTTCGATGTTTTCTGCTTTATTCCTCCAGTGTGCAGAAAGTCAGCGCTGCACAGAAGAACAAAACGTCCCCACCGAACTGAAACCTAACACCTCTGCCTAGAGACTGCGCCTCGCCCAGCCAATCACCAGTAGAGTTTCAGACCTCATCGGTTGGGCTCTCAACAATGCGGTTTGTGAGCTAGTCAAATAACACACTGCCAGGAGCCGTTTGCTGAGAGGTTACTATCAGTCAATGAACTGTGGTAAACTCTGAACATCTTCTCTGCGAGTGTGGGCTGCACGGAAAGTCAAGACACAAACGCTTATTGTAGTTTTAATCTTGTACTTGATCAGAGGGTTGCTCATTCCAGCATTAAAATATAACACATAAGCCTTTTGCTCGGAGCACAGTCGGACTGAAAGCCATCCAGCGATAAAACAAAGAAGCTGTTTGTATGCTAAATGCCTCGGGGTTATGGGCTGGTGCTCTGTACTGGATGGTAAAACAGTGATTAAAGCCCAGCATCAAGCCTAACTTCAGCGGCCAAACAAATATAAACTATTCTGCCGTTCTTGGACGAGGGCTAATGTTATGACTTCAAACAAGACAGATCAGGGATAGGTTACTCGAGTGCACAACAAAGAGAGGGGAAAGAAACTTGCAGGGAAAGTAAAAGCGTCTAATCTCTGACGGTGGAGCATGCCGATAAAAACTTGGGGTGGCTTATTTGAACATTTCAAGACCCTCTGGCGACTTGTGTGATCTTTGGCTTGATTGTCTCCGTAGCCTCGGTGCCACAGTGAGCTAGAAATGATAACTGGTGTGTGACCGGAATAAATTACCTCAAATTGTTTTTGCAGAACATTTAGTTGAAGAGGCAGCGCAGGTATTTTGTCACAGAGATAATGCTCTCGTCTTCGCAGGTGAATTCTTCGAATACTTGATGTAAAGCTGAGTGAAGTTGAATTCACTCTTTTCTTCTTCTAAGTGTCGTTTGTACGACCATGCAAATCTGAGCTCTTTCTCAGTTGATCCATTCGACAAACAATGTACAGGGTTGGAAGCTTTCTCACAATGCACTGGGGGTAAAGGCAAGGAAACACCCTGCACAGATCGATAGTCTGTTGCAGGCAGGCAGGCAACACATTCACTTCTACAGATAGATATGGTCCCCAGCCCCCTGACCAGCAGGTCTTTGCACTGCCTGGGATTACATAAGGACAGATCACTGTTCAGTGAGAGCTGTGACATCAACAGAGCAAAGTTCTTAAAGTTAGATAGGAATCTTTTTATTTTTGATCTGAAAATATTCTCTCTTTTAGCTTATCACACAGCCTCTTAGTGTTAGCTGCTCTTGAATACATATTTGAAGTTACTGTACCATCCTTCTTTAATAATTTGTGATAATTTCCCTCCTTCTTTGAAAATCATCTGGCTTCCAGATGGGATTGAAGTTAAAGATAAACCCAAAACCACAGGGGGGGAAAACAGGCTAACAATAAGGACCCCTGAAAAAGCCTCTAATAGCTGTGTGTATCCACTGTTTGCCTGATCAGAATGTTAAACACAAGGGGCTAATGAAGGGGAAACATTCACAAATTTAAACCAGAAACGGCCCCCAGCAAGTTGTGTTTAATGACGCAGATAACACAGGCTGTTGTTGAGGCCCTTGGGTCAGTCTCCTTTAACCAATAAAAATGTCCCGTGGGTAGTGCAGTTACATCTTGCCAGTTGGAAAGAACTATATTTTGGGAAACTTATTTGGGACCTGCTGGCATGAAATAAAAAATGAATTAGGCCAAGAAACTGAAGCATCTTTCAGTGCATCGCCAACCACTGGAAGGTTTGAATGACCCTTCAGTGGCGCCTTGAGCTGCCCAAAATAGCAGTCGGAGGTCACGTTATGCATTTGCAAGCAGGGAAATGCTAGATTTATAAAGTAAGCCTGGGAGCGAAGGGTGAAGGGAGGCTCTCAGAGCAATGAGATTAAAGAAAAAAGGGTTTGAGAAGAAAGAGGACACGGCTGCCAGAGAATCAGGCTGAGCTTAAGCCTTAAAATTGAAATAGAAATGGCCTGCGCGTTGGCTGTGTGCATTACAAAATCTCCATCCAAAAAGGTTATATAGCTGACCTATCAGTGATTATAGGAAATGTGACCAGATTAACTGTATTATGAGCAGCCTGTAGCCACTTTTTGGTTAGAAAAATGTATACAAAAATGAGTCTGGAGTGTACATGTTGAGGCACATAATTAAAGCATGCATGTGAGCCTGAATACTGGAATGACCTGCTAGGCTTTACGTGGCAGCAGAGTACACAGCCTCTTATATAAGCAGCTCTGTGCACGCTCCGTCCAACGCAGGTTACGTAATAAGGCCTATAAGAAGGGCATAAAAAAAGAGGCCCACCCCTCAGCTCAGCGTCGTTGTAACACACAGGCCCCTTTGCTTTGTCTAAACGCTGCTGAGAACACTTTCTCCAGCTCACATACACTTGCTACTGAAACATGCTGTGTGGTTATGAAGCCTGTGTTGAGTGGCTGGCAGTTTCAGTAACTTCTGAACTTGACTAAACACAACGAACATGCCGTGTGGCATATATATAAAAAAACATCTGTAGTGTGAGTAAAAAATGTGCCATACATGAAAGTTTTGAGGTGTGCCTGCAGGCAGAACAAGTTGTGCAGAGCCTGTGGTAGAAAGTAGGTCAAAGGTTACAGCCCAGTAAATTAGTATAAATAGGACTCTGCCTGGTCCTGAAAGCACTTATTCGCTCAGATAATGAACGAATCAAGTTTGAACAAATCATGAGTGTCATTTAAAATCGCAGCACGTGCAACAAGAAATTAACATCAATTGTTTAAAACAACAAATACTTCTAAACTCCAGGTGCACCAAGGAAATGGTACAGTTGCACTAGACATATATGTGAAGCTAGGCAGGCAATGATTAATCGATAAGTTGTAAAATATTATATTAAATCGCCAACGTTTTTTGATAAATCGACCAATTGGTTGTGATATTTTTTCATGAAAAAGTCAATATTCTGATTCCAGCTTCTTAAAAAATAATATTTTTTGGTTTCTTTAAGCCTCTGTCGTAGTAAACTGAGTATCTCTGCTGTAAGGAGGACTCCCTCTTGAGCTCTGGGAAACACTGATCAACATTGTTCAACATTATCTGACCGAACAGCTAATCAAGGAAATTACCAACAGATTAATTGACAATGAAAATAATTGTTAGCTATGGCCCTAATGTGGCATTACTGTGAATTGCTGTCACAAGTTAATAGCCCTTATAAATTAAGTGGAGCAGTTTTACAGAGCTGTGTGTCGATATCCAAAATGCCGCCGCCGCTGTGTACTGTCAACATCTTGCCCTCGTCTTTAAAACCGATGCCAGTGTTTGCTCCCCCGCCACGTTATGATATCACATCTGAGCAGATGGATGGCACGAAAAAAATCCAACACCTAACTTGACACTGTGTTTGAGTGTGCCGTGTGTGAGTTTTTATTAACAGCAACCCGTCATACCCTTTCCTGCCATCTCACATCTTTATCTCACCTTTTTTCGCAACCCCATGACCCCCGCCCGACGCCAGCCATCTGTTGATAACCCCTGCTAATCTGGTGGAGGTCAGAGCGCAGGCAGCCAAGTGTCCTCCACCCCCCCCTCCCTGCTGCCTTTCACTTTTCTTCATCAGAAAGGTTTGCCAAATATGGGCCAGGGTAGGGGGTGTGTGGGGTGAAGAGAGGAAGTGTGAGCAGCGACTGTTCATACGTGATAGCGATAAAGATTTGGCAAGAGAGCAAAGTTAATCTTTAGATTTGATAGAGCGCAGTGAAGGGAGGGAGGGGGGAGCGAGAAACAGCTGAAGGTGGGGCTGTGGGTGAACTGGGGAGCCACGGAGAGCCGACTGGAATGCCAGACTAAACTCCGGCCAAAACAGATACATGTCAGTTTAATGAACAGCTCGAGTGGCGTGCTGCGCATGTGTGTGAGCGAGAGGGCAAGAGCAGCGTGGCGGAGCTTAAAAAGACACCAAACAAATTTCCCCCTCCGGCCTGCCCTACCTCCGCCGTCAGTTGTTCCAGCCCGCTGGTATCAAACACTGGCGGCGGCGCCTGGGGTGAATGCAACATCCTGACGGTATCACGCTAGAAACTGTGTAAAACAAGCTTTTTGGACAGGTTCCGAGGGCTGCGAATGCACTTGCTATTTTTAAACTTCAAATGAATTCTGGGCCGGGGAATACTGAGTCAGGATCTAGACTTGTCAGGGTTTGTTACTTTTGTTCTGACTCGTGTTTTTTTGTTCCAATCTGGCAGATAGGAAAGATAGCACGGGGAGATGTGACTCCAATATGTTATTTGCTGGAGAAAGGTCTTCGCTTTCTAAAATGAAAACATCACATTTCAGGTACACGTGAATAAAAAGCTCACAAAGTGCTCATGAAAATGCGCTCAAAAATACCAGCTGCATCAGTGACTCATGATGACTTATTCCTGTGAAAACAAAAACCACGAGGAAAACACCCTGCACTGGCCTGTCGCGCAGTTTCCAAACAGCATCTGCAGAAATGCCAAATGGAGGGGCTGTGCCTTTGTTCAGACATAAATGGCCGTAAACAATTGAAACAAAAAAAGGACAACAAAAGTTATTCTGAGTTGAATGGGGGCAGTGACAGAGGTCCTGGCTGTTGCACAGAGGTCCCAGAGGGCAGGCGCAGAGCGACACACAGCCCCAGAGCTGCTGGATCACATTTCCTGCCTGGTGCTCAGCCAACATGACCTATAATAACCCCGGAAGCACCCAGGAAAGAGGTTACTACAGGGCGTTTCACTGTATTGGAAACAAATGTATAAAGATTTTGATCAGGGAGCTCACGAACAGTGTTTCGTTTTCCCAGCATGTGATCCTCGTTGCGTGTCATGAAGCAATAAAGGTGATTTTAATGACTGATTTCATTTCTGTGACTTCTTCGTGGCTGATTTGCCGACGTGTCATAAACAAAGTGGTTAGATACAATGATATCGCTTGATAACAAATGCGGCGTGTTTCGTGGCACGCCGAGTGAAATGTTGGCACAACGTACCTCGTCTGCTCCTGCAGAATCAGATGAGGCTCGACAAAGAACTTGACGCGCAGCCTCAGTCGACAGGGCGCCACATTGTCCATCTGCTGGCAGATGCGGTTTCTCAGATTCAGCCACAGGTTCTCTCCTTTGCTGCCTGTGAACTGCAGCCCAAAGTAGTCCACTTCAATTATGCCCAACTTTCTGCAAACCTGGAGAGAGATGAAAGAAATTAGTCACAAAAGTGGACACAGGGAGAAGGAACAGTGGTGTGGGAACGATTGCAAGGGACGTAACTAATCAAGGTTCTGTAAAAGATTTATTTTTATTTACAGCGAGAGACTACAATGTGAAAAGGGGCACTTAACATCTCCTAACGCCTCTTAAATGAAAAAGTGAACCACTTGGGGTTGTGACAGCAGGCTGAAATGTCCTGAATGAGACAATCCATGTTGGCTCTTGTAGGGTGTCTGCAATATTCCCGTTTACAGTCATTTATATAATGTACTATAGGGTGCAACCACATTTTGTGCTTGTGCACCTGAAGGAAAAAGTTAGGCGCACCAGTGCAACCAGTGTAAAGATGTCTGGAGTTTGGGGTTGTGACAGAAGGCTAAACTGTCCTTCATAAGACAACCCATCTTGACTTGTGGCTCCAGAAGAATCAAATGAATTCCTCAACAGGAATCAATAAGGTTGCACAAGACTTGCACAGAGGCTAATAAACTGTCTCTGTGCAAAGTGCTTTTTATCACTCTGCTCATTAGGAGGTGCTGCTAGTCCTCTCTCACAGATAGAAAGCCATCAATATTCTGCAGCTCAGGATAGGGTGCAAGTGAACTTGGAGGCTCTCCCGGGGTAAAAAACTGAAAGAAGGGGGGAAAAAAAGAAAAAAGGAAAGGGGGCTCATCAAACCCACAATCCCACGCCCCCTCATCGTCGGCGGCCATGAGGTTATTACACAACTGCTGCTGGATGTCTGCAGGATGCCCGGAAGCTTCAGATAAGACTCATTCATCGTACCCACAAGCAAGTTGGGGTTATGCCATGCATGTGAAAGAGCTTTTATATTTTATTAGAGGGGGAGGGGGGGAGAAAAAAACAACTTGATGAAAGGAAAAAGTTCGCATGCTGCCCTGATCGTGTCCACTTTGGAGGGAATCTGAAGTGAGTGCGCTCAGAGTGAAGTTTCAGATTGACTCGAGGAGGACGCTGAGTGCTCGCAAAGGCAAGACGAGAATGAACTCTAGTAACCTCCACAAAGCCATCTGCCTCTGACTAAGCCATGCAGGTAGATCGCAGGCTGTTTCCCCACAATGGGTGCACAAACTTTCCTGCATGTGACTCAAGCCTGACGTTTCTCCCCCCCCAAAACCATGAATCGACATGTTGGTGTTTCATTGTTACAAACAGATGTGTCTTTTTCTTGTCACGTTTCGCGCAGCAGAACATTTTGTTTCCGTCCCCCGAGACAGATGTAGCGACAGTTGCGCGTCTTGTTGTTCACAGTGAATATCATGTCAACACATCGAAGAAATAATAATAATTTTAAAAGAAAAAAAACAGGCTTTTTCCCCCTCAATTTATTCACCTGAATATTTGAGTCACACACAAGTGACGAGTCGTTTCAAGTTCAGGAAAAATGGACAATTTAAAGTTTTGCACGGAAGCCAAAGCACTGCCCCCCCCATTACACGCCATGCAGCCTCGTTTTCAGACAACAACAACAAAAAGAAATGAGAAAGAAACGTGATGTTTATCCCACCGCAGCCTTACCTTGCTCAGACAGTCTTCTCCGTTCGCCTTCGCGTCAACTTCCACTTCCATCACCACCGAATCCGGACGAGTAACGTGGCAGAGCATTTTGGCCGCGTCTTCTTCTAAATCTTTGGTGTGCCACTCTTCCAGAAAACAATTTTAAAAAAAGAAAACAATTCTCGAGCCCTTCTTGAAAACCCCCCTACATCAAGCCTTCGTCACTTTCTCAGCCCTTCCACTCCGTGTGGCTGATCTGAGAGCCACCAGCTGTAGGCTATATCAATGAAATGCCATGCACGGCGCCGCCTACTCGCAGCTGCCCAATGGCGGCGCGTTTCACGTAACCGCCGCGATTCTAAACCAATCAGAAGTCGCGTTACATCCGCACGTTGTTCTGGCTCTGGCTCGTCTCCCCGTGCCTGGAAGTGTGAGGAGTCCGCTGCGCCCTCCTCTGGCCACAAGCCCGCCGCAGGGACCTGAAGTGGCCTCTAAACTCACCTGCTCCTAATGAATTAGACATCTCAGCGAACTTCAGCAGGCCTCGGGGTGAGTTTAATGGCTTGTATACGGTTCCCCCCCCTCGGTTTTCTGTTAATAATGAATGAGAATGCAGCCTAAAAATAGCTGTGATAACGGGAACATGCTACATTCCGCCTTGCTAATCTGCAGCTGCCGTTCAAAGCCTGTATGAATTTTTCATGATGGCGGCCACGTTGTGTTTCCAACTTCTTTCCACCTTTTCTTTAAAAAAAATAAATAAAAATGTTTTCCTCCTTGTGTAACACAAGTTATTGCTCTTTGTCTCTGAAGCGAACACACGTTTAAAATGACATCTCTTTTATTAGGCTCCCTTATCAAGGGAAGATAAAAGTGACTCAGTGCTGATATGAAGTGTAATCAAACCATAATGAGATTGCAGTGATGGCAGTTGTCTGGTATATGAACACATTTGTATGATTAAGCCCGTTTAAAATCTTTTCAGCTAGGCTACACTGCTCAGTTTTTTGATTCCTGCATTGTTGATCAGAGGTTTAAGTCTTTACTGACTTATAAAGAGCAATTTAAAGGTGCACTATGTAGAAATTTTAATCACAAGTGAAAGATCATCATCGACAAACAAATAAAAGACCGATAACAGCGGAGGATGAAACTTTTAAAAAAAGGTGCAAATCGCTTTCATCTGGTGATGTTATGGAGCCGGGCAAAGCTGCCGACTGCCAACTGACTGATGTCACACAGGCGACACTGGATCTCTGGGAAGCAGTGACGTGTTGGTGTTTGCACAAGGACGTTACATTAAAATCTGGACTTTCCAAATTTTATTGGACCAAATGGTCAAACGAGTCATAACTACACGGTTTGTACACTACAAAAGTTGGCTTCAAAGCCTGGCGCTCTTCCTGGGGGCTTGTGTTTGCATCGCTAGCACGGGAGCTTTGGACCGGGACGGGGAAGCAGTACAGTTAGCATGCTAACGTCAGTAGATCTCTCTGCAACACAATACTTAGATGTCATAAAGTCAAAACTGTAATATGAATGAAATTCTTTTCTTATTGCACCTTTTGATTTATTTTTCATATATATGTTTATTTCTTTTGAACAACATGAATACGAACAAAACAATGTAGACAAGGAAGAAAAGAAAAGCAGGGGGAGGAAAAAAAGGCACATCCAGAAAGTATCGCTATTTAATAATTAAATGTTCATTCAGCCTCCTATCTTCCACAACACATACTCTATTATGGTACATTATTCAGTGACAAAGTGTTGTAATTTCCACTGAGGGAGGCAGCTCAGGCCAGAAGACACTGCAGAAAACTGCAGTGACACACACATACTTACACAAGGGATCCATGGTGTTCAGCCAAGCCCCTGTGCGAGTCTGCCAGGGGACATTTTAGAGTAGAGGCAGCAGTGTGCCTCTCCATATTTTTGTGCTCTCCCACCACTGCATTCCTGACGTATCATCGGTCAGTGACTCATATACTACAGGACCCTGACAAAGCTCCTAGACACAATTACTTCAATTCAGTTGTATTGAAGGATTTACCTAGAATGAGTGTGAGATGAGATTACAATTTACAAACTGTATGTGTGAATTGTGTGTGCATCTGTTTGCGCCCTCTTTATCTGACTGATTATTTCAGCCGGTAAAGATAAAAAGAACGGTGATAAGTGGTTTAAAAACTGACTGACACACTCTTATGCAATGTTATATTGTTCAAATTTATAAATGCTACAGTGGAAATCAAGTTTGAGAGTAGTTTTTAAAGTATCTTGAATTGGTCCATGTGAGATCCTGCATTTGCAATCACACATTAATAGGCCACAAACCACGTTTACTGTGAAAGATGAAAATAAAAAGGAATTTCCTAGTGCGAAATGTGTGAACTCTAAGCGTTTTTCCCCTCTGTCTCAGTGATACGCATTCACCTACACACAAAAATCGACTCAACAGATTTCATCAGCTGCAACATGTGTGTGTGGTATGGTTTGCTAGCCTGGAGTCGGGGGGGATTAGTGTCCTTTTGCATAACAGTGATGCAAGAAGGTGGACAATGAGTGACCTGAGAGACGTGCAGTCTGAGCAAACCCCATAACCATAAATGGAAAAGCAGAGATGATAGTGAGTGACCTAACAGTCACTGTCGGCGTGGAGCCAGAGGTACTCACTGAGCAGGCAACAGTCACACACACACAGACAGACACACACACACAAACTCTTGTACTACTAGACATAAAGTATCTGCAGGTGGGAGTCTTTTTTTTTCTTTCATCTCTCTGCCCCACAGCGCTCTAAAATATGAAAACAATAAACTGGGATATAAACAGTAGAGAGGCACTGATCCATTTGTTTTTGGTATTTCATTTTCTCCGTGTCCGTTTGTCAGCAGGATTACACACAAAGTGCTGAATGGATTTCCATGTAACTTGAATGGATAATGGGTCTCAGGCCAGAATAGACCCCATTAACTTTTGGTGTGCATCTGGATAAAGGTTGATGGAAAAAAACAGGCCAAACCAGCATTTTCCATGGTAACAGGACAGTAATACACTTTCTTAGAACGATTCATTCATTCTTTACGAGCTATAGTAACTTTATCGACTGAATGCTACCAACACTATTACTCTTGCTTCACCCTCTAACGCTAACGCTTCTAAAGCCTTGAAAGTGCATCATTTCTTATGATACTTACTTAGACTAGTTCTGCCGATCACCCATGTTCGTTTTTTTCAGTAACTTCCAGAGTGACCTCCTCAGGACACTCGTAGACTCATTTAATGTTTTGGAGAACTTGAACCAATAAAGTACACAGCAATACATCACGAACTATTATTAAGTACTGTAGGTTTCTGTACACAAGTTTCCTAGGATGGCGAGTTGGGAGGTTATGGGCGATACTTCCAGCGCTCTGGGCAAGTATCACAATAACTGATGCATGGGCTGGACATTCAGGGCTTTAGAATTGATAGCTAAGTTGGCTAAACAATAATAAAAGTATTAGTAGTACACTCAGTAAACAGAAATCTTCAAGAATGAATGATACGCCATTGTAATTGCTCAAAGAATAAGGATTAGGGTCTGGTTACCATGGAAAATGCCGGTTCCGGTTAAGTCAGTAAGGAGGTGCAAGAAGTTACGCCAATAATTGGTGCAAGGTATCATGGGGGCTAGGAATAAAGTGATAAAGATACATGACTACTAAATATTAAGAAAAATTCAAAGACTACAATGGGAAATTGACAATCAATTTATGAGATTATGGAATCTAAATTGGTACATCGATCTGTGACATCAGTTTAATATCCAATGAGTGAATCGGAATCTGCGCCGGATGCCAATATTGGATCAGATCAGTCCCCAACTCTAGTAAATACATAATTGAACAATTCTTTGTGATGCACTAAAAAACATCTGTTGAGAATACACCTTCAGTGTTTGTTGTCTATAGTACATTTTGCAATATTTATACTTTATTTGCTATAGCATCATGCAATACAGCTGATTATAGAAAAAAACTGCTTTCCCTTTTATAATTATAGACATAGAGCAACAGCAACAACTCTAAAAGTAAAAATATATTACGTGGAATACAGATACAACAATAACTGCAAGAAGAACTGGAGTAATATAAATAGGGACAAACAAACAAAAAAACATTTATCTATTAAGACTTCCTTTTTGCACATCTAGGTCAAATATTTTGTGGGTAGGGCATCTTTTTTTTTTCCATCTGTGCTCTCATACAAACACAGACCATTTGCAGACTCCTGGTTCGCAGCTAGGTATGACATCATGCAATGTGACATCACTTCCCTCTGAGGCAAGTCAGCGCTCACTCGACTGGAGCGTGAACACATAGCCATGCAGGGGTTTGTGTGTGTTTGTGTGTGTATGGGCACATGACATCACAGCGTCATCACTGCCCATCTCCGTAGCCAAAGCTGTGCCTCTTGAAGCAGAGATTATGTCAGAAAGTGCCATGCTAGCAGAGCTGCTGTCGCTGTTGTTGTTGTTGTTGTTGTTGTTGTAGTAGCTTTGATTACCTTCATTCCTCACAATCTTTCTCTCGTAAGCCGAAAGAAGAGCAGCGCCAGGCAGCTGACAAATTAGGCGAAAGCAGGGGCTTGTTTGTCCAAGTATGAGGAAAGGCCAGAGGGCGAGCAGCTCCTCTGAGTCCGAAGAGGATGAAGAGCCGCGGTCAAAGGATTCCGAACATCAGCTGTCACCACGTGGATGCTCATCCGGTGACGAGTCTTCGTCGGATTCAGATGTGGAGGTAGAACGTGTGATGAAGAGGAGCCAGAGGTTCAGTGGCTCTTTCAGCTTTGGGGAAGATAATCAGTCACAGTCGAGGAATGAGGACACTGGAGAAGTGTCAACAAAAGACTCTAATGGAGTACCTGTCCAAGAGCTTACGGAGGCTGGTTCGGAAGCAGAGTGCGTACGATTGGAGAAGCGGGATACTTTTTGCAACACAGATCAACCTCCAAGGTCAGGTTTATTCAGGCCTCAGGAATTATGGCTGGCAATGACGAGATGTCTCTCCCTCCGATGGCCTCCTTGTCTGTCCATCTTCAGGCAAAGTAACGTGAAACTAGCCTACCAAGCTGACCTCGACCAATTGGAGGACACACAGACGTCTCTCAGCTCGTCATCAACCAATGAGAGCTCTTCAAGTACATCTACTTCAAATGATAGAGATGTGATACTGGTGAAACCTGAGGAAGAGGAAGTTAAAAGCAGAGGGGTTAAAAGTGGTCCACCCCGTTTTCGTGGGGTTTCTCGTTCCTCCCCGCGATTGCCAAGAGCCAGACAACCTCAGGACTCATTGTTTGCGTCAATGATCTTGGAGAGAGAAACTTTCCTGAGGATTGAGCTGGTAGACTCGGGCGATGACAGGGAAGATTTACGCTACCGGGCAGAATGGAAACTGTCAGAGAGAACTAAGGAACTGGCAGAGGGAGTCTGGCTCTCTCGAAGCCAAAAACTGATGGATTGACCCATCAAGTTAGAGGTTTGGTTGCCTTTTGATGGGGTAGTCTTTTTAAATTATTCCCCCATCAAGTTAGATTGGTTATTGCAACCATCGGTATATTGGTTATTATAATCATCTAATCTTAGTTTGTGTGACTGTTGATTAGAAGTGGCCTAGATTTCACTGAATAATGAGTAAGATTGGTTTTGCATGATGGCTGTGTAAACTGTGTGCTGATACAAATGCAGTGACTGTAGCTAACTAATTAGTGAAGCTATTTTCAGAAACTCAGCACAGTGAGAGTTAATGTTTGTTTTTCCGCCTTTGTGGGTCTCTCAGAGAGCATTTTATACATGGCTGGCTCCATGTGTGGGAGGGAAGGGAGACCTAATAGAATATGTCATGTATTCACAAATAAAAGCCTTTTTTGCGATATGGGTTTTATTTGTTTTTATAAGAATGTATGTTATAACAAATACAGGTAGATTGTTGGAAAGCGCCGCCCTCATTGCCAGATCATGCTCAGATTTGCTCAGTCTAATGCATATTTGGAACATTTGTTTCCCATGGTTTGTCTGTATACTTAGGACAATTTCACAAACATATTTCAATTTCACAGCTAACTAGGATTTCTAGTTATTGTGCATCAGAACAATAAAAGAAAAGCAATGTGTTTTATCACATAGATAGAACTTCAAATCAGATTACAGTCCAAGCCCTAATTAAAATTTCATGGTCAGTGTGTGCCAGCAGTCGTTAGCAAATCCCATTGACTTTTTAAAAAAAGAAATTGATTTGATGATTTGTGTTTAAAAAGTCTCTGACAGCATGTTTAATGTCTTGGGGGTTGTGTGAGGATGAACATGATAGGAATTATTTAAATGTAGTTCATGTTTGCCTGAGTAGCTTTATTTCCAAATTGCTTTTAACAGTCCAAGAACTGAAGCGAATTATGAGCGAGGGGGGTTTAATCAAAGCTTGAATCTAACAGCCTTTCATTACAACATTATGAGACAAAATAAATTAATACAATGTGGTTTTCTCAAATTCTCACATTCAAACTCTGAGGCACATTTGCATACAATATGACAATGTGTGGCTGCATAATAATGATTGTACATGGCAAGTGCTATTTTTATTGCACTAACATGGCATCCCTAAGTGTTTCAGTGCATAGCTGTAACCTATTTTAAACATGTATGCACAGCCGTACTATTTTTCAGATAACAGAGCTATGCTTTGGAATGGGAGCACAGATATGCATAAGTGTACAGTGTAGCGCCTTAAGCAGTAGTATAACGTGACTTTGCCACTACAGATAAGTATAAAGACATCTCTGCAGTTCCTCATGTTAGTGCACTGCATGTTTTAATGTGTGCTGCTTTCCCAGAGAGATGTATCTGTAAAACCCTGAACTGATTAATACTGAAGCACTCTCACAGTTACTCATTTTGCATTTCATGGCTTGTAATGTTTTCAATTCTCTCTTACATCCTGTTTCTGTGCACACATTCATAGCTGGCAGTACATCATGCAAATCTTGTAGCAAAATGCATACAACAAATTGTTCTATCCCTGGAACTGGCCAGTCACTATGAATTTTTATGCACCGGCACTTCAAAAATCATCAACATAGGTGCTGTCAGTGTTTGAATTTCACGTATTCATTGCAGCTCGTTGGAGCCACATGTATGCAGCAAACAGAATCCAGCCATCGTTTATACCTTTTATATCTGGCCTTTAGCAACATCTGGAAGATGGAAAAAACAGGAGGAGGGGATGAAAAAGCAATGTGTGCATTTGTGAAAAGAATTCAGAAAAGGAAGTTAATTAGTCTTTTCTGGTGTGAATGAGGAGTTTCATCCCCAAAGCCACAGTAATGGCAACCCATCATCATAAATGACTGCCTCATTAGACAAAAGATATATGAGCCACAGATGATGACACAGTCTTGTAGGGAGTATTTAATGATAACTTGATTCCTCTTGGGTAAAGTACGATTAAATACTGGATGTATGGCATCTCATGTGTGAGTCATTATGCAATATTGAAATGAGAGAAAATAGCATCTACATGACAAATAAGCAACCACATTATGGCGTCTTAAGATTAGTTTAACAATTTTATACAATTTATGCATCTGATATATGTGATTTTAATGCTAGCAATTATTAGCTGCTTTAGGTTTTTCCACTCCATTGTTACCAGCTAATTAACTTTTAGTTACATACAGTTTATACGATCCTTTATTATAAGTTGTGTGTTTGTGTCTGAGTATCTGTCCGCAGCTAATCTTGCATACTACTGGACCCAGTCATCCGAATATGTTTGTGCACATTTATGACTGTATGCTAAAGGACCTCCGGGGTTTCACAGTTTTGAAAAACCTATTCTATTGACTGCTCGCCATTGAACGTTACCTGGCCAGTAGGGGCTGCGAGTGATCAACAACTGCTTCAGTTTGCCACAAACATACAATATACACATGATAATGATAAGCGGACCAGCTCTGACATCATTCAAATCTGCAGGTATGCATAAATCATCTACCTGCCCCTCCCAAACACATTATTTTCTCTGATGTAAAGTCAAACACCCAAATGGACATTTCACTTCACCTCTACCCTTCCCTGTAGGCTGTATTTCCTATGAGTTATGTTGAGAAGTCCAAGCTGACTAAAGTGGTTAAAGAGGCTGCATTCAGTAATTTAAAAAAGGTTTTCATGCATGCAGTAATGTCACTGCAGCAAATATCGTGAGACATTTGAACAAGAAAACTAAAAACTGTAGAAACAAACTTGACAGGACCGAGGAAATTCCTAAAAAGGAGGGAATTAAAATTTTAGCTTCTGTAATAAATATTTTATTACAGAAGCTTTAACATTAATGACACAATAGTTGTTAATAGGTAATGTTTTTCATATTTCCCTTATTAATTATGTGTTTTTTCACCCACCTACAACCCATTGCTGTCAGTATGCAGATATTTATGAACCAGACCTCCCGATCTGTGTATTATCCGCAGTGCCTGTGGATATAGCTGCAATCTATGCATCCCTGCCTGGCAGAAATCTACACTCTACTGAGTTCACTCTTCGAGTTAATCCCTGTGGAGAAATCCATTTGAGCCATCTGAAAATGTAGGAGGAAATTCTTAGCTTTCAGCCTAGTTTGAGTTTTGTTATGAAACACCAACGAGTGGTCCAAGCTCCTGAAAGCCCAAACATTTCTTGACTTGAAATGATCTAATCTTCTCAGTGTCGGAAATGTGTTGGACAGCATCCTAGATTTAATCGTTAATGAAATTAGGTTTGAACATTCTTTTGGTTTGGCAGGGCTACAAAAGTCATAAAACACAGACATGTGTATTTGACATTCTTCATAATCAGTAGTATCAATTGTAGTAACAACATTTCAGAGGGTTTGCTTCATAGTTTCATCAATTGTTTGTTGTATTTGCGATAAACACTGAAGTATTAAACAAGTGAAATCAATAAGCAGTAACCAGATATAGATGTATACCTACTGATCTATACAACATCAACATTTTAAAGGTGGTGGCTTTACAATGAAAGACCGCCTGTCCATAAGCAGAAAGGAGTTTTTACAGTGTCAGAAAGTCTTTTTCTTGTCAGCACTCACCAACTGTTTCCCACCAGTTTTACTTCTGTACATAAAGTTCTTTATAACTCTGTCTTTGGCCGGCTATTCCAGAAACTATAAACAACCTGACCTCTCTGGCAGGAAGCACAGAATATTGTAATGACACCATCATACCCTGGCAATGCTCAGTGAGTGAAAACGAGAAGTGTTTCTCATCTGTCTTCACTAGAGGGTGAAAAGTATATAACTGTGAGTTCCTCTTTCCTGGTTCATCCTCTCAGTCATGCAAGTGTGTTTGTAAACTGTGCTGGAAGGAACTGTCCCTAAAGATAGTTACATAACGGTGTGATGGGCTGCAAATCCCAGCAGAGGACACACGTTCCTGTTGCCAAAGGACAAATGTGACTTCATGGAATTTTTAGATCTTAGGAGGCTAGCCAGACAGTAATTGCTTTATCTCCTTGGCCTTTTAGTTATATGCTATTAGATTTAAAGCTTTTGGGAAAAACCATTATGGTGTACCTTCAAATGTAAGCCCACCGCTGCTTTGATTATCTAATGACCAAAGTCTTTACGTAATCTTAAAATAAATACGGGAAAGCGAAGACCGTCCACAGTCTATCATACTTACAATCTGTAAATATTTGTCTGGCCTCTGCTGCTCCTCAGTGCGTTTTTTTTTTTTACATTCCTATAAGATGTTAAGAGGCACAGAGGATCTCTGTCCCGCTTGACAGGCTTCAGGTAAATAAGGCACGATTACTGTCTGCTGAAGACGTGACTTTCTTGGGAGCCAAGATTGTAACTCAGCAACTGGCACTGTCACCTCACAGCAACTAGGTCCCAAGTTCAATTTCCAGCCCCAATCCTTTTTGTGTGGAGTTTATGTCCATATGGATTTGCTATGATTTCTGCCCAGACATGCAAGTTATATGGAGTGGAGACTGTAATATATTTCACATCTTGTGACTGCAAGTGTAAGGCCTGTGATGAGTTAACCCTTGGCTAGTTTCCCTTTTACCATCCAACATAAACTGGTAAGGCTTTACTAGCCTATGGCATTTTCTGCTTCCACATCTGAATTTGACAACAATGTAGACCAGAGTGACGTCAATCTTGCGTGTCCTTGGGCAAGATACTGAACCCTAAATAGTGAGTGTGTGTTGCAAAGTGGTAAACTAGACTAGAGAAGCTAATGCAGAAATCATTGGTAAGCAATTGTTTTCTTTATACAGTTATGTAAAGATTTCCTCCCAGTTAGGGCTGCAGGATGAGGTCAATAAATTGTATTGCGAATAGTTTTGATATAACGATTGTAACTAGAATGATAATTTGTACATCACCACTTTCATTTTCACTGAAAAAACTATTAAAATTATGATGTAGTGATATATGTCGAGGTCTGTGCCAAACAAACATGTTCTCTCAAAAGTCACATTTCACCTTTTTATCAAGGAATTTGCATTGTCTTGCAATTTGGATATTGCGCTTAACCATATTTGAATTTCCATTATATTTCAGTTAATTGTGCAGCCATTATTAGATTAATTTCCACATCCCTCCTACGTTGTCATAAAATGTTAACTTCATGCAAGAAGCAAAAAATGTTTAGTGCCTCATACTCTCAGGAGGATGTAGTCACATTTTTCCCTACCATAAGCCCAAGTATCCTGTTTGTGTGTGTACTCAGCAGGTTGATTTGAATAGATGTAGCTCGGTACATTGCCAGCAGATAAATCCCTACTGCACCTGCATATACATTTTTTTTCAAAGGAAAAGTGTTTCATGTGTGTCAGTAAATAGAGATTCATCCTCTCCATCCCAGCTCATCTTCCTTCCCTTATGTAATGAAGATGTATCTTTATCATTTACCTGTGTGTGTGTGTGCGTGTGTGTGTGTGTGTGTGTGTGCGCGTGTGTGGTGCAAAGCGTGCAGATGTGATCGGGTCTCAGGTGTGAGCTTGCTGAAGTAAAATAATACCAACAGTGGAGCTGGCACAGAGGGGCAAAGGGGACACTTGGCAAGTTGAACACTTGGCTCAGGATGATGAATTGGAGTTGGGAGTCGAGGCTGTGTGTATTTACGTGTGTGGTGTGTGTCAGGGGAGGACAAAGAAGAGTTTGATGAATGATTCCGGCTGGGAATTTGTGATGACGGCCAAGATTAGTCAGCCCTGGTCACACACACGTGCACAGTCACACCAACAGGCTTTGCAGATGGCCAATAGTACTGTGGTGACATCACGGGCTGTTTGGGATTCTTATGGGATGTGTTCGTCCTTGTGGGTTCATAGTCTGCTGCATACTGACGCTACAGCATGAGTGTGTGTGTGTGTGTGTGTGTGTGTGTAGGTGGGCGTGCACGTGCATATGTGCATGGAATACCAAGGTGGCATTATGCTACAGCACAGGGCTGGTTGACTGTGTGATAGATTACTATCTTGAGACTCCTCAGTACATCCTCCTCTTGACACTTGTGCACACGCACACGCACACGCACACATACACACACACACACACACACACACACACACACACACACACTCTCTCTCTCTCTCTCTCCTGTGACACCATGCTCGCAGGGTGGAGACTGCACACAGGCATTTTTAACAGTGGTGCAGTGGGTAATTTTCTGCTTTCCTTATAGTACTTGGAACATACAGAGTGTCGGTTGATTGGTTAACATTCCCGATCTGCAGTTGTCACCTGAACTTCACTCACATAGTCAGAGAAAGCTTCAGATGGGGATTATGCGCCTTAAAGCCAAACTGGATTTTGCCGCCGAGAGCGACGGCCATGGCCAATTTTCACTAATAATTCCAATTAATAATGCCCCTCTTTCATTCTCACCCATAAAATCCAGAAAGCCTTAAGCAACCAGATTTGCTGCGTGCGCAGTAACGCTTTCTTCTCTCATCTGTAAGGCTTTATTGTACTTTCGCCATCAGAACTAATGAAACTTTTTTAGATGAGAGGGGATGTATCCAATGACCTGCATGACAAAAACCCTTTTATTTCTCAATTGGGTGGTAAAAACTAACTGGTTTAAAACCTGTGTGCCTGTATGATTGGACAAAGCTGTGAGAAATTAACTTTCTCTTTAAATCGGAAATTCATAACTTTTCTCATTTTGCTTATGTGTCATTTCACTTTGTCATTGTTGGTATGCAGTTCCTGTATCAAGGAGAGTAAGGATTCAGTAACCAAACGTGTCATTGAATGCTAATAAAGGATTGATTTAAAGCTGGAGTGAGAGCAATTCTGGAGAAAGGTAGCTGATTGTTGAGTGTCATTCACAAGTCATCAAATAGGCCTACTGATGCTCTGGGTTAGTTGATTGTTGAGCCTCATTCTCAGCTTGTTGGTGTTTGACGACCTGAGAATGAGAGTCAACAATACACAGTTTTGGCTTGGGGCAGTTACCAACTAAAAGCATTGGTATAATATCAGACTTAACAACTAACCATCTTTTCCAGAATTGACCTTTAAAGCGGCAACACTCAATATTTTTATAGGCTAAATATAAAATATAAAATGACTGTGTAATGTGAGAGAGGTCGCTCATTGCGATGAAGCTACAGAGAATTATCCCACAATCTGCAGCTCTCTTTATAGTGAGTTTCGCCTCATTGTTTAGCAGTCTGGCCCACAAGTTTACTGGTTTGGTTAACTCTCATTTCTCGCATGGTGTTGTTTCCTGGCCATAGTTGGCAGCTGTTATTGTTAAACAGCTCCATAAACTAGGGATGCAAGATATGTTATCAGACAGTAATTCGGAAGTATACTTCATCAGCTCTTTATTTATTGGTATCTGTGAAATTCTAGTCAATAAATGGAGACGATGATATGAAGCCAGATTGCATTCATTGACTTAACAATCACAATATCTACTCACTCAGATACAGTAAAGGAATAAAGGAATTCTGACAGTAGGTGGTGGTTCATATCTTTAAAGTTGCTGAAGGGGGAGAAGGCTAAAAAACATCCATTTTGTGCATCTGTACTAAAAACCCATTGAACACATCCTGCTCAGCACCAAAGGGAGACAGACAGAGTTAATTGCTGGGGAACATAGGATCATTTCACAGCTTAGGAGCAAATCGTTTCCCTCAGGAGTTGGTAAAGTCCAAAACTGAACTGAACAGAGTGAATATTGGCACTGTGGCCAGAAATACGACTCTAAAATGAATGATAATGATTGACGATTCAACCTCTGGATCATCATTTTGGTTAAAAATCGATCAATGACGTACGTCTTGTTTTGTTTGTTTCTTAAATTACCCTTACTCGATTAATGATTAATTGTTGCAACTCTAATAATGAGTTTATCATTAACATAAAATCCTATTCTGTCTACCTTCAGCTCGATTAAATATGTTATCTTCATCTTTATTCTTAGTAATACTAGTATTACTAGTATTTTTTAAAAGAAACTGACTCAACAGAAACTCAACCATTTTTTATTTAAGGGTATAAATTCCTTGTAGGAACCCTATTTAATGGTTCAGTGTGATATAAGTCATGCCACAATGATTGATTCTATCTCTGAGCTACTCAAAGACAACCTTTTTGCAAGAGAACCAGTACCATCTACATTTATGTGCTTGGGTGATCATTTACAGAGGTTGTTATCAGGCCTGATCCACAGTGTTCTCAGAAATGCCTCTAGAGGATTTTTAGTTTCACAAGAAGTGATAGTGAAAAATCAGCCCTGTTACACCCTCATGTTACACATTTGAAAGGGAAATGCATTGCACGACATTTCAAAACCTTTGCTCAATGGTTCCAAAACTCACAAAACACAATAAGCACCTTGTTTAAAGGCTCGGCTAATCTTTATTTAATTGGCCTGGGCAGAACAGTAATAATGGGAGCATTGGAGTGCTAAGTTTTTGCAGTAAGAACTAATCTGATTAAAATATGCTGTTATAGCAATCCTTGTAGTGAGTTATGTATCTGATTGTTAGTTATCTTTGATGCAACATAACACGCCCTTGTTGAGCTGACGACAGTCTCTACTTTCCTCACATAAATCACACTCAATCATAATTTATTGTTAATTAATTAACTCTGGTCTGGACAAGATGAAGAAAAAAAACTAAACACATTATTTGTAAAGTAAATCATGTTGTGCAGAAGGCCATCCTCTTGTCTCATGTAACATTCTACATACTGAGACTTTGAACAGACAGAGTCAGGATCAATCTGCCCTCTGTGATTTTCTGAGTACAACAGTATCTTGTCCAAGACAAGAGAGAAGAAATCAATCATTGCTGCAGTTTTCTGGACTTTCCTTTATACTTGCAGTTATTCATTAAAATATTAGCATGAAAAATGTCAATAAAGAATAAATCATTTGTAAAGTAAATGGTTACAGATACAGATGGCCAAACACGATAATAATCATGCGGTTAAAGGAATATGATCAGCACAGAAGTTTTTGAAAATAAAGTTTTGCTCATCGATCAATGTATTGGCTTAAATGTGTCTTGGAGAACCTACTCACTTTCTGGAAGGATCGTGTTTGATGAAATAGCCGTGTTTTGTAATCATACTGTATGTGGTATGGCCCAGATGTTTTGCAAGACACAGAGACAACTGGATGTCACATAAGAAAAGAACTGTCTTGTGAAGGCAGAGAAAGTAGAGCTGACTGACAGGAAACAAAGATTTGATTTTAAATGTTTACAGGCCTGGGGTATTTTAATTAGTTCTTCTCTGTTTCATGTGTCATCTATGGTTTAGAAAATCCTATTTGAAATTGCCATTCTAATGTGATTTCCTAAATGACATTGTTACACAGGCTGACCCTAATTAATTATCCGAGGGCAGTTTATCTGACCAAATGTTCCCTGTCAGAATGCAAAGTAAGATCTTAATTGTCTGCTTGTGCAGAGTTTCAAGAGTTTTCAGTGTGCCTTTATTGCCTGAGGACTTACTAGTTATAAACTCAGGAATCACAAGGTCAGTATAGTTCTGAGTTGCAGTCCATTTTATCCCTGCTTTTTCCAAACAAGATGCTCATATAGGTCAATAGGTCCTCAGCACAGCACTCCAACCACATCTGCATGTCTGTGCTCTAACTTGCCTCTTCGTGCTCATGCTTGCTTGTGTGTGTGTGCCCCATCACCATGAATATCAGCTGGGACTTCTTCAAACACATTCACATCTGGCCCACTGTACCCATTTTGTTTGCCTCAGTGAACAGTGCACAGTTCAGAGTATGTTACATGCACTGCCCAAGGGAGACTCTGGCATCCAAGCTGAAAACTTTCAATAGCAGCCGTTAATACAAAATCACGATAAGATAACAATAAGAGCTTGAAATAATGTTCAGTGTTATAATAGTCGTTCTGTTTACAAACGTTAAAAACATATGTGTCATCTGATTACGTAAGGAGACACGGTTAGTTAAGGGTGGGTATTATTTTTAGGTGGAGTTGTGTAATGCCTTGTCTTTCTCATTAGGACACCGAGGATCAAATTACAGAGGAGAGCTGGAGTGATGGAAAATAAAGACGTCCTCAAGCGAAAAAGATGAAAAAGACCAGATGGGTCCAAATGGCCCGGGAGATGTAATCTGCATCATTGGTCCTCAGAAAACCTGACGGGACTGGACAAGTAAATTTAACCTGCACTTTATCTCCCAAAATGAGGCTCTTTACATTGTATTTACATTTACATTTACATTTAGGGCATTTAGCAGACGCTTTTGTCCAAAGCGACTTACAATAAGAACATTTGTCACAAGAAAGAAACCACAACATGTCACCGTCGATAAAGTAAGAATGAAAAAATAGAAACAATTTCAAGCCCTCATCTGACCATAGTAGCTGCTATTTGTCAAGGAAAGTACAGTTAAGTACATAAGTGCTCTGATTTAAGTGCTAAGGGTAAGAACATTCAAGTACATATAAATTTTTTTTATATTTATATAACCTATTTATCTGCTCATTTGCACTGCTGTATGTTAAATATCTGTATGTTTTTTAATGGATTTACAGTTTCAGCAGTTGCAGCCCATTAGTGTACAGTACGTGAGTGATAAATGTGGCTGGAATATCACTTGTGCATTCACACACACACCTACACACACAATTACACGATCAGCACAAACATCACTTTCTTGCTGATACAATCTATTAGTAGAAATGTTCCCCTCGCCCAGGTGTGCAGTTGAAAATGTCAGATGTACGCTTACTATCTGAAAAATACCTGTGGGCCTCCAGAATAAATGGGCTGTCACCACACCCAGTCGGATACTGTCAGCTAAGCAGCGTTATGTGCAAGGCTGAGAAATGCAGGAGGTAGGCGAATCAATCCATATTTTGTGCCGTTCCTTGTGTATTTTTTCACATTTAAAACCTACACATGTACGGTAATTGGAAACCTTTGCGAAAAACTTTTAAGCAGCAGCCTGGTTGTTGGAGAAGGTAAAAATGAACTCTATGAACTACAAAGATAGATTTAAACATGCAAGGAAAAGTGAGGCGCACTTCATGCCGACTTCAAAAAACGCATGCGACAGCTTTCATGGAACTTATAAGAAAGTGAAATCTCCAAGAGATAGCAGGGTGGTTTTTATCTCTAAAGGCAGCCGTGGTCCAGGCCCGAAGGCTCTGGGGGAAATCAGTCACTAGCGTGTGTGTGTGTGTGTGTGTGTGTGTGTGTGTGTGTGTATGCGCATGCAAAGTCTGTGTCACACAGTCATTGTCAGAAGTTTTTCTTCCTGCTATCTCTCTGACGTGCTTTTCCTGTCTCCTGCCTCTCTCCCTTGCTTCAATCAGACTAATCATTTTCCTTGTTAATTACTTCTTCACCCTGCAGAGCTGTCATGTCTCAGACAGAAACACTGTGAGGAGAATAGTGAGTTTCAAGATCTGCTGTGCTCTGTGCTGCATCTGCTCCAATCTAACGTGTATTTTCACATTTAACAGTAACTAATCTAAAACGGCGGCTCGTACAGTATTTTGGCAGCTTGAGATCTGTAGTTTAGGTGTTTGAAATAATGGACAAAAAGACTTTTCTGGTCATCCGCATTGTGTAGATTTGTTTGTTATGTAACTATCCCACTCATGCATATAGTCCACGTGTATTTACACTGGACAGATAAAGTGGTATCAGTGGCACACTGACAACTTTTATGTCATCAATGACTTATGTAACAAAATCTGGTGACCAGCCACAGTCTCTGATAAATGTTAAATCCTGCTGAACGACTATATTAATGAGTGCATGCTTCTGCATTTCTATCTCCTGATTATACATGTGACCTACATACCCAAACACGGACTATCTAGCATGCAATAAATAATCACGATTAAATACTAGAAATGTACATGATGTCTGATATTGGCTCAAAATTCAGGCAGCTCAACAGTCACAAGTTTATGTTTTTCAAGAAAAAGGGAGTCCTTTCACTTTGAATAGTTTCATCGATGCATCATTTTCTGTGTCTGGGGCTGTTTTGCACCAGAATCATCCCGTTCCATCTCCAGACAGAAATCCCTTTAAACTGCTTTTCAAAAGAGGTTTTTTGATAAACAGAAATCCATTGAAGCACATTAGCTAAAGCTGAGATATAGTAAACCAAGTGTGGATTATTGTGGAACAAGTGTGTCACTGCCAAAATAGCATCATTTCGAAAATCTGGGGACAGCGGTGTGCCAGGAGCCAAAATTTTCTGCTCTGTGTGTTCTGAGACAATCCCCTTTTCAGCGCTATTTCAAGGACAGTGAGCATTTAACACTACCTATTCATGCAGATAGAAACTGGGACTATAAAATGAGATAAAAATAGGCCTTGACATAGGGCTGCAGGGCAATATGTCAATATTATATCATTATCATGATTACACTATATATCTTAGATCTTGGATATCATTATATCATGGCATGGCATGGCATAACAGTTAAAAGGCTGCAAATTGCAAATTTTAAGCAGCTTCTTTAATTGATATTCGGCTGCTTTAACCACTGACTTGATCCATGTTCAATGCAGAATCAGAGTAGGCCATGTTAAGAATGTAAAGAACAGATAAAGTAAACACAAGTTACTTGAATGATAAACTAACTAACACAAAATAATGACTTAATTTTAATTGCGGAGCTTACGTCTGTCACTATACAACAACTGACAAACGTCTGACAAATTGTTGCTGACCTGAGATTTGTTGACGACAGTGGTGTTGCACTCAGAAACTGTGGGGGGCGCCAGATCGCACAAAAATGTTGCTTTAACTAAATACATTTTCTCAGACGAGTATTTTGTATTTTATTGAAACATAATTGGTAAGCAAGTATTGGTAATTAATAATTTGTAATAAGATTCTTTTTTGATTTATTCTGACCCATCTCTGATTGTCTGTTAATACATTTGTAATCGGTTAAATGGGTAACAACAACTGACTGATTGATTAAGCATGAATATCCCTAGCAGCAGTCATCCCTACAATAGTGGTGCAATATCCATATCCAGGTATTTGGTCAAAAATATCTTGATATTTCATATTCTATCCATCTATGAAGTGCTTTTAGGGAAAATTTAAAATGTTGATATGTTTATTTTGTGTGCCAAGACAGCCTAAAACTATTATTTTAAGGCCATATCACCCAGGCTCACCTTGACAGTTCTGATCTCATGTGATTCTGTTGCTAAAACCTGCTCTTGTAAAACCAAGAAACTTTCAAATTTCAGATACACATTTTCAGCTGACACTGTTAGTTGAGAGAGTGAGCAGGTAACAGGTCAGCGTATTGCCCAAGGACCCTGTCACATCACATTAGTTGATGTCAGGATTAAGCCTGAGAGCTTTCAGTCACAGATCTCGAACCAAAGCAGAATCATCACTTTCTTGTTCAGCAGCAGGAGGATCAGGAGACGGGCACACATCTGCACCAGCACAGCCTTGACAGGGGATAAGGTGCAAAGACACATGGGCAAATCTATAATACGAACCTCTGCCCTGCAGCTAAACAAGACATCACTGTCGTAGCTCACCCATTTTTATCTAACACCCCTCTCTTGCCTCTTTTCACATGCCCTAAGTGCTTCTCAAGTCTGCTGTCAGTCCTCGCTTTGTGTTCGCCCTTCCTCATAGATCTTTGGAGCGCAGAATCAATTTAGGATAAGAGTTCTCTAACGCTGGCTGATGGGCATGGAGAAGATGGTCAGACAAGTATAGTTCAAAGCTGACAAGCTGTGTCTGGATACACATTAAAGTGTACTCAGTGCTTTCTACGTCACCTTGCCTTAGGACAGAGAGAGAGAGATAGAGAGAGAGAGGGAGAAATAATCATGACTCGATGAGCATCTGGGAGAAATGGAGCAAGAATTTGAAATGGGTGATAGAGGCACTACATAGCCTCCACACTCCTGTAAGACATATTTATTTATCTACGACTAATAAACATAAATGTAATTTTTATGCTTACACGCCTTCTTTTTATGTTTTTAAACCATATTAAATTTCTGATTAGTTACCATGCATGTGATTTAGGTGGTTATATAATGTTCAAAACAACAACAATCATCGTATTTTGATTATAAGCACTGCAAGACTTAACAGTGAAAGTGTTCTAGTCTGATGTTGTGGATTTGTTTTGAAGTAGTTGGTGCTGGAAGCTTTGTGATGCAGTACTTCTGTTATTCCTAATTATGCACTCAAAGCAAATTCATAATGCTGCTTGATAGAGAAATGATTTACCCATAAAACAACCAATATGAAGTCCTTGTAAAGTGAGTTACATTCCACATATAGCTCACCAGATGTTTTGCAGATGTACATTCATAACAATCTGGTCACCTTGTGTTTGGAGGGAGGGACAGGAACTGTGCTGTGCCAGTTGGTCTGACGTGTTGTGTTGGCTCAGGCTCAAATTGGCACACCTCCTGGTGGCTCTGACAGCTGCCAACACTGCTGCCCATAGAGCTTTGTGATATGCAATGTGGGCTTTAACAAAGCATAAGGCCACATATCAATCTTTTCATATTGTGTTAAAGTCCCAAAGCACATCTCCCCTACGGGACACTATTGTTTATATCACAGCTACAAATTACAGTGGAAAGGCTTTGCTAATTCGCTGGCAATTAAAGACTCAATGGAAGGAATATAAAGCAATAGATAGTGAGCAATGCTAGATTTTCACACTGACAGTTTTGATTTAAATGACTCAAGAGTCCTGCAATGAACTGGTGAACTGTGTTTATTTGCCATTCCCCAAGTGCATGCTGGGATAGGATCCTGCTTAGGTATGGAAAATTGATGGATACATAGACCATGGTATATTTAAATTTAAGATGTATTTGGTGTGGGACGAGGACACTATTCTGAGTGGGTCAGCCAACCAGAGGTATTGTAGCTGCTCTGTCTACAGCTCTAATCTGTAAGATGTCTGTCTAAAGCTTCACCACATTCTGTTAAAAGATGGAAAAACATGTTTTCTCAGGGAAGGCATGTTTGTCACTGGAGTCCATCCTTGAATGCCTTGGGCACAAAGACAGGAAACAATGTTGATAGGTCAGTCCATCACAGAGCTAAAACAGAAAGCCATTGTACATTCACTCTATAAATAATGTCAACAAGTCACCTTCAGTCCATTTTCTCCTGTTTTTAATATTTAGTACACAGTGTAAAGCCAACGACTATAGAAATGTGGAAAAGTTTTAGGCCTATGGAGTCGCAATAGAACCACTAATAGTCACTTGCCAAATCAATTTGTCCAGCTGTCCTCACTGACGAGATTTCAGTCAATAAACAGTCGTAAAAAAAGTGTGACAATGATCATAGATTTGTAGTGCCTTCTCTCAACTTTAATATCAAAGAATACATAAGTTAGCAACTCCGCTATGGTTTGCTGAGAATAGTTACATCTTTTTTATTAGTACAAGTGAAAATGAGTCTCTTTGTCATTTTGGTTTCAAGTAATTGAGCATAATAATGATAACTTCTGATCTTTGTATCAACACCAAACATTCATGTCATGACAATTTAAAACATTCCACACTTTGTCAGACTGGACTGAATCAGTGAGATCAAAGGAGTCACACTGTGAATGCCTTCTCATACTCAAACTCATACCAATCGTTATGTTTGTGTTGAAGTGTGACCGTTACTCGTAATTCGTCTTCCAGTAAGAGTCAGACCTTCTTGCTGTGAGTCAAAAGAGTTCACCGAGCAGTGCTGCCTTGGGAAATTATTATGGTTGGCTTACTATTATACTTAATGAATGCATCTGATGTGTAATCTAGAAAGAAATGTAAAATTGTACTTGACATGCAGAACTGACCAGAGATTCATTAACATGCAACTTCTAACATTAACGTGTCACTGAATATGTAGACGCAACTGCTCCTTCTCTGATGAATAACTACAACCTGATAAATATTCTTTTTTTGAATGAATTCAGTGTAAACACAACAGAGGCAGCAGTTCTGCTGTCACAGTGAAGCCAAATATGGGGCAAAATCTAAAACTGTTAAGCTAAATCGAACTTCAGTCACCATCAGTATCTTTTTTCTAGCAGCATCAGGAATTCAAAAATCTTCCCGCCACCTTTTTAATGAGTATATAAGGCAGCTGTTACATCTACTGGGCGTCTCTGCTAGCGTCCCATCTCACGCTATTGAAAAGTTTTCTTTTCCAAACGTGAGTAATTGCATCTGAGTTGGTAACACCTGCCCCACATTCCCCAGAATGAGCACCAAACACAAGTGCTTTCTGACAGATATGGAGTAAGCTTCACTTTGAATACTAGTTCACTGAGTCAGGAGGATATTTCTAGGTCAGTGAAAGAGACAAGTAGTAGTATACATTTCAGATGTACTGTAGAATTCACCCCTCTCTCAGCGGCAGAGAGAGTGTGTTATGCCTTATTTAGCCGAGTTATCTGCCAGTTCATTGGAGCAGTCTTGTCCTTGTTTCATGTTTCATCTCTTATTCATGACTGAACCAACATGCTAGTGGTAAATGTTTAATTGTTTAAATGAGGAACTCACTATGAATTCTATTTTTAGCTGCAATAAAACATAGGAAACACTTCTTCAGAATCAGCTCATGTTTAAATAAGTATTTCATGATGTGAGAGGAGAATTTGGGGTTTTTAAAATGTTGCAGGTCACCACACTTTAAATCTGCTGTCTTCAGTTTTTTTTCCTAGAGCTGGGTTAACACACATCATGCATCCAGAACATGCAGATTCAAGTACGTTTTATGCAAATGTTAGAGCAGTGCTCACACAGAGACTGGTTTCAGAAATCAAAAACATCGGGATGACTTGTTTTTATTTCCCAGGGCCAAACCAGTGGACCCATCCAGCCTGTCATTACTGACTTCTGTCAGCCGAAAACGTACCATAATTGATCCAGGCAGAGGCATGATTATCCTTAATAATAGACCTGTATTATATGTGGAAGGGAGCGAGGAGCCCGGCTAATGGTGTGATTGAAAAGAGCAGGTTTTACTGAGCTACACTGCCCTCATCAGGGATTCAGAGCAAAGCCGTGATTTTCTTGTATATGGAGGTTTGGTCTAGATGGGTAGAGCTTGTTGGGGAGCTGGAAATGCTTTGAGCTGGATGTGCTTGAAAATGTAGCCTATGAAGAGGGAAATAGTCTCCCTCTGCTGGCACAGTTGTTACCTCAGAGAGGAATGGCCTGAATATTTTGTTTTAAGAAATTGGGTTGACAAAATACTCAGGCTATGTAGCAGTATGTTTACATTCAGGCACCTTTTAAAATCGACCTATGATTAATCTGAATTGTATTGTACAGTTTAAACTTGAGCTTTTTATTTAACTTTGTTATAATCTACTTTATATGAAGTCTTCTGTTTAGTAACCAACAAATCACTTAAGGGCAAAGGCCAACACATAGTGAAGGTCCACGTCTTTTTTTAAAATAGTGTGCTGAAAGTTCACATAGCTGTTTGGATTAATTCTCACCCTAAAGCTCAGACACAGCAAGCAGCTGCTGCCTATAGTACATTTTCAGTTTTTTAATCTGTCTTCAGTTGTAACTTTTTAATAAAAATCAGGGAATCATGGCATCCTGTGTTTATTCTGTTTTCACATTTGGATTGCACCTTTGAAAATTATTGAAATTGTTGCTGAATAAATACAAGACACACACAGCCACTTTAAACCACTAGATGGAGACATTGATCTATTTAAATCCAGCGGTCCAACATCTTCTCTCTTCTCAGTATGACTTTTAAACAGAGTAGAGGTTTGATGTTAGATTTAAGAGACTGTCCCCTCGCTCCCTCGTTTGTGTTTAAGTCCAGTTTTTGGTTTTGTCTTTGTCAAGTGGTCTTATCTTTTTACCTGTTTCTGATGTTAATTTGAATAAAAAATCTGCCGCTGAGCACCCACCAGCCATCTCCTGCTTTTGGCTATACCTTCTACGCTCTCAGTGTGAGAGAGATGAGATTAGATTAGAGTCATTTAGTCATTTAAGAACAAAATTATTGCTAAAAGCAGCTAGAAAATGATGGCAGTTATCACTCAGGCTAAGATCACACGGGCAGTGTCGTGAATTTTCACATAAGATTAAAATGTTTTTAACTGATGAAAGGAGGTAAGATAACGGTCTATAAGTCTTTGAACTTCAGCTGAAACTTTTAATGCACCTCCCTTCATCATCTTCAGGTTCAGAGAAAAACAAGCCCAAATATTTACTTAGTTTAATAAAGATGTGGACACGAAGCTTAATTAAGAAGATGAGTGATGACAGGAATCAAGCTTGACATGAGAGGATATTAGACAAAATTAGAATATGAAAATATACTCAAGTAGCATTTTCTTCGTAAGAACCTTAACTTATACAGATATTGCATTGTGCCAATAACCCTAACCCTTAACTTTAATTAGTGAACTTATGTAGCGTACTTAATTTACATCACATACCATGATCTTCTCCAAAACCTAAGCAAGTACTTTATGTGCTTAGCTAAGGTCTATTTGGAAAGTCATACTGGACATTGCATATTTATTATTGCTAACTTGGCTGTGGATCGTGTGCTTTTCATGCCTAGTTGAAGCAAAGCATGACCCTGTGGACCAGTGCAAATATTACAAGCTTTGACATGACCCCTGTTTCAGCATAATTAGTGGGAACATGTCTAATGGCACTGCAAAAATCTCAGTGGAATACACTGTAACAGACCCTCTATGGCTGAAGAAAAGATGGAGTCTGCTCTTACAGAAGAGCCCAAGGGACAATTTTCTCCCACTCACTCCACTTTTCCCCCCTCCATTTTCTTTTTGCTTCGTCATATTCTCTCTGTCTCTGCCGGAGTTTGTTGAATAATACGTTCGCTCCGCTCCTTATATGAGAGTGTGCACAGACATGTGTGCTCATACAAAGACACTCACACACACACTGTATCCTAATCTCTCTCCAGCTTTGAACGCTGACTTTATCCCATCTGACTGAGTGAATCTTTATACAGCCTCTGTGCACACAGTCTATGGGGATGGTAATAGGAGAGAGTTGACTTCCCTAGGAGCTTTCTACAGCAGTCGGCAGAGTGAGCGGGGAACATGCTGCCCGTGGATGTAATGCTTCAGTAAGCCAAAGACATGAATATGAGGATCTGATTCCATGCCTACAACATCCACCTTACCTTTTTCTGCATGTGTATTGACTTTGCCAACCATGTTCATACATTTATCCTCGTGAAATGGGTTGGGAATTGATTTCTAACTAAACCATTTGTTCGTTGTCAACATTGTTCAGCATCACGTTTACACAGTTTGACAAATCCTAAAGTGGGAACTGTACAGGGCAGTTTTCTACTGTTGTCTGCTGTTGTGTTTCTGATTCGTGGTTTATTAAAAGAGACATATAATGCTAATTTCAGGATTATGATTTTACTTTGGGTTGCCACTAGAATAGGTTTACATGCTTTAATACTCAAAAAACACACTCCTGTCTCTTTAAGGTCCTCCCTCCCAAATGCCCAGTCTGCTCTGATTGGTCAGCTCACACACCAGAGCCAGCACTGCTCACCTTGTCCCTGGTTGCCTCTGTCATGTTTTTAGCTTCCAGTTAGCCTTATTTCTACCGTGAATATAGGCATAAATTATGCAATTGTGTGACACAGTGATGTAGTGTGATGTCATGAAGTCACAGAATTAAAGGCGGGACTACTGAAGAGGCGTTTCAGGAGCAGTGTTTTCTGTGGGAGAGACAAGCTTCTGTTGGTGCAGACTTTGGGCTGTTTAGCTTTCAAGATCTTACATGCACAAGAACCTATATAAACACTGAAGGAAAGGCAAAAAATGAAAAAGCGTAATAGGTCACCTTTAATGTGGGATATTTTATTCACTCTCTCTAGTGAGATTTAACCAGCCGGTGTTGAATTTTCAACAGTAATTTTCAGGCTAGTGCGTACCTGTCTTACTACAACCCCCTGTCTCCAAGTGCTTGCTATTTCTTACTATGAACAAGATAAATACAAATATGGGTCAAAAACACAGCTGTCAGGTCACAGACAGCAGTAAATCATCACTAGACCTGATGCTGTCCTCAGATCAAATTGGATCGACTATCAAAGCATCCAGAGGAAATTAAATGCATCTGTCTTTGTGCGCGATGGAGGCATGCAGCTTGTTGATGTGGGCAATTCGTTTAACTAGCAACATGTGATGGACACCAGATCAGACGCTTTACTGACTGTCTCATCACATGCCACGTACATAAACAATGTCATACATTTGACCACGCTTCTGACAGACCACTGAGTTAAGTCTTAGTGGACGGAACTCGCTGTCATTTCTGAATTCAGAAAGAGAAACGCGTGGTTCCAGTTAATGCACGCTTTCATCCACACCTGCAATCTGCTGTGCATCAGTGTGTCGGCCTACACAGTAGGCCTGAATCTCTCATTGTCCATAACATTGAATATACAGTACAGTACGAGCTCCTGGTGCCCACACAAAATTTAATAGACAGTTCTGCTGAAATCTTTTATTGGATCGCACAGCACCTCAACACTTGACAAATGCATTTGAATATCAAACAGAAGATAGCTGCTCCACTTTAAATGAACCTACTGCTACTTTAAAGATAAAAGTAATGTTACATAACACTGAATCTTGTCATGGAAGAATATCTGAATCTCATATGTGTGGTATTCAAGCCATGCTTGCTGGAATAGCTAATATAAATATATCTGGATGGTAGAGCTGGACTGCAGAATGAATGAGTATGAAAATATTAGTAAAATTCATCAGGTGTTTACCTACAACACAGAAAAATTGCTCTCGTGCCAAAAAGTCAGTCATTATCTAATCCTCTTTTTGACTGAACTACTGGCAGCTTCGCCTGAATGACAATGCAGCGTTTGAAGACAGCAGCAGGGAGAGCTAATCATTCACTCTGCTTTGTATTCATGCCACCATCTTCCCACAATTGTCTCTCTTGCTGTTGGCATCTCCTGTCAAGCGATATTCTGTTCTCAGCACAATCTCATTTAGCAATTTCAGGGTAAATTGTTGAAATTCGTTAAAGGTATTATTAATTTTAGAGCTATCAGATCTGCGCTGTGTGTTTTGGTGCTGTTGTGCTCATGGAAAATTAGAATGTCATCACCTATTGTGTTGCATTTGTGATTTGTCTGAGACATTAAAATGACATTTTCAAGGATAAACTTCATACTGACTTTATATGTTGTCTTTATGTCTGTCAGTGGGACATTTCCTCCTGTATTGATGGATGGTATTTTGACAATAAATACTGCATTTTAGACTACTGCAAGTTAATTCAGGTAATATCTTTTTAAATACTATCATATATCATAGTATAAAGACCCTATTCACAATATTTGAGGCCCAGTCAGAGCAGCACAGACAAGTTGCAACCTACTTTTTCTACCCCTTTTCTTACACTAGATGGGGCTATACTATGATCATATCATAATGTGAGCAGATAGCCAGGCAACATTCAGGGATGTACCAGCTTTAAGCTGATTTACCCCATAATGTATAGTTAGTATAAGTATGTTTAGCCCATCATAAGAGAATTTTGCAGGCTTGACATTATTGATATTTTCCCAAAATATAACAGGTTTATGACTGATTAACTTACCAATGATACATCAAATGGTTTCTATTTATTTCAGTATTGTTTGAAAATCTTCTGAAATGTCCTTCCAAATAGAACTAAACCCTCAACAGTGGACAACCCACTCTGCAAATGTACCCCATCGTTGTTGCCTTGCATCTCGAACAGATTTGAATACCGTGCACTGCATTACTGCACAACGATTACGTAATCTTTGACAATAATAAAAGTGGACATGATGGTCACAGCGATGGATCATTTATTTTGAGCAAGCTTCAAGCCTCTGCATGTTTATTTTCTCTCACTGTGCTGTTATACTATGTTACTGATTGTGTTGTCTGAGAGGACTTCACAGTGTTGGAGGCAGAAAGAAAACACCTGCTCCAGTGGTTCAAATCTCTGAGCTAAATAGGCCTGTGCCATCGTCTCCCCAGCAAGAGACTTTTCCATTCCACTCAGTCACACACAGTCTGTTCTCTTTTCTCTGTGTGTGTGTGTGTCCAGTGTGATATTCCTGAACCTGATAGCAAAAGTAAAATGCAACACCTCGCCTCCCAATTCAGTGCCATTAATCCAGGGCTTTCTGTACAAGTCATCCAGAACTGATGACATTAACTTCTAATTAAACACGTTCAGTGGCTGCGCTCGTCAAAAACAAACATATTAAAGGAGAGAGAAGGAGAGAGCACCTAAGTCTCCTATTAGATGTGTGCTGGAGGTCAGAATATTGTTTGGTTAGCATCACAGAGGCATCAGGTAGAACAAGTGGGGTAATTAAGCGAAATAATCCTCACATCACATTCTGCTTTTCAGTGGAAACCTTAAAATTTGCAGGAGACCTCCAGGGCTCATTTTCGCAGAGCGCAGCAAGCTGTGCAGAGAGAGTAATTACCAAATCCCTTTTTTCTTTCCTCATTCTTTCATGAGGAGACCTGGGACCTGTGTTAAAGAGCAAATTTTATGGTACCGCACAACGTTGTTTGAATTGTGATATTTGCGCTGATTTTAATTTGCCTATTCAGGTTTTATCAGAGGTCGGGACAAAGAATAAAATGCTGCTCATGCATCTTACATTAGCTATTGTCATTCTCGCACATTTTTCACTGTTATCTTTATATACTTGAAATAACTTCAGGGTGAACTATAGATAGCACTTTGTGTTCTGTGATGTGCATGGCTTAAATCACTTTCAGATAAGACACTGGGCTGAGGCGCAGCTCTGTGTTGAAAGCGACCGTCCTCAGATGAGCTTTAAGGGGCAATTATGTTAATAATGTGATATATTGTTGGTCCCTGTTGACCCTACCCATTCCCTGGTAAGTGCTGATAACAATAAAAATGTTGCACATAATCATATGCTTGTGTTGTCACACCAGCCTTTTAAGTAGCTGAGCTGGTTTCACTCTGATTTAATCACACTTGTTTCTTAGTAGCTACTTATTAGCCCAGTGGTGGCAGCACTGAGCCATCTAACAGTCTTCCCACCAAAACAGTCTTTTCTAATGGAGGAGACATTAACCATGGCAGCTCCTGGGACACTTTTTAAAAGGTATGCGACATGAGGGGGGAGTAAAATCAAGTCACTTCTAAATGGTTGGCTTTTTATGGTCTGATGTAGTCTATCAAAAAGGCTCCCTGCGGCATGAAGTGGGGACAATTCAGAGTGATAACAAAGGTAGTGACATAGGTCAGTCGTGGCCTGGAGCAGTTGCGTGGGACATTGGAGGTCACTTTACTGTAAAAAACATGAGAGGAAGAAAATTGGATGCGTAGGATTGAGTTTAGGATGTGGTTTTGCAGGGACACGGCAGCAGGCGTGTGAAGTGAGGTGTTGAGTGGGAGCATGTGAAAAAGTCCAAAACTTTAATGTTCACTCGGTAGACCACAGGGCCAAGAAGACAGTTGTACATAGTGTTCATAAAACAACAGAATCTAAGTCGTCTTCTTCACACATGCGATCTTCTGAGGAAGATATAACTAAACAAAGATAGATTTTGTTACTGTATGTGTATTGCAAGCTTTTAACATAACATCTCTTCCAGCAATTCAGTGCTAATGTACTTAATGTGGCGCCATTTTAAGTTTAATTTTCTGTTATTTTTAACATTTTAAAACAAGTCCCCATCTGCTTTAGTTGTTAAGGAGAATGCTGCAACACTGTTTGGCTGTGAGGCTCCAGAAATGTTTTGTAGACTACAAAACTTCACCTGACTTTCCATCTGAATGGGGGTGACTAGATAATGGCTGACTTTTCATTTTTGGGGTGAACTTATCCTTTAAAATGAGGCCCAAATAAAAGCACCCAGACAAAGAAATGGTAAATACGTAGTTGATACTATTGCTGCACAACTGTCATGGAAATGCATTTGTAGATGTTCAAAATCGAACGTGAGATCCTCTGGAACAGTGAAAGGCTAATGATAATATTACAATGCTGAAGTAAAGTGTCTGTGATCACCGTTTTTGTTTTGTTGAGCTTTTGTATATTTTGTTGCTGCCAGAAACAACCTTTAAAATCCTACTCACAGTCTTCACAGTCCAACCTACTGTTTTGAAAATGGCCTATGAAAATGTTATTTTCTTGAACAGATTGTGAATAACAAACTGTCCCCACTTCTCTGTTGCCCAGTGGCTCATTTTCAATGGAAATGACGAAGGCTGGTGATTAACATGGGAGCCATATTGCATCCTTAATGATTCCTGAGTTTGTGTCTCCTCGAATTGGCCAATGGCGGAACAGATGGCCCCATGGGTGGAATCCTGACACGCTCACTGTGCCTGTGACAACTTTGAAAAGTAAGTGTGTGTGCGTGAGTCAGTTTGCATCTGAACATTTGTGTGTTCGCGAGTGTGTGTTGGACTTATTTTCCAGCATTTGCTCCTGCAGGCCCTTGCTCTTAATAAGAATGTGCTTTTAGTCAGCCAGTGTGGTTACATAAGAATAAGAACATTCAGTGTGATGCATGTTTTATTTTTTTATTTGTTATGTCTGTATGCCTTGCCTTTACCTCGGTTCTTGGAGGGATGTGTAGACTTCCTGTCAAGAGTTTGTTTCCATCTACATGTAAGTGAACAGCCACAGGGGTCTCAGTCTATATCACTTCCTCTGCATGTTTGCTGCAGTCTGCTAGCCGCTCTCCTGTGTTTGACAGAACTGTGACTGGCAGCAACAGTTACAGGTGTTGTACAATGTGTCATTCTAGCCTCCAGCTTCAAACCTCCTCCTCCCCGAAGATGAAAGTCACGTTGACATGAACGATGCCAGACAAGAAGATGACAGAAGCTAAAAATGTTTACAGCATCTGTTGCCGACACCTATTTTTCGACTTTCTGTCAAGCACACACATTCTGGCATGTTCACCTTCCCATACACATTAACATTTCTATACTGGTCACACACTGAATGACATTATAACCTTCGCCAAGGAGTTTGTCAGCAGGATTACACAAAAACTACTGAACAGATTTTCACAAGACTTGGATGGAGGATAGCTCTTGGCCCAGAATAGACCCCATTAACTTTTGGTGGGGATCCAGGAATTGTTTCTCATTTTCTTAAACATTTCAAGATAGGGCTTTTTTTGTTGACATATTTGTTAATTTCTAAAGGAATAATAATACGAGGATTTTGAGAGTGATACAGGGCTATCAAGTTGGATGTTGGGTAAGGCTTGATTGTATTAAATTGCACTGTGGGGCCTTGCCGGAGGTATGCGCTCTACTGAGTGCAATTCTAGTTTTAGATCTGAAGGTTTGAGGGTTTTTGAATGAAGCTTCGAATATCTGTTGTCATATTTTATGACATCATCATTATCATCCTCGAACAACATCCTCAAGTTGTTTACAGTTATTCATTTGGATTGAATTAGTTTTTCTTTTCCTAATTAAATCAACTTTAATGAATATAACTTATGCTGTTAGAGCGCCCTGTTAATAAAGGTGCGGGCCTTTCTTTGTGTGTTGCAAGCAGGAGAGTAATTAATTTTTTTTATCACCCTGAAATGTTGTTTTTGAAAGGCTATATGTCAACAAGTATTAATTGAAAGGGAATATTTTCTTGTATAAACTTGTTTCTTTTTCAATAATTTTTAACTTTTGGACAACACTCTGGAATTAAAAATCATCATCTAAATGATCTAAATATACAAATAATAAAAAACTTTATCTGCCACTGTGCAGGAATCTGGTTTAAACAAAATAAATAGACATGCAAAAAAGATTTGCTGTTTGGTACAGCCCCTACTGGATAATAAAATGAACCAAATAATTAAACTGAATAATCACTCTGAGATGTCTATTTCGAGGTTGAACCAGAAGACAATGAAGCCAAAAAGACACATTGATGCAAACCCAAGCCATATGGACAACAATGTGATAAGAAAATAGAGGCAAAGTGAAGAAGGGAGGCCTTTCAAAAGAGAGAGAGAAGGCCTACATTGTATCACAAGAAAAATGACTCAGACTCAACTCCTGATAGAATTTGTGGAAACTTACTCGTTACACCCAAAGTCAAACTCAGGAAAGTTGTTAAAATGAAAATCTAATATGACCTTGTTTCCCTGTCTTTTAAAATGTTCACATGCAGTACTGTAGCAATATTTTGCAACCCAGATACATCTGAATGGTAAAGTATATATTAATTCTGAAAACGTTTTATAGCAACACTTTTTAAAGTAAATATCAAGGTTCTCTCCTTGACTTTTCCTTCCATCATTTACGTTTCTATCTCTCCTCTTATCTATCTTCAGTCCCGTCTTCCACCCACCTTTCCCTCGATCTGATCCCTGCAGTCCTCGCCAGCCTTCCAGGCATCTCCCTTGTAAATCCTCTGTCTTTTTTATGTTTGACTTCACTTGCATTAAGACACTCTGGGACTGTGAACCAGCATAAAACTGCTCTTATTTTGTGGTGATGTCAAAGACAGTGTGATCCAACAGGGAAAAAAAGGAAAATAAAGAGAATTGCCTGAGGTGTAGAGTTGCCTGGCAACAACTTCCCACCTTTGTGCAAGTTGGCCTTCATCAGATTGCAGCGAGGACATTTAGAAACACTCCAGCTTAAAAGTTGGTTTGCACAAACTGGTGAAAGGCAGGAACAACAGAGGAAGAATGTGTTACCACATGGGGTGACCAACTCTGACAGTCGAGTTTGGGTAATGCCTTCATGTCTACAGCTTCTTTGTTTGTTTTTCCTTCATCTGACTGGATTTAACATCATGGCATTTCATTGTGCCCTTTTTAAAGTCTCTCAGACAAATGGTGGATCCTCCAACATTTTTAGCCTGTGCGTGACCATAGAGATCAGATTTCAGTAAGTTTCGATGCTTTTCCTGTCCAGTAGGCTACTTCTAAGACTATGAACTTGATTTACTTCCTTTCTTTTCACCATTGTGGCGTCCCACCAGACTTTTCCCAGTGTTGAGGCATATTCTGCTCCTCCTTGGCTTTGGTCATTCTGTTCAGGCTTACTGCTTAGCTGTTCCTCCTCCATGATGTGGGGGAAATTTCCTCTATGCTGGTTTCACCTTAGGCTCTCACATTGACTTCCTGTAGTCAGTTTGTGCACCAAAAGGAGGATGTAGTTAACAAGTCTTAGACGTTATCTGCCTTATTGTTTTGTCCCCTGTATATTTGGCTGTTACATTGTTCAAAAGGGGAGAAGAAGTTCAATGTTTGGCCGACTGAAAGTATTTTAGCAGTTTATTCGCTGTACTTTTTCAGTATATTTAAATGGTGCAAAGATACCCGCATTTGCTGGCGTGAAATATCTGTTTCATTCCCCCCGTAATTATAGCCTTTTTTTCAGGCTGTCTCCATCAACACCCACACAAGCAGCTGCAAAAATCCACAAATCAAGACAAAGACAATTATTATTAAACAACTTGTAAATAAGGAAATATTTACAATATTTTGTAGAGGTCATGGTTGTTGTGACGAACACCTGGGATGGTTGTCACATGAGATAACCAGCCTCAGTGAATAAATCTGAACATATTAGGAAGACACAATCAGAGTTAATAATGGTAATCTGCTATTATCATTGTTTAGGAATTGTGAAATGCTGTGCTGTTGGCAAAGTGTAAATGTCTCCGTCATAAAATCACTGTTACATTACTACAGTATCAGCCATCCATCCAGTTTCAAGTCACGTATCGAGGTCGGGGACATGGTGGCCACAGATCAAGCTGAGCAGCCTCGATGGACTTTTCCATGGTGTCCCCCAGCTCCTCCTGGCATTCGAAGGGCAGCCGGGATGTGTAATCCCTCCGGCACTGCTCCGGGGTAACTTCTAGTTCAGTCATGCACACTCTGAAAAGGAAGCACCGGAGGGGTGGGGGGCACCAGGTGCTTGAGCACATCAAGCTGCTCCTTTCAGTGTTTGTAAGCTTTGGCTCGACTCAAAAGTCCTCCCAGATTTCTAGACATCTCTCACATGACATGACAGAAAGTAAGGACAGCTACCACGTGGAGGAACATCATGTCACCACTTGCATCCGTGAGTCAAATATTGTCCACTAAATCTGTAGTCGCTTTAAAACTTCTCCACCACCACAGTGCCAACAGTACTGTACCTACTGTAGGTAGTGTGACTAACAGTGTTTTATGCTTTTGCCCGGGAACTGAACCCAACGTCTGGCTCTTGGAGTTCAGGTGCAGGCGGTGAGCTCATAAGTGGATTACACAGCTGGATCCTGACATCAGCTGCTATCAAGTAACACATTTCAGCCTGTATTCACCTGTTGGCTGAGTCATGGTTTGTAACTGCATTCACGTCGTATTATTCAGATGGAATTACAACTCTGAGGCTGACAGGAAAACGTTTTTTTTAATTCCAAATCCGAGATTTCAGGAATTTCTGACAGCTATGATTTCTCTCACTTCTTGGTGAGAAGAACTACAAATGTCTTAACAGACAGCTGGCTAAATAGCTGCAAAAGCCATCATCAGTGGCAGTCACATCTTCATTTAGTCCAACATCAACAGTTGATTTGGCCAATTTAAAAGAAGCTGTTTGTTTTACCTTTTAACAAACAACATCAGCCTTCTCCCAACACTGTTGCACAATAAATGGAATAGTTGTTGATTCTAAGCATCCAGGTGAGGTTTCCTATGACAATTCCTATAACCGTGTTTCACATTTATACTAGCTTCTATTTTTCCAGTAGGCAGATCCACGGGGAGCAATAAGGTTGGTTATAGGTGTCGTGTTCATGGGCACCTTAGTGGGAGTTGATGAAGGGGGGAATGGTGTCATTCATTTATGCGCCCACATTTTCACAGCAGTTTATAAAATCAAAGCCATGTAAAAAAAAAGAAACCAACTCACCTTTGGTTTTCAAGCTGCCCTGCTGATTTACAGTTATATTATTCAAAGCCAGCATTTCCAGCTGTACCATTATCCAGATTGTGCTAGATCATGTTTAGTTTACAGTTCTGTGCAGCGTGACGGAAGAGAGGGTTTGGGGGCCGTATTCACAAAACATCGTAAGACTAAAAATAGCTCCCAGTTGGCTGAATTTACGGCTTCTAAGTTTTTGGTCTGAGAGCATATCAGTGAGAAAAATAGCTCCTGCTGTAACTCTGGGAGAAGTACTGTATGGAGAACAAAAGACAATAGTTGCTGAGGGTATGCTAATTTGAATAAATAAGGATCCAGTCAACTAACTAACAAATTTCAAACAATTTAATGAATCCAGAGATGATTGTTTGCACGGCTCTGCAGTACTTGGACACAGGCAACATTCTGTTTGCGCGTGATGAACTTGAAATACCTCAAACTGTCAGTTATTAAACAAATCAAAAAATATAATTTTCAGACCCAGGTTTGTTGGACAGTGCATAAACACCAACTAAATTAAATAAACACACTTTGTTTCATGACCATCGCTAAATTAACTGGTATAGTAGAATTACAGTATCTGATCAAATATTTGTAGCTGTCTCGATCTCAAAACATTTTTATAAATTTGTGCTTTCTGTTCTTCAGAAAAGTCACCTTTTATCCAGCTACTATAGATATTCTGAGTTAGTTCATTCATAAAAACATGACATCATCCATAGCAACAGTGTCAATCCTGCCCCTTTTATTAGTGTCGGAGTTCTCTTTCTGTTTTGTGACAAGGCCCTAAGAGGGAACTCTTAGGGAGGAACTTTTTAGCACCATTTAGGAGATTTCTAGTGGAAAGACAGGATCCTTTATGAATACAGGCCCAGACTGGAACCAAAGACAGGTATTGAGACAGGATAGTATTTAACAGTGGACAGTGGTCTCTCCCCTCCTGGTCCTTCTTAGATAAAAATCAGCTCATCTACATGTATCTGAATGTGATATGAAATTATCAAAGTATTATAGAAATGTCGATATTACATTCTAAAAGTACACATTACATATCCGTGTTTTGCAGATTCCTAAACAGCCAACATTTTTTTCTGACGACTGGGCTGTAACACAATATGAAAAGATGAATATTCTTCTTAACACAATTTTTTTTTTCCTATTGAGAGCGTAGATTAGGCGAGCTCCCGAGGTAATTACGTGACATCAATAATGCGGTAAAAAGACAACAGCAACTTTTGTTAGGCTTTTTGGATGACAGAGTTGAAAAGTTTATGGACGGCCTGGAGAATCTGGCACGTCTCCGCATAGATTACATAAAACTGGATTGCAGGATGTCAGTTTCCAAGGCAACTGTATTTTTGTGTCTTTGCTCTCATTCTCATCCGTCAGTTCTCTCAGTACAGTTGGCAGTTTTTTGTCAATCGAGGACTCCGTGTGTTTTGTAAGCTTTAGTAATGGTTGGTTAAGTGTCAAATGGGAAACGTGTTTAACAAAAGTTGTGATTGCACAGGAAGACGTAAAAGATCGGAAATGACTTCTCTGCGTGGGGTAATATAAAAGACTGATGCACAGAAAATGGAGAGAGGTTGTGAAAACTGTTTAATTGCCTTCCTATTTTGGCTTATATTGCTCGGTGTGTGTAGGCATGCATGCATCTTGTACTGTCCCCTCGCATTGTATACTGGACTTACAGACAGTATGCGTTGTTAGCAGACTGCTGGACAATCTCATTATCTGCCAAACAATGCTGCCTGATAACTTGTCCAACAACATGTCGCTCTGAATGAAAGAGGGAGGTTTTAAATCTGAGATTGAAATAAAAATAGCTATTGTTTAGCAACCCTGTACAGTGTTTACTGTGAGCACTGAAGACTGGCCTGTCGTGGTTGCTGCTACACTTCGGCCATATAAGGTGCAGTTCCACATACAACTAAACCCATTGCTATTGGAGTACCACCTCTGGGTATTTTTTATTTTTTTATTCAATCTTGCAATGCTTTTTCAGTTGTTCCTTTCCTCCAGTGTTTTATATCTATATAAAGAAATTGAAAGTTAAAAAGGTCAAAGTCCGCACCAACACAAGCTCCTCTCTCCCACAGAAAACACTGCTCCTGAAACGCCTCGCCAGTAGTCCCGCCTTTAATGCAGTGACTTTGTGACATCACACTACATCAACATGTCACAGATTTGGAGCATAAGAATTAATTTAGCACAGCTGCTCTGTTGTTGTTGTTGTTGTTGTTGTTGTTGGCGGTGCTGGCTCAGATGTGTTTGAGCTGACCAATCAGAGGAGAGTGGGTATTCGGGAGGGAAGGCCTTAAAGAGAGAGGAGCTAAAACAACTTTTCAGACAGAGGCGGAATACAGTGCTGCAGCACCAGACAGTGTGAGAAAACTAAGGTGTTTTTAAGCAACAAAGCATGTACAAATATTCTTGTAGTAACACAAAATAGGATTATGAACTTGAAAATGAGCATTATATGTATCCTTTAGTGTTTTGTGTGACTCACATTTGGTTGCATTCTACTTTAAAGGCATGTACCACACACATTTTTTACCTCAATAACCACATTGTAAATATACAGTGTGAGTCTTACTGTCAATTTCCCCCACATGATAACCAGTATTAGGAAATGTTTGGATCATCATCATCATACAGTATATTCTGTGACCATTAAATGATATATTCTGTAGTAATACAAATGTAAATATTACCAAGGTTGCATAGCGATTCAACAGTCTGATACAGCAGTCACATTTGTAGTTAATTTTACAGCACTTTGCAGCGTATACACAGTTTACATAAGTTCCACATTCAAATTCACAATGCTGTGAAGCTCATTTTCTCTGTACACCCACACATATTCACACAAAGAAGAGTGTTGTCTAGTTGCAAACATTTAATAGTCTCCTCACACTTTCAGATGAAAGTAAAAAATCTGAATGGTCGAGGAGTATTTGTATCAAAGGTAACCGAACCATTTTGATTGGTTTGGCTTTGTCACGGTCTATTGGGTGTTTTAGTAAAGCACCACTGCTCTTAGTTCATGTGTCAAGGGTCCTTTCCTCCACCTAGCCACACTGCAAATAGTGAGATGCCCTAAGTAGATGCTACTAGATACTATCAATCTTATACCACTTGGCAAGCAAATATGAAAGGTTACTCTCCTGGGAAATTAGCTTCTCTCTCCCCTCATAATTGTCAGGCGCTGCTTTAAAGGATTCCTATAATGTAAGCACACTTCACCTCGGCTGTCTGGTCTACAAATGTAATATTTTTTATAAAATCCTCTCAGTGATTGCAGTTATCACAAAGAAATAACACAATCAAATGCATCTTTTTGTTATACTCGGAAAAGTGCTTTGAGGTCCCATCCCATGGCTGATGAATCATACATTTGCCGCCCACTACCGCTTGGACGATCACGGTTATATTATGTTCTGGTTAACATTTTCATACTTCATCATCATCATTAGTCAATGTCGACGAGTGCTGGGGATGAAGGGACCTTGTTTGTATGCTGTCAGCTTTCATATTTCACTGTTTGTAAAGCAAGGTGGTAAAAGGAGTGCAATAACTTCTCTCACATTCATTGCAAGATTCAGTGTCACGGTCAGAAGTTGGCGGCTTTGTGAGAGATCTGTGAGAAAAGCCTTGGTTAAAACCTTGAATTTTTTTTTTTAAATGCAGTTTCCAAGTCTCCACTTCTACTGCTGCACTGACAGCACTATTGGCTGTGCTTTCTGCATTCTCTGCAGGCTTTACCATCCAAGACCGTAAATATACAGCGAAGGGTCGGGATATTCAGGATAGTCAAACTGTTTCATAACCTGTAACTATTGTGGGCTCCTGCTATTTTAAACATTGTTAAGGCTTCAGGTTTCAATTCACTAAAATGCCAATAAGCCAAAACAGAAGCAACATACCTGTATTGTAAAGTAGAAATACTTAATTACTTACTTGTAAGTGTTTGATATGAAATAACTACTTCTTGAACAGCAGCTCAATAGCTTATAGCTATTGATTGGTACAATTATTTCTGAATTAATAATCTGTCTTCTTGTGCTTCACGGTGTCACGTTCTAGGAGTCCATCCTAAAGTCCAGCTGGTGCACTCTTCACTCCTCCCACAGCTTTCTGTGACGCAGTTATAATCACCCATAGCTAATTAAGAAGCTTATGATATTCCCATTGAGTTCCCCGCAGTGTGACTTGTGCAGCTGTATCCAAACGCTATTGATTGTGGCTGCTGGTGTTTGTATCTTATGTTCCCCTGCACAGCCGCCCCTCGGGCATTGAGGGCTATGATGTGTCATAAAGATGAAGGCTAGGGTTGACGTTATGTGGATTTGGGGTGTGTGTGTGTACGTGTGTGTGTGTGGTGAAGCTTGAGGGTGTAATTTCTCTTCGGGATGACTCGCTACCCTTGTTGTTTAATTGTAGATATGCATTCTTAAGGCCTATTTTCTGTTGCTATTTCACCACTGCACTAATTTAAATTTACAAAACAGCCATACTTTATCTTTAAATATAATAATTGAAGAAAAAATAAACAATTCTGTAATCACTGGCACCAGCGTGGTTGCAGACGCCAGAGATGCGTCTTAACTGGTCCTAATCAATTGTGCTTAACATGCAGTGGAAAGAAAGGGGGCATCTCAGAGGAAAAAAGAGCTGGGAGGAGTTAGTGAAGGACATGCTAGGTGGAACCGTGATGCTCTTCACAGCATCATGCTAATGAGGAGGATTATTATGTCCCCCCCTCAGGCGGTGGAGGCAGACCGAGTGGGTGTGGGCGCGAGTGTTTCACTTTTGACAGCGTGATTTGTGCGTAAGGCCTTTTGTGTGTACGCGTAGTGTGTGCATGATAAAAGCAGAGAGAAGAAGCCGAACCTTTTGTCACGTTGACATCTTTACTCTGTATCCACTTTATTAGGTGCTATCCCTATTTACGAAAATCGCCTGCTCCTCCAGCCACCGAGTCATATAAACAAAGGAGGTGTATAAAGTATGCAGACTGTGTTAAGAAGCGTTAGTGTGTGTTCAAAGGTCAGAGGCATATGTGTTCATTGTTTATAGCCACACACATAAACTCATCATCATCTGCTCTCCCCGTTTCCCTACCTCCTTACGCACACACCCTCTCGCCCACCCCCACTCTTCATCCTCTCCCCCTCCTCCCTCGCTCAGCGGCAGCCAGTGGTATGCTCCACTCGTCTTCACTCCTCTCTCTCTCCTCTCCTCTTCTCCTCTTCTCTCTCCTGTCAGCCTCTCCAAACCAGAGCCAGACACACTGGTGCAGCAGCGCTTCATACATGCACACGTGTGTGTTCGGAGGGCACCGGGCTCTTGAGAACACTCACCATTCAGTGTCCGAAGTGATCTGCGCGAGAATGTGCGTGTGAGCGATTTTGGAGCATCTTTTGTATGGAGGAGCATGTGTGTGGAGTGAAGCGAGCGAGCGTGAGGATGCGTGGTGGACAGGTGTTGTTGTGATCGGCGGAGTTTTCGGTGTACTATCGTCGTGCTGTCTGCCTCCCCCTCCTCTCCCTTCCATTTGGTTATCTCGTGAGGGCAAAAAGCATCCTGCTGGGATGTCCACCTCGCCTGGTGCAACAGACGGGAGCCAAAGGAACTCTTGTAAGTGACTTTTTTTGTCTTCTTCACCATTGGGAGTGGTGATTTATGTGTGTTTCAATGTGCCATATATCTCTGTAGCATCTTTTGTCCATTCAAATAGAGGGTCTTTATTTTGTGGGAAGGTGGGAAATGTAGTTCAAGGCAATGACACAACAAATACATTTTATCATTATCAATGTAGACATTTTATTGGTCGTAGGAACGTGAAGCAGAAAGACTGTGAGTAAGAGTGAAGATGCCAAGAGTTTGATTGTGTATCACTGCATAGTATCTGTATAAGGAAAGAAGATATGTCATGTAGTGAACTAAAGGGGGGTAATGCGTGCTTTTGTGTGCATACTTGTAGGGGAGCCAGGGGAGGTGTGTAATGTGGGAACATGCATGAGTCTGTTTACATATTCCCTGGAGCGCCTCCAGCTGTCGATCTATTGGAAAGGTGCTGTGCATCGATTGACAGCCGAGCCAGCTGCATCTTTTCAGAAAGAGGAAGAGGTTGGATGACTTGCTGATTCCATTCAAAGCTGAGTATTTCATTTGTATCCTGGAAAGACAGCACAGCCTGTCAACCAAAACCAGGATTTGGTTGTACATCTTTATTTCAGTTTTCTGTTGAGTGAAATACTGTCCTGGTTTCTGCGTGTTTGGTCTGTATCTGTAGCAGGAGGTTTGCAGGGATTATGATAAAGGAATGTGTTACAAAGTGAAGTGTATCAGTGTATTATTCAGTGGGTGAAAGTATGTGGGACGGCTCTGCAGTTTTAATGTTTGACTTGATTCTGGCCTCAAGCAACACACACACAAAATCAAATGATTGCTGTACTGTAAGTGGGTGATTGATAAAATGATGTGAGTCATTTTGACTCATCTGAGAGCTCAGTGGGAATGTACACTCAGAAAATCTCCCTCTTACTCACACACACACACACACACACACACACACACACACACACACACACACACACACACACACACACACACACACACACACACACATTGACTGCCTTGACTGAGGCACAGATCACATCTGGGAAAATGGGTCTCCTTTTATTGCTTTCATTATTATTGCACCAGCCCCCTCCTCTCGCTTTCATTCCCCTTCTCCCCTCTGTTATTTTCTCCTTGTTATTTACTGCCCAACCTTGCATATAACTCGCCTGGAAACCTTCTGTGTGTCTGGGTGATGTGTTAATGATCACACACTGACACACCCACCCACAACAGACACCTATTGTGTGTTTATGACTGTGGGCTTTTTTTTTCTCCTGCTTTTTCATAATAATGACATCATTGTGTGTTTAGTTATTTGGCTGAGTAATATGTTCGCTTATGTTGTAACTCCCACTTCACTCTTGCATGTTTAGTTCTTGGATTTTTTGCTTCGTACTCGACCAGTTTGCTCCTTGTCAAGACACATCCATCACATTACCTTCTTATAGAGCAGTGAAATATCAACTGGCCCCAAGCTACGATTTACTGATTTACTAGACATAATGTTACATAACCCAAATGAAGTGTCTGATGAAACAAGTTAATACTCTTGGCTGCACAACAGCTTTCAAGAAAAGAAACATGGAGATTAGAGTAGTTGAAGATTGAACAAATGAAGAAGGGAGTGAAATGTAAACTGTAATAGCCCGAGGATCATTTTTTAAAATCACATCTCCATTTCACAATTTGTCAGTAGTCCTTTGGTGTAAATATCAAAGGGACATGCCCAAACAATGAAAGATTAACGAGAATAAGTTACAATATAAACTCATTAAAACATCAAATAAAAGGCTTACTGCGCTTATTTTGCTGATTTAAAAATGGCAACAAATGAGATTTTGTCATTATGTAATCCTACACCAGTTGATACAAAAATAGAGCATAGTTATGTCCTATTTATGGACGTGTGTTTAAAGACATTTACTTGTAAGGCAGTGATATTTTTAGATTAGAGTATCGTTTTTTTAATCTCTTAGCCGCCTGTGTTATTATCACAGTGTAAAGCTGGTGCAGAGCCTCTCTCTCCCTGTTAGTTTGGATCCTCTGTAAAGGAGCAACAGCAGGCACCTGCCACTGAGATGGATGTGCTGTGTCATCACTTCTCCTGCCAAATGATGGCTTGCCTCACCTCTCCTCTTCTCCTCCTCCTCCTCCTCCTCTCTCCGTCCCCACCTTTCATTTTTTGTTCGTGCCTGGCTGCTGTACACATCTGCTCTCTTCTCTGCTGGTGTCTCATCTGTGCCTTAATCTCCTCTCCTCTCCCCTCTCTCCCCCCCATCCTCTCTCATCCTTCCATTCTTCGCTCTCCTCCTGTCTGGTTTATCTGGGTTCACATGAAACTTTAATTGCATGTAAATCAAAGCGCTGCAGATGTGATTAGTCTTTTGTGCTGCTTTAATGAGTGGGGTCTGGACTGTTGAAATATGGTACAGTAGCTGGCTCCTGCACGGTCCCTGACGGCTGAAGCCACGGGCAAACTCAACTTTTAATGCTGCTAGAAGAAACCCCCCACCCTTTTCTCAGAGAAGTAAAGTTTTCGGGGATGAAGCTAAAAGATTGGCTGAAAGTATTTTAGAAAATTGTATGAATGTGCTAACTCTTGAAGGTTTATTAGTCTGGCGTCAATATTCAGCTCATTCCAAAAACTGTACTGAATGGGTTTTTAAAGTGCCCATTATAACAATATCAACTTACGTATACTTATGTTAGCAAGAGCTGTGCCTGGCTGACATTTTATTATGACAATTAGCATCGGTCTACTCATTCTGATGAGATGTTGTGATATTGTAGTAATGGAGAAGGTAGCTTGAGTTTCTGAGATGTGCCATTTGGCATGTGGCAGCGCAGAAGGTGCTCGTGTCTAATGCTCATCCAAATATTTGCATGTGCTGAAAAGTTTAAACACTTGCTGCAAGTGACACATTTACTGCCAAGTGATAATGTTTGGATCCTGTGTTGACATCCTATCCAGGGTCTCTGACTGAGAGACTGTATGTGTGCGTACTTGTATAAATTTCTCCCTGCACCTCAATCTCATGTATCCCAAATGCTGTTAGCTTGCTAATTAGCGATTCAGCAGCGATTACATTACTCGCGTAGCATGTAAACACAGACGCTGTGTGCATTGGCAGACGCATCTTTAATTTGTCTGTTCATTTTCAAGGAGGTCACGCTCCCTTTGAAGCCACAGAAGAAGGTTGAGACTTGAAATGATGGTATTAATTGTCTTGTAAAGATGGATTTGGTCAAGAGATCAAAGAATCTGTGCCATCAAAGGATAAAATGAGGAGCAGAGTACAAGTGCTTGATTTTCACAAGACTTAATAATCACACTTTAACCTTGACTGACCCCCCTTTTTTGTTAGTTTTTGTTACAAGTGACATGAATAGTAATTATATCTGTAGGCTGTGTTGATATTTAAGTCAAACCATGCTTGGTAGATTTGCGTTTCCATTACTAGCTTTAACACCCAAAGTTAAGTTGAATTGTTGTTGTGAGAAATAAAAACACAATGTGTCACAGTTGACATGATGGACTGTAGTGCCGCTGTCATTCATCGGCTCTGATTATGTTCCTCTTGGGAGCGGCTGAGTCACTTGCGACAGCTAGTGGTGAAATTCTGTTTTACCGGTTCGATCAGGTATCAAGCCTAATGTCAGACTGGTTTGAACATGTTTAAATCGGCCCAACCCTGCTGGGAGCCTCCAAGCTGGTCGCATTGACATTACATAGGCTTCATCGTCCTTTAGGGACTAATAGTAGCTTCCTGTTCCTCATCTTTTTCTACATCTGTTTTTTCATACCGACTCCATTTTTTTCAAGCAGTAAGTAGTAGATGCCAAGCAAAAATGTAACAACAGCCGTTGATAATAAGTAGCTGGCTGCCGACAACAAGTTGAAGAGGAAGCTGCTTTTTAACGTCATCACAAGACAAGCGCATCATCACTTAAAGACGCCTTCAAGCAGGTGCCCCTGTTGTAAGGGGGATCCCTGCCAAATGGAAAAGGGATACTAATCTTGTAAAGATGCCCCCACTTTTGCATAACATATGCATGTGTAGAGCAGCATAAATGTCGGGTCATGCCACAGATACACACACACACAGTTGCACACAGTTACATAAGCCTTATCTACTATCCGTGCAGATTGTGCTTATGGTTCATCCTTCCAGGATTTTTTTGTGTTTACCCACTTATCTGTCAGGATTTCAGGAATGCCATTCATGGATCAGGAATTTACTGTCTTTTGGGATGCATATTATGTCTTACTTCTCCTGCCTTGCATATTGTCCTTCCCTCACTTTAACCCCGCCCCCCCCCCCCCCTCTCTCTCTCTCTCTCTCTCTCTTCCATCCACTCAGGGTTGCCAGCAGTGTCCACCTGGCTTAACAGGTGTTGTTGGCACACCCTGAGCATGCTGTCTCCTCTCTCAACACTCATATTGTTTACTCAACTGTACTACTGCCTGGGTTTCCCAGCGATCTTTACGCTTAGATCATCCTTGTTCAATTAGATTAGCGGGAGCAGTCTCACAGCAAAGATGCTTTTGGGATTCAGCGTGTTACAAAGAGTGCCACAGACGGAGAAAGACAGAGAGAGACAGAGAGAGAGAGAGGACAAAGGGAGACTGAAAGAGAGGGAGAGGAAGGCAAGGAGATGGTCGGGTGCAGGAAAGAAGACAGAAGTAAAAGAGGGCACCAGAATGAGGAGACGAGATGAACAATGAGCAGAGAGAGAGAGAGGATGACAGAGCGGAGAAAAGACAGCAGAGGAAGAATGGAGCAGTGCAGCAGAGGATGGGTAAAATAGAAAAGGCACAGATAACAGGTGGAGGATGAAGGAGAGTGGGTGAAGAGAGAATGACTTGAGAATAATAGAAAGAGAATATTGGTAAAGAGGAGGAATTAAATAGACTGAGCCAAACCTAAAAGCACATTACAGATAATGAAAAGAATAATAATAAGGCGTAAGAGAGTAAGACAGGCCTCCACACTATCAGGGAGTCTGCTAATTGGAGGTGGTGGCGGTGGTGGTGGGATGGAGGTTGCACAGAGATCACAGACTGCAGCAAAGGAGAATCTCTTACCTCTTACTATCTAGAGGACAGGGTGTTTCTGGAAATCTAGGCCCTAATCACACACAATACGTGCTCTAATTATTTCAGCTTTAACATATTGGTTGAGGTTTTGGCTACATGTGCTCAGTGAGGTTTAAGTGCAGATTAACGTTTATTATAGTGGGATTTACTTTGCCACAGCCCTCTTTAAGTGCAATATGTTGTGAAGTTTAAGATAAAATAGCAATTCTTTTTTTTTTTTTTTATAACACTGGAGCCAGATTTTAATCAAGAGTCATGTAGACAGAGACATGTAAGAGGAAATATTGCAACTACTTGAGCTGACTATTCACTAAACCGCTCCTCTGAACAGCCTTTTGTCCAATCATGGCTTAGCAACCATACTGCTAGGCATGGCAGGCCTGTTAAAAGTGAGAATGCACAGTGAAAAGTGTGAACAACACTGGAGAGGATGCTGAGTTTTCCTCCTGGGACCTGTTAACGTTACTCTCAGTCTTTTAGCAAGATATCACACATGTAGCCATAAGGTACATTTTTATGGCACCTTTTTCAGTTTTATCAGACAGCAGGAAACATTACAAAGTGAGAAACTGTGTTTTTAACTAACTCATGGAGCTAAAATGTACTTAAAAGTGCAATATGTAAGAAACAGTAGCTACTGTTAGCTCGGTTAGCCATGCAGCTAGCAGTCCATACTGGGAACTCAGGTTACCGTGGTTGTGTTGGTGTTTACACCACTAACACAGGAGCTTTGGACCGTTTTGGTCCGGGGTTAGCTGGTTGGCATGCTAACTTATCTCTGCAACACAATACAAAGGCGTCATAATGTCAAAACTGCTATTTCTTTACATTGTGTTGATAATATTTAATACATTTTTAACATTTTTGTTCTTACAATTCTTACATATTGCACCTTTTTAATAAGCTGACTAGCCATAGCTGATGGATCAAGGATCCATTGATCTCATACGTCGATCTTGTACATACAAGTGCAAAAACGGAAAGCTTGGCAGTCATAGCAACTCTAAGCTTTAAAGGGCTTAACAAACTGTCTTTTTCCTGATTACCATCATCAAAGTAAGGTCAGGGCTCATGTAACTTGGCACACCAGGAGTCCTGCTCAGTAGTTAGAAATATTGATGCACCTTAGTGAAATTTCTGTTGATTTTGTTCAATGCCACATGCCAAAGATCACCAGAGAGGCTACACTTTCATCCAGCTATCCATCCATTGATATCACCATCGTAATAAACACATAGAATCTGCATTTTTTCAGTATCACAGCTACAAATAAGGTCCCACTCCTCAACATGCTGAGAAATTATACTCTGAGCAGTGTGTCACGACAAAATAACACATACTTGGACAGATCCACAAGGGGCATAATGATTGTAATTAAAGGAACAATAGTGACTGGTATATAATTTTACACACAGAGTTATGGCAGTTGTTTTGTTTTATGGGTGCGCCCCAGTTACTGAAGTAAGAGTCAGAGGGATGAATCTGAATTTATGTCTGTCAGATGATTCAAAACACCCACTCACATGTGCCTGCGGATGATGTAAAGCTAGAAGACCAAGATGACAGACTGTCTTAAATCATAATTCACATGTTGACATACAACAATACACTCACATCATGCACACACAGATGAACATAGAGCACCACGCACTCTCATGCAGACATCCATCCATCACATAAACACAAAATCTGTTTTCTAGTCAAAGAAGAGGCTGATATAATCTGTGTTTTTCTCTCCAATCCTGGTCACAGATGGTTTAGAAATTGCATTTTCCATCCCTGAGTGATGTACCTCAGCAGGTGGGTTGACGCTTTTTTTTTTTCCCTCTCCTCTCCTCCCACTCCTCTGGGAAGTGGAGAAAGAGAGGATCGAGAAGGAAGTAATAGTGTGGTCAGACAGCCAGAGAGTTGCTCTAATTAGGTCCACGGTTGAACAGACAGTATTTACAGACTCAGACAGAGAGGGAGCCTGTTACAGAGTTTATACTGTCAGCTCCTGAGAGTTGAATGTTTTGCATGTGCTTTTCACGTTTGTGTTTGTCACCTTCATAAAAATGTTGGTATGTGCGTATTTTTGCTGCGTGCTGTATAAAGTCTACATGCTGATGTCATCAGTGCTTCTATGCCTTGCTGCTCGAGCTCCTATAGGCTTTCTCTCTCTGTCCTCCAACCCCCTGCTTGCTGCCTTATATAAGGGTAAATAACTCAGGCCAAGCAGAGACAGATAAACCCCAAAGGACCTCTCATTTGGACTAGGGTCAAGGAACACATCTTTCCATCTCTGTCTCCCCATTCCTCTTTCTGTCTCTGTACCTTACTCTGCAAGAAAAAAGTGTTAGAGAGAGCGAATGTGTTTCTGCATGTTAGGTTGTATGTACATTGGGATATCAGTGAATGCTGTTCTCAGTTTCATGCGTGTATTTTCAGATTTGTAAGCGGTGTGTGAACAAACAAAAGGAGACAGCAAAGACCGGTTGCTGTGGGGGAGGGAAGGCATTCCCGCTGTGTGCCAGGTGACTGTGTGCGGCCCAACTAGAAGTCAGATACAACAAAAACAACAGATGGATTGACAATACAGTATCATCCCTGGGCTACTAAGCAAGTATTTATCTCAAGGTGTGATGCTTTTGCTTAAACCAGCGCATCTTGTATGGAGTCATAGGAGTGCCACAAAAAGTCTATAATAGAATAAGGAAATACAGTAGGAGGGTGACCATTCAGGGTGGAGGAAGGAAGGAAGGAAACTCTAAAGACTGGAGGGGTAAATAAGGGCTCTTTTGTTAGGTAGTTGATGAAAGGCATTATACATGGATAAACAAGAGTACTGTGCTTGTACAGTTCACTTAAAATGTCACTGTCAAACATTACATATGTATGTAAAGGCTGCTGTCATACTCCAGTGGTGGAAAAATGAAGAAAAAAAAAATCACAAAATAGAGAAAATATATTTGTATATAAAAAGAGAAATAAATAAAACTATAAGTAAATAAAGATGTGGAAATATACAGAGAAGTGTACTTTTACTTTACACATCTTCCCTGTATTATTCCTCTTTATATTTTCCCTTTATGGTCTTATTCTTTTGCAGATTCATACTTTTTATGGCACAACACAGTATATAAATGGGGCAAACCAATCACCAGAATAAATGTTAAATGTTGGCAAAATACATAAGACAAAACAGATAAGTTAAAACTTAACGTTTCTTGAGTTTCAAGTCTTTATTTCGCTTAAAAATGTTGAAACGCTAAGTTCCCTTGTCAAACACTTCAAAAATGTCGAAATGCTAACTCGAACTGAGGTCACCAGCTTGGCAGCCTTGTTGCTTGTAAAGCCATGTCAATCACCGCCACCTCCCAGCATGAAAGTCAGGTCCTAAACATGAAATGTGAACGTGATATGAAACGTTTTAATGTCAATATAGCACCCTGCCTGTGCCAGCTCAGCTAATATAAAGGATGATAAGATAAACATTAAAATATTTATGATAACCGTCACCCATAGCAATAAATAATGCATCATAAGTAAATTACCACATTTCTCTCTTGAATACTGGCTACAAGGTTTTGACCATGCTCATCAATTGTGTGAAAAGTTGCTTTTGAAGTGAGAATATAAGCAACCTGGAGCTGAAAAGGTTTACGTATTGACCCACATGATCATGATGCTGCAGTGGTACTCAGCCTCAGGACATGCAGTACAAAGTATGAACTACATCAGAGATATGTTGAAATAATATAGGGAAGGTGCGATAATATCAAAGAAGGGAGTACAGTATGGATTAAATCATGCCTGTGGGGTTCTGTGTGCATGCGTGATCTATCATCTGTGATGTTGCCTCATCTCTGTGCAAATGCTCTTTGTAACATTCTCTCCCCATGGCCACACTCAGGCTTTTCACAATTCATGTCAGGGGCTAACAGGAGGGCTCACTTTGACTGCAGATAAATGAGGGAGCGAAAGGAGCAACAAACGAGGGATGAACAGAACGTGTGTGAGAAATACACAGTGACAGATACGAGAAGTGGAGCTTGACAAAACAAAGAGACATTGCTGATGGCTTTTGATATCTCTGTCAGAGTGTAACAAAAACACCCTTGAAATATTTAGGGGAAGACGTACAAGCTCTCTGCCCGATAGTTAGAGAGCTGAACGTGTCGAGTTTTCAGATAGCATTCGTACAGCTCCTCTTTAGTTTCACATCATTACCGTGAGACCTTCATGCCAATAACTGGGAAAGCACATTCCAGCTGTTTCCAGAATGACAGTGTTTCAGGCTGAACAGGAAATGTTTTGTGTCGTAACATAACTCATTTTTGCTCACGGGGCTGCTGTCATGGCCCGTTTGCAGTGACATCAAATTGTCATTGGAATGGAAATTGCACTAAAGTGCACAGAGGATATGCATCCAAATGTTTTCTACCGCACAGCTGGAGTATACAGTCGCTTTATGCCATGGCAACCTCAGTTTGTAGAGCAAGAACTCCACTACTTGACATCTTCTTCTCATAAAACATCCAAAGCCTGTTGTCTTCCTGTTGTACCATTCTCAATAGAAATTTTAATGCATTTAAGTGTCTTGATTTGATGGTGCGGTGGATATTTCAGTCGTAATATTGAGAACATCCTGTCAGCCTCACCTTGAGGCGATCTGTCGGAGCTGTGACGTAAAGTCATTCTCACCATCTTTGAATCACCTGGAAAAGATGTGGAAAATAGATGCATTTTGTAAAAGATTAGTAGGATCCCATGAAAGGTGCGTTGCAATTTTAATCTTGCAGGCTCTGAAATGAGGCTGTGTTTTTGACACCAGGCTGGATGGATCCCTCTGGTCTTCCCTTTAGCGAGACTTTAGGAAGTTGATTTAGATAATTGTGTGCTCGCTGCAGCCTCTTTTTTTTATTGTTGATGGTTGTGCTGACATTTTATTTACATAATTGTAGCCTTTACTGAACTTACATTCAGCAGCTTTTTAGTATCATTTGCCCTGTCTCATTAATTATACATTTTCACCCACAAGCCTTGCTGTTTTGCATATTTTTTGGTTAACTTAATATTTAAAATCTCTGAAGGTACATGAACTTGCATGTCAATGATCAGACCATGTAAAAACTTGCCAAATTATGCAGTCATGATTCGATGAACTGCAAAAAAATAGAGGCTGCCTGCAAAAAAAAAACCCTCAGATTTCTATGTAATAGGTGGATTTATCAAGGTCATGGACTAAAAGGTTGGTAAACACATGAACAGACATGCGCACGCAGAATATCTCAGCCTCTCCCTCTCGTGTACTCGGTCACCACAGGATGACAGTAGGGCAGCTCCTGGGGACGGTGAAGGAATCACATTTGTACATTCATACAATAGTTCCATTATCTCACTTGGCTGCCTCTTAACCTAAATCTTAAACACACAATCCCACCAGCGCACGTAGCTGGAAGCGTTTCTATTGTTGTTCAGCCGTGCAAGCAGGAAATGAGGTTGCTAAATAAAGGCAAAGGTTAGGAATTGCATGGGCCCAAGAAAGGGAACAAATCAGATGTTGTAGACATAAAGAGCAGCATTCGACAGTGAGATACAAGCCTGAGGAAGAAAAGTGAGTTAAAATTAGCTCAACATTATAACCAGTAGTAGTCTTTTCTAAAGGAAGAAGGGGGGTATATACTGTAGGCTTTTAGTTGACGAACCAATCAGGGTTTTAATACAAATAATTAACAATGCTGTCAAGAAATCTCTTGTTCCCAGATTCCCTTCAGAGGTGAACAAAGACATCATCTCTCTGAGACTCTTTTGAGTCTTCACTCCTTTGAGATTGTTGTAAAATTAAAAAAATGAGCATGTCAAACCAGAATAATACTCTTTTTAAACCTTGATCAAAAATTTATATCTAAGATGTTCACAAAGAGTTTAACAGTTCACAGAAATAACTCTTTCTGGATGGTGCGCCAAAACGACTAAAAAGATGAATGACTTCATAAGATAGCTCTATTAGTGTGTATAACCTCAGTTTAAGGGTAATTCCACCAATTTTACACATTGAAGTGCGTTTATAGGTGGGTAAAGTCAAGCATTTACAGTTTAAAAACAAAAGATCAAAATCGATACAGCAGAACCAGAGAGATTGCCTTCTTCTTCATTTTCAAAACCTGCTGCCTACATTACCCACAATGCAACTTAGCCATATGAGTGACATCACTAGAGGCAATTTATCAGATTACATGCAAATTCTTCTGGAGCCAAGAAAGGCTTTATAATACTACTTTTTCATATATGCAGTACTCTCCAAGACCTGTAAACACCCTTAATGTGTTACCCTTTAAAAGTGAGATCCATGTTGTTGTTGTTGTTGTTGTTGTTGTTGTTGACTAGTTGATCTTTCCCTCCATCTATGTGTAAAAGCTTTAATATATGGAAATAGAGTATATACAAAAAAAATCCTCATTCTGCCACTCAAACCTTATAAACAACAGAAAGCGTCGTACTGTAAGTACAGATCGAGGCGTTTATTCCCACTCGTCCTCTAAAGCCCTTTCGACTCACTTCCAAATGATCCCAGAAAAATACATTTGTTGCCATCAGACTACCTGATTAAATTACTTTTAAATAATGAAACAACCATATTGCGCATATGTCCAAACACCTGCCTGAGTTTTTTTTTAACTCTGAGAGACACGTTGCACGTAAACTAATCTATCATTTATCAGCTTCCCTAAATGAGACCTGCATACAGCACCTGTACACATACATCCTGCCTCTCGCCTGAACATAAGTACTGATGAAAGATTGATCAAAGGGAACATGTGTGTGGGCCTGTTATATCCGGTGTGGTTACTGTACTGTATATAAAAACACATGTTCTCAGCTGAGGTGATGGGATATTCATGAACAAGGAGCCTCGACGCTCTTCTTCGGTAATGTTTCATAGATGAACGCCAAGATTATTAACGGAAATACCTCCTTTCAAGTCGAATTAGCTGAAGGCATTTGTGAAACATTTGACTTTGTCAAGGTTATTAAAATATGAGCTGGCGCCGCTTGAGACTTTGTTCAGCTCTATTCAAGGAGATTTTTACATTTTTATGCCTTTGTCATCCCACAATGTGCATGTGCTTCGCTGGACTTATGCTGTGTTATTGTGCGATGCTTGTGTAACCCCACAGCGCTCCATTGTCTCTCACTTTATTGTTATGAAACTTGTATCACAACACATGCAGCTATTCACAGCTGAATGCCTTTTTAACTTATAGGGTATACTAGCAAGGTTGTGTGCCGGGGCTCCAAACCTGATCTTTAATCATTTGTGTATAGTGAACACTGCAGAGCTTAGTTGTTATTCATCACACACAGTAGACTGTGTAGATACCTTCTGGTCTACTTGTGTAAAAGCTTCTACAAAGTTGTAAGTTCAAGTTTGGCTTCATGTCATCCCACATCTCTGACTCCTGTCTGTATCTCTCTCTTCCACTTTCCTTTGCTTGGAGAAGTGAACGGGTCATTCTTGAGAGGCGTCTTCACTCAGAGCTTGCAGTGGGTTTTGCTGATGTAAGGCTGTATTTGTAGCGGTAGGGAGAAAAGGGGAGATTCCTGCATAATGCATCAAAGCCTGCGTGAATGTTCCAGAAGTCTAAAATTTTCATTCCTGAAAATAAACGTATTGTGTGCATGTCTCGAATGCATATTGGATGTGGGTATCTTCATGCATACAGCTCTTCGTTTGCAAACATCATGTTCTCCTGCACATAACTGACTTGAAGCTGACCATCTGAACCGCACCACAGTATTATCCCATTGTGAAGAGCTTTAGCCAGTCCAGAATATCGCAGCTGCTTGAGTTAGATTGCAGAAAACACCTGAGGGCGTGTGTGCACTCTGGGTTCTTGTTTCCTGTTGTGTATTTCGGTTGCTACGGGGCCTTCTAGAGATTTTACCTCGCTCCTTGTGTGGATCAGATTGGTCAGGTTTCCTCATTTAGAAGGAAGCACGTGGTCATTACTACGCTACCCAGTGTTAAACAAGACATCACCCTTATCGGTGTGAGTAAACCTTGCTTCAAGGCACGCAATTAACCTGTTATAAAACGCCTCTCTCATCCTCACTTCCTCCTTCTTTCACCTCCTCGTTCAGCCGCCCATTAACAGTTCACAGAGGTTTTGGTGATGTAAGCTTTTTTAATTGTCTCCTGGGGAGCTGGGTAATTTTTAAATCTGTTTCCAGCAGTAAAGCATGACATAGCTGTACTGTACTGTATGTGCAGATGGTTAAAGCCTTTTGTGGAGATAATAAATTGTATCCAGTTCCGCCATAGTTCGATTCCTCGCTGTCAGGTGCTGAGAGCCCGTTGGCTGAACGCTGATTTATTTGGCAGCCCAGGGAGTCTTTCTCTCCCATATTTATCTCCGAGCACAGGGAAGAGTATGGGAAATTTAATTTTTCATTATTCATTAAGACACATTTAATCCCTGTTTGAAAGGATGGCTTTAGCTGCATTTGAATAGCAAATGAAGCAAGGACTGGAACTGCAAAATTTTGATTAGCTCAAGAATTCAATTTCCACACATAAGGTAACATCATTTATCACCCATGCCTCAAACATTAGCTACAGTGGGTGCTCAGTATAAAAGTGTATGGCATGTTCAGTGTCCTTGGAAGAATCGTAGCGTGCAGCCAGATTCAGTCGGACTCAGATGGCGTGAGCGAACACGAATAGGGTTCACGTGGGCAGCGCGTTCTGCTGGCAAACCCAAACGTCGTTTTTGAGCAGATTGTGTGGGGTGGGCGGCTCGACAGGCTTGTGGAGAGCTGAGCGACCTCTGAGAACATGTAGACCTCCCCTTTCCTCCTCTCTCTCCTCCATGGATGGACTCTCCAGCTCCCTGTCTCCTTCTGTCGTTGGTTATCAAGATATGGGTTTAAGGTCACAAACAATAATATTAGTGATGTAACGGCAGAACCCAGATTAATTGCAAAATTGAACCATTTTAATTATCAAGGATCATAAATCTATAAGGTTGGTAAGTTATACTAGTAACATCCTAACGGCAATCAATAAATCAGATGCTCTGACAAATAAAAAACAAAAACAAATACAGTATCTGTGGCGGTTGCAGACTCCTAATAAGCCTGCATGCACCGAAAGCAGAAGGTCTTAAAACAATATGGTTCCACCTCATCATCAGTCTCTGATGTACTGACGTCCACAAAACTCTCCTACAGATCCCTCTTGTTTGAGTTGCTGTGGTTGCACGAGGTCACCAAGTGTTGGCTCTGATTAATCCAAAGTGGCTTTTTGTCAGGCATGATTTAAACAACCTTCTAACTTAATCTGTACCTCCTGCTCAGTGTTAATGTACATTCATATAACCAGCTGATGCATTGTCCGGATATGTTCCCTGTATTTTAACGTGACCTTTCTAACCATCTGGCCCCTGCTGGTGTAAACTTGTTCCTCCCAGCTTGTCTGTTGTGTGACTGCGCGCTAACGTACACACGCGCTGTACGCTTGAATATACACATTTTAAAAAGGCCAGATGCCGGCAGCGATGGAAATGTTTTGAGGTAAATGTCAACTGGCAGTGGGAAGCAAAAAAAAAAAAAAATGTATATTCACGTTGCCTCCACAGAGTACATTTGGTCACATTCCCCTCTGTCAACTCCGCTTCAGGCCATTCTCCGCACAATATTGTGATTTTGAACCCGTCAGGACAAAACAAGCAGGCAGAAATTGCCACTCATCATAGAGCTGAAAAGAACAAGAGCTCACCATGTGCCTCTGCAGCAACAAAACAGTTTAGCTAAAGGAAAAAAAGATGACTTGAGAATGACTTGAATATCACTCCTTTATCACAAAGTTGTGGCGAAAAAAAGATGGGTACCTCAGATCATTTGGAATCACAAGACTTCCCTGCTGTGTCGAATCAGATTAAGTGTGGCAACATAGTAAAAGCACTCTGTCTGAGATGCAGGATGCAGTTATTGTCATCACAATGTGTCATATTATGTAACTGAGTGTGTGGTGATGTGCGCGTTTCGCATTTGCTGAGTTATACATCTTTGTTAGAGCATTTGCAACATCAACACCAACAGATTTAACTTAAAAATACCTAAAATATTCTATCACTGGACAGATATTTGATCAGATTTCATTTTCTTTGACTCAAGTTGCTGTTTTTTTCCCCCCTCACCTTAGCTGTGTTTATTTCCCACCTCATAAGGCTCTAACAGTTGATATTGCTGCTGCTTTGATTACTTTAGAGTTGAAACGCTCCGTTAGCCTCCTGGGTTTTATCAAATCTGGCTTTAAGCTCTTTAGATGATACAGACTGAGGCTGCATTTAAATCCCCTGCAGTGCATTCACTGTAAAATTGCCAGAATCTCCCCAGTGCTCAAGCATCAGCAGCATTAGAGCTGAGGAGAGGCCGAGGCAATATAGACAACCACAACTTATTTTTTTCACAGGGCTGACAAATGAGGGGTCTGATGTGGTGGTGAGTAGAAGATGTTTAAAGTTGTTTACTAGTATTTCACTTCACCCGTTAGAATCGCTCAAAGTTTAAGTTGCATTATATATTAGGGCATATTAGATTTACAGACTTGACCTTCACCCCTCTCACTTCTAATTGGTACATTCCTAATCCCACTGTACAGCCTTTCTTATGTGAATGGTTAGGCTGCTAGCTGGCACCTCTGTCTGTCAGGCCTAGTTGTGACCCTGTGTTCATGTGTGTGTGCAGTGGCGGACTCGGGATGTTTGAGCGGCAGGGGCAGAAAAAAAAGGGCACCAGCTCTATGAGGTGGGACACCACCGTGATACATTTACAGTGAAGAGGAGGGGTACCATAGTGGGCAACTGTTTTTTCGAACATCCAAGAGAGCACCTTCGCTGCCTTTTTTTAAACATGGCTAACCCCTGACGCATTAGCCGAATGTGTTCACATGTGGAATCGGTCAAAGGGGATTAAACGGATCACTCGGGGCTGTGTAATGGGCTATTACATTTGGTATGGGGTCTCTGACGCTGTATGGTATCATTTAACATGTAATCAGTCCTAATTTGTAATGAAAAATGCTCTGTCCTCCGGTGGTGTTCAGACTGTGAGTGACTTAGCAGGAAGGCGCCCTCCCACTGAGCCTCAACTTACATGTTGGTGAGCAGTTGCCTGGTTACATGTGTAGTTAGCAAAACTGGTTTAATGTGCGTTCTCACTCCCACTCAGATTAGACGACGGTTACTGACGGTCAGAGAGAGAGAAGCCGAGATGTACGCAGTCACGAATCAATGGTAACAAGCTCCTGACTTTCTTCTCGTATAAGTGCCCACATCTTTATCTTCACAGCACAGCTTCAAGCATTAACGACTGTATGAAGTGTAACTAAGCCTCTTCACTTACTGTTTCTAACACAATACATGATTCCAGATGGATCTGTGACTCGGTAAAAATAAAAGTCAACATGTTACTGCAGTATTCTCAGTATTTTATTGTATTCATTTCCACACAATGAGGCCCCTCTTTAGACACCCGTCATTGACTGCCGCATCACTGCAAACACTCATTTGATTACAAACCAGCGACAACTAGTTTCTGCACGCTTCCAGCTGTGAATACTTGGCACACTGAGTAACAATGGTGTTTGTACGCCACTATTCTTGCAGTATTAGTAGGCGTAAATTAACTCTAAATGTTTTAAATGTCTGTCCAAGAGACACTGTTTTAGTATGGAAGGACACAGCTGGGAATAAGACTCACTCTATGTATAAAAATGACTGGATGTACTGTTATCTCGGTTATCTCTGGTCTTTATTTTATGTATTCATAACACTGATGCCTGAGATTAAGATAAATAAGCTGTAATATAAGTGTGTGGTAAGCAGTGTGGTAATAAGTTCTTGTCCTATTAACATATTTGACTCTTAGCTGGTCAAGTCAGATGGAAGTGCAATCACAATATGTTATTTTAATACATTTTATATTGGTTATTGGTTCAATTATAAGGTTATTTAGCTAAAGTTATGTAGGGAAACAATAACAATTTATTCAGTCATGAAAATGAAAAATGTGTTTATTAAATAAAGAGTTGTCAGGATTTTTGATTTAGATTAGTATATGAAAAAGGTAGATGTATATAAATGATGATAAATATAGGTCATGAAGAGCGACAACATGAATAATAATCTCTATATAAGTGAGCATATAGCCTGTTCTTGTTACAAACAATGTTGTATTTATATACTTTCTATATATTTTTATGGCAACTTTGGAAGATAAATAAATAATAACCACAAACCCCAAAGAAATCGATTGCCCTCTATTGCTGTAAGGTCAAGGAGAACATGAAGGCAGCACAAACTGTGTGCACACAGTGCATGTAGTACACAGTGCTGCCCAGTCTGCACTGCAGCCCTCCTGCTGTCTCTTTAATGCTGCAGTTTCAAACACAACTCACAAACTCTGAAACAGTAAAATATACAACAGCCACACTCCTCTCTTTGTCTTTAGGGGCCTTCAGTTATCAGAACCTGGTCATTTCATTTTCACATGGTTTCAGTCTGAATCTGAATTTTAAAAGAAAGTTCACATCAGTTTCTTGTTTCCATGTAAATTAGAACAAAGTCACGCCAGCAGCCATAGAGGAAGATTTTACAATAACATTTCTTCAGCGCTGCAGAGAAGCACCGTATATGTTTTGTTCTTGAAAACGTCACCAAAATCAACAAAGAGAGAAATAATTGTAGTTGCAGTTTCAATCTTGGATCCCTGAGGCGAGAGTTCTTAAGAAATCAAACTTTTACTACAAAGTACAACGATAACACCAACATGCTGAGAGGCTGTTGGAGGCTTAAAATGAGATGTAAAGTGTTCCAACCATGCGCTAATAATACAGTAGCTTAATGATTTTGTCCATCTCGAACTAAACCAACTCTCTCCCAGCCCTCGCAGGCGTTTCCTTGAGTGATTTTGTGAGTGTGTGAACTTAACAGCTGATGTTTTGCAGACTGAAAAAGCCTGGACGGAAACAGGCTGAAGCTGCCACTGCTGCGGCTCGACAGACGGAATGAAAACAGACAGGTGTTATCGACAGGAAAGAAGAAACAGACCATGAAACAAGAACAGTGCATGTGGGGGGGACGTTTGAGCTGTCGAGTGTGGGCTGCATGTGGTGTGTGTTAGTGAACCACAGAGCGAGAGGATGATCGGTTTGAAGATGAAGTCGTTGTAAGGCCGGCGCATGTACATTTGAGTAGCTATATGCACATTAACTTGAGACTAACTGCAGCTAATAAGGTCATTACAAGTTCAGGTTCTGTTTTTGTGTGTAATGCGCCTCGTCACCTGCGCACGCTTTAAGTATGTCTCATTTGCACAGGCACTCCAATTCAGTCATGCATATTTTGCCACATAACATGCAAGTAATTTGACGTGTGTGTGCGACAGGGAGAAAGAAACGATTGTGTGTGTGTTATTTACAACACGGGGGCTGCCTTTGGCGGAAACCTGAGCACTTGAGAGATATAGCGAGGCGGACAGAATCTAAAAATACCACGGCTGAGTGAGCAGGGGCTTAAGAAGAAAAAGAAGAAGAAGCAGTGGCTGTCTCCACTGTCAAGCCTGACTCTTGGTCTTCAGGGCTGCGCGCTGCTGTCTCAGAATGAAATATTAGGACTTTATAAGCAAACGGAAACAAATCCATCTGAGACCAGACAGCTAATTTAAAGTGACGGGTAGAACAAGGGGGGTTTGGATCAGCTATTGGAACGTTTGATCTGTTTGGTGAGTCAGAGTGATGTAAAGTGTATGAAACGGCTATAATGAGATCGTGGATGGGTTGTTTGAGCATTAATCATAATAGGAAAGAAAGCTAATTGAGCTCATGAGGGATGAGTATTACAGTTTCCACAGTTTTTGTTGACAAATTAAAAAAAACCTTAAAAAATATTGTGCAGGGCCCTGTTTACAGAAACTTCTTCAGTCTAAAGTGTCAGTTTAGGATGACATTTAGGATCTTTGACATTACAGAAACATGATTCCTAGCTGCATTTAACAAAGAAATATGTATCCGAATTTCCTACACTAGGAATCCTGTGTTGGGATGGCAATGGACCCTGTCCTTAATTCAAAATTACTGCCAGAAATGGCAGCACCTCTGTTCTTAGGTCTGCTTGGGGAAAGGCATGAGTGTCAAACCAAAATATTATGATTGAAAGGCTAATCGACTGTAAGAGAAGGCTAAACTGATATTAGCCTGTTGGAGGAGCTAACATTGATGTTAGCCGATTAGCTTTAAATTTCCCAGACCGTCTCGTCCACCAACTCGCATCAGATCTAAAACTGAATGCCGGTCTTTTCATCTCCACTACAGCGAGCTAGCTAGCTAATGACAACTAAAGTGTCATAGCCATTGTCATGGATACAGGAAGTCTTTTGCCCATTCTCAACACAGACCAAGTAATCAAGTATGCAGTTATAGTAAGGATATCTTGAGATAAGATGCAAGGTTTGAGATAGGATGGGACGCTGCCATAAGTTTGGAAATTGCTTCTGTAATAGGGAGATAGAATTTTTGCTATCTTTGAAACTTGTAAGATAAGTTAGTAAACTTTTCTGTATGTTTTTTTTTTTTTTTTTTGCAGTGTCTCAGAGTGAATTCAAGGCAGCACAGACCTTGACATCACTTACAGCGTGCTGTATTCCAGTGTTTAAACATTTTCAGACCCATTCAGCCTCTACTTGAAGGTCACATCCTGTGGCTGTGTCCCTGTCCTCTCGTCATCTCTTTTTCCAAGAATGACACACGGGTGACAGCGTTTACCTCCCTACGCATCCTGCCTCTCACCGCTCATCCGACTTCCTGTCTCTGTACCTCACATACACAAACAGCCTCAAAGGTCCATTTACATATCTAATACGGTCTACACACACAAACAACGGCGCTAGTCCTGGGCCTGAGTGCAGGCATTAAAGGCCGCCCGTCCATCCCTCATTTGTCCAGCGAGGCTTCAAACATAACCTTCTCTCCATTGGCACAGCATATAGCGGCACCTGATCTGTGAAGTACACTACAAAGCGTAAATGACTGTGGACCGGGCTCAGCGGTGACTTGAATTGGCTGTTGATGACTCATAAAACGATATATTTCCATTTGAAAAGGGGGCTGTTAGTGTTGCTTGTTATTTACGGTCACTTAAAGGGAGTCTAACTCGGTATTCTTTATATCTGAGAACCCTTAAATGACATCCTGAAAGAGCGCTAATTAAGACGGTGTAAAATAAGAGGTTCAGAAATCCCAGACGAAAAGGAGCCTCGAATGTCCTTGAAGAAATAAAATTAGCTCCTGTTTCAAGAGAGCCCAAATTAGCGTCGCCTGTACAAAAGAGATGCGGTGACCAAGCTCGCATGATGAACACTTAACTGTAAGATTAGCATTTTTGCTCTGTGAGCCAAGCTGTGAGAAGATGACACCATTTAGTCAAATCCAAAGCTCGCGTTGAATCCTTAAGACTTGAATTGCCCTTGATGGCGCGTTTCCTCTCTTCCTCGTCAGCTGCAGTTCTCAGCTACTTCTCTCGCTACACAATAGCTGCAAATAAAGAGCAAAGCTAGGCAGGCTGGGTCTCTGCGCTTCTATATGTGGCCACACATTTACATATCGCATGAGAGAACATTCACAGTTCTGCTTTGGTCACAGACACCAGCTCACACAGCAGAGCGATCACACACTGCACTTGTATAAGTTCATCAGCAGGTAAATGCTCCTTTGCTTGTTTATTTTACGAAGTGGGTGCATAAAAAGAAGCACACACAGGTGCACGACCACCCACACATCTACATACGCAACCGAGCACACACCCTGACACACCAGCTTGTTTCCTGTGGCTTCTGCTTCCTGCATTCGGAGGAACACGTACCAGACGCTGTTCTGCCGCTGACAACAGAGATGAGCGTAATGACATTAAAAGTCTCATTTCGTATCGATCCGTCTGCACAAATAGCCATCTGAGCAAGCAGAACAAGATTATTTAATGCAATTTCTGTTCTTTTTATTTCCCCTGAGTTTTTGGGTCACGCAGCGGAGAGGTGAGAAGGAGAGCAGACGACTCTTAGTGAGTACATGTTGGGTACTGTTGCCTGCTGAGCGCGACAGAAACAGCCTCTGAGGGCACATCATCCCTTTTTTTTTGGGCCTGTATGATGATTGCGGGAACAGACACGACAAGTAACTCAGCGAGTACAAACTCAGGTAGTACACCAGATTTTCTTCAGTTCTCAGTTGAAAGTCATTTTTGAAAGCATAAAAGTATCAGATGAAATTCATTGCTTAATATCTTCATTACGTTTCTCATGAAGGAATTTCTTCTTTGGGTTAATTTTAGCACAGCTTTGGGTTGTGGCAGCTACTGCACAAGCACCATTAAGAAACATTTGTCTTTGTAATTGAATAATGTCACTTCAATGAACATCATCTGCTGTGACTAGCATAATGCAATTGCCTTAGCCCTGATGACTCATCACCAGATGTGTGTGTGTGACTTGTCCATACGAATCAAGTCGCACAAGACTGTCTTAGGAGGTAATGTGAGCATTTGTATTCACACGCATCTATGGTATATCTGTACGATTGTATTAACTGTACAGCGTGGCCTGCGAGGATGGAGTTTGTCGGACTTAATGACTCTCGCACTAAAAGTCATCAGCGCAAACTTAATCCTGCGGGCTAAATATGAGCGTGGGCTAAAAATAGTCCCCTGTAGCTACAGAAACGTGCACAGCAGGATATGGTTGTCTGGTAGAAGATGATGAAGAAAAGACCAAAAGAAGGAAGGAGAGATTAGAAAGAAAAGGATATAGCATAAGAAGAGAAACGTATGCGACGGAGGTTTTATGTCTGAGCCTGGAGAGATTAAAAAAAGATCATCAGTAAAGGCAGAAAATGACAATCAGCTGAGGGAAATGCTTAATGCTTTGTTTAGGTTAAGAGGCTTTCAAGGTAAATTTGAAACCAACGTTTTATTGTTCATATTTAAATCATTTAGGAAGCGACTTCTTGGTTTGTATATAGGTTTGACGGAGAAAGGAAGGACATATTTAGGCATGGAGACTGGCAGACACACAGATGGGCAGTGCACTCAGCAGCTACATAGATGGTCTAAATAAATCGACGTCTCGGGCTAATGATGGATTGAGAATTTGATTAGAGACAGAGAGATAAAGAGGCATGATCTAGCTCTATCATTAATGCTGTCTGTCCGCAGACCCTAATTATAGCTAAACACACTGGCCTCTCTCTCCCTCGCTCCCTCTCCATCTAACCCCACACAATGCTTGACAATCTGAACAAAGCTTCCCTGAGGCCCCCTAATCTAATAGAGCAGTCTCTACAAGACATCCACACACACACACCAGCCAGCCAACAGAGAGGGTAAGGACAGAGTCAGGAGGGAAAGATGAGGGAGTGATGTAAAAAAAAAAGAGAGAGAGAGGGGCAGTCAGATAGAGGAGATAAATTGGGCACTGAGTGAGGAATAACACACAGAAAGAGCTTTTCTTTCCCCCCCGTCTCCAAGGGCTCTTGGTTTGATGTTTATCATGAGGCGAGCTCTGGTGGGACCTCATTGTTCCCTTCTTTGTGTGAGCGTGTGTGTGTGTGTGTGTGTGTGTGTCCATCTGCTGCGAGCTCCTGCAGGGCCCAGCCTATTTTATCAGGATTCTGGTCTGTGTAAGAGTGCCCACTCTGATCCTGCAGTAGAGTTAACACTCCCGAAAGCCAGTGTATTGATTTTGAGGGGCTGGTGAACACAGAAGAGAGGCAGAGAATGGTGCAGAGCCGTGTAAGACGGGCAGCACAAAACAGTCGTATGGAGGTAATGTTCAAATCACACCAGACCGCTGACCAATCACTGACCTCCGTGTGTGTGTGTGACTCTGTGACTCTGTCCTCTATCAGTCTGCCAGCATCTTTGGCTCTGTTTGTCAGGTTGCTGTCTGCACGCTGACAAGCTTTCACCGTTGTTTTTATCATCAAGTAAGGAAACGCAGTTTGATTTTAATTAAATTCTGAAGCCAGACTTGCGCAGGAGAGAAACGGTTCAGTGGAAAGGAGAAAAAAGAGGAGGAAGTACAGGTTATTGTATTGCAGTGTAGTATTGTATACAAGTATTGTCATTAGTGCACCTTTTGACACTTCACAACACACAGTTTTAATTGACCACTTCACACTCTGTGTTGGCATCAAGACCACACAGCATTTAATTGGTTCAGGTCATATCTCCTACATAGAATCCCCTCCATTCCTTTCTCAGATGCTAATTGCTCGCCGTGAAGTTTGAATGGTCCGTTGTTTTGTGCGCCGCGTTTTGTGCTAACCGGACGGGCCAGATGGTTTGTTTCACAAATCCATCTGGGAAAATGCCGCTGGAAGCTGTTTGGAAAAAGGCAGGCACTTTCGAAGAAATCTTGTCAGGTGATTGGATGAACAATCTGTCTATCACAGCCAATACTGGCTGATTTTAACCAATCAGATCAACAATAGGAGAGCTCTGAGCTCCCCAGCTCTGAGTGCAGTCAGCGTTACAGATGCTAGCAGCATCTACGCTCACATCTCGCTCACATACGTCAGACATTTAATATGTTGTGGCCTGGCTTCTGCCACAGGAGTTAGACTCATGACTGGCCTTACATAATGCTGCCATCTATCAGAGGGAGACAAGAAAACTAAAGAGACACAGACTCCAGGCTGCAGCTGTGCTCACACACACACACACACACACAGTGTTTCTCTATCCGCAGGGTCATGCTTTCTATCACCCCGTCTCTTCAATATGCTCCTCCCTCTACCGCCCGGTCCACACACACTTCCCAGATGTCTTAAACCGCCAGCCAGAACAGGGCCAAGTGCACAGTTCAGACCCATCATATCTGCCCTTGAGTATTGCGCGGACCAATCAGAGCCCAGTAAATACATTGTCAAGGCCAGGGCACCTTTAAGCATCACTGTTCAGCATGGACTAATGAATGAATGACCGTGTAATCTTTACATTTGAGAAAGAACACAACAAACATAGCAGGCAGTCGTTTTCCTAGACAGCATTGATGACCCCCCCCCCTCACGACTGAGGATACAGACGGCAGAAGAGAGACGAGTCGATTTCATGAAGAGACTGCAGAAGAGGGGGATCCGTGTGTGAGACTTCAGTGATGGTGTTTGGTCCATCCTGTGCTCCACAGAGAAGACAGAATCACTGAATGTTAATGCTGTGGAGACATTGTTCTGCTTCAGCAAACATTATCCGCAGTTCTGTTTCACAGCACTTATTAATTTCAGATCAAATCATTTTGGTCATAGAAAATTGTACAGGAGTTGGTTTTAACTGTATTCAAAAAAGAGGCGATGCTTTCACCATCCTTTCTGTATTTCTTATATTACTAAGTGTCCATATGCTTCTCAAACTGCAGTATTCGGCAGGTCCTTCTAGTTTTCCATGTTTTCAGAACCTCCAACTTTACAAACTTTCTTCTCTCTTTGTTTTTCCTAGTGGAGCTGGACGCGGAGCATGCACAGAGGGTCCCCGGGGCAGAGCAGGGAGGACTCCCGACCCCTCAGGTCAAGCTGAAAGAGAGGCAGAAGTTCTTTGAGGAAGCATTTCAGCAAGACATGGAGCAGTACCTGTCCACTGGCTACCTGCAGATCGCTGAGAGGAGAGGTGAGAAGGATGAGCGCTGAGGTCAGGAGCTCTACACAGATCACAGTAACGCTCTTTGAACATATTTAAACAGCTTGAAATATAACATTTCTTTTGGTCCGAGGCCTGCGAGGGAACAGGGAAAGTGTTGAGGTTTAGGTTGTGGCGTCTGTAACTAATCCGAGGGTGAATGCAAACCATCCAGCATTCAAATGAATTAATTCGAGCGCCCCGATAGCATCAGCCGAAACCTTCACACTTCGACTGCATATCACAAGATTGAGCCGTAATAGCTTTCTGCAGCGAGGCTCCACGCTCTGAGTGCCCGTCGCTAAACACACAAGTAGAGCCATTACTTTGAAAAATGCCACAGCACCGTACAAATGTAGTCTTCCACTGGGATTGTAATAGAATCCTGCTGCAGTTTACCCCATATATTACTGCCTGTGCCAAAATACCCAAAGGATGTGCTGAAACGAGGGGCTGCATGAGATCTGCACCCTGCACTCAAAGATGGATTGGACTCTCCCGGCCCAGAGTTTGTAACGTGATTTTTCTTCCTCTTTTCCTCATCTGTCCTGCTCCCTTAATCCTCTTGAAGTGGCTTATTAGAGAGGATTGTGGAGCAGTTAGGAAGGAGGAGAGATGGAGCGAAAGGAAAGAGACTTAAGGAGAGGGAGAGGGAGAGGACATGAGAGTTTTTTGTTTTTTTTCACGCAGTGTTTTCCATGACAAAAACAATCACCGACGCCAGGTTTGAGGTGCAGAATGAAATCTTCACAGCTCATTATCGAAGGACTATTCAGAATGCTGCGCAGCCTGCATTCATTCATGGTAAAATACAGAACAGACTAGATGTTTACATTTAGCCTTCACACTCGAAATGATGTTATTCACAGCACAAAGGCAAGCATGTGGGCCGCTCGACAGAAATGAATTAGAATAAACCAGCCATAATTGCTATAGGAATATCTGTAATCAGTTACAGAGGAGGCTCGCATCGTAAATCTGGTGAAACGCATCTGAGAAATCACGCGACAGAATGAAAGCTTGATAGAATAAAGCACAATGTGGCTCATTATCCCTAACGCAGCTACAAATCCCCACAGCAGGGCGGCGCCACTGAAGAGCAAGATAGAGAGCGAGAGAGAGAGAGAGAATGAACTGCAAGGATATAGTCAAGAAAACGAGAGGAAGGGCTGCGGATGTTATAAGCCACTGAGCCATCAAAAGAAGGTCTCAAGGGTCTTATACACACACTCTATTTCACACACACACACACACACACACCCTATTTGCAATCTCACTGCAGGCAAAAACAAGTCCTTCCCAGCAGGGGGAACCTTTTAGGCAAGGTCACAGCGGGGCTAAAAGAAGAACATGTTGGATGCAGTCACATGGAACTGATGTTCTCAACGCAGCGCTTTCTCGACCAAGGCTTTCACAACCTAGCCGTACTGTTGGTTCAAGTGTATCTGCGAGTGTGTGTGTGTGTATGTGTGTGTGCAAGTTTGTTTATTTTGTTCATGTGCTTAAGAGACAAGTCCATTTGGGGCCAAAAACTGAATCCTCCGTACTAAGTCATATGAGGCAGAATAGCTGCTATGTGGCGGTAATTGCGGAGCTGACAGCGAGATATGGAAATGGGTGCATACTGAGAAGTCATTAGTGAGCGTGAGAGTTTCTCTAAGATGTGTCACAGGAAACGCACAGAGAAAGAGATGAATGTTTATGTTAGTGGAACAGTGAATAAAATGTGTGTGGAGGAGTGTGTACGTTTAAATAATACATCACCATTTTTTTGTGTGTGTAGGCATTCAGTTCATCCAGGTTTGTGTTTATACATCACAGTCAGTTTGTGTAACGTTCATGCAGATGACTTGCCAAAGTTGAGTGATCTCAGAATATGACACTCATCTGTGTGTGTGATCTTTTTTGTATTTGTGTAGCTACTAGAAGGACGGGGAGACTTTTGGGGCGGCCTCCACAGGAAATAACATTCCCCTTCTTTCTCTCTTTCTTCACTCTTCTGCTCTCCCTCCCTGTGCCGCCCTCCTCTGCTCTCCTCATTTCCTTGAGGTACGGTAGCCAATGGCATCTTCTCTCACCGCTGTGCGCCGACCAATCATCTCCCTTCTTCCTCTCGTGCTCGCAACTCTGCCCCCCACCCACCCTGCTTCAGAAACCCATTCATTCACTCGCTCATCCATCCCCACAGTGCACTGATTGGCTGTTTGTGGAGCATGCAGCACATCGTGACAGCTAACCGAGGGGAGGGGGGATTGTACTCCTGCAAGGCGGTGAATCCAGGACTGTAGGAGTTAGCATGTTAGCTAGCTGCTGTGTAAGGGTTTCTAATTATTTTGTTTTGTACTGTTTAATAAACCAACACAAAAAAGCGATTGGTTAAGTGTTGATTCTCCTATTTTTATTTTATTTTATTTTTTTGGTAAACCGTGTTAATAAGCATGTTAAAAAAAATATGTCATCATTTGACCAGGTCAATCTTTAATTAAATTTTACAGCCCTGAAATATACATGTGGGTACCATGAGGATTGGCATTATTCACTTCTTACTGTTAATCCCAATCAGTTCAGCTGCTGTAAAGTGGATATGCACATTTGAATTCTCTTTCAGGAAGCTCTTTGACACTGAGCCACTGAGATCTGTCCGCTCAAAGGACAGGCTCGTGTGTTTTTCTAGTTTTTTTTAAAAACAGTGCTCACATGCCAATATTTACATTGAAAGAGATATCGTTCACTACGAGTGTCCCTTCATACTAAATATTAAAGCTATGTATATAAAGCTAATCCACTGGGTCATCACTTCCATGGATAGTGGGAGTAAATTTAGAAAACGGCGGGGAAGTTTGTTTGTTTGTACTACCATAGTGGTTACTGTTTGTAACTTTAAAATAATTGTTTAGCCATTTAACGACATGTTTTGGATGTGACAGTAAAGCACAATATTACACAAACATAAAGAGGGGATGCTGCACGAAAATAGAAGAACAACCCACTCTGTTGGCTGTTGTCTGACTATTACAGACTGCTGAAGCTTCACGTTAGCTTTAGCTGAGCTGATTGTCACTATGATAGGACGACTCTACCATGTACTCTTTCAGTGTACACATGGGCATGCGAGCGTTAAAATAAACTTGGGAACCCATCCTTTATGATACTATAGATGTTGCTTGTCACCTTCATATGCAGCTTCCCACTGCCAGTCCATTATTTGTTGTAATGCTTTGGATCGTACAGTAAACAAACTGTCCCTACACAGGCTTACCCATTTCAAATGCCATCCAGCTTGAATGTGCCCATTTGCTTCTGCTCTGCAAATTTTGGATCAAAACAAAAAACGTCAAAGCGCCTCTCTTCCTGGACTCAGCCCCTTGCTGCTGCTGCCCTTTTAATGATTCATTCCTGTGTGAGGCTAATATCTCGCTTTCCCGTGTCGTGTCCAGAGCCAATAGGAAGCATGTCGTCCATGGAGGTGAACGTGGACATGCTGGAGCAGATGGATCTGATGGACATGTCTGACCACGAAGCCCTGGATGTGTTTCTGCACTCTGGGGGAGAGGACAACAGTGCTGCTTCGCCTGTCACGGGTAGGTATCTAACTTATTTCTTTCAAACTATAAAAACTCATAAGGCAGTCAATTACTGAAGTTAAATAACTTCCTACAGCTGATCCATATCGAAGAACTCACTAAGGCAGAAATATGTGCCTCGAAAGATTGACAAGAAGTGTTTAGGCACGATGCACAAACACCATCTGTCCACATCTGCCTGGGAGATGTCACAGTGAACAACCTACAGCATCTGACTGACAGCTCGTCTCCAACTAAAAATAATTTGATGCAATAAAATCTCTGCTACAGTTCGTACGTCTGTCGGCAGCTGAACTCGCCCAAATCCTTGCAAGACTGCATAAATAAACAAAACCTAGGAAGTCGTTCCCACAACTAGAGCAGTGCCCTCCTTTTATTTGTAGCTATCTAAGAAGTAAATAATGGATAATAAATAATAGAGTTGTTTTTAAGAGAAAATGGTTCAATTCCCCAATGACCTGTACTAACGCTGTAAGGAGGGCGGCCATCAATTTCAAGCCAGAGTTGAGTGGTCCTGATGGTACCACTGCAGCATTACTTGAAGGGGAATTCTGGTATTACTAAACCTGGGCCCCATGTTTCAGTATTTTGGTGTGTAAACCATCTTGGTTCATCTTTCCACTCTTCCAACAATCACCAACTCTGGTTTGGTTGAAATAAATCCTTAACTCACCGTGTTAGATGTGAAAATATCAGGAGAGAGGTGAGAGAGACTGGATATCAGAGAAGATGGAGGGGAAAACGGCATGTTGAACCAGAATATTAACCATCGAGCACAGTGAATGAAGGGTTTCTGTCGACCAAACCAGAGTTGGCGATTGTTACAAAGACTAACAAGGACAATTTTTGAGAGTTTTATTTAATTTCTGTCAACCTCGGATGAAGGATGTTAAAGTTTCGGTTTTGTAAAAGAAGTCTGGTGGATTTGGCGAGAGCAAAATAGCAGCTTTTTTCTCTTTATACTTTGGTTAAACCAAAATCAAAAGGTCTGTCTCTGTAGGGATCGACTCCATATTGTTAACAGGCACTTAGAAAAACAATATGAGCCTGTCAAAGGCAAAAACAAGCACTTCAAAGGTCCAGTCCGTAGCATTTTTGTTATCTTCAAATGAGCCTTTTATATCTACAGAGGGAGCGGGTCCTCTTCCATGGAGTCCCGCATGTTGCTCACTGCTAGATGCCACAAAATCCTACATCCAGCAACCTTAAAGTGGGCATATTTTGACAGTAAAGTTGCCCACAAGGATTACATTGCACTCTGTTGAGGCAGTCTGCTGGACCAGTTCCAAAACGTTTTGTACCTTTCATTCATTTTGGCTCCAAAATATGTAAACATGAGGCTTAGGTTTAAAAAGACCGGAATTCCCCTTTAACCCCCTTCCTATACTGGTTTTTAGTCTGAATCTATCTAAGTGACTCCTCTTGTCTCCCAGGTCCAGATGTGGAGTCCTTCACCACAGAGATCAGTCTCCAGGTTCCCACCCAGGCTGAGCTACGCCACAAGCTTTCTTCCCTTTCATCCACCTGCACCGACTCAGCCAGCCAGGACACGGAGGCCGGGGAGGAGGATGAGGAGGACGAGGACGAGGAGACAGAGCAAGGAGGAGGAGGAGGAGGAGGAGGTGGGGGTGTCGGAGGAACAGGTGGAGGGGGAAGGAGGAGAAGGCCCCCTGTTGTGGTGGCCCTGGACGAGGAGGAGGTGCATCCCGATACGGCGTTGGTGGACCGAGAGGACCAGACCAGCAAAGACTGTGATGAGAGCAGGCCGAAGGTTTGAGGAGGGACGGACTGGATTTAAACACAAACACGCAACACAAACACACACAGAGCTGTGAATCAAACTCAGATATACAACAATATTGGCTTCCTTCTCAAATCCCATTCAAAACACATGAGAGAAAATCACTGAGGTTGCACTAACTGCCACATTACCTTGCCTTAAAAGACCACTGATGTGAGTTTATTAATTCTAATTGATCCCTGTAAAATAGGTTTGAGTTCCCTTTAGCATACTAATATCGAATGGCTTAACATGTACCTGTGTTTGTGCATGTTGAGACCAGGAGAGGCCTGTTACTGATAACTGAAACAGACATAGACACTAAAATCATCCATGGGTCCCTTTTTCAGTTCATGCTCCGTGCTAACACTTGTTGAGCATGAATATACAATATGTTTGCAACATAGTGTTGAAACTTTAGCAGAATAATAAATATATGGTGTTGTTTTGTATCGCAGGCCACACAAGTGAAATCATGTTTTCGTCACTGAAAGTAATATTCTTTGGACTGTATTTTATCACCCAAATTAAGGCCACGACAGGACATATCATCGTCAGAAATGTGTTTTACAAACCCAATGTAATAGAGGTGAAAGAAAGTGAAATATTGTTTTTAATTCTTGAAGCCACCAAAATTACATTTAAAACGTCTTTGCAAGGGTCTTGCAAGAACTGTTGTTGGATCCATAGTAATGCTGATTGCAAACGCTAAATAATTATCTGCAAGGGGCACATGGATGAGTTTTTCTTGATTTCAAGGTCCATTGTGTAGGATTAAGGGGAATCTATTGGCAGAAATTGAATATAATTTTGATAATTATGTTTTAATTTGTGTATAACTACCTTTAATATCTACATGGGGAGCTCTTCCTTGGAGTCCACCATGTTTCTATAGTAGCCCTGGATGGACAAACCAAAACTGGCTCAGCAGAGGGCCCTTTGCATTTTTTGAATGCACGAGAGGTGAGGCGAGGTGTATTGAGTTGGTTGTAATCTGCAACATTACACCTGGATGCTGCTAAATCCTACACACTGGACCTTTAATTGATAAGCTGAACCCACGAAGCTTGTTGCATTTCTTTAGCTGGTTTATGAGCTAGATTCTGCAGTGTTTCAACGTAAACTATCTATTAGATGATACTTTAGTGCCATTGGCTTTGTTAACATGGTTACTAACTGGCAGTGTTATATACCACATAGTACTGTACAGCCGACAGACTGGTGGAGTTCAGGTACCTGGATATCAGTGGTTTAACAGACACACACACGGACACACACACACACAAACACACAGGAGAGTTCCCCATTGCCATTCCTTTGACCAATAATATTTGGGTGAACTTCTCTTTTTGAACAAGGACCAAATCCCTGTTTGGACTGTGTGCTATGCACTGGACAAGACCCAGAAGGTTTAACTGTATCCAGATTTTTTTTGTACAGAAATGTTGACATTTGTGCGATGTGACAGCATTACTCCTTCCTTTCTTTTCCCCTGCCTACAGTTTATGACTTGTTGGTAATAAATGTTTCTCCCCCAGCATTGTTTAATTTTCATCTAAGCATTTCAGGAGCATGTTAAAGAATGAAATGTGAGCAGGATTCAGGGTTTGAGCATGTTAACAGCCCCTGTGCGCTCACTGTTGATTTACAGCCCGGCCCGAGCTCTTTACGCATGGAAAGCGGACACGCTGAGGGAATGTATAGATGGACAGAGCGTTCTGCAGGAGAGGAAAACGTCTATGAAATACAGTGGTTTTCTCTTGGGGGGATAATATTTTACTATGTAAACATTCATTATTACAGTTTAATGTTTTCTGACTGAAACATGAGGAAAAGCAATACTAGTGTTGTGTGAGAGTAAATGGCATTTCAAGGCTGAGAGTGCACGTGTTGGTTCATTGTGAAAAGTAAACTGCTCATGTCGATGTGTGACAATCACTCCGGTGCACTTTAATTAAGGTTACCAAGAACTACAGGGTCCTCCAACAGGCTGCATGTACAACGTGTGAAAAGAGTGTTAAGCTTTGTGCTGAATGAACATGAGAGCACGTCCCACACCTGCTGCTGTTCACCATGGAAGTGGATCATGTCACGGTACAGCCTTTTTATTTGTATTATAGTGAATTTCCTCACTTACCTCTATAGGTATCTGTCTAGCAGTGCAGATAGTTTGGGGTTCATTTGCCTGGGGTTTGAAATGCCAGGATTTCTGCTTTAAGATCCATACAGGAAAAAGATCCTTGGGAGTTTGTTGAGTGCTCACAGCATTAAAACATGAAAAACACCTAGTGCTATTTTCCAAAAATGTCACAGATCTACAGGCTTCAGCATCAAGTTTTAATTGGAACAATGTTCTACTAAATAAAAACCCAAAAGAAAAACTCCAAGGCACTCTTTGTCCTGTTAAAATGCCAATATTTACACGGCATGGCCATTTTAGACCTTAAACAAGGTTTTTTTAAGATGAACAGCACACACACAACAATAAACACTCTCACACACATGCACTCCCTGAAGAGGAACGAGGATAAAGGAGTTTAGAGAACCTGGCTGAGTTTTTGTTTTTTTTAGAAGGTCTAACATGACAATAAAGGCATTTAAATAGTTCAAAAAGAGTTTTTCTTGTGATTGTTACATTACCTTTACAGTAAGGTCTGTGGTCGCGCAGATGATCGTGGCTAAATTAGGCAACTGTCAATTATTTTGATTATTGGTTAGTAACTTGATTAGTCTACAACAGGGGTCGCCTGCAAGGCACCTAGACCAACTCCTAATACATGTAACCTGTTAAATGTATAACAGTGTTTCCCACACATGTACTTTACTTGGGTGGGTGATGTCTTGATTCTTTTAAAATGCCTGAAGTGATTGCCAAAACAGTCGCCGATTCATTTTCTGTCCTTCTGAATTTATTTCAGCTGTAGACCAGGTACCACTAGAGGTGATCGACAAAAGGAATTTGGATAAAAATCGCCCTTTATGTCGCCAAAATACTCAAACTCCACCTGATAAATCTGCATTATGAAGCTGCTTCTTCATGCAGTCGAGTCAAAAGCGCACAAAAAGAGACACAAAGCAGGTTGGAAAGAAGTGACAGTGAATTGTCGGTAAGTTTTTATTAAACCTTAAGTACAAACTGCAAAAGTAAAAAACTGTCAATATAACCAACATGAGACTCTCTTTCCGAGTGGAGGGAAAGGCCGAGATGCGGCACTAATAAATTAAGTCACCAGAGACCCCACCGTGAGCAAGTAGTTTATACTGTAGAAAATGGAAGAAACGAACAAACAAAAAAAGAGAACTGAAAAACAAACAAAAAAATCCCATCAGAATAAAATATATTGTAAGGCCATAAAAACTTGACAACCACTTTTTATTATGTTGAAAACACCCGACTTGGTATTTCATTAAATAGTCCTAAAACAGTTCAGTCTTCTGCGAGGGACGACAACCAACAAACTGGATTATAGGATTTTTCCTTGACAGTCACCACTGGCAAGCTCAGTGCAACATGAGTAGCTACTACATTTTTGTTGAATTTTCAGTAATGAAAATGTAAAAACCCATTTTTTTGTGAACATCTCTTTTTTTTTCCCTTTTCTTTAAAAAAGTAAAGCTAAACAAACAAAACTAGGTTGGGGGGGGCAGTCGTTGGCTACTCAATATCTTCTTTCTTAGTGATATAAGCAGCACTTAAAATTTTTATACACGTTTACCAGAGCAACCCTGTAAGCGTCATACTCACACGGATGAAGAAAGGGAAATGTAAGGCTTTTTCTTCATCAAGCACTCTCCTCTGGAACTCTTCTCTCTCTTCTCTATTCCTTCCTTCCTTTCTTTCTTCCTTAACCCCAGAAAAAGGCTCAAGTATTTAAAGAAATTTACAGGATTATGTACAAAAAAAGTTGATGTTTTGTTTGTGTTGGACTTTTTCCTCTCTCTAAAAATCACTCATAATATATCTGGAAAAGGGAAAAAAATGCAAAAGCCAAAAAAAACAAAAAGAACAATTTAAAAAAAACAAACAAAAAAACTTGGATTTGATATTTCACATTTTACACTCTTTGACTAGTGGCTCTACTTGAGATAACACATCAGATCAACAGAAGTAAAAAACACAAAATAATAATAATAATATAATAATATAATTAATGTTTACTGGTACAGATGAAACAAGAGGACTGGAAGAATGGAATGTTAACACGATTGCACATCTAGAACCAGAAAAGCCTGAAAGCCTTTCTGCCCTGTGGGGTGGGGGCGCGCGAGCTAGCTGTTAGCTGATAGCAGGCGCTAACCCCCAGATTTTTTAATTTTTTGTGTTGTTATACAGTAATTATAACCAACAGCACCAATAAAATGGATCTCCTCGCTAAGTTTCAGGCACGGTTTTCACTTGCTAGCGAAGGAGGGATCCCTCCATACTACCAGGAAGTGAGGCGAGCGATGACCTTTCACAGGTCGAGCAGCTGTAGCTCTGCCCCCTCTCACATCCACCAACGAACAGAAACATCCACAATGACAAAAAAAAAATAATACACAGAAGACTTCTTGCAAAAAAAAAAAAAAACCTAGCAAAAACAAAGCTAAAATTCAAAATAGAACTTGTAAAAACATAGCCAACCAACAATAAACCAACATCGTCTGTCTTTCAAGTTTTTACCTCGCGTCACCACCCCCGCCTTTTTAAAACAAACAAACAAATACAATGCAGGAGCTGCATCGAGAAAGAATAAAATCAATAAAAAAGGACTCCTCTTCCTTAAACCAAGGACAGAGAGAAACTTTGGGTAACTACTTGATGTCATTTTCATTTCAAAAAACTGGGGAGAAAAACAAAAGGCCGCCTTTTCATTTGTCCCATGTTCACAGCTGAGTGACGCGTGATGAGAGGGGAATCGGGTTCAGTCTCAGGGGCGAGATGAGGGCAGGAACAAGTGATGCAAGAAGAAGGTAACAAATGTAACCCATTTCAGTTAAGGGAGGATGTGTGATGGAGGTAAAGGGTATAACAGGGCCCCTCGAGTCTTCTTGTGAACGTTACACTTAATGCTTGTAATGTTGTAAAAGGACGACTTCATGAGGGACGTGGGGGGGAGTCTAAAATCATCCAGAATAAAAACAAATTCTTCTTTCACACTAGTGCAAAAAAGACATCTTTCTTTTCTTTTTTTTCCTTTTCCTTTTTTTTTTTATAAACAAGCCTGTCGTACTAAGGGGGGAGGTGAAGATTTTTTGGAGGGGGGACTGAGGTCAGGTGAGGGGATCTTCAAAGCTCAAAAACAATCGATCTTAAATATTGGATGGTGGAGGAGGGATTGATAGTGACCCTGCTCAATGTTTAAAAAAAAACAACAAAAGAAAAAACGGGGGAGTTCGGGAGGGTCGGGGCAGGACGTGGGCACAGCGCACCAGGCGGTCATGTCGAGGCGTCCCCCTCAGGACACAGCAGCGGCCTTGGGTATGTGGCTGGAGGACAGGCGTGCCAGGGACACCTCCACGGTAGCGCGCTTTCGCGGGCCTCGCTTAGCCGGGGATGCTTTGGGGGGGCTTAAGCCGTGGCAGGGGTCCCCACCTCCTCTACTGACGACAACTCCTCCTCCTCCACCGCCGCCGCCACCACCACCGCCGCCACCGCTTCCATTCTTTAACATGGCCCGGCCACACACCTGGTTCACCAAACTGTTGATTTGCTCCTGAATGGAAAAGTAAAAAAGGTTAAAAATGGACTTTCATGTGTAACTTATTCACACACAGCAGGAATTACAGTACATGTACAGTGTTCATGCTGAATTATCTGCTTCCTGGAGCAGTGCCCTGTAAACCTAGCTGATGTCTCCCCCGTCTGGACAGAGAGGGAACTGAACCCCAGCTGAGAGAAGATGGCAGCAGCTCACCTCATCGTATCGGTACATCATCTTAAGGCCTCTGCAGGACTTGTGCTTCTCCACATAGCGCAGGGCACACTCCAGACAGAAGACCACGTTGTCAGTCTCCTGAACCACCTGCGCAGACAGAAAGCAGACACCCAGCTCAGAGATCTCTTAGTAATGAGATCGTGAGAAACCTGATGAATCATTTAAATGCCTTTCACTCTGACTTTATTACGCCACTGGCAAGTTAGTAAGATGCATATATTAGAGTATTATGGGATTCAACTGGATAACATTGTTCTAAAGTTTTATTAAATTTCATCTTGGCTTGGATACTTTTGATCTAGCGAGCCATAAAAAGCACTAGAGAATGTATATGAAACCATTATAATTATTGATGATCTCATGACTATACATATTCATGACTCCAAACTTTCTTAAAGGACATAAGAGGTTTATTTTTGTGTACGATGGAAAATAAAATGCCAAAAATGTCTCCAAACTAGCACTATAGCATCTTAGAAATATAATCCATCATTGAGCTCTCACCATGGACAGGTAGCAGAGATGCTGACAGATCTGGCAGCGTCTCTCTGAGGACTCCAGTGCCAGCCATTTCCCGCGGGGCTTCTTGCGTCCCTCGCCGGGCCCCAGGTTGCCGTCGTGGGTGCCGTAGCGGGCAGAGGAGAGCAAACCTGCCTTGTAAAGTTCCTGCCGTTGGCGCATCTCTATGTTCCTGTTGGACAAGATGTTTTATAAGTCAGATGTTCTTTTATTGCTTTGGAAAAATATGGAGAGTGGGAACTCCTCTCATAAAAAAGACCAGTATTTGCAGAAAGCATATACTTATTAAATACTCTGAAAGGTGCACTATGTAGTTTTGAGGAAGACGTTTAAAGAGATGAAAAACATCTTAATTCATTGATTTTCATGACTGAATAAACAAACTGTCCTAAAGGACATTTGGTATCAAAAGTATCACGTACCATTTTTTCATACCAGTTTTGTATAAAAGTTTAAATTCTGGTATCGTGACACCCTTCGTGTGAATACCAGTGCATCGCTGCACCCTACCTGAGGTCTTTGAGTAGGGTGGAGATGGTGGTGAGGAGAAGGCCATTGTCCCTCTTGGATTCAGCTGTGGCGATCTGGTACAGTAGCTTCTCCATGGAGAAGGGTTTGGCGATACGACGACACTTCAGGTCCTGCACACAAAATCAATTATTATACTATTATTCTTCTTAAATCAGTAACAGACTCCATTTAATGTTTGTTGGGAATTTTTTTTTACGTCTCAAAATACTGTTGCATTATTCCCAGTGTAACCACCGACTCTGCACACTCAGATCAATATTTCTTGTCCTCATCTTTTAGAGGAAAATGTTGCAGCACAACACAGTGAGTCGTATGAATGTCATATTACCCTTGAGAGCAATTTTTGCTGTGACTATGAATACAATGGCATTGCTGAACGTATACGTACTTCCATCACCATAATACCCATAATGACAGTAAAGAGCATTTTCCTCTCGACTATTACTGCTATAATGAGGTCCAATGGTCCATAGGCCTGCCCCATGATTCTTAAAAATATCTTAATACACCCTCCGGAGAGACTTCCAGCTGCAATTACTCCTTGAATTTCAGCACACTGGCTGATTAGAGAATCAAGCTCCAGGTTTTTTGTTCATTTATCCGTTTCAGTTTCAATCAAGTCCACATAAATCAGAGCTTTAACTGCCGGTGTCCACAGGGGGCCAGTGTTGTGAGGCATAACAAAGCAGCAGAGAAATAAAACACATGTCAGGTGAAATGTGCAATACACAGGCAAATATTTTCTTTGGATTCAATCCTTCAGATTTATAAAACTCCTACTGCACAATACGTTTTCCACATACACACACACACAAGTCATTAATAATCAATTGTGGCCCTCGTACTGATCGTTCCACACAAATTCATATGCTGACCTTTGCGGCCTGGTAACCCAGGTTCATCCAGTGCGGTGTGGCAAAGTGCACCGTCTCTGACACGCTGTAGCCACAGCACACTTTAGAGACAAAGGCACCGGGATAACAGACCACAAACTGGCCGCTCCGCTGGACCGTACGGTAAACCTTGATGCCTTCGCGGCACAGCACCTCTGGAGAGATCTGGAGGAACAAGAAAGAGTAGAGAAAGAGAAAGTGTTACATTTGGGAACCTGTATATTTTGGCAATGAAGTGGCCAAAGGAGGACGATTCTTAGATAGAAGAAAACACTGACCATGATGTTCTTCTCCAACATTTCTAGTCCTGGGGTGCCATTGGCCTGAAGCAGTGTATGGACCACCTTGTCCAGCTTAGCCTTCTCCTCAGCAGGGACAGAATACCTGCAGGAGGATCAAACAAAGACGGAGATATCAGTTGAGTCCTCAGAGAGTAAAAACAAATCAGTACGGACACACACACACTATACCAGTGATGATGAAGAGCACAGTGCATACTTACCAAATGCAATCAGCACCAGTGTGTAAGTAATCAATATATGGAAGGCGATTTTGGTCTCGAGACCAGCATGAGGTAGAAAAGACCATGCCAATGTTAAGCCAGGGAATGGTCACCCCTGGGTAGACGGAGGGTTTGAGAGAGAGAGAAACAAGAGCAGAGGTTATCACACAGTAACAATGATAGAGTCTGAGTTTGCTCTTGAGCAGCATGAACATGTTCTCACCAGGCACAGCACCCAGATGCCTCAGGATGGATCCAGAGTTATTGGGGAGGACAGTGAGATTCCATCCATGTCTGAGGAAAAGATGAGGAGATGGTTATTTCTACATTATGTCAAAGGAAAACCGACACAGCTCAAGGACAGCGTTATAGTCCATGAGATACTCACTTTGAAAATGGCTCTGATTTTCCTGTGGGGAAACCACTGCCATGCGTACTGGTGTCCACCTTCCCACAATGCACCGCCACGTGGCTGTCTCTCTGCTCGACGATCCTCCAGTACTCTTGCTGCAAGAACGAAAAAGCAAGGAAAGCAGATGAGTGGAAGAATGCATGAAGCACGGTGCAGTGAACCGTGCTGCCAGCTGAGATCTTCGAGGAAACAGAAGATCTCACGACTAAGGTTCAGATAAACATTACAACAGTTCTAATGTTTCCTCTACAAGTCATTTAGTAAAAAATACTGAATGTCAATGCAGTTTACATTCAGTACGAGTACAATCAAGACGTTAGCATGCTAACCTCAACATCAGCAGCCCCTGGTTCCTTGTTAAAGCACATGGTCATGGTGTTCCGGGCTATCCTGAAGAAGTTAGTCAAAGACACCGATTTCCCCTGCAACAAAGAGGCGTTAAACATCGTGAGTCACGGCGTGCGAAAGGAGCAGAACAAGTCAAAAAATAAATCCAGATGTCACTCCAGGGCTTGAACGGCTTTTTTAGAGTATTTAACCAAAGATTTGCAGACTGCCTTTATCTCGTCTACATCATTAGTGTGAAACATTTAGTTAACAGAATCCCTTAAACCCACAGCAATCAATGTGCAATATCACTCTGTAAATCTTACCAGCTGTTCATAGTAACTTTAATTGGATGTTTTGATCAGGATTATTTAAAGCTTGCCAAGAAGACAACAAACACAAATGATAACAGATAGTTTCATTGTTTGAAATATTAGCAGATTTTTGGCATAGACAGTGTCGTAGAAAGTAGCCAAAAGTCGTACTTGAGTAAAAGTAAAGATATCGTGTTAAAAATTACTTATGTGACATGTACTTAAGTAAATGTATTGGCAGAAAATGATTGTAATACTTAAGTATTAATAGCACAAGTAAAAGTAAAATAAACATACATTTACATGTATGTATAAACTGTATACTGTTGACTTGGCAGTAGTCAATTATCGGATCTGAGTTATATATATAGTATAAAATAGCATCAAATTGAAATACTCAGTTAAAGTACAAGCACCACAAAGTTGAACAGTTCTTGAGTAAAAGTACTTAGTTACATTCCATCACTGGGTGTACATGAGTGACTGTGTCAATGAAACACTAGATTATGTTGAAAATCAAACATTTTTCAAGGAGAAATTTAAATTCAGGCATATTGCGAACCTTGACGAACAAAACGGTTGAGATTCAGCATATTTGCACAAACCCTGTCAATCTAATATATTGAAGGTCGACAACAGAGACATCCATGCGTGTACTGTAAGCGCAGAGACAAATGGATCACTGTACATGTGTCTGTTCGTGTCTCCCCTGGACTTGACCCCTACTCTCATGGACACTCCTGCTCCAGAGACGCTTTGAAGGTTACCATAAATCTTCTTGAGATGCACAGACCCTGCTGAAAGATGACCTTGCGGATTCTTTATCCTCACAGTGACGGTGGATCTGTCTCCCCCCCCCCCCCTTCTTTTAGGTGTCCAGATGTTTTGGAAAGCAGCTGACCTTATTACAATTTCTAATATTACAACAGCTACAGGATTGTAAAATAATGCAGTTAAATAATGCAGTACAGGAGTGACCTGACAAGATGTTCTTTATGCGAGTTAGTCGCAGCACTTATCCGAGCCTTTCCTGCTGTAATTAGAGTTAATTATACCCTTGACATGCACTTTGTTCCCGTGATAGAAAAAGTGAAATATAACCTCCACTCGGGGGCCGCTCGTGATGAAAAATGCATACAAATCTGAGCTGTGGAGAAAAGTGATGGGTCGTATTTGGACAAGCCTGTCCTGTCAGGACGGTGACAGCCATTCAAATGTCACAAGGCTGAATTGTACCTCTATAATTCAGAGGTCTGTGGACTGTACTGGGTCAAGTCTGTTGACAATATCTCAATTCTTCAGCGGGAGGTCAACTGGAGGGATTTAGTTACCAAAGGAACTGGGACGGGGGGGAAATAAATTAAATGGGATCTACATTTGAGATGGGTGCAGTGTGGCTCGAGAGAACACAGAATGAACTTATCTTAATTACTGAAATAATTACCAACACGGCAAAAACTACGCACACAAGCTCTGCAAAATAAATATGCAGTTTTACAGTCTGACACAATGAACTCTGAGCCTTTGCATTGATTGATTGAACGTGTTTGGGAGTGGAGGGGCTTGGCAAGAGGACCGGGCACGATCCGGAGAGAGAGATATTCCGCGAGAGCACTGGAGATTTGGGGAAAACAGCTGAGAGCAAGGGCACGAGCTGAAGGAGAGGAGCCATGGGGCGAGGGCTGGATTAAAGGAGCTGAAGGGTGGAGAGAGCCGGAGAGAAGGCGGGGTTTGAAGGGGGCGGGACAGAGGCGAGGGGAAGGGCTGGTTCGGGGGCTGCCTTCTCTCTGACCTACATTTCAGCCAGCCAGAATCAACACAGCTGCCAGCAGGCTGGGGAGGTTGGAGTACATCCACACACACAAACAGGACTACTGACCACCACACACACACACACATACACAAACACGCAGACACAGCTGCACTGAAATATGTAACAAAACCACAAGACGTTCACGGTACAAAAACCTCTGTCGTGTCAAAAAGCAGATCTTTACAATGCAGCTACATGACACTTTAACATGTAGTGCTGCCTGTACACAGTGTGCAAACCTCCTGTGTTTGCGTCTATAAACCACAAACTATGAGAGTTAACAGGTTACAGTTGTTATGTTAACAGTTAGCAGTTAACATAGTGTGCTGTGATGATTTACAGCACAGCTCAGCTCCTTCTGGAGATAGGGGAAACTTAAGAACTGGCACAATCGTATTGTAATACTTAAATTTTAGTGCTGGTACTATGAAGGTTGTGCGACGCCAGTCTTGATTCAGAAAGCAGTTGCTTCAGTTGCCATTAACAGTTTGTTAAACTAAAGGTCTGAGACAATCCTGATAATGGATGCCAACAAAATCAAACAAGCTGGCTGTTTAATGTCACTTCTTCTAACTTTAAATTTGATGTGATACAATGAGATTTGTCATCAACAATGATGTGGATACAATGAGTAAGCGGGTAAAGGCGTGTTTTCCAACAAGTAAAACAGCCTGGTAAGTTCAGAAAATGACATCACTTCATGTCTCAGGTCAAATCCAGTAACAAGTCTTTTACCTCCTGAGTCAAAGTCAAGTCTCAAGTCATTTACTTTCTGTCAAGTCAAGTTGCGAGTCATCACAACAGTGACTTGAGTCGATTCGAGTCCACATCTCTGAGTTAAGGAGATTTGAAGGCTGTGTTTGTGATGAGTCATGTTTTTGCGGACAAAATTAAAAACGAGGGCAACCACGATGAGGAGACAGGCCGGCCAATAAGAAAGCAACATCCAGCTACTGCTGGTGCAAAGACTGTGAACTCTAAAGAACAACTGGCCCTGAAACAGTAGTCAGCAAGAGTTATAAACGGCACTCAATGACCTCACATCATAAAACCTCTTTAAAACAGAAAACATTAACGAAAAGAGAAGATACACTTACGTGCGTATTGTCTGTATGCTTCAAATTTGTGGCATAAACAGGTAATGTCTTCTCCATCCTCACCTTGTTAATACATTTGTGCTGGTCAATGAGAACGCCACTGTCCGCCTCCTGCTGCGGCTGCTGCGGCTGCGGCTGCTGCGGCTGCTGCTGCTGCTCCTCTCCATGCTGCCTGTCCTCTTTGCCTTGTTTTTCCTGAGCGAAGAGCCGGCGCCGGCCCGCTTTGACCTGAGCCTCCAGCTCCTTCAGACGGTGATACACTCCATTGGTGCGGTGGTTCCCTGTCGCCCCTCCCACTACCCCACCTACTAGCCCGTTCTTGGGCTCATAGCGTGGCAGTACCAGCGCGCTAGGTGCTGTGGAGTCCGAGAGACCCTCCAGAGGGCCCCGGCGCGACTCCAGGTTCTTTTTCTCCTGCAGCACACCGTCCTGCAGTCGGAGGCGCTCCTCGGCACTGAGCGAGTCATAGGAGAGGATGTACTGGAGGTAAGCCTCCTGCAGCTTGGCCAGCCGGTCCTGCGCTGACTTAGGGATGCGCAGAAGATCAGCCAGCTTGGTCCACTTCTTCAGGTCCATCACCTGCTGCATGCCGCCCATGTCATTGATGAGCTGGAAAAAACGTGACAGGTCCACTTCACAGCCACCTGTGAGGAGCAGAAGGACACAGAGAGGGTTAATCTGGGAAAAAGATGAGGAGTGAACATTGCGTTGTTAAGAGGGGCACTGTGAGGTTTTGGAGAAGTTTATAATTATACTATTATAAAATCTTTTCCATAAATGAATAAACAAGCTGCTCTCAGAGGAAAATAAAGTCCCCAGAACACTTTTTGAAGCTGGAAAGGTGGCAGGGTCCGCCACATATAAACAAAGTAAAGCAGTACGAAATGTATTCATCTTATTCAGTCATGAAAATGAAGAGTTTGTTTAATTAGTTGTCTTTAGGCATTAAAAACAAAAAATAAAATCAGTCAATGAAGATCTTTCTCTAAATATAAAACCTCTGACAGTTCCAATAGGACACCATGTGTCTCTTGGGCTAACCATAAAAAGTGAGAAAACTGTGAGCTGTAAAACTGTAAGCTATGTATACAGAGAAGTTTCCCATTTTCACTCGTCTAAACTCAGGTTTTGAAAAAATGACAGAAATCAAATCAAGATTACGGCCATCTTGGAGCATCTGCTCTTTTGGCAAAACACGCCATTTCATCCAGGCCAGTTCACTTTATTTGAAACGGCCAATTGAGCCATCACCTTTCAAAATGATCTGAACCATCATTGTGCCAAACAGACACAAATTGTACTAATGTAGATCTGATCTGCTGGGCACAGTAAAGGAAGTCATTTGGAACAAGGGGATCCTGGCTGGCTGAAGCCTCTCTGCTCTGGCTCAGTGGCTGCCAGGTCTCTCTGGCCAACAGTCGCATACCAACTGTACTCACACTGGGCTAATCGTAACACAGCTGTATACAACAGCAGCAAACACAGCACGAATCAGTGCAAAACTAGTAAAATTTAACAATCATTTATTGGCATCCATGGAGTACGTACATATCTGAGAAAACTCGCACATACGGTTTCTGTCTAAACTGGGGCTGTTTAAAGGCTCATAAAATGCTGATGTCATCGGGCGAAATGGAAGGTGACAGGACAATCTGGGGGGAAATATTGTTTTGGTGCCCCGTCAGGCCCTCCGCCAAGTTGTTCCACATTGTTACAGTCCTATATAAACGGGAAAATAACACCAGGCGAGATGCAAGTGAAGCTTTCAGAGCACTACCGATACTGGAATAGGAATATGTGTGACGCTTGCTCGTGGCTGTTTTTGTAAGTCGTGCTGTGACGACAGTTTAAAAACTGCAGGATGCTGACGAGGTAAGCAGCACTCTTTTGTACATTATCCTCCTATGATGCACCTGTACATAATTATCACTTTGGTATCTTCACATTCAAGAAAAGCTGTGAAGGAGAAAACCACAAGTCTGAGAGAAGGCCTCAGTTTTGGAGGGTTGGCTGGGTTTAATTCACTCCAAAATCAATAGTTCTGGTCCACTGTCTGCAGGAAGAAACCTGTGGCTTATTGCTGAGTTAATTCAATCAATTCAGGAAGCTGTTTTCTTTGTGTGCTCTCACACACACACACGTGTGTTTGTCTGTTTGGCTCACTTACCAATGACAGGTGGCTCGTCCATGGTAATGCCCTGAGATTTGAGGTGCTTGCGGATGCAGGCCAGCCGCTGCACGTTGGGGCCCCAGCGCCGGCCCAGCATGTGGACCCTCTGCACCTGTGTAACAAAACGCATCTCCTCGCTCAGCTTGCACTCAGGCCGCCAGTCTGGGGGCGGCACCACGCGACACATGCCAGCCGCCTCGGCCTGTTCCCTCACCGCATCCAAGTACACCAAGGGGTCCAGGAACTCCCGCGGCACTGGCCGGAAGACGGGGGCTTCACCCAGCGCTGCCCAGCCCTCTGGCCTGCTCCGCTGGCGCTCCCACTCCTTCTCCTGCTCGCGCTCCTTCTGGCGCGTCAACTCTTTCTCGCGCTCCCAGTCCTTGTCACGGTCAGCAGGCCGCGGCGCTGCTGGTTTGAGCTGTCCCGGGTTGTTGGCCGAAGCGAGCGGAGAGGAGGTGGTGGAGGAGGAGGACACAGAGGTTTGTTGGGGGTCTGAGGTAGTGCTGGCACGACTGGGGTTCTGTGGGTGACTCTGGCCCGATGAAGGGGAGGAAGAGGAGGAGCTCCGACTGTGAGACCTGCTCTGCTGCTGCTGTGCTTGTCGAATCAACATCAGCTTGCCAGCCGATGCCCGCTTGGGTCGCTGGTTCACCGGCTCCGCATTGGCTGCTGGTGTAGAGGGAGTCTGTTGAGGAGGAGGAGTGGGAGATGGATGTGGCGTAGCAGGCGGAGTTTGTTTAGGAGAGGGGGGTGTTTCTGATTCATGTCCATTAGAAAGTGGAGTGGTAGGGGTGGTGGTTTGTGTGGCAGCTTTCTCTTGATTGGCCACCTTCTTGCTGCTGCTGCTGCGTGTCTCCAGAGGCGCCGGTTGAAGCTTGGCCTTCTTGGCCTCGTTGCCAGTGGTTTTGGCTTTCTGTTCAACAATCCCCGTCCCCACGGAATTGAGCACCACCTCCAGGCGCCGCTTGGAGTTACGCAGTCCCTCTCGACCTGGGCACTCCCCCTGGCCCTGCTGGCGCTGGCACTGTCTCTGTCCGTCCTCCTTGGCCAGGGTGTTGTGCCGCTGCCCGTTTAGCCTGCCGTTGAGGCGGGCGGCGGCAGCAACATTGTGCAGCCCATTGGATAGTAGCACCTGTTTGCGGGTTTTTGCATTGCTGTGGTGGGCTGGTGCCGCTGCTTTTCCTGAGTTGGCCAGCCCATTGCTGGCTGCTGGCTGGCTGTGCTGATTGTGATTGTTCGCTGACGATGTTGCCGAGGCGGCGCTGTTGTGTTTGTTGCTGCTGCTGAGTTTGGTTTTCTTGCCCAGTTCTTTCTGTTTGGCTTTGGTGTAGGTGACGTGGCCCTTGGACACGGTGGCTGTGTACTTCTTCACAGTTTTGGACGGCAGTCGGAAGTCGCGGCTCTTTTTGGCACCACCAACAGCTTGTGCCGAGCCTGCTCGCGTCAGCCCGTTCACTTTAGAGACCTGGGATCAACACAGAAAGGTGTAGAGGGATTGTACACATGAGATGAGAAGGATTAAGAATCTATACAGACACATCAATTATGTAAACAAGATAAAAGGGAAATATCTTAGGGAAAGCAGGAATCGTTGCTGGAAGGGAAGGGGTTGACTGATAACACTTCTGTTGATCAGATCTCTCAACACATAAATCTAAAGGTTAAAAATACATTCTGTCAAAGATAGCAAAAGCTTCCCAAAATTCACCCACACGCAGATACAATTCTATAATCAGAAAGTACAAGAAGACACAAGCAGGGGCGTGGGCGCGCCCACACTCCACATTGAAGAGGACCAAACATTCAGATGCTCGCGCTGCAGTAAACATTTGGCCCGCCAGACCAGAGCCATTTGTGGAAACCTACGCTATTCATTAGAGAACCAATCAACTGCCTTGATTACTATACTTCCAAACGCAGCTCACTTTTGTAAACTGCAGCTCAGACTGCTGTCAACACAAAGGCCGAGGTTTAGAAAAGGATATGTGCAAACCAAAACCAAAAACCGCTACATCCCGAGATAAACAACAGCTCATAACGGGTAGGAAAAAAAGAGATGGAGACATGAGAGGGCTCCATGGTTTCTGCTAGCAGATGGCTGGACAGTATGAGGTAGGAGGTGGGGTCAGTGGGATGGAATAAAAACCCATCCGGGCACATAAAAAAAGCCTTTTATTTGTCATGGGTTTGCTTAAATGCTATAATTCTATTTTTGTGCTATGAAAAAAGGTCCCGTGTGTGTTGTGTGTGTGTGTGTGTGTGTGTGTGTGTGTGTGTGTGTGTGTGTGAGAGAGAGAGAAAGAGAGCGACAGAGAGAGAGAGAGAGATGAGTGAGTGTTTATGAAGTCTTTGAGGCTCCCAGCTGTAGATCAGAGGTTTGGTAGAGTGGTGTCTGGCTCAGTGTCTGCAGCTGTGGGAAGGAACATGGTCACCCTCTACCTCAGTGCAACGAGCCTTACAGCTGGGTCAGTCCATGTTAAACTCCACTGTGTCACATTAAATTGTGTAGGGGACTCTGCCTTTCACGCCACGACTTCATTCTCCACATTCTACTTATATTCCCCCTGCATGCATTTCTAAGAATATCCACTTCTCTCCCGTCCTCTCCCTCCTCGTCTCCATATTGTTTTCATGGCCCACATTTCAGTTGCTGCTGTGAGTTTCTCATTCCCTTTTCCTTCTCCCTCTCCCCCTTCTCGCTCATTGGTCTGTGTGTGTGTGTGTGTTAGAGAGAGACGGTCCAACAGTATTAAGAGCTTTTCATAGCTAAAGAGCATTTGGTAGATAATATTTGAATAGGTTGAGCAGGAGGTCACATTTCTGAGAGAGCAAATATATCTTTCTTTATGCTTTTATTCTGAAATATCTAAACGATGCATTCTCAGTCTTGTTTCTGTCTGGATGTATTTAATGCAGCCTTTGAACTACCTTGGCCTAAGACTACAAATAAAAAATAGGTTCAGTTAGCTTTGCACAGAAATGTCCTCCAGAGGGATACTTTGTACTTTTATACTCCGAGTACATTTCAGAGCCTGTACTTTCTTACTTTTACATGAGTAAAAAATGTGTTTACTTTTGCTTTACATCTGCATGATTTTTGATGAAGCTGCACCTTCTTACGTTATTCAAACTTAACTTGCGCATAACGCCATCATGAAGCCATAATCGTCATTAGAAAACATAGAAAATTTGCATCTGTAATCATGTTTTGTTACAGTATGCGTTTGTCTTTCTGTCCTGACCAGCTGGAGGTGAACCACAGAAGAAAGGAAGCAGGAGGGACGGGAGAGATGGAGTTATCAATCACAGTCGAGGCGCCACAGGAGGGAGGTGACAGCCGGCCCATTGACAGGTTTGCCTTTGAAGGGCTCTCGTGTCACACTTGTGTGTGTGTGTGTGTGTGTGTGTGTGTGTGTGTGTGTGTGTGTGTGTGTGTGTGTGTGTGTGTGTGTGTGTGTGTGTGCGCGTGCGTGTGCCTGTGCATGTGTATTGTATTGTGTTTGTCTCAGGTGGCGGGGGGCCGACACAAAGACCAGGCCATTAAAAGATAAGGGGGGACTGAAACCTAACCCTGCCTCCGTCAATCATTTTCCCCTAAACACACACACACACACACACACACACACACACACAGGAAAACACAAGGTGACAAGGAGAGAGGGAAGAAAGAAGGAGTTGAGAAGGAGTGAGGAGAGGATGAAAAAGCTGCACACTGTCATCATTTTATATGTTACATAATGATTTAAAGGGGCACTATGTAGTTTTGGAGAAGAAATTCAAACTCAGAATTTTAATATTTACAATATTAATGAGGTAATAATACAAACTCAGAAATATGTATCTTTTCCATGACTGAATAAACAAGCTGTTCTCAGAGGAAAATAAGGCCCCCAGAACACTGTGTGAAGCTAGAAATGTGGCAGGGTCCGCCACATATAAACAAAGTAAAACAGAAGGCAATTGTGTCGTCCTTAAAGGTCGGTTTGTTTATTCAGTTTATTTAGTCATGAAAAATTAATAGTTTGTTTATTTAGTTTGCTTAGACATAAAAAACACTAATGAAGATCTTTCTCTTCTTATTTCAATCCCTTCCCCAAAACTACATAGTGCACCTTTTAATTACCCGTCTGACACCTAATCTCTCAAAGTTCAAGCTGGTGCATTTCATTTCTCTCAGCCAAATCAAAACAAAGTGACAGTTTTAGTGCCACACTGATGCTGAAATAGGAACTAAAATGCTAAAGCAGCAGATACTCCGAGTGCTACTATATTTGTCCTGCCACAGTCTGCTGACAAAGCGTTGGATCTGAGAGACACGCTGTCATGACCGCTTCCTGCCACAGGAGGGCTCAGCGCACCGGCTCCCTACAAGGGGGGGGGGGGGGGGGGGTTTGGCAAGTCTCCCTCACTTTTCTCTCTTTAATTATTTGGTCTGGTGGAAAAAAGGAGGATGGTAAGAGAGTGACGATGAGAGGAGAGAGAATACACGCGGCGGAGAAAAGACACGGCTGGGGAAGAAAAAAAAAAAGAAAAGAAAGAAATATGTGAAAGGATATGGAAATTCACTCCTGCTAACAGCCACTGGCAGAGAGAATTCAGACAGAAATGAGAAGGACGACGAACAGAACAAGAAAGGAGCTGAAGCCAAAGGGAAAAAATAGAGCACACACAGAAACACACACACACACACACACACACACACAGGCGGCAGTTCTGGAGTGGATCTCGGTCGCATGTGAGCGGTGAAGGGGAGGGAAGCGGGAGGGAGAGGGAGGTGGGTCTTAGATGACATCATGTGTTGCTATAGCCCAGCTGAGGCCTGGCAGGAAGATTTTTAACAGGCAACATCTGCAGGAGCCGGCCCTGAGAAGAAGAGGGGGGAGAGACGGAGAGACAGAGAGAAGGCCAGCCAGAGGATAGAAGAAGACAGGAGACAGTTTAACCCTTGCAAAGCCCTGCTGACTGACAAAAGAATGAAGATGTTGAAGAGGTTCAGCCCGTCACACACATCAGGGGACCGCGAGAGCTGGGATTGATCAGCTTTGTGTATTTCGTGCTTTGTCTGACATGTTTCAAGTCAGTAATCCTTCTTTTTTTTTGCAATCTTTCCAACACAAACCTCCTCACCACGATGGACTGTAACACCATGAGAATAAAAATCATGTAACCACTATAAATTTGGCCACATAATGAATGCGTGACACAGCTTGATAGCGTGTGACACACATCCATCTAGTGTGGCGGTGGCTGCGATGACAATCAACGGGTTAAATCCTACGCTGAACTATGAATCAATTCCTATGCCGGAGTCATTTACGGCGTGACTGGCGGAGCACCTTGACGGCGAGGCATAAATCCGGCTTAAGCCTTCTTTCCCCTCTGCTGTCTTATTAGGGCGCGGTGCGATGCGGCCCTGGGCAGGTTGACTTTTAAGCAGCTCGAGAAAGGTCACCGCGGCCTGGCACCAGTAACACACACAATGCAAAGAAAATATAAAAAAAAAAGAAACTTTAATAAAGTAACAGGGAGAGATCTGCGAGAGAAAAACACAGCGAGATATTAAATGAGCGTTTAATTCTCACCGGTTTGTTTGTCATCTTCTGTAATCTTTTAACACGTTGTAGCATTATGGAGGGAGGTTAATTGAGGATGGCGGAGGACAAGCAGCCAAACAAGAAAGTGCCGAGTCCTTTTCAAATGATGCCGAGTCGGCTAAATGGTTTGGCCCTGCACGCCCCACCTGCGCTTGCCGCTGCGTGCAGCTGCTGGGCTGCTGACATCCCCACTTTTGTTATTTAATTAAAACGGATAGAATCGTATTGTTTTATAAAAAGGTCCTGTTCCGGCGCGTGTATTTTGTTGATACAAGCCGCTATTAAATTTGGGAGAAGTGAATCGCGGTGAATTGAATTATGATAATGTCTTCACCCTCCGGTTTTACACACACAACCCCCTCGTTCGTTTTACGGCTACATAATCACTTAACCTTTTATATGGCTTAGCCTGTATTTTCACAGTTGGTCGTGGGTATAAATGTGTGTGTGTGTGTGCGCGCGCGTCTTGAACACACGCGGTTAACACACATACTGTTCATGCTAATTGAAGGGAGAGCGAGGAAAGGGAAGGAGGAGAAAAAAAAAAAAAAGCACTAATCCTTCCAAATGATTGGAGCCATGTTGTCAAGGGCAAGATCCGTCTGTTTGACACTGGAGCGGAGAGAGAGACAGAGAGAGAGAGTGAGAGAGTGGAGCGTGAAGAGAAAATGAGTGAAAGAGACGGAGAGAGACGGTGATATAACGAGAGAAAGGTAGAGTGAGAGTGCAGGAGGAGAAGCAAAATACACACCGCGAGAGGAGTCAAAAGAATCGCGCAGGGGTGCCAGCCGTGATTTGAAAAGAGACGGAGAAAGAGAGTATGGAAGAGCCGCAGAACAAAGACGAGTGAGTAAGTGAGGCTGAAGTTTGTCTTGGCAGGCGGTCGCTCTCATTGAGATTCATTGTTGGTTTTACCGGACGACTCCAGCCACTTTAAAAACCTGAAGCATATGCTGGAGTCTGCGATGGCAACAACAACGAAAAACAACAACACTGGATCAAGGGTCTGCGTTCAACAGGAAGGGAAAAGGCGGGGGAGGAAGTGGAAAAGGAAGCGAAGGCAGCCTAGGCGGACGATCCCTTCTGACCAGCTGATGTGATCACAAGTATGACAGATTTCTGCCTGAATCTCCTCCTCTTCGTTCACTTTGTGGGGTTCCTTGAAACCTGCTTAGCGCCCCAGAGAGGGAGGCAGGCAGGCTTTCTCAGCCCCTAGCCAGCACGGCTAAATATAGCTGCAGTCACGGCAGGCCAAAACACAATCATTACTCTCCCAGACACAATGGATGGAGCAGGGGAGAGGAGTTAAAAGGCGAGGAGATGAGAAGATAGGAGCTTGCGAGAAGAGTAACAGGAAGAGCGTGGAGAAGGAGCGAACCGGCAATAAAAAGCAACTATAGGAGGGAGACGAGAGCAGGCGCAGGAGGAGTTTGGAGGGGAAGATATAAAAGGATTTGGCAGATGGCTAAATGAAAAGAAGAGTCAAGAGAGCGGAAGAAGAAAATGGGCATTACAGCCAAACAAGCAAACAGAGTATTCCACAGTATCTCCGGTTATAACACAGCTAACGTGAACCATCCACCTGCCACAGAAGTGTCCCCACAGGAGGAAACTTCCACAACGTCCTTCCTCTTTCCCTTCAGCATCGTCTTGTTCACATTCTTGGCTGTACTGTACCTGTTTGCGTAGCTCCTCAGCAGCTCTCCTCGGCGGCAGCCCGTTGGCAGAGCCTCGCGCGTTGGCCAGGGCCTGCTGCTCCCTCGCGTGCTCCCGCGCCTCCGCCCGCTCGCTGCGCTCCCTCAGGAGGGGCGGAGGTGGAGGCGGCGGAGGTGGCAGTGGCGGGGCGGGCGCGTCCCTGCCATGAGTTCCCGCCTTGGGCCTCGGACTCTCCCTGGTCCCTGCTTTACCGTGGCTGTTGAACACTGGAGAGGAGAAACAGAGGAAGACTTCTTAGAGGACATATTATGCTTGTTTTTTTTTTTTAGCTTTCCTTCAGTGTGGATACATTTTGCACCTTTAAGTAGCGAAATTGTACCAGTGATAATTCCTATAAAACTGGTTTTACTCCTGACAACAGGACAGGATGTGCAGTAAAGCTTTGCATGACCCAATTGTTCAGATTTAGGAACATATAAGGTTCACATTGCAAGTTATGCAACCTTGCATGAATTCCTAATGTGCACAACAAGTCAAAAGTACATAAATAAAACAACAAATTAAGCCACTCTAGAGAAAACAAGACACTGTGCAGAGACCCTATAAGGTTGCAGGGTATAAATACCCTTAAAAGGACATACAGTATACATTGCTTTTTCAGGCTACCGTCTACCTATGCCAACGGCAATATGTGGACACAAGTCTCCCCTCTCCCGTAGCGCAGAATGGCTCATAAACCCCTGGCACCAAACCACAACGACCAAGTGGAAAAGCCGCACAAACATTGGAGTGACAGGCTTTTGGCTGACTTATAGGCCTCAATCAGTTAAATATGCATGATTTAAGGCGTGTATGAAAACGCCTTTATGCTACATGTCAATGAACCTGTTCAAAATGGACGTGGACTACATCGGCCCCCGGGGGATGATGCTAAACGAGTCGAACGGGAGCGAGGCAATTAACATACACATTCAATAGCTCTCTCTTCAGCCTTTATGAGGCTCAATTTAAAGTTTCATGGCATCTTAATATCAACAGGCAGCAGGCTGTGTGGAAAGAATGACAGCAGGCCAAAGCGCACACAGAGCACTTATAGTACACATGCGACGCACTAAACATACAGTGTAGTCTGGTGTTAGACAACATGCGTGTACATTTTTGAGCATCGGCGCATGATTCTGTCAGGAAAAGTGTGTGCGTGTGTGCGTTGAGTGTCTGCAGGTCTCCTCGCTCAATGAAAAATCAGAGAAATCCTGACATTTTGAGAAGTGAGCTAAGCAAGAAAGCGGGCCCAATAAAAGCTGTTTAATTTAGCTATGTCAACATGGCACGCGGCCCGAGTGAGAGGGAGAAGCGGAGCGACCCAGGGCTGATGAATGGCCTACAATGTCGGTCCTTTCCTGCCTCTCCTCTCTCTTACCTCCCAGAATAAAATGTCTCTCTCTCTTTTGCAGATTCTGTTTCTCCTTTTTCCTCGGCTGCCCCTCCTCCTCCTCCTCCCTGAGAGCCCATATAACCGTGCTCCTGCTGGAGAGTGGCCCACGCTGCACATTAAAGTGTCACGTTTGACACCAATCTTAATACCGCAAAACGCAGCAAGGTGTGTGTCTCTGTGTGCCTGCGCTTGATAGCCAGCGCAGCATAAAAACTGTGTCAACACTGGGGCAATGACCCAGTCTTGACTGTGTGCACACCTATGAGTAAACGTTTCGCTGTCCTTAACCCCCTTCATCTCTATTGTCCTCTACAAAATATATCTGCCTATTTCCCTCTTATCTATTTATTTAACATATCGCAGCGAAGGCGCCAAGCTGCTTTGCAAACAGCGCTGGTATACGAGATAAGAAAGGAGACTAAGCTGTCCTCGTGCGCACAACAAGCCCGGATCCGTTTAAACAGGTTTCGCGATCCTGTTGCCGATGCTCCTTATACAGATACGTGCAATATGTACAGTTTGTGTTTCAAGCTGCAGCTACAGATGTTCCTGAAACAATGAGAGAAAAAGTATATGTGGAGGTAGACGCCGTCGGTGAACTCCCACAAAGGCAGTGCACAGTTCTCCCAGAGTTCAGCGCAAGCAAATCTATGGACCTCTCTCCCTGGTTCTCTCTTAATCCCACCGGTCTCCCTCTCCTGTCTCTCTCCTCCTCCACATTCCACTCGAGAGGATGACAGAGGAAAGAGCTGAGCAAAGCGTTCACCTTTTGAACCTTTCTGGCGGCGATCCTACAGACTGAGGAGGGAGCGAGGGAGGGAGCGAGGGAGGGAGAGAGTCAGGGAGGGCCAAAGGGAGGAACTGTGAAATCCAGCCCTTGTTTCATGGGGAAACGCCTGGCCGGAAGGATTGTATGTCTCCCAAGTCTGGCAGAGAGGGAGGGCCTGCGGGTTCAAATTGTTTCTTAATAGCTCTGTAAAAAAACTGGAGGTCTAAAACTAAAACGATGGATATCACAAATAGAGCCTGAACAATACTTCATCTACCGGCCGATATACACGCATTTTTTGGCAACGATTCCTCGAATGTGGTTATTAAACATTAAATGTGCAATGTGTAATACTTTAATTGAAAACAGTTTTGAGAAATGAACTAAACTTTAATCAAATTCAATTAAATTTATTTTAGCATTTAGCAAGCTAACCAGCTAGCCCCATCCCATCCCAATCCAAAGTTCCTGTGCGGTGTAAACACCAACACTCCCCTGGTGCTCTGAGCTCCCAGACCACCTGACGCACGGCTAACCAAGATAACTAGCTAACAGCAGCTCTAGTTAGCAGTTACTTTGGTGATGTGCTGCTCCCCGTTTGTTTGTCGTCGGATAGTGGACAACATATAAATCAGTCAGGCTCTAATAACAAACACAGGATGTGCCACCAGTCTACATTTTATCATTGTTCATCCATGGTTGAGTTTGTTTTTCTTCGTCAAAACATTATTTTTTCAAGGATTTTCTGAAATCAAGTGTTATTTTTCAATTAAATTCTATTCAAACCATTTAAGCAGCGAAAATCTTTGAGCTTTTCCTCATTTGCAATGATGTCGAGATACGCAAAGATATACAGAGTTAAAACACTTCTAATGAACGCCACTCAGTGAAAACAACTGCGCTCTGAGATGTTGATAACAGAAACAAATCTCTTGATTAGATGAAGATTTTTGCAGCGTTCTTGTTTTTAATCGTCATCAATGTTGAGACTGTGAGCAAGTCTCCTCTCATGGGCCCAATCCCATGCACGCAGTTTCCTAAACGCTGTGCACCAAGTGTGTGTATGTGCATTCATCCAAGTGTCTATGTGCCCCAAGGGGCGTACGTATGCTGTCACTGCGTGTGTGTGTGTGTGTGTGTGTGTGTGTGTGTGTGTGTCGAGGGCCCCGGCCAGCTGTTGCAGTGTGTGCATAAACACCTTGTTAGGGCTTAGCAAGCTAAGTGTTAATTGGGGTGGAAAGAGTCGATGTGCTGCTCTGCTGTCCCATGTGACTTACCCAGTCTCTGCAGTGGAAAACAAGAGTGCAAACTTAGGAAATTGCTTACACACAAACAGACGCACACACACACACACACACACAGACGAGCACTACTACACTGTCTTCTGTCCCATGACTCATCCTGAGCTCCTGTTTGGCCCAAGGTTTTTTCTCTTCCTGCCGTTAGTTTCTCCATCTTTCACTCCAAATCCTTTTCCAAAATGGATCTTTCCATTCCTCTCTAGTTATTCTGCCGCTGCATCACGCATCACTCCCCTTCACCTCCCTCTTCATCCATCTCTCGCTCTCAGAGTGCCATATCTCCACCTCCTCTTCACTCACTATCATCCCCTGCACATCGAACTCCTGGCCATCCTCTCCTCAGACAGTGAATACAGACAAAACTGCTCCCACTCGTGAATGACTGCATTTCCCATCAAGCTCTGGGGATATGTAGGAAGGGCGTCAACTCTGCACTCCACACTCCCGTCCTTACCATGCCCGTTGAGCGGCTGCCTGGCGGGGAGCTTGCCCTTGCGGGGTGTCGAGTGGCACGAGGAGGAGGCCGAGGCCTGGCTGCTGCTTCCCCCGCCGTGAGAGTGGACTCCGTTCCTCACCTCCTCCTCCTCCTCGTCATCCTCCTCCTCGAGGTCCTCTTCCTCCTGGGAGCTTCCGAAGTAGGCCATGTTACTGGGCAGGGCCGATGAACCTGAGTGCAGAGAGGTGGAGGAAAAGAATAAGAATATGAAAAAGGTACTGAAAAAAACAGCTTTACTTTGAATACATTATCCTACTTGATATGCAGCTGGACAAAAGGGCCTTTTTTTTCATCCTAATATCTGACATTACAGATGAATCAACATCCATATGCGAGTGTTGAAATATTAATATAAAAATAGAAGTTGCTCAAGCGCTTGTGAATAATGGTGATTGTGCTGCTGCTTTTTCATCTCTCATTATCTCAGTTGGTGGCCTATTGATGCTTTGTAAACTGCTCTGCACATAGCGGCTTCATTGTCACGTTCTCACCCACACACGCACATGCACATGTGCTCAAAACGCACAAACATAATCAAGGACGTGCACAGACGAGCAATGCTGAAATGATTTGCAAGACGATGACAGTTTACTTCAGCAGTTTATTCTGTGTCTATTTCTTGAATCTGCATCTTTAGATTCATGACTCATCCATCGACCTTGACCTTTGTTTTTGGTGTCTGTCTTGTGTTTTGCAAATGCCAAAGCGAGACATTAGTAGTAGCGGTGGCGGTAGATATACAGTAGAGGATTGCAGAACGTATTTCTAATAGCTCGAAGTAAAGCCACAGAGCACTGGGAGTAGGTAACAGGCCGTCTTCCCACAGAGACCCTTGATGTTGACAGCTTTATTGAGACATATATACCGTACAAGCGCTCAAATATCTAACTCTGTAAAAGAGTTACTTTAGAACCCAAACGAGTCGGTGCTGAGCTAATCCTAAATCTGTCGCTCTCACTCTTCCAAACAGGATTACTGTCAATCCCCCCGCCCCCCCCCCCCCCATTGGAGAAGAAAACCGACGATCTTTTCACTTTCCTCTCTCCGTCACACTCAATCACGTTCATTGTCATCTCAGAGAAATCTAGCTCAATACGTGCTGGAAAGGAGGAACATGGTGTTTTGGCAGTGGATTGAGCCTATAATGTTACCTCAGTTAGCTGAATGTAGACACACACTCGCGCTCGTAAAAAGGTCATAAAGCCCAAAGCTATGTTATTAAATCTCATAATGTTGCACTCGTAAATCAGTGTGCAAACAGCTGCTTCAGTCATACAGATGCAGGGATAAAAAAAATAAAAAAAACTGAGGCAGACTTGGAGAGTGTTGCAGCAGTGACTGGCACTGTGTTCGGACAGAAATAGACACATCTACTTATATACACACACACACACACACACACACACACACACACACAGCACAGTTTCTTTTCCCCGTTTTGCTGCATCATGCCTCGGGTGCTTCCAGAAACATCATAAAAAATCTTTTCAGGAATATGCTGATCTCTGCCACAAATAAAACAACAGACCAGGAGAACGCTTTATTGCTTGTGAGTGTGTTTGCTTCTGAATCGACAACCTGCTGGAGCCTTCCACCTCTCACCACAGGTAGCCTTCGATCCAAAGGCCAGCTCCCCTTTGGAGGCCCTATATATATGTATATTTATATAACCTCAAGAGGACAATTAGCAAGCCTGTTTGGATCAAACCCTACACACTCAATGAGCCCACATCTCAGTGTGCATTTTCTTTAACATACATTTTTCTAGTATTAAACGGGGACCTGTTTATTGAGCTCTGGCTGGGGGTTGGAATGGGTTCCTGCTTGTGCTGAGCGAGTACCCAGCTGAAACAAGCATCCACTGGCTCCAAAGTAACTATTTACATTGGTGTGCCATTGACCAACGAAAATGTTGGTTGCACTTGGCAGATTTTTGGGTGTACAACCAAAATAGTCGCACCCTGGAGCCCCAGTACTTGTACTTTTTTCAAGTATGAGTATCATCCAAGTAAAATGTGTCAACATCCGTACTATCCATACATTTCTCATTGGGTGCGTCTTTTTTTAAAAAAGTTTGTTCATTCAAGTTTACAAAAAAACTTAAATAGTTCTCTTACTCTGCAATCAAAAAGATCTGAAGCTACATTTTGAGGTTGTTTTTCTAAAGGGTTGGCACAGTGAGCAAAACGCATTACAACTACTTTTCAATTGCCACACTTTTGTAATTTTATTACCGTGCAGCTCGTAGCTGCGATTAATTTAAATTTGGCTCATTATGAGCAGGAAACACCAGACTTAGTACATTTGCCAGACCTAGAAAAAATAAATCTACTGCAGCATAGCATGAGCAACGACTGTCATTTGTATTCCCCTTTTAGGGGCCACAGTGCTTAAAGGACATTAATGGGAAGCAATACATGATTATATGTCAATTAAAATAAAGTCAAGCCTCTGAAAAATGGGCTGAATTTAACTAGCCTGCATTAAGCTATACAGATTAAAACGAGAGAAAGTGAATTAAGAATTTGCCAGGCCAGTTATTTAATTAGAAGTCCTGTTTTGGAGGGTGCTGCGTACTTATCTTAGATTTCACACATTCAATACATCATTAAGTGGCTTAATAAAAATGTAGAGATAAAAACAAGTGCAGCAAAATTACTCAATTACACAGGAACAAGCCAGAAAGCAGCAGCAAAACGTCACAAGGTCTGAAGAGAATATGCTCAGTCATTAGCTCGTCTAAGAATAATGTGATGTAGAAACACACAGTATCAGTGGAGAGTGCAGCTCAGCTTGGACACACTAAACATTTGTGTGTCAGTGTGAGGATACATTCAATACTTAAGTGACACCCTGACTAAGCTCGGGCTTTCCTAATGACAAAGGAGACATGGTACAAGGCTTAGCTGGTGCTCACCAGTACCACACAGACCAGTGTACCGTTGCACACTGCAGCATCCTCTCTTAAACAGCCTCCACTGCAGAACGAGCTACGAAACTAAGAACAGAAAGTTTAGAGATCTTTTGGGAACGCTGGAGCGTGAAAGCCAGAAAAATTCCAACAAGCTGCTGTAAATTTTAAACGATGTTGATTTGATGGATTACTTTAGAGAACAAAAATAATGGGCATATTGAAATCATTATTCCAGCTCTCTTTTCTAAAGCATAAGCTGCATCTTTGAGCTTAGATTAATTGTCATTTTAAAGTGCGCTAACGGCTATTAATGGCAAGCCGGGGGACCCGTGGTTACCACACGTCACGTTAAATTTATTTTGAAAGCTTAAGTTTAAACTTCATGCTCCTAAGAAAAGCTTTTACAAACAGTAAAAAAAAAAAAAAAAAAAGAAAAAATAGAGCCTGGTAATAATACATCTTGTTGTGCCTTGGATCACAGTTTTCACACTGCAGCTCTGCCAGTTTCTAATTATCTCCTTTGAGAGTTGGAGAGAGAAAAAAAATGTGTAGAGGCAGCAGATTCCCATAGCAGATAAAACGAGTTTTACCTGCTCTCTTTAACTTCTAAAGGAGGTCTGTAGGGCAAAAAGTAACTGTTCAACAACACTGAAATACGGCTTTTACATAATCCAAAGTGACCCAAACGGTACGGAAGAGATTCTCACACCACGTCTGGTTAAAGAAGCCCTCGTCGCCCACGCCTAGTGTGTGTTTATTCTGTGGTTTCTTGGCGCACAGCATCTGAAGTAGGATGTAGACAATTATAAGTGGTTGAACCGGACTTTGTAGCAAAGTACAATTTTCTGGCCTCAAAGTAAAGTGACCGCAGCACACGTACATGAAGCCTCACACGTGCACCTAAAGGAAACACATGCACACGCTGCACAGACATCTCGTTTATCTTGGCGACAGAGCAAACGCTCCTCTCTTAGACCAAACAAACACACCGGGGCGGCACACACTGGCCCAATCAGCTCCTAATGACTTGCTTCATTAGGTAAATGGCTGTAATTTACTGGTCTGAACAGGGGTCAGAGGGCCAATGGCAAACAGACCACAGGGGCACCTGGGGCAGAAATGGAAGGAGGGGTGTGTGTTTCTGAGGGGTGCAGGGACGAGGACATGAACAAGTGAAATGTGCAAATACAGTATCGCAAGTGTGCGCGTACCTTTACAGTACTTCTGTCTACAGACATTGATTAAGTAATAACATCCTGTACTTAAATAAAAGTAGAGTACTACAGTGTAAAAATACTGGAGGACAGTCAGGAAGTAGTTCTGTCAAAGCTTTGGTTTGTTTTTATGGACGGAGCAGAAGCTGAATGTGAAAAATATTTTTTTATTTCATTATATTTTTTATCAGCTACAGAAACAAGCGACATGGAGGAAAAAGGACCAGAGATCGGTAAGAAAGAGATCCAACAACAGCACATCTGGATCCTCTAATATATTCAAGATCTAGACTGTCTAGAGGGAGAGAAGGCAGACGAGACAAAGACAGAAAGAGCCTGCCAAACCAGCAGAGTGGTCTCATACTGACCGCTGGCATCCCGACCCCGAATCCATCAATACACACATGTATGCACCCACACACACACATTTGGTGACAAAAACACGACTCAGTCCTTCTCCCCAGACCTCCAACAGGGCTTGAGCCCAATCCCCCAATTACATCGGCTTTTCATCCACCTCATTCCGACCGCAGACAAATCATAATTAGGTCTGAAAGAGTCTATTAGGATTGTCATTTTTAACGGGGCTCTTGGGTGGGGTGGAGGGTGGAGGGGGGCATAATTACAAACCCTCCTTTCTCTGGCTACCCTTCTTTTGTCCCCTTAACTGGAACTGAAACAATGAGGACTATTTAAATAGTCAATCAGGAGGGTTTTTAGCTGCCATGGGGACGTGTGGACGTGCTGACTTAGGGCAAAGTGGCTCACAAGAAGCGCGAACGCTGTTTTTAAGGGAAGGTCAGGAAGGGAGACAAATCTCAGCTCTTTGGCAATGGAGAGGAAAAGTTATCTCCCACAGCTGAGCTCTGCCAACGCTGTTCTCAGTCACTAGGGGAGAAACAGAGAGGGAGCGACTGAGAGAGGATTAAGGATTACATCTCCAATTGACATTCCTTGATGTCAGCAAAACCATTAACCCCACAAACAGTGGCTGTGCTCTTGACGGAGAATGCGGAAGAAGTCGGCGTTGCGCGGGCCGACTTCTGCGCAGCGTCGTGAGCGACAGGAAAGTCACAACTCTGCTCAAACAGTTTCCAGGCTTTAATCAAACAGCAATCACACATAAGAGAGAGAGAAAAGTACCTTATCCCCGAGGGAAATTCATTTGTCACAGCAGCAATGCGCTTGAGAGACACACTGGTAGCTGTCGGACTTGAATTCCTATTCTCCGGAGTGGAAATGTGCGTCTAGTTAAGCAAGACTTTCAGACAGTAAAAAACACCATCAAACCAAATCAAATTTAACAGTCGAGCTACAAAGACAGAGGTCCAACGCACTATTCCTGGGACTGGCAGTCTTTTTTCTTCAAAACCAGATGTGAATTTGATATCACGTGTAATCGCGTACTAAGAATCTGAGGTCTTTGGTTCACTGGGTCAGGGCTGGGAGGTTATGTAAACAGAGCAGAGAGAGACTGGCCTCGCTGAACCCGTGAGAGAGGCACCACACACTGGGAGCTGGCAGGCAAAGGGAGAAGGCCCAGAGGTAAACACGGCGGCGGTGCACATACACACCGACATACTGGCACATGCACGCACTCCTGAAAATTAGCCTTATGCAAGAGAGACGAATTTCCAGGAGTGTGTGTGCACATCGTTATTCATTAACTCCCTAGTCTATTCTTATCTTATCCATGTCAACGTGTATGATGTTTGTATGTGTGTGAGCCTTCAAACTTAAGTAAATACCTTCCAGAATGAACAAAAACTATATTTATTTTTGGATTTTTAAAAGATGAATGCTAGCACAACTATCAATCCTGAAAGTCTGCTCCGTTTACTTAAACAGTGGGAATCTCTAACCCCTAACCCCAACTCCTGACCCAAACCCCAACTCCTAACCCTGACCCTGACCTCCAAACCTGACCCTTACCCCAAAGCATGACCCCCAACCTTTACCCTAGCACATATACCCTAACCCTCTTGAAATGAAACACTTAACTGACTTGGAAAGCATTGAGCTCCTCAGTATGAACCTACAATTCAGTTTGCTCCGCTCAGTGCTGCCCCCACCCTGCCACTAGCAGCTCTACATCCTCTGGGTTACCAGAGGCAGACAGAGCCAGAGGCAGACTGTCTGGCTACCACCCAAATGGCTTTCTCCATGGATATAAACAGCCCAACTACAGGCCTGGACCACACATAAACACCATTCTGAGAACACAGGCAAGGCCCGAGCACTCGGCTTGTGTGCAAGGGTGTGTGTGTGTGTGTGTGTGTGAGATGAGCGGTGAGATAAATACAGTATATAGGCCCTAGACAGTGTGGGTGGTGAGCATACATGGTGCGCATCCTTCTATACAGTAGTGAGAAATCTTGTTTTTTCACTTCTCTGTCCGGTTACTCCCACGTTGCATCAGAATAATCGGCAGCCCTGCTCCCCCCTGGAGGAATTAAAAATAACTTTTGCTCGGATACGGCAACAACACCACCACCAGTGGAAATAAAGAGTCCCAGAAGAATGAGACGTCTTCAGTTACAAACTCTGATTGGACGCAAAGGTTGAGTTGGGATTTCACAAGAGTCATAACATTTGTTTCTTGCTCTTGTCGCTAACTTTGCTGCTTCAAATCCGTCATGTTCAAACAGCTTTTATGTCGCTGTCACAATGAGTGATGAATAGAAGCCTTTGGGGTTGGATGTGTAATGTTTACCAGATAAGAAAAGCAAACAGTGCAATGGGTGTGTGGGGCGGTATGTTTACACATGGTGAACGTTTGACCTGGGACGTATCCCAGAAATCTCCACTGATAGGGGTAGAAATGTGGCTAAATGCCTTCCTTAGAACTAGAAGAAAAAAAAAAAAAAAAGAGTCAAAATCAAATTGAAAAGAAAGCAGATAAGGGAGATCATGGATTTGAGATTCCCATAATATAGCTAGTGATCCTGTCAGAGGCGTTTTGGTGGCAGACATGAAGCAGCCTAATGTGTGTGGTGGTCAGATCACCAGAGAGACACACATCAGAATCTTAAAGGGGATTGGGGGTTTCAGACGATATCAAAGACTCGAGTCCCTTTGAAAAGATTAACCAGGCTAAGGCGGTTGTCCTCACGGGCTGTGTCTCGTCATATACCCTGGATGCCACACACACACAACCGCACAGCACACACACAATAGCAGGGCACGCACGAGATAAGCAGAACAGGCAACATCAGCGGTGAGCGCGGATTTGCACTCGCGAACACGCGCCAACTCAGAGACGCACAACCTCAAGGGCTCTGCTGACATTCTCCCATGTCCCTCTCCTGCTAAGGGTCCCTGCATATGGGTCACATGAGAGGCCAAGGGGGATAACAGAGCAGAAGAAGCCCCGCACAGCAAAATGTCATCCTCGCAGCATGGATAGTAGACACACAGACCCACGTACATACAAGGCTAAACCGGGTCTATAAATACAGCGGTAAAGCAGGGAGCGGCAGAGTGGAAAAAGCACAGTGGAAAACCGTTCAATCGTTAGCTTAGCAGCCTAGCTCTAAAATTAGCCTTGGTAGTGCAGGAGACCTTGCACGCACACACACACACACACACACACACACACACACACTAGAAATCAGCTTGCAAGGCACCATTCCTAACCTTAATTATAAAGAGAGAAAGCAGCAAGACTGAGTCAGGACCAGTCACCTACACCTCATTAGTCCAGCGCTCCACATATAAGGGAGTGGTTAGCTTAGCACCCAGAGCCCAAAATAATCTCCACTTCAAAAGTATATGGGACATTATATCATTAGCCTATGTAACATCCTGGCCTATATATGCAAATCAAAGCCCCTCTCACCGAAAGCTTCAGTCCGTTTTAGCAACCTCCAATTATACGCTTCTGAATGAGCCCTGAAAGGTTAAAATGACACTCCATAATGGGAGCGTTCTCGCCAGAATAGCAACGTATAGCCGCCACGTCCCAACAGGCTCGGATCTAAATTTGCCTCTCCGGAGGCTTTAGCCTACTTTTTAAGATGGGCAGAGGTTAATAACGATAAAGGTAAATTAATCTGAAGTGAGGAGGTTTTTGTCTTCCAAATGAGTTAATTCTGGTCGCGAGGACGCGTTTAAGAAAAAGGTGAGCGGGAGTATTTAACAAAGGGTAAAATTAAGATAGCGGAGAAAAGTCACAGCCAAGGTTGTTGAGAAAATGGTCCCAAACTTTTTCTTTTTTTTTTTATATTCAGGCCTTGAATGTGTCACTCCCTCTCCTTTCATGTTTCAGAAGTAAAGGGGTGACTAGAGACAGACATGAATGGAGGGAAAACAGTCTATACACAAGACATGCAGTACAGAATGTTCTAATCATTTCTTTTTAATCCAAAAAATCATTTTGATGCTGGTTTATCTCCGCCATGCAAAACAACTTCCAGTTGTTTACCTGGAAGTGACTGTTCATTAGTGCATCGTCAGCTGATTCAGTGTACTCAGTACACAGTGTTGTGGATTGTGAATCTTAAAACTTCTCTCTCTTTGCACAAAGATTTCCGAAAGCTCAGATCTATAAACCACAGTGGAGATTCTGAAAGCAGGCTCATGGGACTGGGTCTTGAAATTAAGCAGAACTACAGAGCTCTAGCACAAACTTTTTGCAGTGTCCTGGCAGCGGACTAGCCCTCTCTGTTTGCTGGCCAGCAGAGCGCAGATTATAAGTAACATGAATCCTTCATTAACTCCAGAGCAAAAGAGAACAGGGATTGTTTTAGCTGCTGCGAGTGCCGAGGGGGGTCTTGGTTAATTTGAGCTACTGTACACAGGCAGCTTATATGAGTGTGTGATAGAATCTCAGTGCTCGCATTCATCCAAAATAGATTCCTTTTCAAGAAACTCCCAAGAAACAATGCTGCCGCTGTGTGCGGCACGCGGACACGACTAACTGCTAATTACTCTGCCGTGGCTTTTACAGTTCATTTGACATCGAAGGTGCTACATAGTGTCGATGAACCTGCGTAGTGTTTGTAGAGAGGGGTGTGTGACAACTATGCAACGAACAGCTGCTGTGGTAAAGGGTGATGGGCAAGGTGTTAAAGAGACAGATAGTTGTTGAAAGGTAGGAGGGGGAGACGTGTAAGCTGATGAAATGCAGGATAATCTTAGCCTGGGGCGAGTACACACTTATTTGTAGTATCCGTGCGCGTGTGGTTTTTGTGTGTGCGTGAGTGGGTGGAGGGTGATCAAAACTTGACTTCACAAAAACTCTTGAACTGCTTATGTTTTTCTCTTTGTGTGCATGTGAGAGCATCTATAATAAAGAGCAGAGTAAAGTGTTTAACCACAGCTCAGGTTTCCCTCTAGACTGTTATATGAGAGCTGCACATACAGGCCAGGCCATGGAAATCATTATTCAGGCCTATTCATAGACAGCCAAACAGTAGCAAAATGTTCTCCAGCCTCAGCCTGTGTCCTGGACTCACAATAACCTCCTATATTGTATCTGCAGCTGTCTTCTTCAACAACATCCTTCCTTTTTTGCCGTGTCTTACCTCTGAGGCAGAGGAAGGTGAGGAAGTCCTCCGTCTTGGGCTTGCGTCTGGACAGGTCCTGAATGGAAGAGGACAGGGACGAAGAGGAGAGCGATGTGAGGGACGAGGAGGGCACGGTGGCCAGGCCGGTGTTCAGGCTGCCCGGCTCGGCCACTTTGACGGGCGTAGTGCTGGGCGAGTTGGGCTGCGACTGGGCGAACTTCCTCTGAGCCTGGAGCCGAGGTCTGAGAGGGAGAGGGGAAGAAGGGAAGGAGAGAGTAAGTTAGTAATGTGTATTATGTGAGCACAACAGTGTGTAGTCCACAGCGACCATGACACTAATTCATTAAATGCATTTTATTAGATTTTACAAACTCGATTCCAACAAAAGTTGGAACGCTGTGGTTGCAGACGCACTTCTAATAAGCATGGGAGAGGAGGATATCACGCTAATGAACGGGATCACCAAGTAAAGTGGGGTTATTCCAACGTTAGACACTAAACTCACATTTTGTTTGGTGGGAAGAGTATGACCTTTCGGAAAAGAGGGCGTATTACGCCTTATTTTGCAGCACAGTCACTGAAATCTTTCAGATTTGACTTGCAATTATATACCTCAAGTTTTTATTTATTAATGTTCACGTTATGGCTCTGCCCATTCATATAGACAGGGGCCTGGTCTTGCTAGCTTGAAATAACTGCAAGGGGCGTTGCCAAGATGGCTGCCAAGAGAGGACTTGCCTATAAGGGCTTTGGTTTTACACACAGCGCCCCACCTTTTTGTGATTGAGGCTGAGACTAGTACGACATATCGCATTGATTTGAAAAAAACAGATACAACTACACACAAGGACTAAACATTAAAGACACGCAGCGCTGTCCCCCACACATCTCAGCAAAGAAAGCAGTCTACATGTGATTAAAATCACAATTTTGCTCTTTTATGGAACACACACACACACACACACACACACACACACACACACACACACACTCTCTCGGCTGTTTTATTACTGTGGCCCTGTGGCTATCATCTCACTGTAGAGTGAATTGCCGAAACAATTACCCTGTAGTGAAGAATTGATTAGCTTTGTGTGCGTGCGTGTGTGTGTGTGTGTGTGTGTGAGCCCATTATGATCACTTCGATGCGACGGCACCTGCGCACTCACTGGCTGACACGGTCACTCAGTTTTTGTGTGTATGTGCACGTACATCTGTGTGAATTCCACCAAGCAGCTACATGTGGGTAGTCACAGACATACGTGCACATGGAGTAGCTCCAATTTCACTCCTGTTGAGCGCTGACTGAAAGATAATTAAGCCGTCTTTAGGGCAGAACCAGCCGCGGCGGCTGATAACCAGGTACATGAGAACCGTCTGCAAAAAGCAAGCACACACACCGCCCGAACAACTTCAGCTTCTTTATCTCTCCAACTTTCTTTCATCATTTTTTCTTCTTTCTCTTCAACATTTTATCCCCCCTCCTTCTACCTTGGGCTTACTTTCCTATGTGCCGCACAACACCTTTGAGACGTCGCTCTCATTCTTCTCTCTGCTTGTCTCTTTTCTCTCTCTATTTCACAGTGTGTGTCGGTGGCAGCGGGGGAAGGAGGAGAATATTAAAGAAGTGGATGTCTGAGAGAAAGCGATGGACTTGCTCGTCACACACACACACACGCTCACACAGCGACACACGTGGCTGTGGACGCTCTCTCTCTCACACACACACTTAACATGTAGGCACAGGCACCCACACACGCACACAAACCATTAAAGTCGTAGACTGTCAGGGGCCACATGAACCAGCAAGTGGCCTCAATCGATTAGTGCAGCCGTGTGTGTGTGAGCGATGCTAGAAATGTCGAGGCGTAGTGATAGAAGCAATGTGATATCCTGGTATTATTTGTCAATTTGCCACGGACCGGATTGAAGTAAGGGAAGATATGATCATGTCTGGAGATCACCCACAATGCATTTGGGCACTCTGAAAAGGTGCAGAGTTCCGATTACACTTCAATCAGGGTGCAGCGCGGCGTCAAAACGTGTCAATTTCCTGCCGTGACACGGGTGTGAGCTCGATGTGTGAGAAATTGAGAGATGATTGCACGCACGTTGCCAAAGCGCCGCATTTGGACGCGACGTGTGAGGAAACCGAACACAACTCTGTTTGCACACGCCCCGTTTGTTTACAATCAAAACACTCGACAAACAAAAGCCGGCGACTTTGATCCGGCTGGCATTTTACGAGCTGGAACTCAATAGTACACAAAAGCGATCAGCATTTACACAAATCTAATTGGCTTTGATTTGGAATTTCCAAAAAACGTCGACTGTACACAACATTTAAAGCGTTTAGTCTCCAAACAAACGGCAGTGAAAAGTAATCTAGAAGGTATTATAGCGCCGCCTTATTCCAACATTCACGTAAAAGCTAGGTGCACACAGGAGGTGCGCTTTCCCCTGCTATTACGGAACAAAGAACATGACGGTTCAATAGGCAAAACAACACAATGGGGACAGGTGTCACTTCACACAAGGCTGTGATTTACTGTCAAAATACGGAGAACAGAGATTGAGGGCAGGAAGGCGGCGCATGCACGCAGGAACCGAGATACTTCTGAGGAATGGAAGAGAGAAAATAAGAAAGAGGAGAGAGAGGCTGAGTTTTCAGGAGGTTGTCAAGCAGTTTGGATAGAGGGTATGTCAGCAGATGATAGTAAATGGAAGACAGGAACACACACACATTGTTTATAAAAGGCCTAATCTAAAGAGAAAAGAGCGAATGTTGCCAAAGAAAGTGTGATATTTAATGTTTACGACATTCTCTGCTACCAGCCAAGAAAAAGTTGTGTCTTGTCACAGCCCTTTTATATTTATCATCTAATTAAATTCGGAAATTTCACCCTCAATTTTTTTCCCATTGGTATCGAAAATCTGTATTCTTTTAAGGTTTTGTATTGAAGACAGAAATGTCAGAACGGTGACATCACTAGGACGTAGATTAAGAATGGACAAGACTAATACAGTCAAGCAGACACTGAAAAGGAAAATCATAATCATAAAAATGATGAAAAGCTGAGAGAAAGAACAGAATGGACCAATAAATCCTCAAAATCCATTCAAGGCCGGTTACAAAAGCTGCAAAGATTAGTTGATTCATTCATTAGTGGACCAAAAGAAAAATAGTTGCCAACTTTATTTTAATCAATTCATCTTTTCGCTCATTTTGCAAGCAAACATGTCAAACATTTCCTGCTTCCAGCTTCATCAATGCAGGATTTTGCTCTTTTTGGACTATTAGTTGGACAAAAGAAGCAACTTGAAGATCGTTTTGGGCTCTGGATGAACATTTTACAAAACATTTGGACTTTTTTTATGTATAGACTGAGCAATTAATTGCGCAAATAATGAGCAGCGCCGCCCGACCAGTTACAGAGGGAGAAGTGTGATAAACAGCTACAAGACAAGCACAAAAGATAAGAAAAGTGTGAGGTAAAAGCACAACCCTCTTTGTTTCACACATCCGCATTGTGTCCGCTGGGCTGGCCTTCTCTCGTTGCCTGACCGGAGGAGGCTCACAGATGCAATCAAATGCAAACACTTCTACACACGCACTCAGAATACATCCTTAAAGCCTTGCCTACCCAACTTCACGTCTGCCCTCATGAAACATTTACCTTCTAAGTCTGCACGCACGCCGTAATATAACTCTGGCTGTGCCCACGAGGGACGGAGAGTGCAGGACATACAGACTGAGAGAAGTACCGAAAGGGATGAGGCCAGAGCTAGAAAGTGAGATGAAGTGATGGAGAGTGGGGAGGACGGGCTGCTGGGAGGGAAGCTGGAGGAAGAGAGGCTTGCGTGACTGAGTAAGATGCAGCGTGAGAAGGAGAAGGAAAGACACAGTATACACAGAGATGCTGCAATCTTAGTTACCGTGGTAACTTTAACCACAAACATGCCACTACAGGACACTTAAACACTACAAGGAAGTCGTCAAATCACAAGAAAAAATTGACAACTTCAAGCCAAGCACAGGAAATACTGTAGTTTACGGTTAAACTGTAGACTTTGATGAACCTTACAGCACCCTCATACCAATAGTAATTTCTTATTAATAACATTTCTTGATGCTTTTCCATAGACCTTACCATGCCCGTGGCTGTGTAGCTGCTGCTATGCTAATGGTTCAAATGTGCAGCCGCCCAAACACGTCCTACCGTCCTATAAATTCAATCATCTGCAATTTAATATCGCAGAGGAGGGAGCAGCAGCAGACTAAGCTGTGCTACGAACACTTTTAAATAGTAAGCACAGCTCTCCATAAAAGCCTCTTTGGTAAGCTAAACCCCGGATAGTTTTATTGCTCCAGCTTCACATGAATAGGATCCTATTTAACTACTTAAAAAGGGCGAGAGAGGGGGAATAGTTGACTGACACGCGTACACACAAAAAAATGAAAACAGGCAGTATGATAACAGAAGTAAAGCAAAAAAAAAAAAATGGGGACAGAGACAGATGAGCTAATAGAGCTTACTACATCCTGTCTAGACAGTCAACCAGAGCCTCTCTAAACAAGCCGCAGGTTTCCCCGGGACGATCCTCTGTTATCTGTAACGTATTAACTAACACGGGAGATGCGCTGGGGGGGGCTTTCCCAAACTCACTGAAAATACAGTTTGCGGTCACAGGTAATCTCCAGTAATTGGACTAAATCTCTCTTTATGTACATCTCTCTTTGTTTTATCAGTTCTTGTCATCTCCATTTATTGGTATGCTAACAGCAAAGACAAGCCTAATAAAAAGGTAATAAAAACAGATGACGATGTGATAATGCAGAGGTTTGGCAGCGGATCCGCAGGCGGGGGAAAACAGGAAAAAAAAAAGCGCATCACCTTCCGCTGCGGGAACTACAACTTCAGCAGGTGATTATTTTAAAAGATGACAGACAGCGCTCCTCTTTGGAAATCAGGCGGCGAAACAGAATTACTGTGATTATCACCATCAAGGACGTCGGGAAATTAGAGCGTGCAAAACAATTATAGTAACACTTATTCAGGCAGACTCCTCTGAAATTGAGCAATGTCCCTAAAGTTTTGCCAATATGTCAATGCAGAGCGACTTCTTTTGAGTCATAAAGGATGGCGAGACAATCAAGCTTAGCTCTCTCTCTCTCTCTCACACACACTTTTCAGAGTCCCAAAGACCAGTTCAGTGTTGAGAAAACAGCATGGGAACAATTTGCAGTGACATGACTGTTTTTGTACGTGCTGCCACTGCACTGAGGACTGAGTGGTAACATGATCCTCTGATTTAGCCCTCCGTCTGCCCAGAGGACGGCTGCCTCTGTGTGTGTGTGTGTGTGTGTGTGTGAGCCAGGGTACACTATGTTCCCATGCGTGTTGAACTATAGAATACTAATTGGTACAGTGCCATAGTAGGTAAGTGAGGCTTACGTGAGTTAAAATTAGCCTGATTGCCCTGATTGAAAGAGAACGAGAGGCAGGGAGGGAAAAGAGGAAACGGAGATCTGATAGAGGGAGAAAAAGCAGAGAGATTACAGCAGGATGTCCCCATTCATCTCTTTCTAATCCACCTTTCATCCATCCCTTCCTCCCTCCATCCCTTCCTGCTACCCCCCAGCCATCCAGCCTTCAAAGGGCTGCTCTAATGTCTAATATTACACGTGCCACCGTAGCTGCGTTAGCATTGATTATCTCCGAGAGAGACGGAGTGAGGAAATTTCTGACGACCCCCGTCAGCCGGCGAGGAGACGAATAGGAGGAAGAAGAAAGGGAGAGGATAAAGGGCCATTTGTGACTTCCCTCATAAACAGAAGTAAGAGGGAAACAAAGGGAGGAGGTGGCGATGATGATGATGATGATGGGACGGAGAGGAGGACGAGCCGCAGCTTGTTTAATGTGTTTTTCTCAGCTAAAAGACAGATCACGAATTTGGACAGTTGACATAGATCCCACACACGCACGCGGACCTTGTCAATCAAAGACATCGAGCTCTCTTCTTCGGTCTCCATCTTATCAACACCTTCCCAGCGATGTCCGTTTCCATGGGAACTGCTGCGATGGCTCTCGCCGTGGTCATCTTGACTTACACTTCGAGGGGCGTTGGCAAGCATCCGCCCCGGGTAAGAAGACATTCCCTCCCGGCTCCACCATCCCTCTCTGACCCTCTTCCCAACAAAAAAACCGACTCTCTCCCTCACACCCAGTCGATAACTCTCAGTGTGGGAGGACAGCGTCACAACTGGAAACCTCAAACCATGACCGGCTTCTTATACCGTCAGCCAGAGAGTGCAGAGTGCAAGAAACTAGATGACTAAGCACGTGTGTGTGTGTGTTTGTGTGTAAGGAGCTGACAACAGCTGATTTATTTAGCCAAATATCAACTCATTTGTGCATAAAACACTTATAATAGATGCAAAGCAGAAATGCTTCAAATGCCAATTAGGCGGGAGTGATTGTTGGATGCATGTTTGATTTATTGGGCAAGCTGCCGGCTCAGCATATCAGCATCTTTCAATTCTTTACGTATATCAAATATTGATGACTGGAGTCCAATATGTACAAGTGATATATAATTTAGAGCAGCAGAGAGGAGAAACAAAGTGATGCAAACAGTGTCGAGGCTTGAACTTTACAGAGGGTTGTTACGGATGACTCGGCAGCTTAGGAGAACATTTATATTTAGCGTTTGTGTAAATGGATGAAACTTTCCACCTTTAATGAATGAGCGGATGGAATGACACACTGAATGACTGAGCACCCTAATGTGAGAAGGCATTTAATGACGAGTGTGTCTGTGGTCCCGAGGTCACGCACTGTACACCGTGTGCCGTGTAGACGATCCCCGGGTCCCTCCACAGCAGAGCCTTGGCTGTTATATGTGTGGCAGTCGCTGCGCGGTTTGGTTTCAGACCTTTGCTGCGCTGCTGTAACCCAATATTTGGATAAGGCTGGCGAGGGAACAGGAGCTAGTAGTCCCTGAGTTGATTTGTGCAAATGTGTGTCAGCCTCTGACTTCTAAAGCACTCTTAATACGGGGGAAGTTATTTGGATACAGGCCCCTGCCAGCGATGCCAAAAAAAAAAAAAGCGGTATTAATTAATTGGAATTTAACTGTTCATCTTAATTGCATCCATTCAAAAGCTCCATGCATACCGCTAGAAAGAGAATAAGAACGACAGAAACCGAAGGAAAATAACAGGAAAGGAAGAAGCGATTAATACAGCTAATTATTAAAAAAGCACACACGTTTGTTCACGTCTGAATAATTGTATATTTGTAACATTTGAATGTGTTTTAGTGATCACACCTGTTTCAGGAATTCAGCAAATAAACTCAAACCAGTACCAGTAAAACTAAAGACATGTCACACAACCTGAATCTGGCTTCTCAGTCTTTACAAGGCACATCTGAATCAAGCAGAGTCTCGAGCTCGTACACAGCGTGTCCAAAAGGTTTGATCGATGTTGGCATGAGGCTGGGCTCTAGTCAGACCTCGTCTTCCCTCCCATGGTAAAGGTTATTGTGTGAGGAGAAGAGCGCTGATCCAGAGTCTGTACCTTAGGGGCTGTATTAATTGGCTCCAGATGGCCCACATGGTCCTGATAAAAGACTACCTCACTGCAGCTGGCTCTGTGAGAGGACTGTGTACGTGTGTCTGTTTCGGTGTGTGTGTGTGCGCTTGAGTCCATTTTGTCCCGATCAGAGCAACATACATGTCTATGTACATACGAGTACGAATGTTTATATGCAGGGATTAAGCGTCACAACGTGTGTGTAATCAATGTCTCCGCCTGCTCATCTGTCTATATTTATTTCTGTCTCCTCGGATCAGATCCATCAGCAGATAAAATTAGTGAGAATACATTCTGTGAATTCACAGTGATCACGCTGTAATTCACACCATGTGTATGTGTGAATATGAGCAGCAAAACATGTGTATGAAAGAGACAAAGCTCCACGGCTACTATGTTCTCACATGGATGAACTTTTCTTGTACAGCATCCACTGTACACCCTTTAGTTTGGCACATTAAGTCACTCCAAGTGTATCAAAGACATATTGTGCTTATTTTTAGGTTCATAATCTTATTTCTAGTTGCCACTAGAATAGGTTTACATGTTTGAATGCACAAAAAACTCATCAGTTTTCTCATACTGTCCATTAATGCAGCGCTGCATTCGCCCTCTGTCTGAAATGCTTTGTTTTTGCTCCCGTCTCTTTAAGGCCCCCACCCTCCTGAATACCCAGTCGGCTCTGATTGGTCAGCTCACATATGCCTGAGCCAATGTTGCTACTAAACAACAGGGTAAATAAAATAAATACATAATTTCTTAGATGCAAAACTAGCCCTAATTATGCGAATGACGTAGTGTGATGTCAAAAGTCACTAAATTAAAGGCCAGACTACTGGGCGGGTTTAAGGAGCAGTGTTTTCTGTAGGAGAGAGGAGCTTCTGTAGACTTTTTAATTTTCAAGACCTTTCACATGCACAAGAACTGTTTTAACACACCGAAGGAAAAGGAAAAAATAAAGAAGCCCAACAGGTCTTCTTTAAATGAAGAAAAATAATCCGCTGGCTTTTACAGATGTCACTTCTTAGCCTGTAGTGAGCAGCTACCCAGGTTGAAAGTTCGCTGTGATATATTCAGACAGCAACACAAACCCTAAGATGGCTGATGTGTGGTCAGTGTAAACAGTCGTAACTGAACACTCAACCTCACTCAGTGTGTTTATTGCTTTTCTGTCGCAGTGCATTTAGAAAGAGGACGGCACTGCGGTGGACTGTCCCACTGACCTTCTGACCTTCACATATGCAAACAGCCCCTGCATGGACCCCCAGTCGCATATACACCGAGCATGTGCACACCAGACACAAATAAACACCATCATTTGTCGGTGAGGCAAGGCTGCTGGGAGGACAAATACGCACACAGTAGTCATCATGGAGCAGGCCTTAATAACCACGACTACAGTATTTCTGTATATTTTGTCAGTACGTGGTTTTAACGCTCAACTGCTTTGCGTTGACATCAAGATAAATGTGAAAGTGTTATTCAGAGGTGTCATAGTCTGTGTGCCTGTGACCCAGCTGGGGCAGCTATATGCTTCAAGTAGCCACAATAAAGCTCAAATTCATTTGAGATTTAAGATACAGCCGGGCTTGTGTGCATATTTAAATATAACCTTGGCTTTTCACTTGCGCCCCCCTCCCTCCCTCCCTTCCTTTTTTTGAATGAAACAATGAGAGTGGAGATGGCCTGATAGGCAGATGTGGAGAGAAAAGACATCTTGACAATAGATCAAGCTTAGCTGTATCACTGTGAATATATAAATGCTATATCAGGTCAGATGGAAGTCAGCCATTGTCCCCCTTGTCACCTTGAAAGTGCTAATATACAAAAGTGGCACTACACTTATTCAAACGCCATTGAAATAACTTCAAAACACCAAAAGGGCTTCACACAGATTAAGGCCAGACGTTTTGAATTTGTTGTGAATTAACAGCACTTCCTGCTCTGCTTTCCTTTCACTCGGAGAGAAAAGATAAGACGCCGCACTTAGATGTAGGCTTTGTTAGCAGTCAAGGTCCACTGCTCTGGGCTATTTGCCAGCCCCCACCCCTTCACAACACGGGCTGAACTCAAACCCTGTGACCTCTGACCTTGCAGTCCTCCTTAAATCACCCCTGGGACAGGCTGACCACAGCCAAGTTAGGTCAATAAACATCAGAGAAGGTTCTGTATGTGCTAAGCAATCAGTCTAATTAAGCCAGAGTCACGTACGTGGACCTTCAGAGACTGTGAGTGGACTGCAGGCCTTGGGGCTACAGACATAGGAGGCTGTGACGTACATCGAAATAAAAAAAAAGGTACATTTTATTATTTTAGAGTTCCATTTCAAAGGGACTGAAAATCCGGGATGTAAACAATAAAGGCAGTCACGTTAGCTAGCTTAGTAAGCTTACTTAGCTAGCCTGTCACCCATGTGTAGAAGCATGCTTCCCTCTGTGTGATGACGGGGTAAGGAAACTTTTCCTAGTACCATTGTACTGGAGAGAAAGCATACGTCTCTATGGTCGATATCTCCAAAACTTGGCAACTCACACCAAAACAATCTAGATGGATAAATAGCGTTACAGGTAAGAGTAAAATATGTGGTTTTGATTTTGGGGTGAACTGTCCCTTTAAAGTGTCCTGGTATCATGTGGTTCAGTGATGAGGACAACTCAGCAGACAGATTTGAAAGCAATTGAAGTACACATGTACAAACATGCAGGGTGGTCTAAGCACTAAAGACACACGCACACACACGCGCACGCACGCACGCACGCACACACACACTCCAACTCCATCGAGCTACATTTAAAAAAATGCCTGCTTCTGCTGGATCACCTGAGTTGACACACAAGGGTTTTGCTTCATCTCAAAATGAGATATTCTTAGGAACTCATACTTAAATCAATGTACTGATGCAGTATTTTCAGTCATTATAACAGCTTGGCTTACAATAGATACAAGAAGGACACAAACTATTAAAAGACTTTTCCGACTGGCAGCCCCGATTGCTCCAGACACAGAAATAAAAGCGCATCGTAAATCCCATGAACCATTTAGATTTTGTTGCATTATGTTTTAAGAAACGCAAACCAGTTGCATCACGGTTAATCTGCGCAACAATCGCCGCGTTAGCACTCGTATTAGACGGCGATTATGGCAGCGAGTTTGTGCGCTGAGTGACATTATGCACTGTGGTGGTTGGTTAATACTCCTTCGCCCTGCCATTTTCAGCGGAGCGGAAGGCTTTCGTAAAGCCGCAGCGACAATGAGAGGAGAGTTTAGAGGAGATTTTGGAGACTGACGTGTTGACATGCCGGGGTGAGTCACTGACAGGCCGCCAGACAGAGAGAGGGAGACGGAAAAACAAAGAGAGAAGCTGTTTAATCTGTGCAGGAATAAGCACAGACAATAACCCAAAATTTAAAGGCACGACCGCAAGGGCCGTCTATCCTGCTTACTCATAAACAAAATGCGTGCTTATTTGGTTGTGACTGTGAGAACATTAGGTGTTCGGTGTTACATATAGGTCCCCTCACAATACCGTCTTCAGAAAATCAATAGACACGTTATGGCCGTCTATTAACACGCACATTTGCAGTGTGTGCGTGCAGGCCTGCGCGCACATCCATGTAATCCCTCATAAATGGAAATGGTGATTATGCATTACTGACAAGAGTCATTGGTTACGCTAGACAAGACAAGTGTGTGTGTGTGCGTCTGTGTGAATGCGTGTGTGCGTCTCTGTGTGTGTACACACTTGGCATTCATTAAGTCGAAACAAAACAAGCGGCAGCAGCTGAGTGTGTGAGTGTGTGTCTTGGCTGAGACAACAGAGAGAGCAGATTCAAAGAGAGCCAAAAGTGGGGTTCAATGTAGAGAGAGAGAAAAAAAGAGAAGGAGAAAAGAGGGAGAGGGAGAAAGAGGACGCAGAAAATTAAGTTGAGAAGTCTGTTTGAAAGGGCCACTCAACTTCTGATCCACACACGCTCTACCCCACACTTTTACAGCGCTGCAAGCACATTCAAACTCAGCTGAACTAATGGCCGAGTTGCCGTTTTCCACGCCAACACGAGACGCATCGTGATCTCATTTCGTCTGGCTCCGATTGCATCCAAGATACTAATAATCTTAAAACACATGCGATTAAAAGCTGGAGATTTTTCCTTTTTCTTGCACTTAATCATGATTAAAACGCCTCCGTGCTCCAGAGTCAAAACGATTAAAGCCACAAAAAATTCCCCCGATCATGAAAAAGAAAACCACACTGGAGTGATGTTTAGATTATACCTGCCAGACCAGTAATACGGAATTAAAATACCCGTGTGTGGTTTACTCGTTTCATTTAAGACTTTACAAGACGCTGTCTAAACGCCACATTTATGACAGCTTATTGGTGGAGAGGCTTCTGTAAAAGTAGCCTGTTGTACGACTGAAGTTCCTGCAGGGAGCAACACTGAAGTATTCAACTGCTTAAACTTATTTTGCTACTCTGCACGCCAGGACAGCAAAACCATTTAAAGGCGCATTATGTAGTTTCGGGGAAGACATTTCATTCACTTCGACTAATTGTTTTATGCCTAAAACAAACTCTCTTCATTTTTATGGCCGCATAAACTAAATCAACAAACGGACAGTTTCATACTGTTTTAATTTGTTTATATGTGGCGGACCCTGCCACCTTTCTGGCTTCAAACAGTGTTCTGGGGACCTTATTTACCTCTGAGAACAGCTTGTTTATTCAGTTATGGAAAAAATAATTTCTGAGTTTGTATTATTACCTCCTTAAAAATAATAAAAGACTTTGAATTTCTTCTCAAACTACATGGTGCCACTTTAAAAGCATGCTGTCTTGACACCTCAGTGACTGCTAAACACACAGACGCTCTTCAACCTAAACCAAAACGTGGGCGAGGAGCAGAGGTGCAGGAATATATCTAGGTCAGTAAACCATGGCAGTGAAGATGAGACTGTGCTGGGTTGTGCATAAAAGTTTGTGCCTGTGTGTTTGAGTGTGCAGGCACCACTTTTGGCAGGGGGAACCCCGTTTGGAGAATGTGGTCATGCTGGTAGGAGAGGGCTACAATGAGCTGGCATGTTTCAGAGGATGTGCTGCCAGTCTCCACCACCAATCTCAGGAGCATGGGAAGGCAAACACAGAGTTGATCTCAAAGACTTCTAAAGGGGGCCGCTTCCTGCCAAAAATCACTCGCACCTGTCCTTCTGTCTCCTTCCTCTCTCCCTCCCTCTCTCTCTCTTTCTCTCTTTGCTGCTCCTCCCAGTCTTTCCCCTCTCCGTCTCCCCTCTATCCCTTCATCCTCTCTCTCTCTCTCTCTCTCTGCGGTGTGAAAACTTTTTTCTTCGCTCAAAAAAAAAAAAATTGGAACCAGCTACGCCACCGCTCCTCCCTTCTGTTTTGGCCAGTGCCAGGTGTAAAAGCTCCTGGCATCGTCTCAGTTAGTCCTGTTCAGGAACAGTGCGGGGCAGCCATGCCAGGGCACTGGAGTCATCCTTCACACATAAAGCGCACACACACATACACACATAATAAGCTTTTTAAGAGGGCATGAGGCATTGCCAAGTACTGGCTAGGCTTGTGTTTCATTAGCATCAGATAGAGCCTTTCTTCATTCAGTCCTGCTGTGTGTGTGTGTGTGTGTGTGTGTGTGTGTGTGTGTGTGTGTGTGTGTGTGTGTGTGTTTGTGTGTGTGTAGTGCGCTAATGAAAACCACGGATCAGGGTGGCCTCTAACTGAACTTCACTCAACACACACACACACAGATACACACAGGCACAGCACTACAGGCCATCAGAGCAAGAGAGAATAAAAGTGTGAGAGTGTCCTTGTTATAAGTTATTCCTTCGGTGCTTTTCTCGCTCAGTTGGTGCCGAGCAAAGTGTTTACGCTTTGCTATAATATGAGCCGCGGGGTCACTTGGTTTCAATTCAACACTTTCTGCTGTTGTCAGTCAGGCAGTGGCCGCTACATTTATTCTCTTGTGTGTACAACCGCACCTCGTTTATCCTGGCTGACTTCTAGCTCACCTGTTAAGAGGATTTTTTTTTTTCTGCTACTCGCAAAAAAAAAAAGAGAGGATTTTCATTCTTTTTATGTCTTCTGAGAAACTTTAAATGTCTTATCAGCTGCTCTCCTGTTTCGGAGCCAGGTAGATGAAAGCTCATCATGACTGAGCTCAGATTTGGAGGTTACAGTATCGAGTGACAGCGAGGAGGACTCAGGCAGGTGCTTGACACGCAGTGAATGGAGCCTGTATGGGCCGCTCATTACAGAAGGACATCTGCTGCTGTCCGGCCCCCCCAGACTCCGCCCCTAGCTTTACACTGATGCTTTGATGCCCTGTCAATGTGTGTGCGTGAGCGAGAGACCAGCAGCAGAACAAAACAACACACACACACACATATACACACACACCTGCCATCTACAGTAGCTGGAATAAAAAGTGGGAGTGAGAATGAAAATATAATAAGAAAAAAAGGGGCATTGTGTGCCATTTTATGTGTGTGCGCAGAGGGAGAAACATCACGCCAGCCATTTTTAATCTGCTGTACACTCTATAGAGCGTGATTATTTGTAAATCATATTTTCCAGCTTGTGATTTCAAAAACTGCTTCATGCTGAATGCATTAGAAAGCATCACATTTTCCAACAATCCTTTATTCCATTTTCCAAGAACATCTGTCTTAGACAGAGAGCAGTGTTTTGCACCAATCTCTCTGAAAATTACTATTTATTTAACAGACAAAAGCCATTTAAATAATTTACTTATGATATAAATGCTTTCTTTAAAAAAAAAAAAAAAAAAAAAAAATCAGAATATGCTGGCTGGAAATGAACAGCTCATTGTACTCTGTGCCAACTTACATTTTTAAGTGATTCATTTGGAAATGCATGGCAACATTCCTTTAAGTGGCTAATTATAAATGACTGAAATGGCATTTGCATTAAAAGATGAGGGGGCGTGCTCATTAAAAAGACCTCGGCGCCCTTTACAGGGTGGCACTATTTACACTTCTCTGTTGACTGTCATCTTCTATTACACAACTAATAGGCAACTCGCTCTCGTCCAGAGGAGGAGAAAGAGGAAGAAATGACAAAGAGAGTGCATACACTAAGTTTATAAATCAATGTGCCGGACAAAGTGGAAACATTTTCAATTGATTTTTCCTGGGGGGTGTTGTAAGAGAGTATGGGGAGACAGACAGAATGAATTACACACAGAGGAAGAGAGCAAATAAGAAAAAAGAGAAAGATAAAGTGTGTAAACGGTAGAAAACCTGAGAGCAGCAGACTCTTAACCCTCAGAGCTCAGGAAATTCATCACAACTAAGCTACTGGTACAGTCAGTAATGTGTGTGCAAAGTTTCTAATCACGCTCACAGCAGCAGCAACCCTTTGATATGAACTCACAGACAGGCTCGCGGTTCTGCACCAATACAAGATTCACCGCTCTGCAAAGCGGTTTGATGACCCCGATGACTCACAAACAGGATTACACACACGTAAACCAGGGTGTCTACAGGTATCAGACACTTTAACTCAATGCGTTTTAAGATCTTTTTAAACAAAATAATAACAGATTTTTGGACAGAAAAAGATGATTTATCTTATTTCTTATTCAAGCATTGTAGATCCGTAGAAAGGCCCCATGCAGAGATATCTTATGAGTAAGAATATGGTTGTTGATTTGTAACATCCCCCAGAAGAGCTTTACTTATTTGGAGAAAAAGAAATTAAATCTGATAAAATGCCTCTAGTGATGTCACTCAGTGGCTAAGTTGCATTGTGGGTAATGTGGGCATCAGGTTTTAGAAAAAAAGATGACGCTGATGTCGCTGGTTCTGCTGTATCAATTTTGATCCTTTGTTTTTAAACTGTCCATAATGAGTCCCACAGTGTTATAGGAGTGCAATGCAGACCAGTGGACTGCTTTGAGATATTTAAGATATTTCATGACTTTTTATGACTTGTAGACACCCTGATACAAACACAGTCAAATGCAGTCTCACCTCTTCTTTGCAGGGCCGTCCTCGCCGTACTTGCCACCATCCAGGCCCTGAGAGCGCAAGGACCCATCTTCTTTGTGGCTGCCCTTTGACCCCGAGCCGTTCAGCTGCCCGTTGGCAAGGAGTGAAGCACCTGAGGAGAGACGAGCATCGCATTTTACCAACCACCTCCAGAAATCTGGCTTCATATTGCATTAAAATATCGCTGGAGTCTTTAGGGAACAAACATTGTTTTCATCTGACAGTGTTAATAAAGCCTTCCGCTTCTGATTTGACGCAGCAGAGTAGATACATTTCATTTGATATGATTACGGTGGGTCTGCTTTATCTGAAAGTGCAGAGTGTAGTGCAGAACATAGAAAACAGAAGACAGAAAGAGAGAAGTTGATAAATACAGAGAGAGAGAGGGCACAAATTATTCAAATACACAGAGATCCTGAGCCCAAAGCATCTGCAGTCGGTGTGAAAACGGTGATACATCATCTATTGCGCACACACAGTCCCTCACATCACATATTGCCACATCTATTTCAGTATCACAGGGGACAGGTCTGGAGTTACTTATTCATATTTCTGTCCACATTTTCCCTTGTTGAATGCAGCTGCTGTTCTTTGCTGACGTACGTGATGTTTGCCCTTTGACAGAGAATTAAAGAAAAAAAGAAAAAAAACAAGCCTGAGGCAGCGAGAAAAGTGAACAGATATCGCTGGACTTGACATTCTTAGTGAGCCCAATTGACAGAGCCCTAATTAAATATTTAGCAAGCAACTCAGACAAACAAAATAAGCCCCCAGACAGATTCTTAAATCAAAAGCAACAACAGGCACCGAGAATTCAAATTAGGTCAAACAGAGGAGTGGAAGTCAATGGTAATTAAGGGAGACAACCAAATTAAATAGATATCACAAGGCTTGATTTCCTCATGGGCAGTTCTTGCGATTTCTTGGAACGCGCTGCACCGAAGTGTCTGATTCAACAATGGCGTGCGAACGAGCAAACTTATCCGGGGAAGCGACTGGGGGAAGTTCAAAGCTTTTCAAGAGTTATCAAAAAAAAAAGACGAGTGCGGGCAGCTGCCAAGGAGACCGACTGGAGACAGAGGGGCAGTCACATGTTACAAACTGCGGCGCTCTTGCCAGCTGCGGTATCACTTTGCAGAGATGTAAGCCGAAGATTTATATTCGCGAGTGAGCAATGCAGCAATCAAACTCTTTGACACTGACAATAATTAATCACATTTTGCTCGTTTTGACCCGTTCTGACAAGTATTCATGCCTGACTGGACTTCAGCATGGCAGGTTGTTAAATTATTCAAGTTCATTTCGCAAAAACAACTGATGACTCACTGAATGTTTAAGCTCCTGGTGGTTTATTTAACCAAGAGCGCCGCTGTCATAAATCCTTTCATTTCACCCATCAACTGGCATGACACTTTCTCATTGGCTGAGGGATTCTTAGTTCATCGCCCAGTGAAATTCCATTTGACTGATGCTTCGGAGGGATGTGTCACTCACCCTGAGCTGCAAACTTCTAATAGCGGGTGTCAAAAGGAAAATAAATTAAGATAATAACGCCAGGGGAGCGCGGGTTGGGATAAGTGGCGACTTGAATGATATCCTTTTAGCGAGGATGCTACTGTGGAACAAGCCCGGGCATTGTGTCATACGAGGAAGACGGGACGGGGGAGGGATCAAATGACAGCGTAGGAGACAGGATGGAGATTGTGGAGCAGGTAAAAGCAGTTTTCAAACATATGATTTAAGAGATTTATAAATGTGCTTGAGGCTGAATGAGCGCACACACACACACAGAGCGACATTTTATGATTATTGCATGGGCACACACAGGCTTGTTGGCTTTTCTCACACACGCGCAGGGCAGGCCGGTACCTGAAAGCGGAGGTACAGTCATCAGACACACATCGCTGCGGTCACCGAGTTAACAAGCGCCGGCGTGATGAGCAAGGCCCTTGCATTGCTGTCAATGCTTTATGTTGGCGTTGGAGAGCCTGGAAGTCTATAGGGCAGGGGTGAGTCACCGCCTTACAATGCCACGGTTAGCACGAAGGGCCTCCATCCAAGTGCCTTTAATCAATCAGGAGTTTCACTTGAGAGCTCTTTGAAGTTTCCCCTTTCAGGCTAAAGTACATTTCTAAATGAAAAAAAGCTTCAAATGGCAACAAAGACTTCAGTTCGACTTGCATTTGTGAGAGATTTTCTACACTTTTTTTAGGATCAATTCCACAGATTTAAACAGATTGAAGGAAAAAGTTCGCCCAGAGATAAAAATTCAGTCATTACTTTATCAACCCCGACGGGCCGATGGAAAGTCGGGTGAAGTTTCATAGCGCAGGAAACATTTCTTGAGCTTCACAGCAAAACAGTGTTGCAGCATTCTGCTAAACAAGTGAAGTCGTTATTTTTACTTCCCCGTCTACTTCATGGGGGGACTGTTTAAGAATGACAATTAGCCGAGGCCTGATCGCCACTTCTGGACAACATTGCCAGTGAAAGTCGCACCAGAGCAAAGACAAACCAAACTAGCTCATTAACTTTAATTGTGCTCAGAAAATGACTGACGCATGATGTCCCCACAGATCGCAAACAAACAGGCTGAGGCCCATTTCTCCGCCCCCTCCTCTTCTCTCCTGCGCTCCCTCCCCTCCATCTATCCCCCCCCCGATTCCTCCAAAGAGTTGTTTGACATATGCTGGTTGCACATGAACGACCGTCTGAGGGGCAGGGCTGGGAATCTTGGGAAGGCAGAGGGCCGGGGATGGGCGACTGTGGCAGACGCGGAGATGGTGGTTGAGGTACGGATCGAAGGAAAAACTGCATTACAATACAAACAAAGCTCAATGAGAGATAGACCAGACAAAAGCCAAAACAAGAGAGGGGGAAAGATATCCATCCCACTAGCTGCTCCTATTGGGGGGACAGAGGGGGGTTCTAATCAGATTTATGCGTGCTTAACTAAGCCCATCGCCTCGCTATGTTCACCTCAGAGTCTCGAGAGAGCGGCGGGGAGTGAGCAGAGGTACATAGCGTAACATGGCATATCACAGGGCTGAGAGGAGCCTATTAGTGTGAGCCACAGTAATAAGAGAGAACTATAGTAGAGGAGTCATGCCATAAGGAAGAATCATCGTGGGGGCAGAGAGTGCACCCTTATAGGGCCTTGATTACCCTTAAAAACACAGGCGCAATGTGTAAATGACTGCAGACAGGGACTCATATAGGGCCCATGAACATAGGTGTGATAAAATGCTTACTTGTTTCTTGGTGAGCAGATGCATGGCTGTAATCAGTCTAAAGCTAATCCAATTCATCTATGAGTCAACTGCTAAATTAATTGTTTTGAGAAAAAATTGATTTTTTTAAAAAAGTCAAAATTCTGATTCAAGCTTCTTAAATGTGAGCATTTTCTCCGGTTTCTTTACTCCTCAAAAGTTGCATGTAGCCTTCTGTGGCTCAAGAGGAAGCTGGATGTAATCTGGTAAATTGCCTGCAGTGATGTCACTCAGTGGCAAAGTTGCATTGTGGGTAATGTAGGCACCAGGAAGCATGTCTCTCCTATAACACTGTCGGACTCATTATGGAAAATGATACAAACAAATGCTAAAAATTTACAGAGCAAAACCAGAGATATTCCCTTTTTAATTATATGCATCCTTTTCAAACCCTGGAGCCTACATTACCCACAATTCAACGTAGCCGCTGAGTGACAACACTGCAGGCAGTTTATCAGATTATACGCAGCTTCCTCTGCAGCCACAATCGACAATTAAGTCATTAGTTGCAGCTTTTGATTTGTCTTTTCACTTCCTTCTCATGAATGAACAATTCTGCACAATTTCCACTTCAAATCGTGATGTTAAACAACACTACAATCTCACTTTCCCTCTCATAAACAAGAGCACTAAGATTCTATTTCATGCCCTTTGTTCACGTAATCCTCTGTGCCTGTATACAATTAAAACTGTGGGAAGATATAAAAAGAAACAATGGGCAGTTTTATTTTGGGGGGAACTCCCCATAGTACCCATTCCCAGGCGTTTGATTCTGTTTTCAGAGTGGAAGCAGATACTAAAATTGACCGCCTGGCGAGCGGATTTCAAATATCCCCAAATATATTGCTCTTCATTCCAAAATTGGACCTAACAGCGCTGCACAACACTTACCACAAGCCAGAACAAAAAGCACACAACAACAATGCAAAGTTCAGCAACACGGCATCTGCTTTGTGAAGCTCAGGGCTGTAAATCTAACGCATCAAAGGCAACGATGGGATACTGTAAGAGCAGGCGAGGGCCTAACAGATGAACTAAACTTGCGCTCTTTCAGCTACCGAGATTCTCTTTTTTCCCTCTCCTTTCTCTCTGCTGGTGTTCCAGAGAGAGAATAGAGGGGCCCACACAGTGTTTGTAGCTGCCACGGCTGCCACTCTGGCCGTGCACGAAGCTGGCAGCACGGGAAATACAGACAGACAGCAGAGTGACAGCAGAGCGAGTGCTGAAGGAAAAGGGGACGGCGTGCATAAAAATGGGCAGGAACGGCAAGTCCTGAGACTGGCGGACAGACAGGAAGAGAAAGAGAGGGGACAGTTGGAGAAATAGGCAAACTGGGAACCCTCTCTGCTCTCTTCAGCCCCTCCTGGTTTCTGGCCGGCAGCCAGCTCCTCCATCAATAGCACTCAGGGAAATGGAGAGGGAGGAAAGGAAGGGATGGGGAGAGGAGAGACGAGAGACGAGCATAGCGAAGGGAGATGGCGAGGTAAGGAAGTACAGGAAGAAGACGCGGCTATGACGATTCGGAGAACAGGAGAGGAAGAGAAAGGAAGGGAGGGTGGCGATGGTGGAAGAATGGAAAAGGAGGGAGGGAGGGATTTGGGTGACAGATACTGGAGGTAGTTAAGACAGACGGGGGCAGAGGACAGGAAGGACAAAGCGGGAAAGAGGGAGATGGTGAGAAAAAGGGGAGACAGAGACGGATGGAGGGAACAGGAGGGTAGAAAGAGAGACTACGGCGAGGACGGGTGGGGGTGTGGGGAAACATAATCGAGGAGATTGAGCAGCGGGAGGGAGAGAGGAGACAGGAGCTCGCGGAGAAGGCAGTAACCAGAGTCCTATTGATGTGTAATGAAACCCTGCATCCGGGGAGAGACAACCGGATGGACGGTCGGGATGGAGGGAGATGGAGGATGAGAGGAGGAAGAATGTGGCCGTGATGGAGCGGGTAAGAAGGGTGAGTGGGTGACGCAGGAGGGCATAATGTCATTTTGTTAAATAATGCAGGCGGCGAGCGGGAGAGGCAGGAAGTGTGATGGACGCCGAGATGGACGGCTGCCAACAGCGAGAGGTAAAGTGGCTGGGGAGATGGCATAATTGCCGGCTATGGGCAGGGAGAAGGCTGAGTGGGTGGGGAGATAGACAGACACACACGCACACACACACGCATACAGCTGACTGACAGACTGCCACACCCCCTCTAAAACAGATAGCCACTGCTGCCACACGGTGACGGAGAAAGGAGGAGGAAGAAGCTGGGGATGGATGAAGGTATGTGGGAAGGGGGAGACGCAGAGACAGATGCCCGGGGAGGGGGACACATGCTGTTACAGCCAGGTACTGCTGTAACCTCCTCCAGTCACATGATTTCCCAAAATGGTGGATGCTCGTCTCGAAATGCACTGAAGCAGAGAGGCTCCTTTTGTTTATATGGACCAGATCCCGTCTATAGAATATTAATCAATTAACTGATTAGTCGGCAACGATTAAATGCCGAGTAATTTCTTAAGAAAATAAGTCAAAATTATCTGATTCCATCTTCTTGAATGTGAGTATTTTCTGTTTTTTTTACTCCTCAATGACAGCAAACTGAATATTTTGGGATTTTGGATTTTTGGATAACCATTTTGTGTTAAACAACTAATTGAGAAAATAATCAGCAGAATAGTGCTTATAATACGATATAACAGAAAGGAGAAAAGCAGTATCATTTAAAGGAATTTATTTGAGTGAAACATTTTTGCCGAATAACAAATAAACTGTCAAGTGGTGCATCGCTCCCTACTTCTCAGGAGTTTTTATGAACACTGATATGATTAGCACTGGTTAGCTTAATGGCTCCTCAGTTTCCAGAATGACCAGGTTACCTCACATGGACAAAACACAATCCAACAATACGTTTTAATGTAATTATGACTGGTTGTGGTATTTCAAATATTTTTCTGTAAAATAACAACGTACCAAAAATCAAAAATATTGGATTTATAATGATGCCGAACAGAAACATGCAATGCTCCTCACGTCCGAGAAGCTGACACCTGCTAACGTTTTGCTTAAGCAATTATAAAATTATAAAATATTCCTTTATTAATTTTCTCACAAAAGGAGTGATCCATTAACTGACTCATCATTTAGATATGACAGGTATCTCTATCATCTTCCTCACCAACTCTATCAATCACACATTTAATGATTCTGTGCCTGCAAGGTCTGGCTCGCTCCAAAATGGCTGATAGTTTCACAATAATGCCTGTGTGAGGCTGAAAACTGTGGCACATGTCTGGCTCCGACATAAGCCCAGACTCTCTAACCCACAGTCCTCTAAAACAGCAGGGGCTGCCCATTCAGGATGTAGCGCACGCTGAGTGTGATCCTCCAAAATGGCTGACAGTTTCACCACAGCGTCTATGTGAGACGGGAAACTGTGCCGCTCATACAACCTCCAAAGCCCCGCTAACCTACGGTGCTCTAAAACAGCAGGGCCCGTCTATTCAGCCCAGCTCCCTTTTGTGTCAGCGCGGGCTGCTGTCGTTACCCCCGGCACGACGGGCCGCCGACGCTTTCTAATGAGTCATTTTTATTCAGGCGATAAGGTCAGCTACCCGCGGCGGCTTAAAAGGCCCTGAGGAGCTCTGGAGTGGCAGCTATGAGATGCCAGACAGACACAGAGAGATACAGGGAGGGGAGGGGGCACTTGGCACAGACGTAGAGAGGAGAAATGAAGGTGCAGAAAATATATAATAAAGAAAAACATGAGGAAAATAGGGAAGGAGGAAAAAACGCAAGGTATAAAAGATAAGCTAGATTTCAAAAGAGACTTCCCTCCTGTCTGTCTGCCTGTCTCCCTTCCTGCCTAGCTGGATGGCTGGATGACTTTCCTTTCTTTTGGTGTCTGGGTTGTGTTAATGTCAGCTGAGAATAGCTTCTGAGGCACGTGTGAAGTTCAAATCTCCGCTGTTGGCTGGCTGAGGGCTTTTTTGTGTGGGAGCTCCGGTGTCAAACAAAGACATGGTGGCAGCTTGGTTCAAAACAAGCTGTTCATCCCCCCCGTGCTCTCACTCTTCTTGTGTTGTTTCAGGTTTACACGGCACAACAGTACCATCCCTCAACTGTTACTGTAGCAGGCTCCCACCTGGAATTGGATTTCTGTCTAAGTAAGCAACTTCAAGTATTAATTCACGTCAGGGTTTCTATTAGTCCGTGTTTTAATGAGTCCAGACACGAGGGTGAGTGTAAAGGCCCGAGCTGAAAACGATTTAACAACACTTCTACACATGTTTTATTCTGTGCGCTGCTTTATGGAAGGCCTCATCAGAGCCTCTCTGTTTGATGCACAAACAAAAGTTGAAAATAAATGGGAAACACTTTCAGTTCAAGGGTTCCTTTGAGGATGTGACACTGAACCAGCAAAGTGAAAGACTGCAGCTCGCTGCCCACTGACCCACAACAGTAAGCAAACGAGACTCTTTAATCATCAGGTCTCATCGGATTCTCTCCATTTAAAGTGAAATCAGGTTCCTTCTTCAAAGAAAACACGCTTAGTCTTCCCATACAAACAAACTAATAAAACTGTCGCCTGCAATTAAAGCACTGAAGAGCTGAACTGAGACACTAATGACAGCCAAGCCAGACTAAATTGGCAACTCTGACATTTACTCCTCAGATTGCTGCTGCTGCACTTTCTTTGCTTCTTTCATTTTGTCAAATCAAAGTGGAAGTTTTCAACATGTCGAATTGTTAGACTTTAAGATGCCCTTTAATCCTCGCAGGCCTGTTTACAGAACACTGTGGTTCATTTTGTTCCGTTCCACGTCTGCAAAGTCCTCGTGTCCAGGACGGGGGAGATATTATGGAAGACCATCAGCACCAATGTGATGAAAAAAACAAGACTTTGCATCTGAAAGCAATGAAAACTGTCTCAAAACAAGGACAGAAAGCTAGCTGGTGCACATGAATTTGTGATGTAGATCCAAATGTGGAGTTTGTCATTATTCTGAGGTACTATGTCAATATTTTGAGAAAGAATCTCATTATTTAAATTAAGACATTATTTTAAGCCATTCTTCTAAGAAAGCGTCTTAGTATTGAGATATTAAGTCACTATTCTGCACAATCATTCTATTATTTTGAGAAACTAAGTCATTATAGGTTTCCCATTATAGTAGCTTACAGGATCTTTCAGTTCTTCAGTTTGCTTTATTTCCTGATATTCACCACGTGACACTGACTAACACCACTTTACAGAAACTCATACTGTTGTCAAGGGGACGAGTGCAAATATACTCATCTGATATTTATATGAGTGAAAATGCACAAATGAAAGGACGGGATAACACAGTGGAAAGGTCCCCTCGCTTTACCAACACGGATGCAAACTTACCATTAGAGTTTGTGGTTCCGTCATCCAGCTGCCTTTTCTGTGCACTCCTAAACTCCTTTAGGGAGAGATAAAGCACCTTTCGCATAACCCGCTCCTCCGACCACGGGATCCCATCACTGTCATCCTGTGGAAACATCCAGAAAGAGAGAGCGGGTCAGTACAAACTATTGTCATTGATAGAAATCATACTTGCTCTTTTCTTAAGCTCTTAATCATCATGTTGTTTATCTATACATTTATTTATTTTTTTTCAAATCAAAGCTGGCAGACAGACAATAAACATCTATAAGTATTTGCTGCTGGTTTGTGAGTTGGACAAATCCTATCAGGCTAATGTCAGCACGTTCTGGTAAGATGTTTGTTTACATCGGCAGCTGCAGCAAATTAGCATTTGAGTATTCTAAGGAACGTGTAATTGTTTTTTATAGCATATCATTATACTATTATATTATATCAAAATAACAACTGCACATACAGGAAACAATGATGTTGCAGTCAGTGTGAAGAGGCATGAAAAGTTATGACAGCTTTAGCCAAGAGAAACAGACAAAGTTTATTTAAAATCTCCTAACATATTGTTCTGGTTGCCATTTCTTGCTACATCGTGACATTAGCATGACACTGCATTAGCATAACACAGCATTTGCTTGCAGCAGGACACAAGGCAACAACATTAGCATGAGAATGCGCGAAGGACTGCATCTCGCCACAATGCCATGATAGGAGCGTGTTATGGTGATGAATAGGTAGGAAGCAAATGAAAAAAGCATCATGGGACCGTGAGTTCATGCGGTGCTAATCTCTCCCAGGGAGGCTGAGACAGAAGATGTTATTGTCGAAGAGGTCACCAGAAGTCACACCCACACACAACACATCCTTTTTCCAAGACATGGCCATTTTTTTTTTTTTTTTACCAGTCGGGGCAACAAACACACGACAGCAGGATGTATGGCACATCAAAGCTGCAATTTATTAAAACACTACTGTCTGTTGCTCATTTTGAGAATTTTAGCAGCTTAATGGAAAAATATTCCACCGCATCAAGCTTTGTTAAAAGGGTCTTTAGTGAGTGTCCAACAGCAACAACCATACTTCTCTCCCCCCCTCGCTCCCCTACACTCATTGCTCTGGCAGCTGTGTTTGATGTCGAACAACGCTAATGACTAAAGGAAATGAGATTAGGACATGAGCAACAACAAAGAGGTATTAATAAATAATGGAAACTGGAAATAGCTTTTTCTCTAGTCAAGCCATGGGGCGAGTGGATTTCAGCTGTAAGGTTTGAGAAAAGAAAACACTTTGTGTCTTTGTGCAAAAAGCTAATGTATGCTAATTATTTAAATGTAAAAATGAAAAAAAAAAAAAGAAAATTCTGATCCTGTCAGCTCATCCTTGGCGAGCACACTTCCTCCTGTCTGAGTCGAGTGTAATGTAAGAGGCAGACGTGAGAGGCGACGTGTGTGGGAGCGCCGGTCGGATCATCCAGTTGACTCAGATCGTTTGAGTTGGCTCAGCTAAGTGGCTGGTGGGCATAACGGTGACATCAGCGCGCGCCGCGTTGGAAATCTTCACCTTGCGTGGAAATAATCACTCCAAGATGTTTTATCGCCGCTTCAATAACAAGATAGCGGTCACAGCATTCCATTAAGAGCGAGCGAGCTCTCAAGAAAAACCCTGAAAACTGAGGAATTCAGTCGACTGTGGCTGGGGTGACAGTCTGTGTGTGTCAGCCTGTCTGAGTGTGTGAAAGGGAGAAAGTTAATCTCATCCTAATATTATGCAGCCTCCCACAGCCAGTGAATAAAATGCTTCTGAAATGACTACTGCTCAGAAATGTCTTTCTTTCAGTGCTGCAACCCCGGGTCTGGTTCGCTCTATTCGCTCTGAGACACACAAGAAACTAGACTTGTTATGATGGAGAAAATCTGCCTTCTGATCAGCGCAGCAGACAACTTGCGGCTAATTATAGCAGCATCACAACAGGGTGTGTGCAAATGTGTCTGCGTGTGTTTGCTTCAAAGTTTCAGAGTTCAGGACACCGAGATGACATTTCTCAACAATGCATATTCTCATTCGAATGAAGTCAGTCGCAGTGCAGCATGTGTCGGGTATAAACTTACATTACCTTCATCTAACAACTTCCCTTTGCTTCTTCCCTTCACCATTTGACTCACCATTACTACGATCTAATTCAACAGATGTAGATTTGGAAAAGAAATTCAGACTGAAAAATATAACATTTACCATATTAAAGAGGCAATATGTAAGAATTGTTGTTGAAAATGTTCAAAAACTTCATAAAATCATCAAGTAAATGTGAAGAAATCGCAGTTTTTATATAATCATGTGTATCCTGTTGCAGAGATATCGACGTCTTCTAACTTAGCATGCTAACCAGCTAGCACCCGGCCCATCCTGGTCCAAAAATCCTGCCAGTGGTGTAAACATTGACACTTCCCTGATCCTCCAGCTCCATTCTTACATATTGCACCTTCAATAAGGTAATAATACAAACTCAAATATCTGATATATTTCTATTACTGAATAAACACGATGTCCTCAGAGGGTAATAGGGTCCCTACAACACTGTGTGAAGTCAGAAGAGTCCAGCAAACACAAACAAAGAAACACCAATGAATGAAGATTTCTCTCTTCTGATTAAAATTTGCGCCCTTAGTTGTTTAATCTAAATGTCAAAAAAAAATAGTGAAAAAATGCTCATCACAATTTCTAAGACCCTTTTACTTTAAACAAGCTGGAAGCAGCAAACGTTTGACATTTTTTTCTTGAAAAATGACTGAAATCAACTATCAAAATAGTTGGCGTCTCATTTTCTTTTGATCGACCAATCGTTGCAGCTCTACTTAGCACAGTTCACGGACTACTTAAAAGCCACAGGTTAGTCACGGCAGACAAGTTTGCGCATGCAAAACTCCGCAAATTTGGTTTATTCTCGTCCTGTAATTAGAGCGAAACTAATATGGCCTCATTCACTCACTCCATTCATTCCGCAACTCTTAATATTCTTTGACAATATTGACAAGCCTGAAGATTTTGCTTGTTTATCGAGCTTTTGTGTGTGGCTCTTTTTGTGCGTCTCCAGCGGATAAAAATAAGCTTTTGCCGAGTATTGTTTTGATTTCCCAGGTCTGCTTAGGGGCCTTGGGGACGAGGCCTCAGCAGAGCTAAAGGGAGGGAGGGAGGGCGAGGGGGGGAGAGAACAAGATTAAAAGCTGGGTGTCTGCACATGATGGAGCTGATGGGTGACAGCCACATCTCCCTGCGTACAGTACGCATGCTGACACACACACACACACACACACACACAGACACACACACAAGTGAGCAGACCACTCAGTGCACCGCTGGATTGCAGCCTCTGACAGAGGTTGATTGGGTGTGTTTTGTGTGTAGCGTGCGGTCCCTCATTACACTGTCACACACACAAGCGCGTGCACACACAATGGCGAGAAAGGTAGTGCAAGTATTCAATTATGCCATTTTCTCCTGTAGTTAATGTCATCTAATCCATTCTGAGCGCGTGCGTGTGTGTGTGAGTCTGTGTGTGTGCAAAAGCCTGCCAGGTAAGCACCAATTACCTCGACAGCTCACTGGCACTCTCTCCCTCCTGGTGTGTCACAAGGCCAAACATACGCTGACACACACATAGCATTGGCGGTATTTCTCAGGGTTACCAACAATCTCACATATACAGCTTCTATTGTATCTCTTCTTGACACACACAAAGAAACAACACACAGCTGTACCGAGAGGGGAAAAAAAAATCCTTCCCTCCGAAAATTGACCTTAAAGTTCATCTGCGTTTCTTTTTCTCTCACTTTCCCTCTGGTTTCCTCACAGTCGCTGGCAGCGCGCCACAGATATTTCCTGCGCTGTGTACACATAGCAACAAGGTCTGGAAAAAAAGGGGGGGAAAAAAAACGCTGACCGACTTTTCATCAGCTGGAGGGAGCGTGAAAGCTCTTCGCTTACAGCTGCTGCACCTCGCAACCTCGCTAATAGTTCCTCATAACTTCAGATCATTGGTTAAATGGGTTCTCGCAACCTTTGCTCGACTGTAGGTTAACTATTTGTCCGACCTGAGAGGTGAGATTTTCATCAGGGCTGCTTTCGCTGGTCACAAAAACAAGCCCCTGCATGCGTCTGCGTTTTTATCCAGGTGTAAAATAAAGGAGAGATGGACGGCAAGAGCATGCAAAATCCCTCCGAAATCACACCAGACCGACGGAGGAGAAATGTGGCATGGCGGAGGAAGGGCAACTCAAAATAAGCAATTAAACCAAACTGTGTTGCATCTCAGTTTCTCAGTCAGACATTGCAGTGTGCCCGTGTGTGTGTGAGAGTTTATGTGTGTGTGTGTGTATGTGTGTGTTTCTGAGATATTGCCAGAGCTCTTTAGAGACAGCTCTTACACAGACCAGTGCCAGCAGAGCGCTACCTGGCACTGACACACACATCTACACCCCGACCAGCTCCCATCAGGCTGGTGGAATTCCACTAATGAGCGCAGGGACCTTTTTCCGTGCACATGCCTGCTTGCGTGTGTGTCTGTGTGTGTGTGCGTGTAACCAAGTGACACGTCAGGAACGCTGTGTGCCTACTGTCACCCGGCAACCCCACCCCCAACTCCTTTGCAATACGCAGGTAATCCGACCTGCAAAAACCACAAAAACCACACAGACAGACACCTTTTAGGCATCCACTGGGATACTGTGCTTGAAAAGCCTCTTCCTCTCTCACTTCATCTCTCCCTTTTTCTGTCACACGCATACGCCGCGATGAATCAGACAGCGCTTTTCCCGCCGGGCTTCTTTTTAACATTTTTCTCAAATAAACTTCTCCAAAAGATTGAAACCAAGAGGAGGAAATATCACTGAAGACACTCCGGAGATGCTAATTCTAGTAACACTTAAATTCTTTTCCTGACATTATTCTGCAGCACAAGAAGGCTTTTATGCGTGAAAAATGTGATCGCTGATGAGAGTTTGTGTTTATTTTTTCCTAAATGTAGTACAAACTTTTAACTGGTTATCAAACAGTCTGAATGTATTACTCATGGTTTGTATTAGGGATGGACTGATTATCAGCTTGGCCGATTATAAGGTGGATATTCAGCATTTTTCCAGTTTCGGTATCGGTGGTTTTTGTGTCCAATTGCTGATAACGCTGTTTCTGGTTCTGATGCAGCATTCTGTCTCTGTCTGATTGGTTACACGTCACAAGTAATTGCCTATCAATGCTGAACAATCTGAATCTGCAAAGTAACTAGTAACTAAAGTTATCAAATAAATGTATCGGAGAGGCAGTAAAAAGTCACAGAAAATGGAAACACTGAAGTAAATTACCTCAAAATTGTACTGAAGTACAGTACTTTTAATGTTACAGTGTACATTTCTACAACAAATGTATCGGTTTCAAAAATTGGTTATCGTTTTTCTTGACTACTAATAATTGGTAATGGTATTAACCCTGAAAAAAACACATCAGTCGACCCCTACTCTGTATAACCTACATAAGCAAACAAGACCATCAGCAGGAAAATTGGCAACTTCTGTATAATTATTTTAGTTATTCTTAAAGCCTGTTGCAGGGTCAGATTCAGATTTATCTGGGATGGAGTATCACAGCCTGAGGAAAGAAACTGGTCCGTAGTCTGGTGGCACGGTACAGCACTAATACTAATTCTACTTTGTTTAACTTCTGTTCAGAATCACCAAAAACATAAAAGATCCATGTAGCAGCACCAGAAATTAATGTTGTAAGCTGATATTGAAAATAAGTCCATTTAAAATCCTTATGGTGAAAAGGATCCAGGGAATAAATATGAAGAAAACTCAGCTGGAAAGAGTTTTGCCAACAACAGAGCAATCATAACCAAGGCAAGTGAATACACTGAATGTTGAAACAGTTCCAGGAATTGAGCAAATGTTAAAAAAGCTTGCAGTGTGCCAATGATAAAGACTCAAGAGAGTCTGAGCAGGATCAATCTATCCCTGCATCTGTATCTGTTCATCTAACTGGATGAAAAGTGGAGCTGGTTCCACTTCATAACCCCAGCCTTACTCAACAATCCTCTCTCCGCAACAGGCAAATCCAATAACACTGAGAGCTGATGAGGAAACAAGTAGATTGCATTGGCTGCGTCTCGTAGTTGATGCTGAAAAAAAGGCCCCTGGATGTTGTATTAGGTACAAGGGCAGAAGGGAGGATGATGAAGAGTGCCGGATGTGCAGTGTGTTCATTTTAACGTGTGAAATTGCTTATTACGACATTCACTGCAGGAAAAAAGAAATACACTGTGCCTTTAAAAGCGTCACAGAGCCGCTGTGTTGTGCTCTGGGTCTGTGTGTACAAGTGTGACAGAAAGCCAGTGCTCACGTCAGCTTTGCAGCTCAGACGCACCAGCGCTGACTGTACAGGAGGGACGGAGAGCAATGATTAAAACAGGTTATAAAACCAGTTCCAATTCATCAATGAATTGTCCAATAAAACAATCTGTAGACAACAAGGCCACATCCAACACTGCTACTGCACAAACAAACTCCCACAATCTCATTTCCTGTCATAAGTCAAACAAAATCTTCAAGCTCAGGCATGTATACATTCACACACATAGGAATCTGCATAGAGGTACATTTCTATGTAAGTGCACGCCTGTGTGTTCGCAAGTGCGTCCTCACTAGCTGTTCTAAAAATAGTGCCGTGCTGCTGCCGACTGCGTGGATGTCATGGCAGAGGAATGTGGGCCACGCGCCAGCTGCGATCTGCTCTACAAAACCGGCCCAAAATCTGTTATTCTAACACACATTTCCCTTCAGAAGAATAGGGATGGAAAGATGGATGGAGGCGAATTGTTATTATAACAAAGCTCAGGTTATTGTATCCAGTAGTCGGGACTGTCTTTACCCCACTGCTACCCTCTTCCCTTCCTCCTTCCACATCTTGATCGTTCTTGCACCGACACATGGGGCCCAGATGACTGGCTGCGAGGAGACGACTGCTCAGGGTTCACAAGTGGTGCAGATGATAGTGATAACAATTATTTGATTCCCAAATACAGCGCTGTAACCTTTCTTTGGGTCATCAGCAAATATTTGTTGATTAGAAACATTTAAGGCATGGCTAAGCATTTAAGGAAAAACCCAAGACAAGGCAGAAAGAGGGCCAAATTCTGCCACTACAATCATGGAGAGTAAACAATGCAAATGCAAATAAGTCCAAGTGCCTCACAAATAAGGAAACTTTGACCGTCCATGTGTTTTTGTTTTTCCAACATAAGCATGACTTGCAAACAACTGAGGTAGTTGCTAAAAACCAGGCTGACTTCCTCAACTACGAAGCACGTGTTTACTCCCCCCACCGCAAAAAAAAACAAAAAAACTCACATTCCAATCTTAACTACATCCTGGTCCTCTTGTCCCTTATGGGTTCAAGTAGACCGGATGCTTAGCTCAGCTCGGAGCTCAGAGAATAGGCGAATGGAACAAGGTTGCGGGGTTGCCGGGGAGGAGAGGCCCTATATAATCGCCTCATTACACCACAAGCTCACTGCATCGGAATGTGTGTCTGTACGTGTGTGTGTGAGTATGCAGCCACAGGGCCTTCCCTTTAAACTAGCCGTGCTGGGATAGCCCCAACATTTAGAGCAGAGGGATCCAGAACATTTCCATCTGCGGGAGAGAAGTACCTCCTGCAATTGTCTAAATGCTCCTTGAGCGAAAATATAAAAGAACTATAAAAAAGAAAATAACCACACAAGCTGTCTGAAAAAGAGCCATTTGTACTCAGTCCACATGCAAGAAACTGGCTGTGTGAGCATATTCCCTTCCCTATCTTTCCTCCTGATACCTACACATGAAGCAGATAAAGGTTTCTCCCTCAGAACAATGCTTCCGTTTGCAACCCGGCCGCGATGGTCTCTCCTGCTGAGCTCGATGTCACACACACTCACACACAGAAATACACAAAACCTCCCGCGTCTGCACTGTCAATCATATCAGCTGTCTGCATTTGCACACTCATGCACGCACGCACAGTCTGAATCTATCTGAGCGTACATAAGTGACAGACTGCCAGCGCCATTCAGCCCTGTCGAGCATAAAACGCTATCAGGCTGGTAAAAAAGTGGAGCAGATAGAGAGAGGTGGAGAGAGAAAGAGATGGAGGGGGAAAGAGAGAGAGCTTTTAAATACAGACAGTGAGTTTATTTTGACTGAGAAATGTGTGTGTGTCAATGAGTCTGTTTGTATGTGTGTGTGCGTGTGAGCAGAAAAGACCCAACTGTCTACATAATAAAGGGTTTAAATTGACTGGGTTGCCCACCCACACTGGCTATGTGACCGACTGACCCCTGTTCTGACCTTTAACTGAAAACACACACACACACACACACGTTTGTTTTGCATTACTAGTGAGGACCCTCAGTGACATAATGCATTACCTACTGTAATCATCAGAAATAAATGCCTAACCCCAATCCTTCCTCTAACCGAGAAACTTAATATTATGTCTTTAGGTTGCAGTTGCAAGATGTCCTCACTAAGCAGAAAGGTCCTCACACTGCTGTTTAATACATCAGTCCACACAAAGATAGTAATGCAAGTGCAAAAACACACACACACCTACACAAATGCTGATATATCCTACCTCTAAAGCTGTATTTCATGTATATGTTTTAATTTTGATTTGATTTTAGACAAATGAATGAAAAGTTGGACTGGAAGACCCCAGCTGTCTGACCTTTCAACTCCCACATGAATGCAGCATACCACTTGTGACTTATAAAAGAAAAGCGTTTGACTGCTAACAGCCCCGATCCACACCATGACCAAAATGTAATCAATTGATTTCATTGACCATCTGTTTCCTAAATTTAAGCCACTTTTTTTTTTTTCATCAGGAATTTGCGACGTTAAAAACTTGAAAACAAAGTGAAAGAAAGGAAAGTATAAACCCCTTGCTGATCTGTTCGACTGGTTTGTTTTTCACATTCCTTAACACTGTCTGTTATGGCAGTGCTGACAGATTATCTAACAGAACCTGAAAGGAGTTCTGCTTCTGGTCTCAGTGCATACATGGTACACATCACCAGAGGAGCATAAAGAGCGATGGCTCAAAGCAACTGTTTCCTGCTCATTCGACGCCAAGACAGGACGGTGAAATTGTTGTTGTGGGAATTTTAAGTGTCTCTCATAAAGTGAAATGTTAAAGTAACTGCGTGATATCAGTTTCACAGCCCTGTTGCCATGGTTTTTAGGGCTCAGTTGAGGAAAATTCTTCATATTCTTAAGTCACGTTTGGCAGGTTGAGAGTGTTGAGGCAGAGGACTGGCCCTACAATTGACTAAAATACAGGTCTCGTGGTAGAAATGCATGTCGACATCTAACATAAAGTAACCCCTTGTGCGTATGTGTGCGCTCTGACAGGTTGCATAACGAATGGCTCCCATTCAATAATAATAGCCTCATTCAACACGCTTGCCCTCCAACTCTGTCACAATATCATTTTCACTTTGGCTACTCGCCGCTGACCGGAGCTCCGACTCAATTCCCTGCACTGCGGGCACATGCACACAAACATGAGCTTGTGAGCACTGGTCACGTGGACAGCGAGTCCTGATGGACGGCGCTCCCCGACATGCCGTCATTCATCACGGTGGCAGCAGCGATGGCTCCCGCGCCTCCCGCTATTCCCCCGGGAGACTTGGAAGACCCTGCTGCTGATCCCTCTTAACGGAGCTGCACTTTTAGCCCTCTCCTCCACACGTAGAAATGGGAGGTATGACTTCTAACATCAACAGGAATAGTTGATTTCTTACGATCCGTACAGCCAAATGAATGTGCTCTCATAGTCATCCAGGCTATGTGACACCAGGTGCTGAATGTCTCTGGAGATTATGAAAATCCTTCCAGCAGGACATTTATTTTCATAGACTGAATATGAAATTGTAATGCTACCAATGGTAGAGTATAGAGGAATATCTGTGTTGCTCTACAAGCTGGAAACACACTTATAGGTGTAGTTCATGCACTTGAGTCATAAAGTGTGTTTATTTCATATGACGGCATTGATATATCAGCAGAAATATGGCTATAGCTTTAAGGCCTTTTTCTCTTTCTGGCCTTTAAATGCGGCAGCACTCAATTACTGAGTCCAGACAGAAACATCTTAACGTACTACAGGATGGGGCATAGTGTGCTAAATACTTATTGGAGGATGTGTGTGTGCGCATACATCCGCACATACACAATATGTTTTAGAGCATATGCAAGTTACAGTGTGTAAACATATCGTGCCACAGAGCTGAGGCCCTTCCACTCCCGCAAACCCAAGGAGGGGACAGGAAGGCAGAAACAGGAAACAGAGTAACCTCATTAGCCTTGTGCGTTGTCTGACAGGAACAGCCTGCAGGCTAGCAGGCTTATACGCATATACAGAGAACTGGTCAGTTTATGCAGCATCTGTCTGCTACTAGTGGAGGATGCCATTTGTATGGAAGCAAGCTGGTGTAAGGACGATGCCTGAGGGGGACTTCTACAAAGTCTGCCTGTTAGCCTTGGATAGTCAGACTCATCAGAGAGACTGTAGGATTACATCTGGAATCCAGTTAGGTAAGGCTGTAAACAATCAGACAGGAAGGAGCGCACAAGCACAATATCACACACGTGCACACAGGCGCACTTACACAACAACAACAAGTCATAGCCCGAGGCTTTAGGCTCATTTACCCTTGCAGAACTTTGCACGAGCTCAGACAAGCGGCTTTACCAGAAAGACTCATTAATTCCCCTTTCCACAACCAGGACATAAAAAGATATTGAGCGTGTGAAAAAGGACGCCGCCTGCCCACACGAGTGGAGAGCTAAATAGCTGTGTGTTGCGAGACATAAGTTAGATCGTTACGGAAATTCGAACATTTGTAAAAAAAAAAAACAACGCCACTTCAGAAGCATCTCCCACTCTGCGTAGGGATGCTTAAAATGTTTCCGAGTATCTGAATCATACTCGAGTCTGTTTAGACTTAACAAACGCAGAGGTAAAGAAAAACAGATGGATCTCTGCACCTCCCCGTCTCATCTCTCCACCCCTCCTCGCATTGCTTCCACCCGAAAGAAGTTCAACCTCGGCTCAGGCATTTTCAGACATAGTGAGCGGAGGTGTCTGTCGATGCGAGTGCGGTTCAGTCTTTAGAAGATCGATAGAGGGGCTCCAGTAGCAGCCTTGGCCAGGCCTGCCAATTAAGCTACTTACTGTTTTGCATCTGCATAATAGCTTCTTTTTTATACCCACACAGACACACACACACTTTCCAACACAAACCATTTTCCCTGATCTGGTCCACTTGTGTCTGCATTGTAACAATTTACAAAAGCATCTATCTGGGTTAATTTAAGCCACATTTACGTCAAATGTTTGCCAATTTTTCTTCAGGGTGCAGCCTTTGGTTTTTAGCAGCTGCCAATGTTTTAGTGGTTTTGACAGCAGTTTCATGAGCCTTAGGCTGAATAACCCCCCCAAATCACCTTATGTGTTTTGAGTTGCTGAAATGTGACAGGAAAAACTGTGTGTTAATTCATCCAGTGATGACGCAACACCCTCAAACACCTGAACATTTGTCTAAAAAAACGTAAAATCGAAAACACCTTTTGGTTCTTTGTTATGTTGGGTGTTGGTCTTAATTCAAGAGTAACATCCTTATCCACTCAGTCTAACAAACAGGACAACACACATCACGTGCTGATGAAATGTTTGGTGTGTGTACATTCGTTCTTCTGCAACCCTCTGAGTAATGTTTACCTTGAAACCCCCCTGTCAGCATCTCTATGCAAAGACATTAACCTGTATTTAAACAAAAGCATGTGTCAGCCTGTACACAAGCTTTACCCTTTCCAGCTTAACAAGTCTCGCACATGGGCACCGACTCAAGGCTGTGGTGTCACACTCAAGGGGAACAGCAGGTTTGGTAGCACAATAGACTGTTAAGCAACAGCAGCAGCAGAGAAGCACCACATATGTATTACAACGAATGCGATAATTTAGCACAAGATTGTGGTTTTAGATAAACACACGTGAGCGCAATTACGCAGTAGAAAAAGAGCCTCGGTGAGACGATCATCAGGAAAGGTGCAAGAAGTAAAAGGAGAGAGAAATGGAAGGCCGATGATGCACCACTCCTACACTCCCCCTTTCTCTCACACATGTGTGTAGCCAATGCGCTGGCTAGTATTGTTCATCGAGATGGATGACCACCCTTGAATGGCCTGGATCCATGCATTCACACTGCTCGGTATGTGCATGCATACACACACACACACACACACACAAGCACAGTGACATTTTAGATTTAAATTTCAGCTTGAATTGAAGCGGAACAGAAAAAAGCGGTGTAAACTAGAGAAGAGAAGAGAAGAGAAGAGAAGAGAAGAGAAGAGAAGAGAAGAAGAGAAGAGCACAGTGGCTCCTGTGTGGCCACTCTGGGCCGGGTGCCGGTTGGCATCGCTTGGCATCACCCCCTCTGCAGCTGGTGGCAATATTAACCCGCCTGTTGGCAGACGGCTGATGGGGGCACACGGGCAACAACTAGCCAGGCTGGAGGTGGGGCAGTGCTCTGGGTGTCTGTGTGTGTGTTGCGTGTGTCCTGAGATGCCCTCCGTTGGCCCCGGTGTGTGTGTGTGTGTGTGTGTAAACTTGTGTGCGCACACTTGTGGGCAAGTCTGACTTTGTGCCAACTGTACGCACATGCCCTGGATTTGTCTCCGTGTGTGAGTCTGCATGCAGCTGCTTGCAGTGGTAGATGGCGTGAGGATCCCGACCATAAACAAACCAAACTGAGCCGAGATGAGAACATGACAAAATATTGGCTGGCGCTCCTAAATCCCATTTGAAAACACAGAGTAAAATCCAGGCCTGTGGATAACCTTGGAGCGGAACACTAACTCTGAAAAGTTCAGTCCACTCTGGAATAATATACATTTTTCACAATTAAAAAGGCAACTTTTGTTGACTGGAGGCTGTGTAGGGATGGACAATATCAATAATATATCGTTATCCGGTATGTGACTATATATATATCGTATAGTAGATATGACAATTCTTATATAGTATAGTTTAAGTGTTGTCTTTTCCTGATTTTAAAGGGCACATGACAGTAAAGTGATGCAATTTTCCGAACTTACCCCACTGTTCAACTTGTTCCTTCACCCTGTTAGTCATTATAATTAAATAATATTGTGATGTTGTCGCTGACTTCTAGCATTTATGAACTGCGTTTGAGGAGAGTTCAAAATATCGGGATAGCCTAAAAACATTGTGTCCATATCGCCATATTTGTACCAGACAGGGATGTGCATATACCTCTTAAATACCTAAAAGTCAACGTCATTAAAAGGGTTCTTCTTTCTATTCTTCTTAGGCAACTCAACAAAAGTAAATGTCTGTTTGATAGCTCTAACATTTGTAAAATAGGTAAAGAGTGAAGCTAATTTTGATATGTTAACATGACTTTTCTCTGGAAAACGTTCCAACACTGATACTATCTTTTTTCAGCCTGACACCCTACACCAGTGATGCATTAATGTAACACTTGGAAAAAAGAGGACAAGGCAAAGAGACCCATTTTCCACCAGTGTGACTGGGGCTGATGACAGCAACAACATAGTAGCTTGTACAGACCATGTAAGGTCAAGTCTCTCTCTGGCTGACAATCTCACTAACAAGCACGTCACAACACAGCGCTCCTTCTACACTGTACACACACATATATACACACGAGACCGTCTCTGAAGGACTTAAAAGCTCACGCTATACGAATGCTTGCCTGGATCATTACCGGCAGACTGTGTACTGTTACACACACAGCCAGGGCCAAGAAGTGCTATCCATCCCTTCTCCTTGGAGCTATTTCTGTAGAGCAAGTCAACGCTATCTGTGTGCACTTGTGCATTTCTGAATGTATGCAGGTTGCTAATTATACGCCTTCAAATGCAGCTTACATATGAATCAAAAGAAACTGCACGAGTAAGAAAAAAAACATTAGCCAGGAAATGGTACCTCCTACACGTCATCCCTTTTAAGTGCGACAAACAGGAATACATCTGAAACCCGCCCTCAACATGCACCTCATCCTGTCTGCAACCAGGAAAATACTACAAACTAAGACAATTCAGAATAAATGTCAAGTACGTATTGAAATGAATGGGTACACAGCAGTTGAAATACTTTCATGGCATGCTATTAACAATACTCTGTGTGCCATTTTTCATGTAGCTTGCCACTCAAATGAGACTATTCCAACAAAGCAATAATTAGACAACATAACTATTATTTCATAGACAACACAATTATTTTGCAGTCTCCCATTGCTTAATGGGGGCAAAAATGAATCAAACTGTTGTGAACAAGCCACAAATATCACTTGGGTGACAAGTTAATTACCCAATTTAACAAAGCAAATAATTACCCTCTGGCTCTGGGTCTACTGAACTATTTCCCTTATGGAAATGAGACTCAGTGTGCATACAGAGGCTTGCGTCACGCGGTGGGGCGGGGAGCCGACGTCAGCGGAGTCGTTCAGGAGACGGCTATGTAGATGCTCTGGGGCGGGTCAATAGTTGAGGCCTGTGATGACTTTGTTGCCTCTCCTGGTCATTGAGGTAATTAAATATCAAAGACAAGAGAGGGAAGGGAGGGTGTGTGAGCGTCATAAAGCTCTTTTGTTTCGTCTGGCTCGCACTGTTGAGGAATGTTGGGTACATACAGTATGATGTCTTTCAGCCGCGGTTATAATCCCAAGCCTGCATGTGCTGGCATTGATCAAAAACAACAGGGGTCACAGTTAACATATATCAGACATGACACTCTTCAGCAGAGCCGAGGGTGTGAACTGCATGTTCGCAGACGTACGACCAAGTGTTTTGTTTGACAAAATGGCTGCCTTGTGGCCTCTGCAGTCCCAGTTACATACCAATGAGTTTTGAAATTGGCAACAAAGATCAACTTATGTCTTCTCAGTTATAAGCCTCATGGAAAAGGCAGCTGTGACCGGTGTGCAAATTCTGAAACGAGTAACAATATTCAGTGAGTGGGCTGAAGTGGACTTAAGAATTGCAAAAAATACCAATCACAGCCAGTGAAGTTAAATTAAACTGCAACGAATCGGTGATATGAACAGAAGGAGGTGGTAACATGCGCACGGTTACATCTACACACACACGCAAACGCACACAAACAGCAAAAAAATCTTTTTATTTACTGGATCGTTTAAAAGGCTAAGCTAGTCCACAAGCGAAGTGCTAGACAAGCACTCTAATAAATCTATAACCGTTCACGGGGGAATGGGGAAAGCAACCTTTACAGCGCAACCTCTTATTCACACACCCTCACTCTCTTTATTGCAGTCCAGATGCATTCTGTTTATTTACCCCGACACCGTGGCCCAATTTAGCCGGAATGAGGGAAATTAAATCAGGCCTTGTGAAATCGCTACACTTCCCAGCCCTCGTTTCGTCCATTAAATTGTCATTGTTGGCCGGCCATTTACGAGACGCAGCAAAACAAATGTAACGCTCGAGGAGCGGAGCAGAAAAGCCAGAGGACGTGGCGGAAATTGCGGCACACGAGGTGGGTGGGAGGTGGGCTACATGGGCTAAATGAGAAATCATTTGCTGAAACGGTCAATGAGATGGATCACAGAGTTTTTAGCGGTAAAATGGGGTCACGCAGGTATAAAGGGTGTAGGCAAGAACAGCTTTAAAGTAGACTGAGAGGAGAGGGGAGGACAACATAAGAAAGCAGCTGTATTTATGTATTAGACTATGTAATGGTTGATGAATGTGTGGGAAAATACAGAAAAACACAAACAAAAGCAAACCACCTAATTCTTATCAAAGGCCACATGCCGTTAACGCTCTATATTGACTTGACATCCTGAGCCTTTTCCACACAGACGTCCAGCTAAAGGTCAAGGGTCGGGGGCAAGCAGGTGGCCAGTAGGGGTCAAAGTTGACCTCCTGGCTGACACATCAGTGGGCGGGCCTAAAGCCACTCTGCTCAAAAGACCCGTCAATCACAGTCACTTATTTACCATGCGTCGATCTCTGTTGGCCCCAGGGAGCCAGCTTGCTATTTCTCTCCAGCCTCTTTACCCCCAACCAAGGCCAGATAAGGGCCTCTTTACATGACAAAGTGCTAGTGGAAGACCCGGGCAGAGAAAAGAAAGAGGTTCCTTTCAGTTGCCGGTGGGGAGCAAATCCTCTGCCCACAAGAGGTTATGGTCACATGGTTCTAATTTAAAACTCAAAGGTGAAATGAGAACTTTGGATTCCCTGGCCCAAGATCATATCAAGTATCTTGCCCCAGCTTGATCGCAAATTAAAGTTAAGCTGCCATGGCCATGATGTCCTAGATCACTGCTTCTAATCTTTAAAGGGTTGGAAATAATGTCCTAAAAGCTGTTCTTTAGTTTCCAGCCAGTCACGACATAATGAGCACTCTTTTAAAGTCAGACTTTGTCATTGGAACAGCAAACATTCTGCACACTAGAAACCAATTAAACCCAGTTGCTCTGAACGCTAAAACTCTGAGCGACTCTGCAGCATGTGTTGCAACTTTAGCTCACAGCTGTAGGCTCGCTCACCTCACACAGAACCTCGCCCTCGCTAATGATGTGCAGCGTGCTAAAGTTACCTCAGCTTAAAAGCAACAAGGAGACAGAAGTAAACCGTCTCCTCTTTTGTCTTCAAATGAGCTTGGATTCAGAGAGATGTTTTGGCAAGTGAAAGCGAACGTTTTAGAAAGAGAGAAACAAGATGTGAAAAAGGGGAAGCCTGGTTTCCATGGTTTACAAAAAAAAAACAAAAAAAACTGGCAGACAAACAAGGCGTCTGTTATGAGTAAAATTTGAGGAAAAAAATATATTAGCACAGGGAAGATGGAGGATTTGGGGTTTGATTTTGTTTTGAGTCTGGGCTGGAGAAACTCCCGATCGAGCCATCTGCCCGTGTGAAAGGAATCAGAGGAGTCAGACGGTTTCTGCCAGCGAGGAAGAAAAGAGGAAAAGAAGGGGTGTCACAGGGGAGTTGGGAGGAGGAAGAGAGGGAGGGAGGACAGGTAGGCATTGTGTCTCGAGTTCCCCTTTCTATTCATTCACCCTGGTTCCTTTCTGGCCTCTTGGGGCGATGGTAACTAAAGAGGGTGTTAGAAATGTCTTGCTGCTCCGAGGCTGTCATCTGCGGACAGAGGGAAGTTTTGTCTGGAAGGATGAGGGAATTCAATCAACTGGCATCTGTAGAGGACAACAGAGCCCGCTGAGTAACAAAAGCTCGAGCATTTTAAAGACATGTGTTGCACATTTGCAGCTGAATGTATGTAGCCACAGGAGCGAAGACAATGGCGTTGCGGGTAGACTTTGATTGGGGTTGATTGCGGATATGCCTCTGACGCTGCCTAAAATGCTGGGATCGGTAGTACAAGGGTCGACGCAACTATCTGAGCCCACATTATTTATTTATTAGAAACGGGACCCTGCTTCCTCCCAGCAGCGTCCTGTACACCTGTATGCAACTCGACAGATTCTTTACAGTGCAAGTAGTCAATAAATAAACGGCAGGCAAGTCATGTTACCTCAAGCACATCCATTACATAACATCTGCATAGGGTTAGTAGTGTAAAGCTGTTAAAAATAATGGTAATATACGTTTTTTTTTGTATTGGATCGGCTCTCAGTATCAAAAAAAACAAAAAGCTGTATCGTGCATCTGGAGACTTAATCAAAGGGCACAGAATTCCTCTACACATGTATGGTTTCTCTGACACGTAAACAATTTATACCACAAGAAAAATAACTGTTTACAATCCTACAGAGTTATTAAAACGGTGATTGCAGAGCTACTACTGCACTACGGGGGGCATTTAATTTGAGACGAGGTGTAGGTGCGATGACAGGTCGTCCCAGAGGCCCGCTGGTATTTCTCCTTGGGGATGTTGATTTTAAACAACCCCCTCCCCCCCCGCTCTCTACCATATTTCACACAGACTTTTCAAACGCGCGCAAATCTTCATCCATCACTGACAGCGAGGCAAAATAAACAATCATACCGTAGATCAATCACTGTCTGGTTAATGCCGAGCAGCGCCGAGGCTGCGAGGTGGGGAGGTTTACTGGCGGCATGTGTGCTCACATACGTTTACAGTGGGCATGTGTGCAATGTGCATACCAGCACAAAGCGGAGGCCATTTCTATCTGTGACTTTGAATCCGAGCTCTGTGGACGTGGATTTGCACCGTACGGCCAGTGAAGACCACGCAGTCAGCAAACGACACTGAACTGGTCAAAAGTCTGACGCATTAATCTTACCGTCATCACAAAACATCCGTGTTCGAACTAATTTCCTATAAATCTTTGACATCCATTTACAGCCAGAGGTGAGACATTAAACACCTCTGTAAATATGGCCACAGAGAAGTGCATCAGCTCCTGTGCTGATATCAGTGCTGCCGGGACTGATCCCGTCTTTAATCTAAACCTCAGATCTGAGCTCTCCGCCGCCGCGTCTGCTTTAGAACCAAAGTCCACTGCCCGTCATCACCTGGCCTTCCCTCCTCTCATCTAACACTTCATAAAGACCATTCATCCCACCATCCTTTCATCCGTCTATACCGGGGGCCTCGTTAATCCTCCTCTCCATCCTGACCCTGTACCACTCTACTGGACTGGGACGAACTTCAAAGAGGGAGAGGGAGCGAGAGAGACAGAGAGAGAGACAGATTGGGTGGGTGGGCAGCTGTGTTGTGCTTGGCCTACACCACAAAGCCTTTAGAGGACAAGGGCCCACACACACGCACACACACACAAACGCTGCTACTCTTCAACATCCTCTCCAGTCCTGCAGTAGTTAATTTGTAAAGAAAGTGAGTAAGTAGGCACGGTAAAACCTTAGACAGCGCAGTGCACGTTAGGGACGCAACTAATTCCTATTTTATTCAGTTTTAAAATGTAATCATGATGCACAATATTCATACACAATACATGCGTATTATTACTGTGGATTTCTACCAGTGAGAGCCCTCAGATGATAGGGAGGCATCGTCTTCCCACAGAAAGATGCAGTAGTTAACCATCCAGAATAGAATTACAGCACACCGCCCCGGTGAACTCTGATGAACAGCCATTAACTGGACGGGCACACGGTGTGCTAAGCTAATTCCTGGCCCCATGTGGGCTCTGATGAGCCTAGGAAGGGGCACTACTGGAGAGAGAGGGGAGGGGGGGGTTTGACAGACAAGCCCCAGCTAAAAGTGACAGACTGTGTTGGAAATAGACTCGCACACATGCATCAAATAACACACACACACACACGCACACACACTTGATGACAGCTAAGGGAGTCTGACATGCCTGCTATCGCCACCGGTGGATGTATGTTTATTTTATTAACCTGCCACAGACTTGGCGGGAGGGGCGAAGAAAGGAAGGACCGAAAAGAAGGAGAAAAAGCTGAACGTCTGTGTGAAAACTGTGACCTGCGAACATACAGTACATATTAACCTGAAATGCCTCCATTTATCCAAAACATTTCAGGCAGCACGCTAATCTGTATTCCTTAGGTAGATTTTTTAAAAGGTTTTCACTCTTCAGAGCCCGCAGTGCCACATCAAGTGCATGTTTTCCCCCAGTCGGGAGGTGTTTCAGACTGACATTTTACTTTGTGTCTGACTGTGACCTATTGTGTCCCGATACATGTTGCAACCGAGTCCCGACTCTGGTGAAAAAATGACGGGAACAAACAGAATATGAGCACAACGGGGATTCATTTTCACACAATGTTTCCATTATGCCTTTCACATGAGGAATGAGGTAGGATTTGTTGTCAGAATTTCAGCACCTGACCATGACTTCTCACAAGATAACAGCCTCATGTGGAAACGAGCCATTCCTGCATCACCTGCTCATCTTGCCAAACCTCATCTATGACACAGCCTCTCGGTATCGACCATAAACTGCCTCACTCATCACCGGACGGGCTGGTAACTGACACCCAGCCATGCGTGGCACACCCTGTCTTGATACTAGCCAGCCCTGCTCTGCTCCTTATTGACGTTGGCTCCTCTCCTGGCAGGATTCGACATGGGGGTAAAAAAAGAGCTTGCATGTGCTTGTGCCCCACAGCACCGTGGCTCTTAATTGATTCATGCGCTTTAATAAAAAAGCTCAAACTCTACCCCGCCCGGAGGAATGCACCTGTCACATGAAATCAGCAGACGGAAAGTGAGAACAACGTGGGGCTTTAAAAAGGCCCCCGTGCCACAGCTACCAAGACACACAGATGCACGGCAGTAGAGGAGGAAAGGCAGTTGCAGCTGATGCGAGTATGCACGTGAAAAGTATGCCGGTAGAAAAACCCGTGCTGCGGTAGAGGGAAAGAGCGTGTGTGATTCTTTGTGAGCTGTGTGTGGGTCAGCTGTTGATCTTGGCCCGCGTCGCCCACACAGCCTGGTGGCTACACAGCACAGCGACACCCTGTCCTCGAGTCCCCGTTCCTCTTTCTCTTGCAAACATTATGATATAATGGGCACATTCACCGTGACAACAGCAGAAACGCACTCGCGCCACGAGGGAACAGGCTCCTTTTAACAACATGCTGAGTCAAAAAATACTTCACTTCTGGCTGACTGGCTGCGGCCATTAAGAGCGCTTTTCCCTCTCCCGCTAGCACCTTTCCAAGAAATAAGGTGCCATCAGTATAAGTACCTTTAATTGTGCCCAGCGTACCATTTAAAGCAAAGCTTGTGTTTTCACATGTCTTGAGCCCAGTTGCGTGATTTACAGAGCTCTCATAAAATGTGCCATTTAATTTGAGCCGATGTTCTGTTAGAAAACGCTCACAATCGTTTTCCTGTATTAGCTCAGCGAGGAGCCATCGTCGGTTTTATTTCTTCTCCGCCGTTTATAACTGGGGATTGTAAAAAAAAAAAAAAAAAAAAAAGGAGGAGGGAGTGAGTAAGAGGGGAGCGCAGCGGAGGAAATACAAGGGCATAATTGCACGCCACTTGCAATCAACTTCAATTCTGCTTTTGTGCTGCTTAAAAAACAGAGAGAAAAAACGTGCTAAAGACATCAGAAATATGGAATCAAATCAACATTCTGCGTTCAAGTCTTTCACCACATCTAGCACCACTTTTTTTTCCTCCTTTTTTTAATTGCCAACTTACATTAAAAGCATGATTAAAAACAAGAAGGGGTGTAATGGTTAAAACAATTAAAGAACATTTGTTTATTTAAAGAAAAAGACGGGGGAAAAAAACCTGTTTCACATTTTATGGTGGGTGAGTAAAAGCAAAGCTTTATTCTGCACTTGGCTTCAAACACACGATTACATCTAAAGTTACAAGGACACTGAAATAATGGCAGTCTCTCATTCGAGTACAACTCCACATGCCTCCTCTCTTAAAAATCACTCAGGCCTTGGCATTTATAGATTTGATGGGCATGAAAGTAGAAGTGGGGAAAGTTGAGGTCGCACCATTTCTCTGCTTATTTCTGGAAAAACATGTGTTGCTCCTTCATGCAACTGCATCAATGCCGGCAGAAAACAATACAACATTTTTCAAAAGGCGTCTGAATTTCGCTTCTACTTGGAGCAAGGGGCATAAAACAATTTCTACACATGAAGAACGACTTCCATATAAAAAGAGGACGCATATCTAAGAAACTTTAAGTGTCACATTTTCAACACCAGTGAAAAACGCTCAGCAGTAAAACATTACCTCTGATCATTCAAAACACATTACAACCGCTGTTTGACTGTGGCCCAATTAGCGGAGTGTTAAAAACTACAACACGAGGGGCGTTCTCGGAGCCCAGAAATGGCAGCCAGAGACGTGTTTGCCAAATAACAAATGCTTGTTCAATTACTCTCACCTGCCAAAAAATGGTCATAAATATTGCTGTAGGCAGGCAAGGCTGGCTTGGAAACAGCCTGAAGCTTTTAGGCCAAACAGGCTGCCGGCCTTCGCAGCGCCTGGTTGTTTCTCCTCACCCTCTCTAACCCCCAAAAGCGTGCCCTTCCCTGCCTGACTGCACTCAGCTTGGCCTCTGGCAGGCGACAAAAAGCACATACACCACACAACCTGTAGTAATATGGCAACAAAATGACCAAGACGTACAAGTCAATTCAGAATGCAGCAGGAATATTCCATCTCCTGCCAAACCCCTCGCCGTTGCCTTCTCTCCTGGATTCAGGAGACGCGGGGGAATCTAGTTGCCCACAACTTCCTGTCCAAATGGTCCAAGTATACGTACAGTCTCACACATGCACAGACACAAACACACTCCAAGTCTGCCAGCCTGGCGCCTGCTGCCGGAGGTAGGAGCGAAGAAGCTGAGGAGAAGGGAAAAGAGCAGATAGACAAATCCAGGAGGCGCCGCCACAAAGGGCTCCTAAGTGAGGTCATCTTTTTCCCCTGGTTGTCATTTCTAACCATATCTCACTCGGCCCCACCTTCCCTTTAATGCCCTCTGTCTATTCCCACTCAGCACATCAAGATAATGGCAGCTAAATATAAGCTAAGGCGATTCCTGATAAGGCTCTGCCTAAAAAAAGAAGCCTCCTTCTTCCTCTCAAAGCTGGAAATACTACAAGCACTACCACCACCCGTGGGGGGGGCCTCCGCGGCTTAATGAGATTTTGGGAATGCTGGAGGGAATGAATGAGCTGTGAAGCCAAAGCGACCAACCATTTTGGTTTCAATAAACCTCTTTCGCTTTTGAAATTTTTAGCCTTGGGTTCTTGATAAATGAAGTGTCGAGCAGCCGCTTGTGATATTTCCTGTGTGGCGGAAAAAGAAATATTCAGCAAATTCAGAAAATTAACCTTCTTCGGAGCGCGCTCTTGCTTGTGGATTTTTTAAAGGTCACGTCAACAACGAGGCCAAAACAGTGCACGCAGTCGAAATTCCGAGCCATTTTACATAATGGTCCGACACGACAAACGCTCTCAACATCGCATGGAGGCGACAGCAAGCTGAACGCAGAGGTAAAGAAAGAAGTAGTGGGCGCTTGTGAAGCGACAGCGCTCCCATTCAAACACAAGTACATACACATAATGCTGAGATAAAGAGCTCAGGGCCTCGAGCAGGTAAAGTGGCCGCTATGCTTCATTAAGCAAGCTGCGATTCCCTTGGCCCTGCTACGTTTACCCAATTTAGACAGGAAATGACATTGTGTTAGCGTTACCGAGCAGAGGGAGGGAGGTGGGGTGGGTTGGGGGGGGGTGGAGTGTCGACGGGAGAGACCACAGTGGGAGAGAGCAGAACAGACTAGAAGTGAGCGAGATTAGATTAAGAATGTAGGGAATGGTCTACCATGAAGAGAGCGTTTGATAAAGTGAATTAGTGAATTAGCACACAGCAGAGGTGCACAGAAAAGAGCCCCAGCGTGGCGTTAGCTCAGCTACAGTGGCAGAAAGGGGAGAGACATGTTGGGTGGAAGGCGGAAAAAGTAAAAGAGAAGACAGAAAGACAAAGAAAACAGCATGCGGGAAGCAGGCACACACAGGCCTAATCACATTAACACTGACTGGAGGAAGGATGGAGGGAGGACGGACGGATGGAGGGAGGGAGCCGAGTGCTGTAAGACAAACCCATATTGGAAATCAAGTCTCGTTCTGCGAGCTAAAAGGTCAGCGTGGTCACAGCGTGCATGTGTGTGTGTCTGTGTACTTAACAGGTTGAGGCCACTGGAGAGCCCAAGGTCTGCAAAGTAGAAAAGAGGTCGATAGTGCATTACTGAGAAAGAGAGCGACTGCTGCTGCTACGAGTGTGTGTGTGTGCGCACAAGGTCCTGTCTGTCCGCACAGCGGTGGGAGACAGTCTCTCCACTTGGAGTCAACACCCGCCTGCAGCCTGAGTGTGTGTGCAGAGGCTGAATGAATAGGCAAGCTAAGCAACACTCACAAAGTGGCTTCAGAGAGATATTTATATCTGCGCTAACTTCCCCAAAATACCAACTCGAGCTGCAATAAGAGACAAAAAAATAAAAACATTTTGAGATACAGACACACAGTCTCGCAGCTTTAGCGGGCTCGTCATTGCTCTGGCAAGCATTACATCATGAGGCGTGGCCTGAGAACGAGCTGGGAACCGTTCTCACATTCGCGTCCGGCCCTCGTCCAAATCCCAAATTCCCATCCTTCCACTTCAGCATAGACAACAAACCACATGGATTAAGCTGCGACGTGAAGTCAAGCTTACGAAGGCGAGATGGAGAATGTCGCAATTAAACCCTCATTTGCCTGTATGGAACATCACTGATTTGATTAGGATATTAAAGACGGCGAAAGGACGGGTGGAAAATGGAAGCGAGGGGAGGGGGAGGGATGGTGAGAAAGCAGAAGAGACGGAGATGTGTGGGAGTGTAGTCACAAACTGACTGGCAGTCCTGCTGAGGGCTAGCAGGAGGTGCGCGCACACACACACACACACACACACTTATTCACGCAAACACGCTCGCACACATGCAGAGTGGGCCAAGGCATCTGTGCTGGAGACCTGTGTGAGTCAGGCTGACGAGATGACGAGCAGACAGACAGGGAGGAATCAGGCCTGAGTGACGGGAGTGATCTTGATGTGCAGCCAGTAAATGTGGCTTCATCACAACAGAGCTGAGCAAGTACATAACTTGTCAGACAGATACACTGAAACACACACACACACACACACACACACACACACACACAGTAATAACAGAAGGGCAAGCGAAAGCAGATTAATCTTGTATCTTCTCTGTCTGATAAAGTATTTTGCACTCGTACAACTCAGAACAGCGCACTTGGGACCACCTCTCCACACCACACAGCCAGGCACAAATAGACGCAGAAACACAAAGAGATGGCCTACCCTGAAATCTTGCACTTTATTGGACTATTTCACGAGATCTTTTGGCGACACAATAAACAGATTTATATCATGTGTTACAGACTGAGTTACGGCTGTAAATTTGGGGAGCAGCTGCAAGGTTTGCAATTCTATACACAGTGATCTGTTTTCTTTGTCGCGGTCGCATTCTCTCAGTTTCTTTTTTAATTATTTTTTATACTTGGGGGGGTTTTAGGTGCCTCACAGCTGTCTGACAGGACAGCCTGAAGAGGGAGGGGATGGCACGCAGCAGAGGGCCACGGGTCGGATTCAAACCCTGGACCGCAGCGGTGAGGACACGGCCTCTGTACATGGGACGCACGCTCGACCAACTAAGCTACTGGGGAGACATGCAGTGTGACAACAAGGAAAACGTTTCATAATACGCTCAATCGTTTATTTCTTTGTGCTCCAAATTACACTCTCAGGGCTATATTTTTCATCATTTTGATGGCACTTTGCCTTCTAACATATGGCATGGATGCAGGCAGGCATCAAGGCAACACAACAAACGTGGAAGAGAGTGAACCTGACGCAGAGCTGGCAAATTGTAAACAAGAGAAGACAAAACAAAGAGATACTAATGTCGCATGGACGTGGTTTGGGGTCTTGCATAAATAAAAGTCTTAAAATGGACCAGAAAATGCGCACTTTGCAAGTTATCCCATATTTAATTAATTGAATAATGGTAAATGTGCCATACTGTAGATATTAAATTACCTATATCAGGATACATATTTTGGTTGTTACCCTAAAACTGAGCAACACTCTCATATAAATGTAAGAGTACCTCTTTTACCATCTCTTAAGACCTGTCTTTAGTGTACACCCCAAACTCCCCTGTAACTCACAATGAGGATGATCTAAACATTTTACATTCCGAAGCCAACGAAAAGCTTTGAAATAATCCTCCCTCGCTGCACTCAAAACTCCCCTGCCTGCTATAAATCCATAAAAGACCATCAGCGTTTCCGCATCGCAGTGTAAACTGCATTCCAGCGCTGCCCTCACAGTGTCCCCACTTTAAAAAGACGGCCCATTTACATTAACCCCCCAGTATGGACTCAGTGTCAAGATATTAGATCTTGTTTTTCTCCTTGCGACGGTCTATAGGGAAGGACGTATGCATTTACTGGACAGCTGCAAGTCTCCCTTCACAGTCTGTCTGGCCTATCGTCCAGAGGCTAAACGACATCCTCTCAAACCCGTAGACACAACTGCATGCACACACTCAAACTTCCTCAACCAAACTCCATGACCCTTTGTCTAATCATCGGCCATGTGCACGAGGGGTGGGGGTAGGGTTTACTACACAGGATCAAAGCAAGCTCAAAGACAGACCTAAATAACCGGAGGAGCATGGTCGGGTGAACGATGTGTAAGTGCTGGGGGAGACTTGGGGTGGGTGAATAGCGACAGGGAGGCCAGCTCACTAGTTCAAACTCAAGGCTGTCTGCGTATTGTCATAAAAACACTTCATATGGCGTCGCGACCGCATTAAACCCCCCCTCGATTTATAGGCCGGTCACTTTATTGGGTCTCCAAAATGACTCCAGCCAAATGGGCTCTTAATGAAACATGGGAGCCCCACTAAGAGACCTATGCAATGTATGCAGCAGCTTCACTGGTGAGTAAGATGAGGCTCTACTCCGGGGGAAGAGGAGAGGTGGTGTGTCAACTGCAATCTGTAAGGAAACGATTTATAGTTGGTGGCATCTCTGTTGTTGCTGTGACTCAGACAATCTACATGAGACAGAAGCTCTCTGAACCACAGATGACACTTTGATATTTACCCCAGACCGAGCTATTACAATCTGTTTAATATCACCAAAAATCCATGGCTGTGTATCGTCCTTTCCATGGAATTCATCTTGTTTCAACAGTTGTGGCGCGCCCGCCCAATCATAAGCCTCTTCTGGCCATAATCGCTGTCTGTCTTAAGCTTGGAAACTGTATAAAGAGTGGGTCAAACCACAATGACAAACCGCCGAGCTAATAATAATGAAAACAGAAAACATTTAACCAAAGCCAGAGTTTCACGTTCATCTCCAGAGAACTTTCTGACACGGAGTTACCATTGCGTCATCAGCCTGTGCCCCGTGTCTGGGAAATACCTCCAGGGGATTCCTCGTGTTTGTCTCAGGAAAATGACGCCACCACGACAACCACAACAAAGCCTGAGGTCTTCAGCGCCACAGGAGCTGCCGCTCACATGCAGGAAATCATTTAGCTGACTCAAATGTGTGTCAGTGACATGGCGCAGTGACCCGCTCCACTTATAAAGAAAATCACACGCAGAAAAATGACTTACGGTGATGCAAGGCCGGGGGAAGGGAGAAAGGAAGGGGGGGGGTTGGAGAAGGTTGAATCCAGGTCTGAGTCAGAATCCCCTGAATCACTCTTTCATGTCAGCGTCATTATTTAATGAAAGCCAGAGGAGGTTTCTCATGAGGAAACGCTTGTGTGCAGCGGGAAGGCAAAGTATGCTGGAATCAGCGAAAAGAGACGAGGAAAGAGTGGCTTCAAGTGTGCTGGGAAAAAAAAAAAAAAAAGTTGCGCTAATGGTGGCTGCGTGGGCATGTTGTCATCAAGCTCTGAGAAATAGACTTGACAGGTTTTTGTGCAGGAAAAATAAGATGTTCCATTGGTCATGCACGCTGCTGCCAGCTTTTCAAAGCTGCCCTCGTTTCAACATTAGGACAAGGCAAAAACTGTGGGAGTCACAATATGGTAAAAAAAAATTCTGTCTCCAGCTGCACTGCATGAGAGCGTCAAGAGACCCAGAGACACATCAAACCACTTTTATAAAAAGGGTATGATCAGCCCCGTCGTTCCCAGGTCAAGTGACTCTGCAGTGGTTAAGTGTATTCATTGGCTAGAGCTCCAATCAGCAGTGATGGAAACATGTCAACGTTGGGGAAGCGCTTATTTTTGAGCTCCGACATCAGACATCATTCAGTCGGCGCCGAGTTTAAGGAGAAACTGAAGTAAAAGATATACAAGTAACCACCATCGTTACATTGTCTTTCTACTGTTCCCTGTTTTTTGTTCATGACGTAAAACATGATACCACGGGGGAAAAAAACAGAGAGGCTAACTCTGGAATATATGCTAATTTTGTCTATAAATGGCATTAGATGCGATCGAGTAATCCACTCCAAATCTTTCTTGCACTCCCACAACATTGCGAATTCTTGATTCAGCCCAGCTATGACCCCCATTCCTCCTACCCCCACTCCCTAATTCCACATAATGCCGTCTTCCTTATCAGAGGAGGAAACTCTCAATCCTCCCTCACATCTTCCTCCTCGTTATGTTCAAGACTGCTTTTCTCTCTCATTCTCTGTCTCTCTCTCTCTCTCTCTGTCTCTCTCTCACACACCCACCCACAGAAGTTGGTCAAGTGCCAGAGAGCAGAGCACATTCCAGCAGGGTAGAGCACATTTAGGGCTTCATACGACGACTTAAATGGATCCTCCGCTCAAATGTCACTTTGCATTGGCCTCCACGTCAGATTGTCGTTCATACATTTCGCCCCGCAAAAGCAGCCAAGAGCATGTAAAGACAATGAAATGCGTGCTCGTGTGAGTTTCGGCATGCGTATGCTTATCTCGGCGGAGCAGGAGGAACGAGTTCAAGAAATGATTTGCGATGCATTTATCCTGCCCTAAAAGCCTAACACCCGTGTGCCCGGTGCGTACACGCTCGCGTCTCTTTCTGCCCGAGACAAAGGGTCACTGAAAGCAATCAATCATGGTGTGGCACTGAAGAAAAATTTTCACATTCTTCTCTGCAGAATATAAATCAATCTTGATCTATCGTGTCCCTTTCGTTTCACATTGACAGAGGGAGTGAGAGAGAGGTAAATCAATAAGAGAGCGCTGTGGTGACAATGACGTGGCATTAGGTGTGTGTGTTTATGCACTGAGGTCTACGCTGACATTCCTGGGAATCTTGAGGCTGAAGGATTCATCCGAGTAGAGAGGAAGCAAAGGAGAGAATTTCACGAGACGGAGAGAAATTAAAAAGAAAGAAGAAATAATGACACATTAACAAACTCTCTCACACACTGAGATCGGTGTCATGTTGCCAGGCTGTGTGTGAACTCTACACGCCCTCGGAGTCGGGGGTAAGGAGGAGCATTGGAGGGGGGGAGCACTGTGACTCTAGCCCTCTAAAACCACAACTCCCAGGAGGCTCTGGGGATTTATTGACCAGAGGGGCAGTCTGGGAGTCTGGAGCTAACACAGCCTCTAACCGGGAAAAGAGGCAGAATTAGTACAGTGTAGGCCATAGGGGAGTGAATGAGTGTGTGTTTAAATGTGTGTGAGCTCGCACAGAGACGTGCCCTGTGCGCTGGAGACAGGTTAACTGCCAGTGTCTGCACACAGAGGAAGACAGGCCAGAGAGCTGCCGCCCCAAACATCCGTTATTTAGGGAACAGCCATTGATCTCTCTCCTTCTCCCTCCCCTCTTTCTCTCTACATCTGTTCTCTCTCTCTCTCCCCTTGTCTCTCACACCTGCTCCCCCTCGCTCGCTCCCTCACCTCCTCCCCTCCGTCTCCCCATGCCCACCACTTATTCTGCCTTCCCTCACTCTCTCTCCTTTGCCAAGCTACGTCAGTCAGCAGCTCGACCACCAGGCTAAAATCACTCTCCGCTGAATTAAAAGGCCTGTTTTTCCCCTGCCTTCCTCCATCTCCCTGTAAGTGGTGGGTCTGTGCGGCAAGGAAGCGGATTAAACTCAGGCTAGCCTGATAGCCACGCAAACCGCATGCACAACATGAAAAAGGCCTTCTTTTCCCCCCCTCTTCTCTTCCACTTCCCAAGATTGTTTTCCCACACAATCAATCCCCCTGCGTTTCTGCAGAATGATGTGAATCGCAGGAGAGCTGCGTTTTTTCACCATTAAAAACGACCAAGTGGGAGATTCAGGAATTTTGACAATTGTCAGGATTTCCCCCCAGTTTGCGATCACTCTCTTTTTCGCGTTCCCTTTCCCACTGAACCATCAGAATGTGGGGGAGGGATGGTATCCTGTCAGAAAGATCCAGGAATTCTCTGTGTGAGCTGCGAGTACAGTGAGGACTCAGTGAGGAGAGAGGCCGGTACACTGAAGCCATTGTAAGCCAGCCAGCCACCCACACGTGGTGCTAGGCTAGCAGATACAGATACACTCTCATGGCTGCAGGGACAAGAGCCGTGTCCCCAATCCACACTACACCAACACTATATACTCTACACTACATGAGCATGCTGTTTTGGCAGTTAGTATCCAATAGACATGAATGCACCTTGCAATGAATTGGATGTCAATCATACTGTGACATTCAAACATGGCTGCCAATTAAATTTAACAAAGAGACAAAAGCTGTGACTGATTTTCTTAACTTCCTTTGTCCACTGCGGTCTGAAAGTGTCCACCAACAACACACCCAAAAATCAGGCAAATTTAGCATTGCATTGTCTTGATAGCATATTTTGCCACTTCCTGTGTATGAACTACACGCTCAACCCCGGCTAAGGACAAGTATGTTTCGTCAAGTTATATTCTTCAGTTGAACTATTAATAAAATCATCAAGTAGACAAGGATGCCACTAAGTCACGTTATCACCACAGTGAATTTCCCCAGGGTTTCGAACCTTTGGAGGAACCCTTTGAACCCTTGTTACCTTTTTTCTAGAACAAAGAACCACTTACGTCAGGGGCTTGGGGCGGGTTTATCGTGACCAAGGGCCAACTAAAAAGGACCAAGGACCGCCATTTTTAAAAACTATCGATGGGGGAATAAACAAAAGATTTTCACTCCAGGCAACAGTGGTCCGAGGTCCAGTCATGTCTGGATGTCAGTGTAGACTCTGTGTTGGCTCTCATGCCTGTGGAAAAGCAAACCGCTTCTTCAAAGATTTGCAGGTTGAACCTACTCCGAACTAGCACTTGGTTGACTTTGGTTGAAAGGGGTTAAGTGTGTTTAAGTTCAGGGGACATTATTTTACCCCTGAAATAGTTCTGGCTCAGAGGGGTAGTACTTTCCAAATGTACAGGTACTCTGGGGTTGGGGCTTTTGCTGAACTTCCCTGAGTTCCACCACCATTTATAAAAATATGTCACTGCCAACCAGTCTATTTTCTGGCTATTGTTCTTTGACAAATCTGCATGAAATAACAAAGGGAAGCATATGACACATGGACCAAAACATCACTAAAATATCGTTAGTTATGCGCAAAATTATGTGTAGAAACAACCATTTTTTTTTAGCTGACTAATTAGCTTTATCGTTGTGAGTCTTTAGACCGCAGTGGAAACGCAGACAAATACGAGGTAAAGGAACCTTTGAATTTCTACAAAAGCAGTTCCAGGTATTTCGGGTGAAAACCCAGCGTTAGGTATCGCAGTTGGGTGGTATGTTTTGTCTCCGTCTCTGTTTAGCTCCTACACATACACTCACCAGCTTCTCTGGTGTGACTGAGCTTTTCGTGATATCAGCACAGCTCATCACAATGGAGGAGTAGTGTGTGAGTGTGTGGCTTTGAATCATCTCATCTAGTGTATGTGTCAGTGCATTTACGTGCATAACAACCGTTCCCTCTGGTTCCCACACCTCCATTTACCACCTAGGTCACATCCACCACTTTCCCGGTAAAAGTGAATAGCTCCTGTGTCGATGGAAAGCCGATACAGTGAGAGCAAATACGGCCCGTCGTTTCAAACAAACTCTACCTCCCTGCTAGCACACACCTACGCACACTGTCACTCACTTTGTCTCGCATACACAAACACGAGTTCTCTGAAATTACCATCTACGAGACGTAATGATGTGGCTTGCTATATAGACACAGCATGGTGCCAGTTCTCTTTTGTTATGCACGGGTAAGTGGGATCAAAGACAGTAGCACCATACTGGGGCAAATGTCAGGTTCTGTTACTAACTGCTGCTGTAAAACAGTGTGACCATGTACAGCAGTGTATGGTTAAAGTCACGTTGTGTGAAGCTAATTGACTGGATAAGAACTGTGCCATATGAGCTCAAATCACAAGTTACGTGGAATCCATTTCCTGGCAATCACACGTAGCGCCGAAGAGCTGAGTGGACCAAAAGTAAGAGGTCGTGGATGCGATTACTTTTTGGAAAACCAGCAGTAACATATCAAAGATTTTCCCCTCTCTAACCTCTTGATGTTTATTGGTGATGGAGGCTTTTCTTGCAAGTTGTGTCATAATGAAACTAATCTGAAATCAGGTAGTCTTCCTGTCAGCGCAGCCGAGGAGGAGTCGGTGCAGGGGAAGTGTAAAGATGATGAGTAGAAAAGACTTAAAAATTGGCTGAAAATAATGTTTTGTGCAAGAGCATCTGTTTTAAACAAAATATATGGTAGCTTTTCAGTTGCATCCTGAAAAACCCACATTTTGGAAGACAAGTTGAGCATCTTTTAGTCGTACGACATGAGCATTGATATTTAAAGTAACACCATTGTGCATGACCAAACCACAGGAGGCCAAGCAGGAGGCCCCTGCACTATCCCTGGGGAAACCCTGTGCATGTTTGCGTGCCAGGCATCTCCCCTGCTGGTTTGAATAATTAACTTGGGGCCTGTTTATCCTCTGGGCTTATTCAGAGTTGCTGGACCGTTGACTCATCCTTTTTAATTCCTCCAGGTTTTGGCTAAAAACGGGAGAGGGTGCCGGCTCTTATGGGACGGCGCTTAAAACACACCACAGACTTTCTCCTCTTCGGGGTGTGAAAGTTTGTGGTTTGTGGCAGCCAAGTCATTTCAGAAACAAGTCAAACGAGACAAGACTCCTTTGCAAGACGAGATGATGCACAGCTTCTCTGATGTGTTCCCAGTTACCCAAAACACGGGGATTTTTGCTACTTTTCTGTGTACGTCTGCTTGAGTAATGGGTGTAGGCACAAAGTCTACCGATATGATGAGAAGTTTGCCTGAACAGAAGTGACAGTAATGGAAAACCTCACAGTGAAGAAAACATCACGATGTAAAGGAACAGGCTGTGTTTTCATTTCATTTTCTGACATTTGAGACGTGTTAAAATCTTACTAAGGTCACCAGATTCTTGACACAGACACGACCTTCATGAAGGTTTCAGAGCAGCATCAAACTGAAAGACAACAACTTCGTGCCAGTGTGATTTGCAACCGTGCAAGTTAGCAGAAACAGACCCAGACAATGTATATTCAGAGTTTCCTTGAGCTGAAGTCGCTTAAGAAGAGGGCGAGTAAAGAGCCTCAAGAAAATGGGTGCGTTTTTCCGAATCAATGTTGTATCGACGCGACTTGTAGCGAGCAGCAGTTTTTATTGTATTTGGCAGGCCATTGATTTGAACACGTGCTGATCTCTCGGCTCATCTATATTCATTCGGACGCTTATGGGATCTTAAAGAAACCGAGGGAGGAAGGGTGCTAGTGGTACACAGAGAAAGAATGACGATGAAAGAACGTTGTTAGCATGTTCAGAACCACTCGGAGGAATGTTGTTAACATGTGGCTCGACTGTGTTTGGGTTCAATCAACCAACATTTACACAAAGACAAAACTACGGTCAGTAAATAAATAGAATGTTCTGCACTGACAGACGCTTGTGCGCTGCATAGTCGTACATCTATATACACCAGATGAAGCTAGCTCATGTCAAACTTGTGTTTGCTTACATTTTGTATTTCCTCTCGCCTTTACAAACTCCGCTAAATATGCAAACATGGTTCAACAAAATGCAGCTCTTGTATAGCGTACAACATACCCAAGGACATAGCTCAGCAGCCATTACGGAGCAATCTCCAGCTCTGGTTTCACTTCCCATTAGCCATTCAGGGCCATGACAATACCCAGGGGGAAGGCAGTGCGGCCCTGGCTTTTCCCCTCTGCCAAGGCACTTGCATTAGTCAGTTCTCTCTCTATATATACACCCAACCAACTCTTCCAGAAGTCCCACATTTTGCAAGATATTTTTTATTAGATGTGACTAAAATTGATTTCCCTAGCTCCTTTTTCTTCCTGTATTAAAAAGGGAAGCACGTGTGAGAAGAGGTAGTTAACCTCCAACCTTCGTGGCGCTGGGGAGATATCATCAAGGCCACAGAGGTCATGTTCGGCATTCATGCAGGAAAATGTAAGCTTCAATCCAGTAGCCAATGTTTGTGACTGACCTGAAAATGTGGAAATTCAACCCTGCACATTTGGAACATTGTACTGTAACGTGACTGCACTGCCATGGTCTTATCTTTGCCCTGTATCTCTGTCCCACAGGCCAAGTCAGTCTTACCTTACCCCTGCCCCGAGCACCTGCACCTTTTCCCCCCACCTCCGGTCCCAGATTACCCATCAATCCCATTTTATTTCACTGGCTCAGACAGCGCACCAATCAGACAGCAGGATGGGGAGGACTATGATAGTGGATTGGCTCGTAGAGGGGGGGAAGGGGTGGAGCAGCTCAGCCGTCCCCTAACAACAGCAGCGTGCTGTGAAATGAGTGAGTGAGCATGAGAGACGGAGAGAATTCACTGGTCCAATATCTCCCTCTCTAGTATTTAGCTCTTCCTCTCTTCTTCTTTACTTGGCTCTCATGCTAGTGCCCTTCTGTCTTTCTCTGAATCTCGAAAATAGTGCTCTCTCGTCTGCCTCGCTCCCTCGGCTGTCAGTCTGCATATGACTGCTGACTCTGTTGCTAACAGCGACATTGAACAGAGCTCTGTCGGGGCTTCAGCCGTCACACACACACACACACACACACACACACACACACACACACACACACACGCGCTCACAAAAATCACACACACTTGCTTGATGCTGTGGAAGCCGGGGGAGGTCAGGCTGGTTCCTGGTGGAAGGAAACAAATTACACACTGTGCTACACATGCCCACACACTCGCACACAACAGCGAATGTGCACGCACACATGTATGCACTTGCACACGCGCGAGCGGCTCAGCTTGGGTTGAACGGGGTCTCTTTGCTGACCTACTTCTTTACTGTCACTCTGAGGCAAACGCCGGGCACACTCGCGCATTCAACATAAACTCTGCGATAAAGCTGTTCGCATGATGTGAGCGTATAGGATCAAGAGGGGGCTCTAACCTCACAGCCACCCACCCCACCCCCTCTATCTTTCCTGTGGTGAGGAGACGGCAACAAAAAGAGGCCCCCTTCTGTAGACTGGAGGTGTTAACAGCCTCAAGTAGCCATCTTGTCTGTGTGTTTGTGTGCATGAGAATAACCGAATGGGAGTAAAAATGAGAGGCAGGAAGATGTCTGGAGACTCATAATCATACAGGGACCTTTTAAACTTTCAGACATCCAGCAAGAAGAGTATAATTTTTAGCATTTTGTAAGATCACATCTTCAATTTGTCCTCTTATGACAGTCAGAGATCCCTTTTCAGCTCACCACATCATCTCTGTTCACCGCTTTCGACCAAAAACGACCTTGACATGCTGTCTCTACTGCCTTACTTAAAGGCAGCTCCTTTCAGATAATAAAAAATGTTCACAGCAGATTCAACTGCCGTTCAGTCAAGATGAGCAACTCTTGGATAAGTCTATGAATGCACACCGAGTCACTGGCATACTTTGCAAACTCGAGCACAACAGTTCTGCTTTACAGATCTCTCACCGCCACAGAAATAGTAGTTGCACTTCGTTTTTGTTGAGGAAGTTTGAAAGCTACAACTTCACACTCTAAACATAAAGAGAAATTCGGGGGGACCCTCTGCAACAGATGCTGGTTAAACACAGAGTTTCAGGTGGTTTCCAGATAGAACTTGATACATATAAAGTCTCTGGTGAAATCGATGCAGTGTAACATTATCATGCAGCTGTGGTGCATTTGTTGCGGGTTGCCACGGTCATGGATTCATTGCTGGTTGATCGTAACCGTTTGTGCCATCAACACCTGCAGCTAAAACAGGTGAATATATGCACGATGAAGGGGGGTGCTTCCCAGACACACAAAAGGCCTTATCGCAGTCCTCCAACCATTACACACACACACACACGCACACACATGCACGCACGCAGGAAGCCCGCAGAGGGGGAAGCATGTGCCCATTGTCAGGGGGTCTCATGAGCCCCCCTGCTCTTTCAGCCCTGACAATAGCTGCATTGATAACACCTACCAGCTAGAGAGATACAAAAGGAGAGGGAGAAGGCACAGAAAAGGGACAAAGCCACATAGAAGGGAAAAGGCATCGCAGCTTGTCAATGGATATTGATTCACTTCCTTGTGACGCAGAACATTTTTGCATATGTGGATAAGTCAAGTCTTGCACGAGAGCAACGTTCTTCTCCTCTCGTTTGACAAAAACAATAAACACAACAAAAAAAGCTGAGCTACAGTGAGATGGACGGAAAAAAGAAGGCAGTGGAGGTAGATGGAACTCGATAACCTCGCACTGGTTATCAGTCAGGCAGTCATTCAATCAGTCAGTCAGTCAGCCAGACGCTGATGGGTGAGGTCGGGCACGCTCAGAATAAACTCCACCAGTGAGTGACACCCGCCTTCATAAATCAATCCATTTGACAAGTTATTCATACATCAACACCCTCGTTTATGGAAATAATATGCAAACCCGCCGCCGAGCACTAGACGCATTTTACAAGGGACTTATCCAATTCTCCCACAAGATCTTTTGGTGTTCTTGTGTTGCAGAGGAAAAAAGATTTGTTTTTTTTTTACGGCAAGCTTTGCACTAACGAGGGGACAGAATGATAAACTGCGCTGACAGGGATATCTGCAATTCAGACACATGCAGACATTTCTTAGTAGAGAAGTAGGAAGATAAATTAAAAGCCGAAATAATTTTGTGCATGAAAACCTACTTAAATCTATAACTCTTTGGGGTTGCATAAAAATAGATTTAAACATATGATCTTGCAACCACAAGCACAGCAAGGAATTCTGGGCCTCGTGTCAACAGCTCACTCCGGGCCTGACACAATAAATATCTAATCCCTGTCATGTTACAGGGCCCCTGTGCAGCTCAGGGCCCCCTAAATCGATCAGGGTTTTCCCCCCGCACGGTGCCCCGGCCCGTGACACGAGTAAAGGGAGTAATCAATGGGATTTAGCTTGCGCTGCAGATGTAATAACAAGACAAGTGTATGAAAGATCTAGAGCTGTGCAGTGTTTATTTATATTGTTTTTGTGTATAAGGATGATGGACAGATAGGTTCCTTGTGGCCGTATGATTCTCATGACATGTGGCGAGCGTGCGCTGTTGTGAATTCACAGGAACATGACAAAGAAAAAAGGAAATTGAAGCAAACGCAGGAACCAACAGGAGGGAATGGTGGGAATGTTGAGCACACAGGCAGCTTCATTTCCCATGATGTCACCTCGGCCACTAGCTCCACTCGAGATGATATGCACGCTTATCACACACACTTATCGGTGTTTAGCGATTCCAGATCAATGCATCGTGATACCCCTCGTATTGAGTGTATTTTTTGGCAAAATGGAAGTTACCACTGTATAAACATGTCTGATTCTAGTGAATAATTAGGGAGAAAGATGCTGTTTTCACTAACAGACTATTCTTACATAGCAGTACAGGGGACTGGTTGAGGGCTTCATCACACGGTGCAACCACAAACGCCTGAAGCTTAATATCACCAAAACCAATGCGCTTGTGGTGGCCTAGGATGCCTCACATGCTCAAGATTAGTGTCACCAAGTCAGTATCCAACCAAATGTGAAATACGGTCACAAATGTTCCTTCTGCTGTCAGTGACAATGTTGAATAAAGACTTTAAGCAGAACATTCTGATGCCACAGTGACCTTTGACCACCGAAATCCAATCAGCTCATCCTCGAGTCCAAGTGGACATTTGTGCCAAATCTGATGAAATTCAATCAGTGTGTTTTTGAGCTATCCCGTGCAAGAGAATGGGATGGATTGACAACCTGAAAAGATAATGCCTCCGACGTCAGCTGTCGCCAGCACGGAGGAGTGAAAAACACCCCTGTGATCACCTTTTCAACCTTTTTTATATCTAGTAGTGATACCACCAGGAGGGTTCTGTGTTAACCTTATAAACAAGCCCTTTAGTTGTCACGTTTAACTATCCTAATTCAATGCAACGAGGGACCAAACAATTCTGTTGCTCCAGCTCCAGCAACACTGATCAGGAGAAATGGAATGTCACATAAGCCGAAGTCGACACATATTAAAAATTCAATATAGGCCAAGTCACTCGATATCACAACAATCATATTTCAGCCGGGCTAATCAAATTCACAAGCGTGACCTCTGGGGTATATTAAATGTGTATATAACATGTGTCACCTCTCAAATGTTTTGCAGGGGGGATATCCATCTAGACGGGTAACTACGGCGTAAAAAAAAGGTGAGCCAGCAGCCGTCGCAGTAGCTACAACAAATTCGCTCCCATAAAAATGAGCAGTGGGTAGATTTCAGCGCGCAGCCTGCCAGAACCACGGGAGGGAGACTAAATGATTATGTTACAACAAACCCGCTCCAGCGTTCCGAAAACAACAATCACCGTCTAGGTAGGATATTGTGGCCGAGTAAAATTAAAGGGGAGTGGGAGCGAGACAGACTGAGGGAGGGAGAGTGGGAGACAGATTTTATGGAGATCGTCGGGGGCTGCGTGTCTTTGACTGTGCGGCAGAGTGAGCCGAGTCGGGCAACTAGCTCTGGAATTCATACATCCTCTTTATGAGTTGACAGAAGGAAGAGGCCAGAGAGAGATTAGCTCCCTTTACGTCCAAGCAGAATGTGACACGTCAATCAACGACCCAAAGTTTCAACCCCAGATGACAACACTTCCTCTCAAACATACAGTGTTGCACCTCTGGGGACCAAAGAAAAACCACGTCTGTGCTGTGACCTGTAAAGGGTTAACCGGCAGCAGGCTGAGCCTAATGCAGATTGTCAGGGAGATAAGATTACCAGTTAGGGTGGTGGTTAATGGAAGCCACCGCAGCCCTCCGCCTATATGGGAAAGGCAGGAACAGGGCATGACCACAGTCACACAAGTACCCCTATTTGAGATCGTCACAATGACGTGGGTTCATCCTGTCTCCATGATCAACACTAACGCGAGTCGGTATCTGCTCTACTTTGATTAGAGCTAATGCTTTAATGTTACAGATGGTTAAATTTAAGTGAGTTACTGACTCGTGCAGACTGCTGAGGATCAGGCTCTGAGCCACACAATCAAAAATGAACCCGTGTCATGAGGTGCAATGAAATGGGTCAAACGAGCCGAGCGCACAGTTGACACACATTCGTTTTTGCTCCAGTATGAAAACGATAAAAGAAAGACAGAGAAACTGTCGCGTAAAGTAAAATGTGGCGTTTCAGGATCTATATCCAAAGAGCTTTGTTTAGAGAGATATCTTTGCGTTGCCTCCCACATCTAGATTTTAAACCAGATTACAATTACTCACATAGAAAAACAAAAGAAACATCATAAAGAAGCTGCATGATGATGATGATGTGATGATAAGAACATTTGTGTATCTTACAAAATAGTCCTGCAGATACCAGTGTTAGGACAGCTGGAAGAAGTTCTGGTGAGAGCCAAGCTGCTGTTGTACGAAATATACACACACTTTGTCACACAGTGCAAAATATGTGAGATTAAAAGCACTAAACAAAAGCAGCAACAGCACAAACTGTTCCCAAATGTTTGACGGGATCCCAGACGATATTGAAAATGGCTGCGAGAAGATGTTCCAACTGCCAATCGACACATACTGCGCTTCATACTGAAGCACACTCAATTTACAATGCAGCACAACGGCTCATTTACAACTCACCTAGACCTCATAGTGCAACATCCAAAGCCTATTTTCTCTGTATTCTGCTGTGTCCAACATCTTAAGCCTTTTTAAAGCCTCTGTTGTGCGTGTGTGTGTGTTATTGTGTGTGTGTGTGTGTGTTGCTGTACGACTGCAGATTACACTGTAGCCAGAGAACGTTATGAAACAAAGCCAGGGCTTAGGCAAGGGAGTTCCTCTGCTTAGGGAGTTGTAGTGTTAGGCCCAGGAGTCCATTCCCTGGCACAACCACTGGCACAAAAAAAGACAAGAGGCAATTAAGAAATGATTTTCACCTCGCGGCTTGGGACAAAACCCCTCGTACCTCACCCCACCCCTCGATCCGCTCACTCATACTACTGCGCACAATGGCGAAGTCTCAGAGGCCTAAAGCGGGTCTGAGGGGGGGTACAGGGGACTGAGGGAAGGTGCGAGACGGCAAGAGAAGAGGGTGGTGAGACACGGTAAAGGAAAGCATTGGAACAGTCAGAGTAGATGGAGGCGGACTGGAAAGCAAAAGAGTGTGAGAAAGAGGTGAATAATGGCGTTGGTACAGTGGGGATGAGGAATGAAGGTGATTCATGAGGGGCGATTAGGAGGCGTCAGTGTAGCTAGCAACCCACAGAAAAGAGACTGAGAGAGAGACCCACACATGTACTATATTGCAGACTATCACTGGTAATTGACCTCAAAGGGAGCCCTGCACAGGAAGTGAAATAAATGAATTAAGGACAGAGAGGAAGCTCAAAAACGTCAAGCTCAAGCTGCATGTGTGCAGCAGGCCTAGGTGCATTATGAATGGAATGAATTGGTTTGTTACTGAGTCACTTGGTGAGCTGGTAGTCATCTAAGAATCAGATGAGTTAATTACTGGATAAATTCTGTCTGAGTCAGCCTTTCAAACAAATCCATTAACGATGTCGTCGGTGTTACGATACAGATAGATTGAGATCAGGTTTCTTACACGCTTTGTGTTGTCAAGTTGTTCTGAATTAGTTATCAACGATCAATCGTGCGATACGACAGACCTCAAAACTCTCCTTCAGTCACACATGCAGCCTGCCTCCCCGAAGTTGTGGCCAGTGCTTGATGTCAGTTGTTGTGCTCCTTCCTGGAAAGACTTGACATTTCATTCATGACTAGATTTTTCCAACCGTGTCTTCACATCACATTTATCTGTTTAATACGAGCATTTACACTGAGTTCAGTGGTAGAGTGGTGAAAAAAGAGGTTTTAATATCAGGGCATAAGGGACAACATATACTCCTTCACGATATATGTCTGACGCATGTGTGACAGGCCAATACTGACTAATGGTATCAGCCAATTGATTAATCGGTCAGGCGCTATTAATTCATGTAACTTGTGCCTTTAAAAGGGGTCAAAATGACCCAAAAGTAACTGTGGTGGTATCTAGCTATATATTACAGAGATGCACTCCAACAAAAAAATAAAAAGGCGCTGTGCTACTCAAAGCACCGGAGGTTTAAATCAGAAAAACTCTGCAGCAATGAGTATTGACAGGAACAGTGTCCCTGTTAACAGGCACAGTGTCCCCGTTACCCGAATACTCTTCAAACTTGCTGCGGACAGTTCTGTTTTAGACGATCACCCAGTGAAACCTCAGCAGATAAAAGTGAAACTGTCTGCACAGACATTTACCACAAAGGGTGGGTGAAAATTGTTTTGGGTGATATCTGGTGAACTGACACTTTATTGATAGTTAAGTTTCAAGTGGTTTGGTGCCGACTAACGTGTACAAGACGTTCAGACTCTGAGTTATAAATACAGCTCCTGCATTGAAGACATTATAATTACAGAGACATTGTTAAAATCAGTTACTGTGATGGAAAACAAAGCAGATCTACACTTGCTGCTGATGATTTCTTTTGTGACATTTGTTAGTATGTTTTGTTGATTCTGCTCTTTTATTCTGTGCGTGAATAAGACACATAATGCATTCACAGATCACCTCTCCGGCTCAGGAACACGACAGGAATTAAAGACAGAATTACAAACAACTGCCATATATGACTCAACGGTATGAGTAATATGAAATTCCACTCCTGATTTCACTGACTGAGCGGCGGGGGTGTTTTTGTCAAACTGAAAACGACTGTCGATAATGGTAAAGCAACTGATCTACTGTCAGGAAATTGTGAAAGCCTACTAGTTTCTTACTGAATAGACGTCACAACAGCTGGAGGATACGCGAAAGCTGGATGACTAAATGGGGAAGAGTTTGAGCAAAAATGCACATTTTCTATGCTCGGAAAGGGCAATACAAATGATTATCAAAAAAGGGTGTTTTTTCAAGGTACCTAAACCAAAACTGTTCAGTCTCAAAGCCTTTATCATTTCTACATTTTTTCATTTTACATGAGTGATTGTCTAGATAAAAACAAAAACAACACCAACAAGTTTATATTAAAAATTTAGATTTTTTTTTCAAGGATTATATTAAAATCAAGCGTATTCATAACCATGAAAACATATCTGATAAAATAAAATATTTCCCAAACATTCAAAACTTAATATGAACCCTTTTTTTCATTTATTTATGTTTTTAAGGGGGAAAAAAAGGGAGAGAGAGACAAACGGCAAATCAACTTCACTGGCCAAAATTTCCCTTCTCGGCTTCATTTTCTCCGTTTCACCGCTACGCGCTTGATTTCTCTGACTCACATGATTGCAAGACTGATCTAGCAACTTCCCCAGAAGGCAGCCAGGAACCAGATGCTCCAACAACAATCTAACTTTACTCTTCATCTCGCTCCACACCCTTGTGAGAGAGAGCTCTGAGACAAAGAGGAAGAGATGTTAGACTTGCTCAGAAACCTTGTCAGCGCGACAGTTTCTATAGAAACCTGGGGGTGGGTGGTATAAGTACCCCCCACCTCCCCAATCATACATGCCCATCACAAACAACAGAGGCATAGAGAAGACAGTAAAGCCGTCGGAGCGGGGGGGTGGGGGGTATACTGTCCAGTCACCATGGTAACTTCCAGCTACTTGGCTTACAAATTATGTTTACTCAGAGTTTGTTTCGATATTCTCTCAAGTGCTAACCAACACCTGCATTACTCATTTCAAATGTGTGAAAGTGAGCGTCAGGCTTGGATTCAACCAGTGGTTATCTCATTTCCTATCCACGTTCTCAAACAATTCAATCTAAAAACAGCAGAGGCCTGCGTCAGCCTCTGTGCTTTTTCTGGATACACTCCATATCGAGTTATTTTGACAGAGATCTGTACACAGGCCTCGCTTTTTACCACCGTCACTGTGGATATTCCACTTGAGATGGTGCCTAATTTGATTATTTCTATCCTCTTGGATTTCTTCTCCTTGACGATCACAGGTTGTGATTTCCAGGGCTGCCCGCCACCCCCCCACTCGGCCGGGCCTTGTGATGTTTGATCCAGGGCCAGGGGAGGCCGGCCAGACATTCAGCCCAGACTCTGGCGCCCTTCCCTCAGTGTACCCTGCACTCTAGCTCCCTGCTGTGAGGCCTGGAGGAAATCACGCAGCCGGGAGAATTATAAAAGCCCTCATCTATTGAGCAGAGGTTAAAAACGGGGGGGAACAATACCTTTGACTTACACTCTGCTTCTCTCTGTGGAAAGACTTAAAAAGCACCTACTGCTAAAAAAAAAAAAAAAAAATCAATAGGCAAAAAAAAGAATAGAAAAATCAATATCCCTGTACTGACTCTTGTCAGTTCATACTGTTTTTCATACAGCTTTTCATTTATGGGGAATAAGAATAAGAACAACCCCAAGGACATCCCCAGAGTGCATCACATAACAAGCTCACAATGAATACAATTTAATATAACAACAAATATAAACACTATAAATAACAGCAAAAAATAGACAAACACTTAAAGTGTGTCCGACAGCTCGTTAAATATAATTTTTGCAAAGGCATTAAAGCAAGGACAAGTCTTACCAAGTGCAAAACGACAACCCCAGAGGGCCAGATTATACGTGTGCACGCATGTTTATTGTGTCGGGGTGTCTGTGTGTGTGTTTGGCAGGGTGGTGATGGAGGGGGTTAATTCACACAGCTGTGTAAGATCAAACTGGAGAGGATTCCTAAGTTTCCTTTGTCAGACCAAGTCAAAACAAAACGGGTGGAAGAATGTGAGATGCCGACTGAGTGGGAGACCGAGGGAGCTGCAAAAACTGCCGACAACCTAATCGTGTCGCTACGCTGGCTGATCTTTCGAGCAAATGATTATCACATGTGAACACACGTACGCACTAAAATTAAGACGAGGGAGCAGATCCCGCCGCTCGAGCGTCGAGGCGGGGGGAAAATAAGGCCGCTACTTCTTCCGTCCCCTCTCCGGCGCTTTCCCACAGAAAGCTCCCGACGCCTCTTTCCTCTCTTTGTAGCTGCGCTGAGTTATAGAGCGAATGAGTTGAGAGGAAGGAGGAGGTGAGAGAGATAAAGTGGAACGGAGGGGGGGGGGGAGTAATGCGTTTCTCATGGTGGCTGGAGGAGGGGGTGTAGGATCGACGCAAACAGAATGTGTATGTGTTGACCTGCGAATCAAATAAATTGTTTATTCTGCCTCTTACAGCCCTAAGCCACCCACCACCTTCTTCTCATTCCTCCCGTTTTCTCACATGAGAGCTGACACAGGAACCGGCACATCCGACAACTCAGCAGCAACCGTGCTTCAGCATTACAACCTGCCCTTGTCCATCCTCCAAATACAGTTTGGCGGGCGGAATTGGTTCGAGTGAACGCCAGATGCAGTTAACACCTTTTCTGTAACCAGTCACTTTCCTCTAAATCACTCAAAAACCAAAAGATATCCTAACACTCTACCTTGACTCAATAAACTTTGTATAAAAGCCTCTTTGCACCTTCGCTACATCTACTCTTTTTCTTTTTCATCATTCAGCCAGGGCTGAGAAGTAGAGATTAGGCAGCAACAGTGGTCACCCAGCCACTGTGCTCCACTGGCTCATTACTCCCCTGGTTAGGGAGGGGAGGGAGGGGGCTGCCACCCTGAATTAAGGCCTCCCTCGCAAGGGGCCAAATGCTCGGCGAAAAGGGTTGCGTTCGAGAGCGCTTTAACGGAAGGGAGGTCACCGTTCCACAGCTAGCCATGCATGCTGGAGAGCCACAAATGACTGTCGTGAAAAAAGGGGGATAATGATAATTAAATATATTTAAAAAAAAAGAAAAAGTTAGCACAGGAAAATACCCTCATGAGAGATTAAATGGGAGAGCGATTCAGGGGCCAAGGCAGTGCCGTGCCAAAGAGGACCTGAATAGAGTGTCCAGTGGCTCGTTGGCACGAAGAAACAAACTGCTCCATCATAAAAAGAATGATTCATAGACGGCTGCACTCGGTTTGTGAGGTCGTAACGCGTAACAGGAAACAGTTATGAATGTACACTGAATGGTATTCCCGCACTGAAATCTGATGACAGAAAGTATGATCAGCACATATCATTTCCTTAAAGGTGCACTATGTAGATCTTCAATGACTGTTTTTATGTCTAAACAAACTGACCTTAAAAAGGATAATACAGTTTCACACGGTTCTACTTTAATATTTGGCGGACCCTGCCACCTTTCTAGTTTCAAACAGTGTTCTGGGGATCTTATTTTCCTCTGAGAACAGCTTGTTTATTAAGTTATGGAAAAAATAAACATTTCTGAGTTTTGAATTTCTTCTTCATCGAGAATTTCTGACTCGATGTTGCCTTCAGAGTCTTACTGGCACATGTTTGACAGTGAAACGGTGGTATTCCGGGCAGAAAGAGAGGGAGTACTGGAGGATCGATACTGACTGAGCCTCCGCTCTGTTGCTTCATCCCCCGAGGCTTAATTCACTGGATGTGTAAAGACGACGGTGTCACAATAGGGGATCAGATGGGATTGACCACAGGATGAAAATGTAAGGAGTGTTTATTAAACTGATGTAGCCGAGATGAAGAGTGGGGAGCGGGTTGAGCAGAGATCGGTCAAGAGGTTGTCTAGGAGATGTACATAATGGTCATTAAAAGCTAATGCCAGACTAAGCTACAATAGCTTGGTGATTCAAAAAAGGATGAAAAACAACCCTAATGCCTCCGATTTCAGCTCACGGAGCTTAAAGGGAAGCCGAGGGCTAAGCTGAAATTTGAGCTAGAAACAAAGGCACCTGAAGATTGTTTTGTGGGTTTTTCTAAAAAGATACTTATTGACAGATGCTTAAAGAAAGATACACCAAGCTTAAAAAAAACTGAGTCAATTATTTTCTTTTCATTCTACTATTACTGAATGTCCTTCATGGGCCCCCCTACAGCCTACAAGGCCAAACCAAAGACAAAGCTAAAGTGTTGATTCAGCTTCATAGGGATCCTGAACGGATAAGCTGTGGCAACCACTCACTCATTCACACACACATGCAACACACACGCACGGGTGAACACACACACACACACACACACACACACACACGCAAACACACACGAACACACACACACACACACACACACACACACACACACACACACAGCCTCTCAGGGCCTGACCAGCTGTCTCACTCCCCCCCATATCCATCCAAACCCACAGGAGCAGGAGGATATAAATCACTCGGCAGAATGAAGACGCGCACGGAGGGAGCGCACGTGGTCTACGTGACACACACACACACACACACACACTCACACATGCCCCCGCTTGCATTGGCTGTCCACCACTATGCTGAGTCCAACCATGCCTTGTGTCCAACGATTGGAGCATATGCTCTAAAACACACCTACACAGGCATAAGACAGATATAACAAAGACGGTCACGCCCAGTTTTACGTCATTTCTCTTAAAACATCGTACGCCGCCGATATCCACAACACCACGCATGGTTGGCATTAAAACCGGTTTCTCTCACCTACTGACTGCAGCTGCACACCTTAAGACCTTTGCCTCCGTGTATGTGTGAGAGAGAGAGGCGGAGATTGTGCTCAATGTCAACAGCTGATAAGAGAAAAGGTCATGTTGCATAACAGGAGTTTGTGCCGTGCGTGTGACATAATGCTGTAAAAAAAGAAGAAAAAAAAAAACAAATGCAAGAGAAGAAGAGGAAGGCAGAGACGGTAAAGAGGGAGTGTGGATTTACGCCGGAGAAAAGAGCTCAGTGGTGATGCATTTGGCTGCTGAGCATCCATCGCTGGTCCAAATTGAAGCCGGCAGCTCACAGAGCGCCTGTAATGATGCAGTAAACTCTCTGTTGGCAAAGCGGACTTTATTTAAAGGGGGAAAAAAAAAAAAACAGGGCTCCCTTCTCCTCATTTCAGCACAAACTTAATAAATACATAAATAAATAAGACCGAATTAAAAGAGGTCGGGTGAGCCAACTTCACTCCCTGAAATTATTTCTGGCAGCACTTGCCGAGTCGCCGGGCCCCACGAGAGGAGAGACGAGGCCAAAGGGACGAGCCTGCAGCGTGGGAAGGACTGCTTCCTCCCAGCTTTAAGCTGAACTCGGGCAATGTTCAATTACCTGACAATTGTCACTGAGACAAGAAGAGAAAATAATGCGTGCTCTGCGTCATGTTTTTCTGTTCCTTAGAAATGGTGTCAAGTATAGAATATGCTTCATGTTTTCACAAACTCCTGCTTTCCTTTCAGTTATTTTCCACTGTGTGTAAATTGCTGGCAATCTTCGTGAGGACTTTTTATATTATTGGCAGGTACTTTTATGCCATGCTGATACCGTTTGGCAACGTAATCAAAGTAGCCCCGCTCTGATCTTTCCCCATTGGTGAATAAAAACAATAAAGCTCTGTGATGTTATTTTTAAATGAAGTATCATCCTCTCTTTCCTTTTGTTCAAGGCTATCCCTGCTGCATCCTGCTGCTTTCAGACTCATCGCTTTACATTCATAAAAAAAAAAACTGTCTAGGAAAATGCACGTATGGAAAGCACTGTTATCTTTCACCTTAGCGCCTTTCACAGGTGCCACGTGGAGCGTAACCACAGTGAACGTGGTCAAATAAACAGGCAGTAAAAACGTCGCTTTTGCCACAGTACACTTTGGTTTGCCCCGGTATCCATAGTGATGGGGAGGTTGCAAAGTGAACCCTGCCATGTTGCACACGTGAGGAGAAGGGAGCTTATGAAAGAATAATTTGCATTGAAACATAAGGTTAAATGAAGCGCATTGAGGCTCAGGCACGGTGAAAAAACAACCCTGTGACCCTCTCTTCATGGTCCTACATGAGGCCCACATTTCATTTGGACAGCCCAAGAACGAGAGCGAGACAGAGACAGAGAGACAGGGAGATAAAGAGAGGAAAAGGAGGAGAGGAGGGGGGAGAGTCTGTGCCTTTGCACTCCCCACTCTGCCCCCGCTCTCTATTTTTGTTTCCTCTTTTTGTGCACGCTCAACGCACACACTCACAGTGCAATGGATTTTCAACTTGGCCCTCATCAGTTGTGCGCCTGATGAAACAAACACTGACAGCCTCTTTACATTTGTAAAGGCCCCTGCAGCAGCTGTGCTTGTCCCACACACACACATATACCACGCGTGCACACAAACACACACTCACACGCAACCTTTGAATCAGAGGCCTAGCCCCAGCTGGGGCCTACAGGAAGAGCAGACTCTGCACAAAATGGCCCTGGCTGCACTGAGCTGCACTCTGCCTTGCTCTCCTGCTATTCTCGCTTACACGCATTCACACACACACACACAGTATGTGTCATGTTTCGTTAGACAGAACAACACTGCCCCACATTAGCGCTTGCTACCTCAGTCATTACACGGCACCGGCCCTCAACCACCGTCTTGAAAAGTACCAAGAAATTAAGAAAATTAACCTAAAAAAAATCTTATTCTCTAATTAATCTTAATGAGCACAAAGAGAGAAAGTGTGTTTGCTTGCTCCTGCAGAGTCACTGAACCTGACATTAGTGACGAAGCATCTTCGGGGGAACAAACTGACAGGGCAATTTGGCTTTTCGTCTTGGTTGCATTCACATAGACGGCTATCAATTCTAGTAGAAAATGGTAATTGCCTTGTTTGCTTTTATTAAGGACTCATCCTCCTTTTCCAATCATTTTATGACTGATGAATTTTAATATCAGCCTCAGATAGTGGGTGTTTGTTGGGCGCAGAGGGTGGGGATGGAGGGGGTAACAACTCACACTCGTGTTTCAGGGGAAATGGTTAAGCCAAGCATGTATAATTGTCTTACGCTAATTAAGGGGGGTATGAGCGGGGGGAGGGGTGGATCAGTAAGGGGCCAAGAGTCCTGTCTCAAAGCCTGGGTTGGGGGGGAGGCATCTGGACTCCTCCAGGTTGTTGTAGACATGCACGTTTTGTGAGCCTTATTTGGTCCGGGTCTGGACTTTCTGCATTAACTGCAGCTGCTGAAAACACATGACAGATGTGACGCACATGCATAGGACAGAGACATGCATGCTGCATCATGCAGCCGCACAGACAAGCCCTTTCCTCAATCCTGTCGAAGAACAAAATAAATATAGATGTTCTAATTTTAGGGAGCCACAGTTGGGCATCGTCTGGCTTAATTTTAAACAGGGGCTTTTGTTTCAGTTAGTCATCAATCCTCTGGCACATCCTGTTTCCTCAAACAGCATCACAGAATCCTAAACTTTGTTTTCTCTGCAATATCGAGCCCACTGTTTCGACACATAGCAATTAAAGTAGGGTTAAGTTATATTTTAATGTAACTGAATCTGCTTGGTCACTGGACGGGTAAAGTCAGCGTCATGATTCAGAATTCAAAAAGTCAGCTCCGAGTTGACCGACGGTTTGTTTATTCAGTCAGAAAAAGAAGATATTTTGTTTATTTAGGATATTAAAAAAAAAAAAGATCTCTCTCTTCTGATTAAAATGTCTTTCCCAAAAATGCAGTGCACCTTTAAATATCTGTCTGTCTTCTGGGCTCTTCCAACAAATAAAGCTTCATGCTGACACATCTCATCAGATTGTTTTACTGGCGATGTTGGCGTGTGAGAAATGTACGTCGCCATAAGAGGATGTACAGATGTGTTTGAATGACATCATTCTTGTTTTTTTTTTTACAGAGGGGATTTTCTCCCTCCTGCACGAGACAATAGTATGCACTGTCTGGATTTTAGACACCAAAAGTGATCAATTACATCTATCTCACATCTATTTGGTCACACATTTACCAGGATATTATGAGGCAGAAACCACGAGGACACAAAAAAGCCATTCAGACTATTATTAGCAGAAACACTATGCCTATGCTTTAATTGATTTCACATGACGTGCATTTAATTCTCTATATCTGAGACACAGAAAATCCCCCAGTAGATTTACGCCGCATGAACAGCACTCTGTGTTTTTTCTCTTAATTGCTCCCACAAACCTGTTGCTCAGTTTGACCCTTTCTGCTATATGTACTTTCACCACAAAATAAAGTCACACATGAGTCTGCTTTCGTTTGTGTGTGTGTGTGCACTCGGAAACCAAAGTGTGTGCATGACTTTTTTAAAGACACTCCACGTGTTGTTTGGATTGGACTGGGTTGAGGGGGGGTGGGAAGGAGAAAAAGAGGAGGAGGAGGAGGTGGTGGTGGTGCTGGGGGGGTGGAGAGATTTAGATCTGCTGCTGACTCCAGCTTCAGAGCATTAACAGACATGATATGCCTCGTGCAATTAAACGCAACAATGTGTGCGTGAAAGCGCGTGACGGCGATTCTGGAAATGCATCAAACAAGTGCAACAAACTTTAAAGCTGCACACACACACACACACACACAGAGGCCGGGCCGGCGTGTAGTCATCATGAAAAAACGATACATGGTAACTTCGTGGAGTGATATGCAGGAGACGTTCACACTTCACCAGATTAAAAAGTCTTTGTGTTTTTCATTCACGGGGGGGAGACACAAGCACGGGGCATTCATTTTAAACCCCCCAGACTAACCAACTATCTCATCTCGCAGCCCCTTCCCCATAAATTCACCAGTGTTACTTGCAGAAAGAAAATGGTTGCTTCTTGCTATCGCTTCATACATGAGCCTCTGCAATGCGACTGAACACAGCCTCTTTAAAAAAAAAGAAAAAAAAAAAAAAAGGAGGACTGGCTCGCACTTGAAACGCCGTGCTCAAACCGCACACACCGCCTAATGTGCGGTTTTAATGTGGATTCGGTAGCGAGGGGGGACGAGACCCAAACGCTTGTAAGCTAATCCCCCCGGTAGTATTGCAAAAAAAAAAAAAAAAATGGAGTTATCTCTGCGGGCTGCTGCAATATCTGCTCGCTCACAGAGGTCACACGGGAGACCTGCGAAATGACTGTGACCCTGGCGGACTCGTCCATTAAAAACTGCTCGCGGAGACAACCGCATAACAACAAGCCCCGCAACGTTCAAGTGCTCGGAAATTGGACGAATATGCTGAATTGCGTGACCCCCTTTTCCCCCCTCCTGCTCTGCCTCACTGTTTATGGAGAGTGTTAAAGAGCCACAACAGTCCGCGAAACATGTCGCTGCCCTACATTACAGACGTTAACTCCATACGTAAAAAAGGGACGGCGTCACATTGAGGGAGGTGGGAAGCTTTGAGACAAAAATGCTCAGCATGGGACGAAATGGTAGCCGAAATAGCTGAGCCATGGCCGACGAGGCTTGTCTTCGCGGCTGTAGCACTAGGAAGGAACAGGGGGCAGCGAACAAAAGCCCTGTTTTCTGGAGACACTTTGCCAAGTGCTTTAAATTTAAAAAGCCCTTTATAGCTTTATCACGTAGCCAGGGCGCACCGTGCATCCCCACCATCACGCGTTCAAAACGGGTCAAAAAAAAAAAAAACCCCGAGCGAAGCAGTCTCCCCTCCTCCTCCTCCTCCATAAGCACCCGATGTTCAGATAGCCTCAAACATGTCTGATGTCGAAGAAACGCTGCAACACAGACAGCGAATAAACATTGCTGTCTCTTTAAATAAAAGCGCCTGTAATTGTTAACACGTTGAGGGTAACTTACAACCCTCCGTACCCTTTAAAGGATATCTGGCCCGAATGGCAACACAAGCTCTTCGCCTGATGGTAACCTTCACAGCCCGTGATGAAAGTTTATGCATTTTCATCGAGGCGAGCGAGGCAAACTTGAATAGAGCCACCCGCGCTAGAGAGCAAATTAAGGCAAATAAAAGAAGGTGTGTTTGTACTTACGTATTTCTTCTGAATGATATTCCTCTTAGGTCTTTCCTTGCTCATTATGCAATCCCCAAAAATGTTTGGCTATAGAGAGAATGGCCACATGAATTTCTTTCTTTGACTCTCGCCTCTCCCGGAGCACCACCAAATGACGATTTTTAAATCCCCGGCTCTGTGAAGGGAAAAGCTCGCTGGGCTTTTTTTTTTTGCAGAATCCTCCTTCGGTTTGTTTCCCCCCCCCCAACACACACACACACCTTAAACTATTCGGCTGATAAATCCCAAAAAATTCAAGGGTCGACGACGGAGAGAGACGGACCGGAGCCAAACTCACTCGGGGATAACATAGTCAAAACAAATGCACAACAATAAGTTCCATTCGCCAAAACAGCTCGGCTTCTCGTCTCTGCGCACTCGCTCCCGGCTCTTTTCAAATACATGAATATGCTTGAGGTTGATCGTCAGCGGAGTTACATCTTGATCCGAGGTGACGACACGACGAGGAATTAATAAATAAAAATTAAAAAATAAAACGTTAGGTGTCACGTCTTTCTCTTTTTCTTTTTTTTCTTCTCTCTAGCTGGAGCCTGCGATCGACGAGAGAGCTCTCCAGCGGCACTGCTCTACTGACTGAGAGCAGCTCCTTTCTTCCCCAGCTTCAGCCTCTCAGCCTATCACGTCCTCCACCATTCAGCGGCAACTTCAAAATGTCCCTGAGACAGCCCTCCACGCCAAACACTGCCAAATAGTCCTTTGCCCTACTCTTTCGCGGACATATAGCGCGTTTGTGGTGAGCGCATCAGGCAGTTTATGGTGATCTGACGCCAAATGGTGCGTTCAAGTCCTCTGATATAGGTTTTGAGGCTTCATGCGTCTGCAAGGAGACAAGTGAGTTTACACTTCCCTATTGCTGGTAGCGTTTTAAATCATGTGTTAGCGTTATATCTCCATGGGGATGAGGTGGCTGTGGACTAAACTAAATGATAAGTGGCATTGGATTGATATTTGCTTTAATTTCCTCATGATCTTATGAGGAGTGATGATGTTTCTGATATAAAGCTGCAACGATTTGTTGAAAATTAATCGTCAACTGTGATTTTTCAAGCACATTTGCTGCTACCAGATTCTTAAAAGCCGCTTTCATTTGCCGTGTATGAGAGTAAATGTAAATGTTTTTGGTTTAAGGACTGGTGCTTGGACAAAAGAAGCAATTTGGAGACGTCGCTTTGCATGAGATGAGCATTTTTGCCCAGTTTCGTAGAGAAAACGATCAAATAATCAACCAAATGAATCCATAAATAATCTTTAGTTGTGCTCCTTTACTTATCTTATAGCAAAATGCTCATGTTTCAGGCCAAAAGAGGAGTTCTCAGAAGATGCTAGGGGACAAAAAAGTAGTAATGGTTCCCAAATTTGTATGTAAATGACATACACCCCCGACCCCTACTCTCCACACCAACCCCCCACAAAGTTAAACATTAGAGCGAAGATTTGCATCGGGTGCTTTCAGGAAACATCCATGTGAGAAAGCTGTCGGGGGTTTAGTGTTGAATGCTCAACTCTAGTTGAGGTGTTAAAGAGCTGAGAGGATGAAGTGCGTTACTGCTATAAAATAAACAAGCGCTTACCTGTAAAACAGAGTTTTCCGTGTCGACCCCTCAGCTTAGACACACGTCTCCGACCGCTCTTCTTCCATTGATCTGATCAACTGTCCAACCACGTCCAGCATGGAAAACAAATTTGGTGCACATTTTCAGATTATCTGTCCACATTCAAAGCTTCCACCAAAAACTTTTGAGAAAATGTGCGTGTGTGTATCTGGACTCATGTATATTTGTTCAGGTAATATTCATACTTTTGTGTTATCCTCTCTGCTATGACTGTTAACTGACTGGGTGTCCTCATCCCCCTCACTAGAAGTGGGCTCGCTGTGTCATTATTCTAATATACTGAGTGGGAAGGTTGCTCCATGAACTCAGGAGGTAGGTAAGAGTGATGTGTGAATGTGTGTGTGTGTGTTATACAAATACACAGATACAGTTGTCCTCTTGTCTCCAACGTACAACTTCCGATGGGCGCTTCAACTGTAGAATCGTGTTTCTTGGTAAACTGTAAAATATTTAAGCTTTTAACTCATTATTGGGCTCTGACCTGGATTGTTTAACAAAAAACCTGCACTTGCGCTGTCAGTTGTTCCAAATATCTCAACAACTATTAGATTGGCATGATTGTTCCCATGCTGTTTGTGGTCTCCAGTGGATGACTCCTTCTGAATTTGGTGATCGCCTACTCTTTTTCTAATGCGCTCAAGAGGTTGGCATCCTTTCAATCTCAACATCGTGCTTGATGGATTGCCACAACATTTTGTCATTCATGGGCTCACCAGAGGATGAACCCCACTGACTTTGGTGACCTTGGTTTCCTGTAGCGCCAACATGGAGTTAAAATTTGTGATTTTTAGTGAAATGTCTTCATACCTACTGGATGGATTGTTGTTAAGCTCGTTACAAATATTTCTGTAGCCTTCAGGATGAACGGTATTAGCTTCGAAAGTCCTTTAACTTTCCAACTAGCGCCTCGTCACGTCAAAATTTTAATTCATCCAATACTTTTTATGACCAACCTGCAGGAAACATGCAAACACACTAAACCAAGATGGTGGACGTGATTAACATTATGCTTTTAACGTCATTGTTAGCATTCTTACTTTGACACTGTTTTGCCTCACAGAGACAGTAACATGGGTGTAGACTCATTGTCCTTTTAACCATTAAAGTGAAAATGTGTCACTTTTCTTTTAGCAATGTTTTTTTCTTCTTGATAACATTTTTTAATAAGCTGGTCTGATCAAGGATTCACTAGCCCTAACAAGTAAAGGCAAGTTTGAGCTTCCATGTCATCTGAGTGGACCGAAGATGAAGGCTAACCGCTGTGTCGTCTCAGGTCGGCCAAAAAGCTTGAATACACCACAAGGACTACAACTGACATCCAGCTAGCTTATACATTGCGCTTGCGTGAGAAGACAATAACTCTCTGAACACCGGTTAATGAAGCCGCGCTAAATGGGTGAAATTATGGATACTGCAGGGACAGGCTAGAGGGGCCCTTTCTTTTTCTGCCAAACAGCTGCTGACAAGGGCCAACTTGTGCCACCGGTGCAGGACACACCACAACAACTACGGCCACAGACTTTCACCAATCATCAGCCTGGTGTGTCAGAACCGTTACCTAGATATCTTAGCACTGTGGGAGTCGTCCGGTTTACAGGTATGATCAAGAAATCAGAATCAGCCTCTCCCTGAAGCCCTGAAAGCTGGTCTACAACCAGTCACTAACATCACTGTGCAATCATGCTGATTTCATTATCATTCATGTAACGAGGAAGAGCTATCGATCCCGCTTCTGTGTTTGATGTAGATTTAGCATAGCGCACCAAATGATCAAAGCACCAAACTTACCCATGAATGCATGAACAAAGACACCAAATCAATAGCTGACAGGTCAATAATTCTAAGCGTGGCTTGCGGATGACATGATATTTATGTAGCCCCCCATTCAGTCACGCTGTATGTAAAATATAAACAGAAAAAATGGAGCATTAGTAAGAATTAGAAATTATACAGTATGAATAGATGCATGAGTGTGAGGATTTATTGGTATATGATTTAAATAAACGCTGCTCGCATGCATGTTTTCTGTTAGTGAAATACGTCCTTATCCTTTATTTTCAGGAAAATCCCTGAAAAAGCACAGTTTGAATCTTTACAGCACCTCCGTCTGTGGACATAATATTCTTTTACCTGCCAAATCAATGATGTCTTGTCCCTTGACAGCGTCAGAGCCGAGCAGGCTATTTTGAGACGAGGCTGTGGAACACGCTGCCTTTAGCCCCCATCACCCTGCACTCTCAGGGGGGTTTACCAGGGTCCTCTGCCCTGCTGGTGCTGACATTTAGGCCCACATGAATCAATGAGACAAGCTGTGGAGGGATGCCTGAATTTCACAGCGATCCCCCTCGCAGTTCACATTTAGCTTTAACGCCGTGTACATGCAGAGGTATTGCAGGCTCTTTGAAACACTGTTAGCCTGATTTCTCCATGTGCAGATTTGTACAACGAGACAAGATTCTGTCAAAATCAAAATTATTTTGCTTACATGGTCATTATTTTTAAATGTATATTCAACGCACAGTGCATCTCTAAAAAAAAAACAATGAAAAACAAACAACATAGTTTGATGAAGTTTGTGAAGCAGCATTGGATCACAGGAGTTATTTCATTTATTGTTGCAAATGAAAATCTATCTTACTCAGGCCGCTAACGCTAGCTAGCTAACGTTAGAAATCAATGATTCACGATCATAATCATGTTTTTAAAGAAAGGAAATACTTCTCTGCTGCACCTTTCCACAAGCTCTGTAAATGTATTATTTTTTGTCTACATAAAAATGTTGACCTTTAAAGTTTTATTCACGTTACGTTGTGTTGCATTTGCCGACGTCCTTCCTCACTCTGACATTTCTTTTTTTCCAGGAAGTTATAGCGACAGGTAACCAAATGAAACGCACCATTGTGTTGGACTGCAATGTTGTTGGAAACATTTGTGATTATGTGGTTTTGAAGTGGAAAGGTTACACAATGCATGATGGCCTAAATATATTAGATGTTGGTCAAGTGAAGAAAAAGGATATTGATGACTGATCAGCTTGTTCGCAATCAATGTAGGTGAAAGAGAAAGAAACTGAGTGTGTTTGTTTTTCGCGTGTGTCCTTGAAGGGACAGCAGTTTTCAAAAGTGTTTGGACAGCTCTGCTCTTGTATAAATGGCAGAGACATTTACACCATTGGATTTAGGAGTGTGTGCGTGTGTGTGTGTTTGTGCTTGTGTGTCTATATGTGTGTGATGGAGAAGGCCAGGGATTGATTAGAGCTTTCACTCTCAATGTGGTTAATTGCCCAGTGAGGCTTAGCAGACGGTGCTGGCTAGATTGATGTCCGATAGCCAAGAAGAGGGGGGAGTCGGGGTGTGTTTGTGTGTGCGTGCGATGGAGGGAGGGTCGGCGGGGGGGCTTGATTTACTGGGCAGCGTGGATGGGAAGGAGGGGGGCAACGAATCCCAAATTAACGTTGAAAGATTGAATGGTTAAATATTGCACACGGTGGAAATAAACCCAGAGGAGTTTCCTTCAAAAGAAAGGGAAAAAAATCAAGCGATTGTAATCACATCTGCTGAAAAGAAAAGGAGATGTGTCGAAATAAAGAAAGGAAAATTCTCAGCAATGTCACCTTTTGTTTAGTTCCCCTGGTAAATAAAAGGGTTTTGGTTTGTTACACCAAGCGCCGCCTGTCCTTTGAGAAGACGCTTCCTTTGGGTTTAGTTCAACGGTGACCTAATGTTTTCATCTCTCCTCAGCTCCCTTGAACTTACTCAATCTTTAAAAACAATGTTTTCATTCTGGCGCCGAATCAAGCCCAAATCCTCGCCAATTTATCTCTGCGTTTAAGCAAATATTAGTGTGCTTGTGCCAGAATTACAACAGAACAGCTCAAACAGAAGAAGCCTTTTAATCTTGGAGTTAAAAGTTTCTGGATGTTCAGATGTTTCTCAAAGCTCTCAAAAGACAAAGAATGGCATTTGCAGGGGGGGTGGGGGGATGGTGTAACGCTCGTCCTGATCTTTTATTATTCTCTACTTATCGTCCACAGGGTCATAAAATGATGTTTATTGTTCAATAAGAAGGGAAGGGAGGTATGTGTGTATTGGAGGGTTGGAATGAACTCACCGAGTGTGATAGCAGGGGACAGCAACAAGCGAGCCACAGTGTTGGCAGGGGGTGGGGTGGATAAGGAAGCAGTAAAATCATGGCTTATGCAATTCTCTCCCTTTCGCACAGGCTGTTAAAACTCTAAGTAATACGAGCACCACGGATATTGAATACCACATATAAAAGAAAGAGAAGAGAGGGAATAAAAAGAGAGTAAAGTTTTAAGCTGCAAAACTATCTCAGTGAGCGACGTCATTTTATATTTAGGTTCAAAATGTGGTTGAACTTCTCTTGAGTGTAAACAGAATACTTAGCGATGACTATACAAACTTATATCGAGACATCTTAAGATAATTTTCTCTTTCTTTGGGTTAGTTTAAGTAAATACAAGGGGTGTGTCCATTAAAACCAACAAGGTTATCACTGCAAAAAAAGTCAATAACATGAGTCAGCAAGTTGGTAAATAGTTTGCTAATGTGTTAAATGTAGTCAAACCTGTTTCCATTAGAAAATGTGCTTAAATTCTCCAGAATTGACAAGACAAAGTAAAGCTGCACTTGCATAAATAGAGATACAGATAAAGATTGATTCTGGGAAAAGTTATCTTCGAGGGAAGTGCATGACTCTCTGCTCGTGTTAGGCCCTTTTGGGGAAGCCCCTCTGTGCCAGGCGAAGAGGAATTGTTCCAAGTTGTTCAGATTTTGCTTCATAACATATGAAAGCCTAAACTAAGATGGATGCATGTAGAGTTTAACTGCTCATATGAAACTCGATTTTTTCCCTGTTGTTTGAGAAATCTTATCAGGTAACGTCTGTGTAGGATAAGTTTGTTTTTTTGGTTTTTGTTTTATTTTGCAGTGTTATGTGCTCGCCCATGTGCTGATGATGGCCGACAGACTGGAGGTCGTGTTGGCTTTGAATAACTCTGCTGAAATCTGAATCCTGTAAGAACTCTCATTAAAGTGAGGTTAACCTTCTCCACAGCCACCCCCACCTCTCCCTTTCCACTGTTCAGGGACTCGTTGAGATCACAAACACAATTTATTTTTCAACAACCCCCCCAACACACACACACACACACACACACACACACACACACACACACAGATGCATACCTCCCTCCCGTTCTGAGGGGACTTGAGAGTCCCCACTCTACCACCGTGGATAATTGGACACCTTCAGCATGAGAAATCCCCCGCAGAAACAAAACAGGCACCAGCGGTGTAGACTCATATCAGGTTTGTCAAATATAAGCACAACAGTGAGGATGAGACAGAGACGGAGGCTCGGTTGAACCTTCACTACAAGCCAGATTTGAAAAACCCCTTTGGCAGTGCTTCTTTCTGATTCAATTCACACATTGAATGTCTCACTTCCTGAGCTGTGGTGGCTGTTGTGTAGATCAACAGGAGGAATATCCACACCCTCAGGCTCCAGGGTGAAGTTGTCCTCAGGGCACGTAACGAGGATCAGCACGGTCTTCAGCGTGCCCTAAGTTGACCCATCTGGAAGCTAAATGCAAAATTGTCTCAAGATCAGAGCCGAGGGATGACTTGCCCTTCTTTCTGCCCCCAAGGCTGTTGTTGTGTTTCGCTAATGAGGCAGATCTCCCAAAGCTCACCTGGCAACCGCAAGTCTAACCTGGTAAACTGCAGACTTTGAGAACAAATACATGTTTAAATATTCTTGATGTTGTTGTAAGTTTTAAAGCAGTCTCGTTGGTGGTCAGGCTACTCAGCCACATTAAAGCTTCCATGTTTTTGTCCTTGTCTTCATACGCACCCATTATGCCTCCTGTTATTGTTGCTACAGTGAAGCCAAGGAGCAAGGAAGTCAGAAGCAATTTTCCGATGATGTAACACACAGATACAGACAAACAGGCTGATTTCTCATTTTGAATTCAGTCGCCAAAATGAATACTTTTCGTCAAATCACAGATATCTTGGAACACATTTGGAGATTTTTCTGAAGTCTCGTTTAAGATGGAAATTGGCCGATTTCTCGTTAAAAACATCTGGATTTGTTCCCACCTACACGGCTGGAAAATTGCCTGATGTCATGTTAAAAACATCCAGTGGTTTCATGCTTACAAATGTTCTCAAAGAGCGGTCTCTTGTAAAAAATATTCGGTGTTTTCCTGCTTATAAACACCATCTTGAACACTTTCCTCGTCAAAAGTATTAGTGGTTTCACGCTTGCAAATGTCGACGCTCCATCTTCATCATTGGTGCCTTGCCACAAATATTCAGTAGTTTCACACTTACAAATGTTGAGACGCCTATCAAACAGTGGTCTCCCGTCAAAAATATTCAGTGGTTTCACACTTACAAATGATGAAACACTATCTCCAGCAGTCTCTCATAAAAATGTTCTGTAGTTTCACACTTGCAACTGTTGAAATGCCATCTCGAACAGTGGTCTCTCGTCAAGAATATTCAGTGGTTTCAGGCTTACAAATGTCGAAAACGCTGTAGCGAAATTACGTCTATAACAGCAGTCTCTTGTCAGAAAAAATGCCAAATTTCTCATTTTAATTCATACTTCTCTTTTGTTTGACATGTTCAATGATTTGCAATTAAATTATGTCACAATGTTGCTCTCATTGATGCGCCATCTTTCTGCCCACTGTATTTACTCATCAAGTCCAGTTTCCCCATTCAGTTTAACATCTTTCGACACTCCTGTTCCCCTTTCTCACCTCAAACCAGTCTGGACTGGAGTACGGTGTGGATGAGTAGCTAAGCATGAATCACTCATGAGGAACAAGCAGCGTTGTAGCGTTGCCAGGTCCCTTGTGTGTATCTAGCCACACAGAGAGTAATAGCATTCAGCCACAAAGGTTCTATAGCCCAGGAGTGACTGGCTGACTCATGTGGGTCAAGACCTGCCACAGGTGGGGGATCCCAGGCTGAATAACCTCCCCCTCCTGATGGTAGGCAGCCACAGCCTCTGCGCCCCTTTTCACCCACCCGGGACACCTGCACTGGACACAAAAGCCATCCCTCTCCGATTCTTTGAGGGCATGAGCAGAGAGAGGAAAAGGACGTGGGGAAGAACGGAGCAGGGGAGAAAGAAACGGGGTTGGATGGGTCGCGGTGGGGGCCGCCTCAATCGTAGCCATGCGGAAACAAAGTAACACAAACTCGAGCCACAGCAGGGGAACAGCTGGAGCACACAAGGATGGCAGTCTGGGTGGTCTGAGAGCGAGGGAGAAGGAGAGAAAGGGTGTGAGCCTGCACGAGAAATTAGAGGGAATAAAAGGCACAGAGAGGGTTTGGTTTGGGATAGAGATGTTGAAAATAGAGGCTACTACTTCCTTTTAAAGGTAATAGGAGGTAGTGCGGAGAAGGAAAACGAGAAAGGTAAAAACAACTGAGGGAAAGCAGCTACTCATGGGTTTCCCCTTTATCCCTGCAATTATGGCAAATCGATGCACGTCAATATCTAATTATTCGAAGAAGCCCTTCCACCAATAGCCCCATTAAAAGCAATTGAAAGTGCAGGAGAAGCCACTTTTGTGCAGGAAAAAAGGAAACGTATTTCAAATCTGTTACAAATGTCTTAAAGATGGGGTGATAATTATAACTTTGCATTAAAAAAAACAGATCATCGCTGTTCCTTCACACCACATGCTGCAGTAAACTAAACACAAAGTCTGTTCATCGAAATATTTTACAACCTCTCTCCACCTTTCACAGTGACCACTTAAAAAAGAGTTTAAATCCAGCTGCTGTCATCAGAACAATTTGATTAATGCTTTGGCGTTACCAAAGTTAGAGAGTTGGTTATTAGGAAAAGCATTTGATAACCCTTCTAACAAAAGAGACGCATTCACTTGCACACAGTGAGCCACATATCCCTGTGCTTTTCCATACAGGGCTTATCATCGCAGCAACATGGTTTGCATGATAAAAAAAGAAGGTAAGTCATGCGGGAGGTCCTTCACATTTGCATATCCCCTGGGTGCACGGTGTAATTTAGCTACATATGTCCCTTCCCTAATAGGCTGGAGTTGGCTTAACGCAAGGCTTGTGTTTTTGGAAGCGACCTTGCTTGATTGTCTATTCGGATTCGCAGCTCTGCTCTGATTTGCAATTGAAAGGCACGTAATTGTACTTGAACTAACTGAATAACTATAGGGGTTTTTAAAAAAAAGAAAGAAAAAAAAAGAGGGTACATGAGGGAGAAAGATGTTTTTTTTGTACGCTGGATTCAAGCTTGTCATTCCTGAGTGCAATCTTCTCCGTGGGATATCATTCACCCAGCAGCGCTTCACCTTGCGGTGGTTGAATATGGTTGAAAGATACAGTGAATGTGACAGTGATGTTAGCTCAGTTGCCTACATGTGTATCACATTCCACCGGATTCATAATGTTACTAATCAGCCTCCATGTTTCCCATGGTAATACATAATATATCTGACTCAAACAAATGGAAATATATTCATGATATGCATTCGCTTATTCTGCACTAAGTTTGACATTCTCCTTTTCCAATCCACAGAGACTCAGACAACATTAGCAGGGCTGATACATGACCGACCAGAAGCCACCATAAATTGAGGACCTACTTTGTTCCTGGTCATAGCCCGCTGCTTATCTCCCACATTTGACTACCGTAATTTGCCTCTCAAATGCTCTGCTGTATGATGTTACGGCTGCCTATATCTAAAAATGCATATTCCACTGATGCAGCACAGGAGTCTCGTGTGTGTTAATCCCAACTTGTTATCCATGACATCAAACCCAATTTATCCAGATTTAACATCAATTTTCAGTTCGACGGAGAGGAAAAGCACCGGAATATGAATTAATGTTATTTTTCTAATCTTTCTAAATAATAACCCGTGCGGCACTCTTGCAAAACACTCGCCACTTTTCTCTCTCCTCGATATTAAACACGATTAGGATAGCTAAAAGGTTAATGAGATACCCTTCTTTTGAACAAACTGTGCCTTATTTCTCCCTTTCAGAGGAAGCCATAAACATCCTCCCAGTAATAACGAATGGTGATTATGCCGATGATATTAATTATCATTACTTTCAATTACTACACCCAGCCAGGCCCTGTCGGTTATGAGGGCAGCTCCCTGCGGAGGAGCCGCCACCCGCCGTCGTACATTCATTAGCTGAGCCGCCTGATTGTGCGACTCTCTGTCTCTCTCCTTCTTCGTCTCTCTCTTTCTTCCTCCTCTCGTGGCCTTTGTTTCATCCTTTCTATTTTTCTCCGTCCTCTTTCTTCCTCTACCCGGTGTCAATGAGTCCAAGAAGCTCTGCATACTGTCAAGGGTAGGCCAATGAATGAATGAGGTGAGGTGGAAGTTAATTGTGGAGAGATCTGAGATGAGCTGTGAGGGAATCCATGGCACAGATTGTACAGATTCCTCAATTTCCTTTCTCTGGCTCCCTCCCTCCTATTTTACTCTTCTTTGCTTTCTTTGCTTCAGCTCTCGTCACCGGTCCCTCGCTCAATCTTGTTGCTTTGTCTCTCCCCTCTCCACTCTCCCTCACTCCTGACATGAAACATCCATTTCCGCCCCATGAAATATGGAGAGGGCCCTCATGAATTGTTTACAGGTTAGCAGCATGCATGCCAATGGCAGCAGGGGGACAGGCTCAGGTTTTTCAGGCAGGCGGTAGTGGGCGGCCGGGTGGTGATGGCACGGACGGGCCCCGCCAAATATTGATTTTATTCTGATAGGAAATATAAACAAAACTTGAATGGCACTCAGTAGAGCACATACCTCAGCCAAGGCATAACCGTCTCCTTTAACTCATTCAAGATTGATCCAATATCAAACTCGATAGCCCCGTATCACTCGAAATTTCAAACCACCCGTTACCAGATCTAGATCCACATCAAATTGTACTCATTAATGCAGTGTTTTTCTATCCTGTTCCTCGGGGTCCCTGCCCTGCATGTCTTAGATGTCTGCCTGTCCAAATACACCTGAATTAAATGAATGTGTCGTTATCAGGCTTCAGCAGAGCTCGATGACGAGCCGATCATTTGAGTCAGGTGTGTTGTGGCAAGGAAACATCGAACGTGCATGCATTAATCCCTGAGAAATTAATGTCGAAAAACATCTAGCAATGTGAAAGACAGTGAGAAAAAAAAATCCTGGATCCCTTTATCTGGATAAAAGGGGTTTATTCTGGGCCGAGATGCATCGTCTATCCAAGTTTTATTGAAATCCGTTCAGTTTATTTTGTTTAATCCTCCTGATAAGGTAATAAAGATTTGTTGGGGCATCTTTCTGAAAACTCAATTGAAGGTTTAAGCTTCTGTGTGGGAGTTTTTTTCTTTAAGTATTTGATCGACATCCGTCATTCCTACTAGCCGCAACTTCCATGGTGCACTGCTGAGTGCCTAAAGCATGCATGGAAGTTTTAGGGGACAAACTGAATACAGCATCGGAGGCGGAGCCCTGCTCATTAACTTCCTGGGCATAAAATTACCCAAATCTTCTACATAGCCTCCACACAGATCGCGGAAACGGGAGACTTCCATTGGCTGAGCCAGCTAATGCCCTCTGCTAACTGTCGTGCAGCGTTTCTTGACTTACTAATTGTTATTCTACCAAAGGGATATAGTCAAAATCCATCGTTTTACAGCCGCTTCTTTTACAATGTAAGCTTATCAGAAAAAGTCCTTTTGGACCAGTGTGCATCACGTGACATTGTACCTACAGGGTTTGGTCATTATGTCAAAATGGCCTCAAAACCTGGCACTCTTCCTGGAGGCTTGGGACCGCGACTTAGCCCCGCCTGGCAACATTGATACAAGGCATTTTATCCCCTTTAAAACAAGCCGCCTAGCATTTGCCTTCTACCATTAGCAAACTGCGTATCCATTCTTAACGTTCAACATCTGGGAACACCAAACATGAAACAACATGTTTTGCATTCCTCTCAGAAAGTGAAAACGAGTACGCTAGGATGACTAGTATTAACTTACAAAGTGGAAGCTAGTTGGCCTAAATTTACACTGATTCCCATAAAATGGTAATTCTCATTCACATTATGCAACTGTCGAGTCATCGGACACAGAGCGTGCAGATGTGTCTGTGTTTGTCCTGCATTATTTACAGCTAGCTAGCATTAGTCGTAATTGCAATTTAACAAATATTACAAACTGTTTTAAGCACTTACCAGCACAAATATAGATACATTGTTGAGAATGTACAGTAGCTACCTCTGCAGCACTTAAATGCTCTGTAGGAATCAAGAGGAGAGTAAGAGATTGTGGGCTGGGTGCAGTAATGCGATCGGTCAGATGGCTCAGGATATTTATTTGGTCGGTCTCACCGGACGAAACATGGCCTGTTGAGTTGGTTAATTTCCTCCTGATGAGCTTGTAGATCACGTCAGCGTTGCACCACGGGGATATGAGAGGTGGATGTGGAAGCATCAATTAAGATGTACTTCGGTGAGGGTTTTATCAGTTGTGGCTTTTTTTCCTCAGGCCTAATAGCTTGTGATTGATAGCGATGAACTTGAGCACGAGGGGTGTGCATTTCAGATGGACAGATAGAGCATTTTGAGGGCTTGCTGACTAAAGTGCTTTACTGCAGCTTGTGCACTTGTGGTTATAATGGAGTGCTTGGGAGCCACACCACTTGAGAGATTGTGTGGATATATTATTAATCTGTTCCCTGTGCCATTGCTGTATACCGAACTGAACTGAGAGAATACAGCTGCGGCGCCATCAACCCCTTATCTGTCTCTCTTTCTCTCTGTCTCCTTCACTCTCTGTCAGCCTCGATCCTCTCCCCTGTCTTTGTCACTCAACCTCTTTCACCGAGGAAAGGAGCAGGAGCTAGAAGAAGGGAGGAAGAGATGATCAGATCAATATTCCTCTCAGGAAATAGGCTTCCTCTCGCTGAGACTCTGTCTCACTCCCGCCGCATCTGCCTGTCTTTTGTATAGCCGGCTTGTTTGGCCACATCGCTGGAGCATCGCGACCAATTTCACAAGCAAACCAGATAAGCAGCCACACTCAGCGTGTCACGGAGTGTGTGACAGCTCAACGGGCACTTCCCATATAATGGGTGGAGGGTGGGAGAGAAAGTGATAGAGATAAAGAAAGTAAGTTGTGGTTGAGAAAGAGGAAGACAGTGGATGTCTGTTTCTCAATGTCATGACTAAGTCATTCTGAAGTTACACATTATATGTTGACGGCTGCCCAACAAAACTGTTTGTCTCCTCACATTTGACTCAAATACAGTGGAAGAGATGTCTCGCTGTATTGTTTTCACCAGGTTTGTACTGTATGTTGTTTTAAAAACAGTGGTATGTCGTTTTGGGTGCCATTGATCAGCTTATTCAGTCATTCAGGTCTGAGGATGTCTTGTACATTATGTAAGTTGACTTGCAGATGTAGGTTAAAATAAATCAACGTTAACTGCTGGTCAGCGGACAAGTCTCCTGTTTGAAGGTCCTGTGTTTGTTTGAACGATCCCTCAGCCACAGCCCACAACCTACTATTTACCTGACACGTTTTTCTCTCTCTAAGGCTTTACCCGGATGGCACATGAAAAGCAAACACTGCGTTATGATAACACGCAAAAGGACTTAAGAAGCTGACGTGTTATTAAGAAAGAAGACGTAAAGACTTAACATTTTTGTGAAACTGTTTTTTCTCCTTGCCGCAGAAACCATGACTGATCTCTGTGAACCTGAGTGAAACAGCAAATCAGCCAATTTTTTCATGCACGTCTTTTAAACTTTTTCTCGAGTCACATATTTTAATATTGGGCATGCTGTTTCTTATTTGTACCCTTTGAAAAGTTAAGTAAATAAAATAACGCTGACATTAAGGCAACATTTTCATTAAGTGGGCTATTTTGCTGAAGGGCAGAGAAAAACGCAAGGAATAATTGAAAGGCATTAAAGAATAAAAAAGGATTGACACGCTGGGCTGAAATCTAACCAGGAAAACACATGAACCAGATCAGAGACGACAGCTGAGCTGCAGTGCTGTGGAGAAATTGTGTTTATTTCTTAGCAGGATGGCACATCATCTTAAACACAGCTCACTGGCTGCGACTATTGTTCGATTACAGTCACTTTTTCCTCGTCACACAGCGCCATGAATTCTCCCTCTGTTCTGTATCTCTCACTTCACGCTGGCTGCCGAGCTGTTTCCACTTCCCAAGGTAAGTAATAATTTACTGTCAAGAACTGTTCTGTGTTTTGACTGTTGAGGCGATGAAGCTGCAACCACAAATTGTGTCAGCTGGAACACCACGCGGATGTCAGGGCCGGTAATGGCTTGTAACTGCATTAGTGTTATATCATGGAAGCACGTCGTTTGTCAGATGTTTGTGGTGGAAGGTCACTGGGAAACGACCTAAATGATCGCAGGGAATCTATGGTTCAGGTTATTCCCCACGCGGGGTTGTTTCACCACCAAATGCGTGGGCGTGTGTGTGTAAATACAGTTGTGAGAGAGGAGGAAGAGATTGTGTGTAACAACAGGAAAGGTGGGTGTGTGGAAGATACTGTATTCGTGCTTGTGTGTGTGCGCAGATAGGGAAGTTTCCACTGCAACCATGAACTGGCACTGTTGTAAGTGGTCCCATCTCTCTCTCTCTCTCTCTCTCTCTCTCTCTCATACACACTCACACACACCCCCTTTTTATTCTATTTTATGAACCTGCTACCTAGAGATTAGCTTCCCCACAGAGGGGTGTGGCTGTGTCGTTGACCAGTGTCCAATCAGGCGTGACCCAGCAATGACAACCAGCCAACCAGCACGCCCAGATCCCACTGGTCTGCCAAGGGGGCGTCACATGACGGGACCAACTGTCACCACACATGGTCTCTTTCTCTCTCAAATCTGTCCGTTTGTGTCTGAGAAACAATCCATCCATTTATCCTTGTTATCTGGGGGGAAAGAATCGCTTTATTCCCTTTTTCTGTTTTTGGATTTCACTCAAAACTGCCTCTTCTCCAGTTAGGAAGCTCAACAGGAGCCAAATCGTCCTTATCCTTTTTGTATCCTGTATGTACGTTTTTGTGTGTTCACGATGTTAAGGACACACATTGTGCTCAGATAGTTAAGTGGTTCAATCCGCAGGTTCTGGAGCTGCTGCACAAAGTCCCCTGATGGCAATGAATCTTGCCAGAACTCTCCTGAGCCTCCCTCTCTGCTTTCCAACAGTCTGGTTTAAAAGAAAAGGGAAAAAAAAAGATAAAAGTGAGAGTTCTTCCCACTCCTTTCTTTTCTCAAAATTGAGAACACACTGTGTTGCTCACAAAAGATTTTCCACAGGTGCACAAACATTATCACTTTCTTTGTAGCAGCCTACATTGACCACGCTGATGACTTGTTTTGTGTATCTACAGCACCTGGCCATTTTCAGCTTCACTTCATTCTAAATACAGAGATTCTGCACTGGATATCCACACTACATTAACTCTTCGAGGAACAACAAGCAGCGTGTTTGTTTTGGACATAAAGAAAAGGACATCTTGGCTAAATATCGCTATTCAAGGCCAACCTGCAGCACTTTGTTCCAAACAACACAGCCAGCAGTTTGCAACAAAAGGCCCGTCACGGTTTCTTAAACGCAACCTCTCTCGATTTTTGTTTGCATGACTTACATGTGGGGGTTAGGTTGTAGTCACTGCGGATTATGTTTACAGCACAGGTTGAATGTACACAAAACATGCTGGGGGAGTAGTTCATGATGTTGAAGACGCAGTGTTTTTATTGTGAAGAATGTGAACGTGCATGCGCTCAATAAAAGCACAGCTCTTTATATTCTCTTCATGCGAAGGACACTCCTTCACATGTCTCTACTAGCAGGCTGGAATTTATCCTACAATGTGCTTAATGTTTGATTTGCTCAAGGTAATTTACTTGCAAGTGAAGCTTTAGCAAAAAAAAAAAATGTCTCTCTGTCTCTCGCTCTATGGCTCCCTCTGGAAATGATTAGGGCTTTTGGGGCAGCCTGGAACCATTACTGATGTACACTGATGAAGTCCCATTTGTTTGAAGTGCAAGCACTCTGTCTAAGCTCTCCTGCGCACACGCGTGCGTGCGTGAGCAAGCCTGCATACATCTGTCCGTCCCTGTGTGTGAAATCTCCCTCTCCTTCTCTTTCTCCCTCAGCCAAGCCTACACCACTAAAAACTCATTGCAGAGAGGAACTGGAAATAAACTTGTGAGGAAACCCAATCCCTTTGAAGTGTCAGGCTCATAGTTCAAACCGTTGCCGGTCATCAAATATATGTCATCGACCCCCAATTTACGCATAAAACGCTTCCCTTGGCAGCGGACGCGTTTCGCCATTGTTGCGAGGCCCCCATGCTTTGACAAGATAACACAACAGCTTTTTCCTGTCCCTGACATTATTTTAGCCACAGAACGTCAGTCAAGAAGAGCCGGGCGACTGGTGCAGCGTGGAATTAGTTAATGTCTAAACACATGTTGTAGTCTTTTGGACAAATGATCAGAATCTGGAGCACATTGTCCAAGTGTTGATGTGATTCAGTGCAATTGTTCTTTCAAACAAAGAGCAACATAATGAAAATCTGTTTTAGGTTTTTGGCCGGTGGGTAAAAGCTGAAACTGGTCTTTTTCATTTGTAGTTGAAGACAGCTGTGTACTCTCTGGTAATGTGAAACATTTGCCCTTGGATGTGTGAAAAGAAAAAAAACACCCTGTGCAGGATATAACTCAGGGCAGGTTATACAGGCGTGATATGAAAGAATTTGTCACCTGTTGTATTCATACCTCAAACAAATAGTGGGGAGCTTATCACGAGAGAAACTGCTAACTCCAGCTAACTGTATTCTATTAATACATCTATGACTGTAGCTGCCATTAGCGAGTTAGCTCAGTTAGCTGTGCAGCTAGCCAGACTACGAGGGGGCTTGCTTTTAAACCGCTAGCAAAGGAGCTTTGGACTGCCTAGAGTACCATAATTGCATAATTGCATTTTGGCACCAATAGCAATTAAATGATTACTCTCTATATTTGTTTTTATGGGTAGCGGCGGAGTCCGCCATTCCTGCACTGCATTCAAAATGATACCTGTGCACAAGGCATTCACAGGCCACTTGATGATTTTGTTTTATGACGCTCAGCATCACTGTTTACTGTTCACCTTTTTTAACTACTTAACACATTGCTCATATTTTGATCTGTGTACAAACCAAAGTGTGAAAACGTGACATTGTGGTTTCATGTGCTCAACGCGACGGTTGACTCTTTCTTGAGTGTGTTCTTTTAACACAAGGACACAAGAACACAATGTGTTTCTTTTAAAAGAAAAATCAAATTTTTCATCTCAACATTTCTGCTGTTTTCTGAAGCACATTGTGAGTTCTTGTAATGATTCGGTACGCCTGCAGCCGTTTGCTTCGAATCATTCCACTACAGTGTGAAAAGAGAAGGAGGTGAAGCTCGCTTGACTGTAAACAAACTTTCACCTAAATTGTTGTCAGTTATGTTAACCCGGTGAAGCAAACCAGCCGTCTTTTTTTCAGATTATTTTTCAGGAACTCAAATTTTCCCTTTTGTTTGCATTCTGGGTTTGATTCTCTGATGTTATTACTCAGTTAAACTTTGATTTAAAAAAGGAGCAAAATTAGCAGGTTGTTGACTGTAATTGATAAACTCTATCACAAGCAAGTTTGTAGACAATAAATTCGAGGCTGACATCATTATTAATATAGATTATATGTGATTTGTTTTGGGCTCGCACATGTAAAATCCCTGTTGTTGCCCTGTAACTGTCAAGTCTTGGGCCTCCTGTTCGTTTCTAAAGTAACTACTGTTTAATTCTGCCAGGCCAGGTTAATTATCTTACACAATCTAATATTAAGTGAGCAAAGTGGAGGAAAAAAAAAAATCTGAATGAGGATTGCGATAATTTCTCATTGTTGTTCTGTCATTTCCTAACAAAGCCAGCGTGGGCGAGGCAGAGCAAAGGGTTATTTAAAGGAGACCTAAGGATGTCCTCACTAATGGATGATGCACTTTACTCACCAGTGCACAATACTGTACACTTCTATTTAAATTCAAATTACGCCATTTGAGGCTCAGTGTGGGTGTGTGCATGTGCGTGTGTGTATGTGTGTCAGGGGAGGGCCGTGGTAAGTCCCTTTTGTAGTGTTTATTGTCGACAATGAGGTTGAACCCCTCTTAAAATGCGAGACAAAGGCAGAGAGGTGCTACAGGGCAGGAAACAGCTCACCACTTCTCTTCCATTTCCTTCAGCATACACCCGCAAACACACATGCTCGACGCACACACACTCGGCTAATTACATGTGCTACCACTATAGATGCACTGCTCTAATTGTGGAACCACAAGTGGCTCTGGCCGTAAATAGATTGACTTATTATGGGAGGAACATGTCAGTGTCAATTATAGAGTCTATGGCTACTGTAAGTTGGAGCTTCAAATGATTGTTGGATGTCATTGTACCATATTGTTTTACTCCTTCTTTTAAAAGGCACGTCAGCACAAGGTCAGTGGTGTGAAAGAAGGTGTGGCTGAACAAAAGCAAGGAAACAAAGAAGAATTAATGTAAAACTGCAAAACAAGACAATTTATCAAATACAAATCAGGTTTTTAGTGACAACATCTTTTAAGCCTTTGCTGTGTCTTCATGGCCTTTTGAATGACAGAGTAGTGTATATTTTTTGAATCCAGGATCATTGGATTAGAGAGAACATTAAAGATTAATGTTATGATTTGTAAAATAGTTGTAAGATGCTTAAATCGTTAAAGAAACACACAGAGATACATACAAGCGCGTATAATCATGTCACGGGACTAGAGGCCTACAAGTATGTTTTTCAGTCAAGCTGAAACAGAACAAGCTAATTTCTAAAAGAAGGAGCCTTTTTAAATACAGATGGTGAGCACAGATTTGGTTATTTAATTATAATGTGTAACAATGCCAGGAAAAAACAAGCTCTTAATCACAATATAAATAGGTCAGGCAACACTTTATGATAACCTTCATTAGTAAATGGATAATTCATAGTCAGACACACTTTTGTAAATTGTTATTTCACTGTTAACAAATAATGACATGCTTTATCAACCATTAATTAGGCAATTGTTTATTTCAAAGTCGCAAATGTTTAATAGTTTGATATAAATATAATAAACACTGTGCAGTTCATCTGTAAACATGATTTGGATGGCCATTATAAAGTTGCAGTTGATGTTTATAAACATTTAGCATTGCTTAGTAGACGGTTTATAAAGCATTTCACTGTTTTTTAAGAGTGAACTAAAGATTCATTAACTATTAATTTACCATTGACCATTCAAATTTCAATATTTCTATGTGCAATGTTGTAAATTCAACTGTTGAGTTTGTTTCTTGTTTATATTGTTCTTACTGTTTATTTTTCCTTTTGTTTATATCTTGCTTTGTTACTTATTTATACTTATTTATTTATATATTGCTTTTTTTTGTGATGCTTATCTCTATTTTGCTATCCCCTTTGTTACTGTAACACTGCAAATATTCCTGTTGTGGGGCTGATAAAGGATTATCTTATTTATTAATGAATGTTACTCTAGCTTAATAACTACTGTAGTTACTGTAGTTTAATTCTTTGTTGATATTTATATATACACTTTTTATTTGTGTTCATTCACTTTAAATATGTGGGTTCAATAATGTAAGAACATTGACTTTAAGTACATTTTATTAGAAAAAGGATGTTGTAATTTTCTGTCCAATAGGCCTATCTGTTTATTTATCCACACATCTGTTCCATGAAACGTGCATACTTCTAAAACTGTACGTCAATATGGACATAAAATTAGTAGAAAAGTATTCATGCAGAAGAGAAAGAATGAGGAGAATATTATCCTTGTTCTTAAACTACACACTAAATAAATGATTTAAATCAACTGGATTAGCTGAAGGATGCAAAATCACGCAGCTGTTTTTTATTTTAAGAAAAGTTTAGGGTTTATTTGTTAGATGAAGGGTTTTCACAAGACAGAAACGTTGAAAAAGAAGCTTAAATTCAAAACACCACACAAAAAGTGAAGCATAAACTTTAAACAACCCCAGCAGAGACGCGCCCGGAGGTCGTGAGCTTTATTTTCTCTCCACAAACACAGAAGCTAATCGGAGATTATCACCGCTGTGAGAAGCTGGAACAAAGTTACCGGGTATGAGCTGCTCTCCTCCAGCAGACTGCCCCAGACTGGTATATTATCAGTGTGTAGTGGCGGTGAGTCTGGTGAGCTCCTAATGATAGCTTTGCCCTTCGCCACAGACTAAATCAAGGCTTGCTGGGTAAACCAACTCAGTGCGACCACTTAACCCCCGTCTGCCCTCCTGCCGCCAACACTAAAAATTTCTCTGTATTTATATGCAAATCCGAGGGGACCACCTGACCAGCATGCAGCAAGGCACTCTTCACATCAGCCGTGTAGACAGCCGCAGCAAGTCTTAACCAAAAATAACTCTGTGTCCTGAGCCAAAATAGTCTCAATGTTACCATAATAACTGACATTATTATATCAGACTAAAAGTAAATCTAGCTCTCTGTTCGCTCGCCTTCTTTCCGCCCTCTCTGTCATTTCTCCGCTCCACATCACTTTTGGTATTTTCTGTATCACGTATATAAGAAAAAAAACATGGGGGGGAAAATCATTTAGAGCTCTTTGAATCAGTTTCCTCATTTGTCATTCGAGCACGCTGCGAGCCATTTCTCCAAAAAGTCTGAGATTCCATCGAGATTATCCTCCGAGTGTTTCGAAACATCCATCTAACACGTCTGGAGACGCACCAAACTCAGGGCCTCAATTTGTCTCCATAATGTGCAACTGTCAACACTTCACAACCCTGTAAAAGAGACACCAAAGAGGCTCGCCCCTTAACTCCGGGGCTTTGAGAGAGGCATTGGAGCCGGCTTGGCAGTGTGTGTGTTTGTGTGTACGCCTGTGTGCACGTGGCGCCGCAGGGCTCCAGGTGTGCTCACCTGTCTGCCATTCACATCCCTTCAAGGAGAACGGAGCAGAGGCAAGGCACTCAAGATGTCCAGAGATCGAGTTACACCTCGCTCTCTGTTTCTCATCATTCACACACACACACACACACACACACACACACAAGAAGAAGAATTCAGGCGGTCCATGATCCATGAAATGGGGAGTAAGGGCTTGAGGCCAGCGTGAAAGCTGTGGAGAGGAAGGGAGCGACATGATTGATGGCGAGGATCAGGAAGTTGTGCAGGTAGTGTTACAGGTAGGACCAGGGCGAAGGTACAGACCCCGCCACACTCAACACGGTCTCACTCCCAACTCATCAAAATCAGCAGCTTGATCAGTACCCTTAAACTTTAAACTATGATGCTCTACCCACCACTCTGGTATAAGTTTTGCACAAAGAGCTCTGCGGTCAAGTTAGCACTAATATCTTATATGCAATGTCTGGCAGGCAAAAAAACACTTGGGTCAAAGTAACTAACATATCTTACGTGTGTGAGTCACATCACTCAACATACGTGCCGTCACTCAAGTAACTTACATGACATCAATTACTTAATTATCGTACATTTAATTACTTACGCTACATACATTAAAACAAAACACTCTTTACTCTTGGTACCCTGAGCAACCCCCTGATTCAGACTTTCTAGAGCGCAGGGCTACCGACGCACTGTAGATGAAGACATTACATTTAGAGGTTCACGTGTATGAAATTCACATGAACAAAAAGAGAAGCACACACGGAGAACAACAAGGAAATGAGAGTAAAATAACAAGTGGGTCGTGGGGATTGGAGAAGAGCGAAGGGTGGAGAGAAACTGAACGAGCACATGACTGGACGTGAGCCAGATCTGACCATTGTGGTTGAAGCCTTTTTTTTTATTGAAGCAGGGATGAAGAAATATGATGATGAGCATTGAGTTTGAATCTTCTGCAGTCCAATGTAAAGCTTACCGCAACATCAGCCAACTCACGTCTGTATTTTTAGGTTTCAGTTTCAAGTTGTGGAACAGTGCGCTCTTAATCTATTTAGAGGCAGAGTTAGCTCGGATAATTTGATTTCCTCTGCAAAGTTACTGTTGCTTTTAGATGCGAGTGCAGTCATTAAAGTCCTAACTTCACCCTTTAAATCAGGTTTACAACAGCGTTCGCGTGGTAGTAAAAAATGGGCTGCTGTTGCAATTCCATCAGAGGTGTCGACAATCAGAAAGCGAACAAAGATCAAAGAGGAAGACAAATAGGAAAATCAAATAACAAAAGGAGGGCTGAGGTGGGGGAGGGGCTCTCGTGTAAATGTGACTTAAGTATAAACATTGCATTTTCCAAGACCGCAATTTCCTGTTTTCCCAGGCGATTAGAGTGAGATGTAAGCCTGGAGGAGTCACGGCACGGTCACGTTTCCTCCTGCGCTCGAATAAGAGAGCCGAGGAGGCAAAACTGCTCTGAGCTCAGCAGCCGAGCCAAAATTTACATATGTGTGTTAATGCTGAGTACATCCTGAGCACATTGTTTCACTTAACTCCCTCCACGTGTTGCATTGTGTGTGTCTGTGTGTGTGTGTGTGTGTGTGTGTGTGTGTGTGTGTGTGTGTGTGTGTGTGTCTGTTACGTCGCTGAATAGGCCTCTGTGCTGCTACAATGCAAGCTGCTGCTATGTCACACAACAATTCCCACTGTGTCCTCTGAACTTATTCAGACAACTTACAGTGATAAGCGCGTCACACCTGCTGGGAAA